>NC_051078.1:28027018-28777009 GCF_004664715.2 Peromyscus leucopus
TGCAAGAAAAATAGAAATGTCACCTCCCCAAATAGAATCCAGTACCATTGTGCCTTTGCATGGAATTAATAAGACAAAATAACTTCTTACATCCTGCTTCCTACTTCCTTGACTAGAGAATTTTATCTTTTCCCTTCTCTTTAACTTTTTGACCCAAACTCTGACTCTGCAGGACAGGCTGACATTGATGTCATGGAAATCCTTCTGTCTTAACTTATCTAATTCTGGGATTATAGTTGTGAATCACCCAAATGACCAGAGAAATTTTATCTAAGACTAACATTAGTATTTCTACAATCTAATCCCTAAACATTGGCTGTGTATGCATTTTTATAGAGGGGCAAGAACTCAACATCCTTTAACTGCAATTAAGAATCCATTGTCAAGTGTTATCTTCCTTTATTTGCTATCAGGAAAAAAATAAACACTTGCACACAACACTTAAACATGTTTCTTAAATCACTTTACTCAAATTGCTTGTGAAATTGGAAGTGTTATCTTGTACCAATTTTCCCTTCTATTTCCCAATATTCTCTGACCCACAGACTTGTATTTTTTGAAAGATGTTATTAAATTCACTCTCACAAACTACATATAGTGCAAGACATGAAATCAGTGTATACTGGATTTGCCTAAAGCATTAAATACTTTTTAAAAAATCTGTTCAGTGTCACCTTCTATTTAAGAACATTGTGGGCAAGCAGTGGAATGGTCAGGAGCAGGGGTGACAGGGGAGGAAGTGAAAATACTGGAGATAATTTGGGCATATAATGAAACTAACTAAAAGTTATTCCATGTTTTTTATTACTATGATAAAATCAATTTTACATAGTATCAGTAATAAAATAATATTATTTTTATGGATTTTTTTATTGTTTTTATAATAAATTTATTTATATATTTATTTGTTTTATACACAGGCTGCATTTTCCTCCTCTCCTCTCAGTCCTTCCTCCCCAGTCCCTCTCTGCTCCCATCCCCAATCCACTCTTCCTCCATTTCTGTTCAGGAAAGGCAAGCCTTCCATGGAAATCAACAAAACATGGCTTATCAAGTTATAGTAATACTAAGCACCTTCCCATGTATTAAGGCTAGACAAGGCAGCCCGGTCTTAAGAAAAGGGTCCCAAATGCCAATAAAAGAGTTGGGGCAACCCCTGTTGCCATGGTTAGGAGTTCCAGAGAAGGACCAAGCTATACAACTATAAAATATGTGCAGAGTGCCTAGGTCAGTCCCATGCGGGTTCTCTAGTTGTCGGTTTAGGCTCTGTGAGCCCCTATGGGCCCAGGTAGTTGATTCTGTGGGTTTTCCTGTGGTGTCCTTGACCTGACTGGCTCCTACAATCCTTCCTCCCTATCTTCACCAGGATTCCCCAAACTCTGCCTAATGTTGGGGTATTGGTCTGCATTTGTTTCCATCAGTTGCTAGATGACTCCCATCTGATGACAATTAGGCTAGGAACCAATCTGGTCACAGGCCTTGGCCAGTTTAGGCTATTGGTAGGAATCTTAGCTTGGGTCATCCTGTAGATTCCTGGGAGATTCCCTTACACCGGGTTTTTAAGCTGATCCTCAAGTGCCCCCATTTTCAGCAGTCTCTTTCAGGACTCTTCCCCTCTGTCTCCGCAAATCGGATCGCTCATGCTCCCATCCCCACGCTCCCTCAAACCACTTACGAAATCTCTTCTATTTCCCCTCCCCAGGAATACCTGGGCATCCCCACTTGTACCTTCCTTGTTAACTACACTCTCTGGGTTTGTAAATTGTAGCATAATTGTAGCTGTAAACTTTCACAGGTTCCAACCAGCCCATAGTCCCACATTCCTCTGGTCCTGCCCGGCCACATGGCCCCTCAGTCGCTTATAAAATAACCATTCAGAGGCTTAATATTAGTTATCAATTGTATGGTCTAGCACAGGCTTCTTCCTAGCTAGCTCTTATAACTAAACCCATTTCTATTAATCCATAAGTTGCCACATGACCGTAGCATTACCAATCTGCTGGCATCTTGATGATCCTTAGATCCTTAGATCGGTGGAGGCTGGCCTCTCTCCTCTCCTCTCCTTTATTCTCCGTGTATCTGTTTGGATTTCCCACCTGCCTCCAAGATGTCTTGCCATTGAACAATGCAGCTTTATTTATCAACCGAGCAGAGCCACACATATTCACAGGGTACATAAAGACATCCCACAGCACATAATTATGTTTTATTTTATATCTAATATCTACCTATGAATGTATTCATACCATGTTTGTCTTTCTCAGTCTGGGTTGCCTCATTGAGAACAATCTTTTCTTACATTTGTCAATATATCTTCAATCACGAATGACTTCTTATGCTGAGGAGGAGTTGGAGTAAGGGGAATACGCCTCAGATGCTGGTGGGAGTGGAAACATGTACAGTCACTTTGGAAATTAGTGTGGCTGTTTCTCAGAAATCTAGGGATTAATCTACCTCAAGATTCAGAGATACCACTGTTGGGCATATCTCCACTTGATGCTAACACAAGGACAATTGTTCAACCATGTTCATTACAGCTTTATTTGTAGTAGCCAGGACCTGGGAACAACCTAGATATCCTTCCCCCAAGGAATGGATAAAGAAAATGTGGTATTTTTACACAATATAGTATTACTCAGCTGTTAAAAATATTATATATGTCACCAAATTAGATGTGGTTTTGGGGAGGACTTTTCCTAAAAATATATCTGGCATGGGAGCTAATTCAGAGAATACTGGGATACCAAGTAAGAGTCCAAAGTACTTGATATAAGTCATTTTTTTTCCTAAGGTTAATTTATACCAATCTGTAATCATTTGAATTCTTTTGGACACAGTGTGGATCCAAGCCACAGTAGGTTCATGAATGGAAGAAATAAAAGAATAATGACACGAATAAATCTAGAGCTACTATGATTATATGTATTGCACACATTACCTGGGTGGTTTATCTTATATTAACAACAATAGAGTCGGGGCTTGAAAGATGGATCAGTGGGTAAAAACACAGGCTGTTTTTGCAGAAAACCCACATTTGGTTTATCTTGCCATATCTTGAAGCTCACATCCACCAATAATTCCAACCGCATGAGATCTGCAACCATATTCTGACTTCTATGGGCAACCACACACATGTATACACTTACACACAGACACACACAAACATAGATTAAACATTCTGAAGCATACAATTTCTGTTTGATAAATAACTAATGTGTAATAATTAGCTTTAAAACCATGTAGAAAGTCAGCTTGGATAAGAAATGTTTTATTAAGCTTATACATTAGACTCCATTATTGGGGGAAGCCAGGACCAGAGCTCAACCAGAAATCTGGAGGGAGGAACTGTACCAGAGAGGATGAAGAAACACTGCATTCAGCCCGCTTTTCCTCCCCTTACTCAGTTATTATTATTATTATTATTATTATTATTATTACTATTATTTTGTTTATTTCCTATTCCCCTCAGTTAGCTTTATTATACAAACCAAGGCCACCTGTCTAGTGGTAGCTCCTTTTTCTACGGGTTAGGCCCTCCCATATCATGTACCAATCAAAACAATGGCTCACAGACCTGCTGATGGACAAATTGGATGAAAACAAGTCCTCAGATGTGATAACCTTTCCCACAGCTCTTTCTAGTTTATATCAAGTTGAAAAATCTCTAACTAGCACAAGTTCAAATTAATTCATAGGTAACTATTATTTGAGTAATATTTTGCTGATTATCACTTTTCTATTATGTTGCTATTTCTTATTTGAAAGCAACAAGCATTTTATGCAAATTAAATGTCACATCAGTGGATTAATTCAATAGTTGTCCAACTAAATGTTTTATGTCTTTGTTTTATTTACTAAGATATACCTATTAACATGAAAAACAGCACAAGTAAATTGTGATTATAACCAAAGAATCAATTTCATTATTTACAATGAACATAAAATGTAATTGTGTCTCTCTTTCTCCGGAGGACTTTCATGAGCCTATAATCACAGCATTGTAGAATCAGCAATTGGCTCTTAATCTAAGCTTTGTAAAAATTTTTGAAGTGAAATACTGTGATAGTATATATGGATTGTCACATTAAAATGACCTCAATGTCTCTGGTCATGTATGCCTCTGAGGAATCAACTAGGTTTAGTTGGCTTCTGGGCTTATCAGAGAGGGATTTTCTTGACTTGGATAATTGAGATGGAACAAATCACTGTAAATGTAGGAGGCACCATTTCATAGCCTGGGTCCTGGACTACATAAAATGGAGAATGGAAGCTGAACTCACCATTCATCTCTGTCTTCCTGATAGTAGATGCAAAGTTCCTACCTCCCTCAAGACTTCTGTGCTATAACTAGCTGAATCTTCCCGGATAGTGAGCTGAAATTGACCTTCCCTTGTTGAAATAGCTTTTTTCAGGGTATTTTATCAAAACCGTGATAAAAGTAATTCAGACATGATACTCCATTCAATATTAAACAATACGACTGCAGTGGAGCTCAACCAAAGAAAAGGAGACATCTGAAAATAGAAAATTACATTATTGCCTGATATAATTTGAAAAGTCTATGTAACACTTTTCAAATTGAACAATACTTATAGTTACTGAAAACTTGTAAGATATTAATACTTTCACATCTAAATACATAAGTAAGAAATAAGGTGTTTTATATCATCAAACATGAAATATTGTCTTATTTATTGATAATATGAATTTTTGAAGGTGAACTAATGACTATAATAACAAATTAATAAAGAAAATTATAATTTAAGAATTGTACTTAAATATCAAAAACATGATAATAGGGCCATTCATATCCATCAGTAACAAAGGGACATTTGATAAACAGTTCCTTGTTTTTGGCTAGGAGCATTTAATGTATATCATGTTGCTTGTGTTGTCTCATAGAAGATAAATTTCAGTAAACTATTAGACACATCAAATGAGCAAACAGGAAACAATTGTACCTATCTACAGTATATGGTCACGGTAAAAGGCAAGCAATAATTTGTATCTTTCTAGATTTTGTGATAATTAAATGAACCTCTCTTAATATTTGAAATGTTGGTCTTCAGTTGCTGAATATGGGTGAATTTGAAGATGACATACCAGTGTGTTGAAATAATGGTTGGCCTAGTAATGCCTACAACCAAACCTTTACAAAGAAATTCAAAAATAAGAAAAAAAAATCTATCTGAATTTTATGTCTAGATACCAAATTCTGTTAAGAAATTGTTACAACAGAAATTAGAATTCTGTATCTATTACTGCCATCTGTTTTCTTAAATTTGAATAGTTATTTCTAGAAAATAGTCTTATTGTTTATATAGCATCTGATGGTTTCATACATAAAATGAAGTTTTTCAATTTTAAAACTTATTTTCTGTTTCAACATTGTCATAGATTTTATTTTACTTTTTGGTACATAATCCAATAAAATTGCAGTTAATAATTAATGTTTAAAACCCTAACAAAACTCCTTGGGCTTAGAAGGGCCATTCCAGAAATATAAAAATTTGCTGAGATGCATAAATTTGGAACTGGCTGTTTGCTTGGGTAGTGAAATTAATCTAGATGTATGATGTTTTCATTTGGTAGTTCATTGCACTAAATGCTAAGTTTCGGGTTTAAGAAAGTACTTTATACACAGTCTGCTTTGAAAGAGAGTATTTCTTACTATAATCAAAGTGACTTTTTTCAGCAAGTTTTTACTCTTATCTCTACGTTTTAACTCATTAACAACTTTAATTTTGTTTAGTTTTTTTGTTATTTTATTTTTACATACATGGGTGTCTTGCCTGTGTATGTCTGTGCTACATATGTGTGTCTTACATTGGTGTTGACTATAATAGGGCATTAGATTTCCTAGTATGGGAGTTACATTGAGTAGTGCATTGCTTTATGTGGAAGAGTAGACAGTGCTTATAATCCCTGAACCATTTCTTGGAATTGTCCATCCTAATTTAGACGACCCTTTTTGCTTATACCATGCATTGCCAACTGATATAATCTGCTAAAGAAGAGACAATAAGAATGAGTGTAGAGACACTAATTTAAAAAATATAACTCAATCATGTATTTCTTTACAAAGATTGAACAAACATATATATTTAGAAGGGAAGAATTATTATAAAAATTATTTTATTCATATACTTGAGCTTTTCTATTTGCATTAAATTTATTTTATCCTTAAATGTATTTCCAATGAATTACTAATATTTTCCCTGTTAATATTTATTTATTGTTTCTCTCTTATTATAAGTACATATATGAATTTGTGTATTTATGTGTATATGTATGTGTGTGTTTCATTGTAGTGATAGTAGTAGCATCATTTCCACAAAACAAGACCAAGTCTTTATTTCCTTATTTAATGTATGTTTTATGTTACACTTTCTCTCATCCTTGCCTTATAGATATGAAATTAGCATAATGATTAAATTTGATGGCAATGTTGATTAGATTATCATCTAAGGGATTGGTGAACAACAACTCTTTGCTGTCTCTGATGACCTTTCCAGAGACAATGAAACCCTGAATGCTGTGATCTAATGACTAGATGAATCCCTTGGTACATTCATAATAGTATGGCATTATTGGCTGGAAATTCAAAATAGAAAGTGAAGCCTAGCTAAATAGATCACTTGGGACATGTCCTTCCCACTATATTTCAGCATGGTTCTTTCCTGTATTTCTTGTTTTCTCTTTGTTTCTCATCTACTGATATAAGATCAGGCTCTGAAATGTGCTCCTACCCTCAGAATGGTCTAACAAAATAGCCACACTAAGAACCTGATTCCAAGACAAAAGTACCTTCTTCTTCTTTTAAACTCTTCTGTTAGACATTTGGGAATCAGTGTGGCACAATGCAATTAGTATAAAATATATTTTGCAAATGTATGAACTCTTCCTCAGCTGCTATTTCAATGTTTTTTTTTTTTTTTTTTTTTTTTTTGGTTTTTCGAGACAGGGTTTCTCTGCGTAGTTTTGTGCCTTTCCTGGAGCTCACTTGGTAGCCCAGGCTGGCCTCGAACTCACAGCGATCCGCCTGGTTCTGCCTCCCGAGTGCTGGGATTAAAGGCGTGCGCCACCACCGCCCGGCTATTTCAATGTTTTTTAAAAGTCTTCATAGGATTTAGCTGATGGTGATGTTACATTTTACAAACAAAGATATCCATAACTATATACTTTATATCAACATGACTTTACTTGTCCTAAACCTAGTTTCCTGTTCAAGAAAACTGGATGTAATTGACATTACTATACTCTTCAAGAAATGAAACCCATTTAGAATAACATATTGCTATTCTTTCACTAACAGATGACACACATTCGAAAATGCATTAAAGTATTTAACTTTGCCCTGACATCATCCTTGCTCAAAAAACACATCTTGGACTTAATCCTTAAACTTCATAACAATATCAACTTCCTCTCTTACCTATTATAAAATTCTCATCTAATAGTTGGGACGGTATACCAAATTTATGAGCATGTTCATTGGAATATAGCTTTTCAAATGCTTTAAAATCATTGCGAATTAAAATTATGCTAAATAATATTTCATTTGAGTTGTATATTATAATACCTAAAATTTGTAATTTTTTTTAGAATTCTCTGAAAGTTTCTTACTTGTTTCCACATTTTCTGATGTCGACTTGATTCACTAAAGAGGGTTCAAATAGCATATAGCATCCTTAGAGTTATGAGATATTACTATTTCACAATAAATCAGTCTGACATGTATATTTATCCCATATGTAAAAATATGAACATTTATAACTGCTAAATAGTATGATGTTCCATGTCCAACAATTTTAATTCTCTATTATTTTTCAGTGATATTTACATACATCTTTAAAGGATAGAATTGTTTCCTGAAAGCACAGGACATACTGGTCCACTGTTCATACCATTCTTTAAAGGGAAGGTAAAGGGAAGGTTGGAGGTTTCCTGGTGATCTTTTTACAAAGCATGGGACTTCCCTTAAACTCAGACGTTAGTTCTCTTACACAACTGTGCAATCAGGTATCACCTGGGGCTCCTCATGGCACCTTGCTGGGATCAGGATATTGAGAACACAAATCGATTCGAGGTTGCTGAGAAACAGGATGTCTTTTTACTCCTTGGCAGGAGAAGTATGTGTGTATGATTTCCTAGTAGCCATGAATTTGTGACAGGTAAATACATTATTGTAGCATTTTTATTAGGTAAAAATATAACTATTGAGAATGGTTAACCTACTTGTGAAAGTTGTCAGATTTAAATTTAAATTCATTGTAATAATGAGCCTAATAATAAAACCAATTTTAGAAGTTATATTCAATAGTAGTCGTGGACAAGTCTATCCTTTCACAAAAGAGATTATTTTGATAGATTATCTAATTGCAGCCACTATTTAATGGTTATTACAAAGAAGTAAAATCCTTTAAAATGTACTTTAGGGGCATGATGTAATATTATTTTCACTAGTAAGTGTAATATAGTTATCTCAGATATAAGATATGGATATTGATAATTCAATACTGTATTCCATGTCAAACAGGAGAAACTATAAATTCAGATTACTATTGAATATTATGCAATGACTGATGCTAAGACACAAGTTTGCTGAAGAATTCTATATAAGAACTTTAGAATCTTAGTTGAAATCCGACATCGACATTTCCTAAAGCATCACAGAATAACTGACATTTATCTCTTCCCAAAGGAACAGTATGTTGAGATTGCTATTATCCAATAGTGGTTTTAAAAGACAACTTAATAACTACAGTGAAGTGGAAAAAATAGTCTGCAAAAGAGAAAAAAATAGAAACAAACTCTGTTCTTTTCCTTTTGCTATTCATAAATTTCATTCTTGTATTATTCCTAAAATTCCATTAACCTGACATCAGAATTATAGCTTCAGAAGACTTAAGTACTTGAAAATATGAGTGATTCTAAAATCCTGTGAATGACATTTAACCATCTTTAGAATGATGGAAAAATGAAAATCAGCAATCACTGCAATAGCTTTAAAGACTCTTATCAGAGAAAATCACAGAACAAAGGAAAATGCAATTCACATAAACACACCAGTTAGATAATTCCTTTTACACAATGAGACTGCTTTGAACAGGGTTCTGCCTGTCTAAGGAATGCTACAGAACAACTTGGATTATGAACCCAGTTGTTGACCAGTGAGCTAAAAATTGTGAATAGAAACAAATATAGTCAACCAATAATTTAGTAAACTTATGAATACAAATAATGTAATAATTTCTAATTTTCTTAAAGTGTCTGCATTAAAAAAAGAGAATTATGATACAATGAGGAGCAGAGATTATGGTTCAAAAGACTTTTTTAGAGTCTGCGGGATATCAATCCAGGACCTTCTGAATTTCAGGATCTCCATTGAGAAGTCTGGTGTGATTTTAACAGGTCTGCCTTTATTTGTTATTTGGTCCTTTTCCCTTGCTTGCTTTCTTTGTTCTGTATGTTTAGTGTGTTAATTACTATGTGGCAAGGGGATCTTCTTTTCTGATCCAATCTATTTGGTGTTCTGTAAGCTTCTTGTACGTTTATAGGCATGTCCTTATTTAAGTTGGGAAAATTTTTCTCTATGGTTTTGTTAAATATAGTTGCTGAGGTTTAAAGCTGGGTTTCTTCTCTTTCTATTCATATTATTCTCACATTTGGTCTTTTCATAGTGCCCCAGATTTCCTGGGTGTTTTGTGTTAGGAATTTTATTGATTTTTTTTTCCTGATGAATCTATTTTCTTTATCATGCTTGGTCTTACTTCAATGTGATATTCCATTTTTATAAATACTCATGGAAGACCTGCCCTTTCCTGGATGGAGTTAGAACAGGAGGGAATTGGGGGTGGGAATGGTGGGATGGTGGGAGGGACTGAGAATGGAAGATGCAAGGGGATGCTGACGCCAGGGTGTAAAATAAACAAAACGAATAAAAATGTTTAAAAAAGAACACTTTCTAAGCTTGTTGGTGACCAGAATTTTGTTTCCAGTCTCCACATTGGGTGACTCACAATCACTTATAACTCTACTTTGAGGGAATTTGATACCTCCCCTTGGCATCTACAGAGACCTGTGCACATGTGCAAACATGCACACACATACACACACACACACACACACACACAGAGAGAGAGAGAGAGAGAGAGAGAGAGAGAGAGAGAGAGAGAGAACACAGTTAAAAATAAAATACTATACACGTGAAAGAAGTTGAGAAAAACTGAATAATAGTGCTTGTTTTGATGAAAGTGTTTCTCATACTATGGAGAATGTGGCACAATTGGTATATTATTTGAATCAATTTTTTCAAAGATATTAGATTGGAATGGAGATTTATTTATTTGTTGTTTTTAATTCATAGTTATGGATTCCAATTCTAATATATACATCTACAAAATACTTCAGACCTGAGACACAGCAGAAGAGGTAGCTGGAAGATCAGTGAGGAGCCTCTAGCTGTAGGAAAGAGTGAGGTTGTGTTATCTGATGACATTAGATGCTACACCTGTAAGATCTCACCAACATGACTACCTAAATGTTAGTAGAATAGGAATGATGTCAATGAACATGCCAAACTTGGGGGAAATTTTTGAATAGGCATGAACACTAAATAAATAAGTCTCAGACAACCTAGGAAAGCTGGGAGAGGTGAAATTCCACAAGATCACATGAGTTGATGGTCTACTGCCAAATGATCAGCCCCCAAATGATATACATACATGTAATATTATATGGAATGAAATTCAAGAAAATTGTATTTTACTTGTAAAAGTCTGGGGAACATTTTCTTGTTGGCTTGGAAAATTTTTGTGTTGCCTGCCTCTGGAATAATTAGAAAAGCTGACGATGAACTGGGGTCACAAGAGTGAGAACTAGGCCTGCCCCTCACCAGCTGCAGAACACAGGAGAACAGACTCTGCACCCAGCCTGGGGAGCAGACTAGACTTGACCCTGTTGTTGGGGGCACAGGTGAGCCAGCCTTGAGGGTCTGAGAACAGGAGAGCTGATCCCTTCCCTACTCCTTCTGTTCCCCTTGAGAAAATAGGCGAGAGGGTCATGCACCTCATCTGGGAAAACCAGTGGAGCTGTCCGTGGTGGTGAGTGTGGGTGACCTGGATCTGATGACTTGAGAGCAAGAGAACTGGCCCAGCTCCTTGCTGCAGGCTGCATTGGTTGAGCTAGCTGGGGCAGTGTTGGAGAGTTCACAGGGGTAGTGACCATGAGGGAAACCTAGCAGGCTGATGAACCCAGCTGCTACCCAGGCCCAGAAATTAGCCCATGTCAACATTCATCTCATCTGGGAACTCTTGGAACATGTGAAGGGGACCAACCTACAGATCCAAAACAGCAGGATAATAAGATGATATCCAAGAGGAGCTCCATTAATAGCCTGGAGCCAGACCAATGACTCTCAGCAATGAACACTTGCAAGGGTGAATGAAATAAAGGGTACAACAGGCCATGCTACAGCTTCCATGACAAGATACTTCTACATTTTTTTCCTTTTTTTTTCGTTTTTCTTTGCTTCAGTTCTCTTAAATTGGTTTTGTTTGTGTGTGGGGGGTGCATTGCAAAGACAAATGGAAGATGTAAGGAGATGGGAGATAAATGGAATTGGAATATATGATGTGAAAACCACAAATAATCAATAATTAAAAAAAACACGTAAATACGTTTATTTTGTAATGAAAATAACATTGCTTAGAGGATTTTTGTTCCTTAATATTACAGGAATAATGTTTATTTTCAGATATTTTAGTTATTCAGTTTCAGTAACTTTGTGTTTTTCAACGGCTTTGATAGAAGTATTTGCTGTGTATTCCTATAAAAAGTAGTGAAACCGATGTTATCAAGCAAAGTTAAAGGTGCAAGTGGTACTTGTTGGATTGAGAATGTTCCCATAGCCACAGATGTTTGAATAAGTGATTCCCAGTTGGTGGTGCAGTTTGAGGAGATTTAGAACTAGAAACTGTGGTCTTGCTGCAGAAAGTATGTCAATGGTGAATGGACCAATGTTTCAAAGTCAAGTACCATTCACATTTCACCTTCCTTGCTTCATGCTTGACTTTTGAATCATGCTTACTGTTCCAGCTTCCATGCCTTCCAGAAGCCATCCTTCCCCCCAATAGTGATGGACTTTTTCAATCTAGAACCAAATGAACCCTACATTTTAGAAGTTGCCTTGGTCAGCTCTGGTCTACTCATTTGTTTTGTCGAAGGAATAAAAAAGTGACTAATACTACATGTTTACAGCTGATAATATTTGTGAAAGTATTGTAGTTCCTTGTAAGCAATTAAAAATAAAATGTTGCTTTGAAATTAGAGTTTGGGAATAAGAAATATTGGAAAAAAGGAAAGTGAGCTGATACACATTTGGCATTAAAATATTTTACTGTATATAATAAAATATTATACTGTATATAAGACTTGCCAGTTTGATGATGGATATAATTTTAACAGTATGTCTTCTTAGAGAGTTTTTTGTTTTTAATAGATTGTAGCTTGTGTTATCTTTTAAAATCTTGTGCCTCAAAATGTTTGGCACAAAATAAGCAGGTTGGATCACATGGTAACCTTGATTTTGATATCTGAGGAATATCTTCTGCTTAACAGAGAGATGCCATCACTCACAAGGAATGTACCAGTGTTCGACATTGTCAACATCTTAGGCAGCTTTGGACCACATTATCGGTAAAGCCCAACGAGGTATTATTTATATACCCTTTTCATTTTCATGACAGCTACTGATGTTACACACTTTACCCTGTCACTATAAGAAATATGTTTGTCCCCTTTAGTACTAATCTATGGATATGTAGATTTGAACTCAGTGGAAAAATTGATACTATGTCTATTTAGCAAATCAATAATAGTCAGTTCACCATGGGGCCTGAGTCTGAGTAAGACTCTTGTTTATTGCCCCAAGTCAAGCTACCAGACACTAACATAGTACCTGCTGGTTTTGTGAAAGACAGCCATTGGGGAGAAACATTCCTGGTCAGTACCTTGATTTCTCCATGTCCAGTGATCAAAAAGAGTCTGGAGTCCTAAACAATAACATCTTATCAGAAATTTTTGTTGTTGAATCAAGTGTAATGGCAGTAGCCTGTGTTGTTTAGGCACTCTTTGTGACATGCCTCACCAATAGCTTGAGGGTAGATAGTAAACACTCAGCCCTGGGCTTTTCATTTGGCAACCTAAGGCTGTGGGAAGATGATTAATCTTGTGTCGGGTAGCACCAATTAAACTCCTTTATGTGAGTGTGTATGTATGTGGTATATGTGTACATGTGTGTGGGTTTTATGTGTACTTACTTTGTGTAATTGATCAAGAATGCATTGCTGTAATTCCAAAAAGAAAATTCTACCCAAAAATCTTATTAAGAATTTAGCAACAAGATGTATATGTAAATTAATTTAATAGTAAGATAATGAAAAACAAATTAATGGAAAGTGATTTATAGAAGAAATAATGTAAGCGCTAAGAATGTAACTGTGCTTAAATGATTGCAGGAAGTTTTCACATTTAGTATACATTTTGTTTAATATATTAAAAACTTTAAAATTTGTATTAGTTATTTACCTCCTCGACACATGTTTAACATTAGGAGTTTTAGCTAACAAAACTTCATTTTATTAAATGCTTCCAATATTTCATCATTAAACAGTATCACTGTCCCTTTTATGACATAGACGTTTCTAGTCCATTACCATGCTTTGAAAACTCTGGCTTAAAGTGACTTCAGCTATAAAACTTGTAACAACCAGTTTGTGTTTTGGGAGATAGCTTCATACTCTTTGAGCATCCTGCCCTGACCAAAGACAAGATGAGCATATAATCCCTACGTGTCACTTCTCACAGCCTCTTCTGGTACCTTAATATTGTGCTTTCTGATTCTGCTTCCTTTGAAGATTTGAGTCCTAAATTAGGTGTCCCAAATGCTGTGAAATTTATATTATCAATACAGATTCTGATGCAAGAAGTCTAGCATTTTTTTTCTGTGATTTCTTCAGGGATACAGAAATGAAAACTTGTTCTCATCTTAAGTTTTTGTTTCATTGGCTTTTTTGATCCCTGAGTTCTCATTTCTAAGGCAGCTCTCACATTTCTGCAAAAATATTTCCACCTTTTAATCTTATGTATCTAGATTGAAAAAATCCTTTTATAACCAAATGGAAAATATTCATCTATTTTTAATTATTGCCCATATGTAGTATTTCTACCATGCTTATGCTAAAGTCTTTATTGATAGTTTTCTTATTTAAAGTTCCTGAGGACCAGATACAATTTCCTATATTTCTGCTATAATTTCTTAATAGAGGAATGTTTCATTGTATGATTCTTTATTTTGTATTCTGAGGGAAGTTCTAGTGATTTGGTTTTATTTAATCTCTTGAAATACTGTGCAGTGTTGGTGTTAATACATGTATCCAACTGGATTTTTATTTTGTTTCTAAACTGAATCCAAGAGGCAATGCTTCCTAGTACTATTTCCAGTGTTCAGTGTGTTTTATATAATTAAAATAGCTTAGACTGCTTGACAGTGAGCCAAAGTAATGTGTGAACTATATTTTTCCTTTCAATGTTTTTAGTGAAAGACTATGTAAACTTATACATCATCCTCATTTCCCTTTGATTTACAATTTTTCCCCTACATAACCCATTTATTTTTGAACTTACAGCATTTGTAAGACTCTGGCTCTATGGATATCTCATTTCAAATTATCTATTCATTTGTGTAGTCATTATTAAGGTCTTTTCCCTTTCTAAAAATGGACAACACAAATTCTATTCATGCTCCCTCCTCAGAGCACCCATAAATGTATCTTAGACTTTCTGTATAAGTGTTCATTTGATATAGTTTTAAGATTTTTATTTATTATAGCACAGTGATTTATTTAGTTGATGTTTATATATGAACCTTACTTTTTATTTATTTATTTATTTTTACTAATATAGGCTATTGAATCAGGACAGTGTACAGGTTATTGATGGAATATCAGAAATGGATAACACAAGTTAGTACTTCTATACAAATGATCCATTTTTTCCACACTAAAAATAACTGCAATCATAGATAACAAAGGCAACACACTGGCTTAAAAAAATCACAAAAGTTCTTGAGCAAGTCAAAATGAAGATACCAAGAAGTTACATGACAGCTTTCTCTCCCAGTACCTTGAAAAATATCAATACATATTTAAATAACTTTCTTTATTAAACTATGAATTGTGGTTTGTCCCTTATAAAACTCATTTTATACTCTAATCAGCAACTCTTCTTTCTGTTTAATTTAGAATTAAACAAGTTCCCATTTAGAACGCAAAATGATTTAGAATATAAACAAGCATCAAAATGACAGGTGCATTTACAGAAGAAAGTCGAGCATCAAAAGGGTTTTTAGTGGAATCCTGTAGCAAGACAGACTTCTTTCTACCAGAGTAGAGTCAGCAAGGCTGCCCGTAACTGAACTTTATCACAGAACACAGACTTGCATGGCTGAGGAAGATAGTGTTTCTGTTCCATATAGAAATTGTGTGGCGAGCTTGGCAGCACCGGCAGGCACTTTCAGTGAGAAAGCAGATGAAGAGCGTGGCAGCCTGTTTGCCTCCATAGGGAATGGATAAATAGCTAAGAGACTAAAAATAGACAATGCCATATTTTCTATTAATTGAAAATAAAATGATGCCTCTTCTCCCACTTCCTTTTGATGAATATTAATCACTTCATGCTATTTTAAACTTAGGAGCTGTACTAAAATATCTATGGTACACTGTGATACAAGACTGTAATTTTCCACATTTGCATTGCTTAAAACATATGAATCATAAAACATTTTCATATATTGTGAAAAATGTGTTATCCTAAATCACTTAATATACATATATTTAGCCTTTGAGTAAATATTTTGTGTTTATTTCTATTGTGAAACCTTATGACATGCACTAGAATCTATTTTTGCAAACATAATTTCATATGGATAATTGTGAATATTAATGCAGTTGAAAAATTAACAAACCATATTGTCCATTTTAAAATGAAAAAATGAGCTCCTATTTAGAAAGAAGAGATAGAATTTTCAATACTAGCAATTTTTAATTCTTAAGTGATACTTTGTTAATAATAAGAAATAAATGTATTTACTTTCCTAGAAGTGAAATGACAACCCCCTCAGAGTATGATTCATATTAAACACAACTTAATCACCATTGAGAAATAGGTTCTATATTACCCAGTTCTGAGTCTTTATTATACTTTGGTAGCACTGAATCTCTTGTGTGGCCAAGCATAGTTATGCTAAATTGTTGCTTCGTCTCTTCAGTCACAAGAAAGTGACACTATGGTTCTTTTGCTGTAACAAGTCCTGGTTTTGTACTTTTTGGCCTGGGTACCATGCCTACCTGATGAGTTTTGTACTGGGACCTTGTTTTCTTATAACTAGTTGACCACATACTTGCACAACAGCTACTTTACCCCAAGGACCAAGGAATGGGAGGAAGTGTTTGCATAGCAGATAAGAAACTATATTGTGTATACCTTCATAATGGCTAAGACATTTTATTAGTATCAGATTTGCCTTTATATAAAAGGACACCCCCTCCTATGTGAGCAGATTTGTGTCACATAGATTTCTTTTGGGTCAGATCACTACAGTAGTTCTCTGCTGCTGACCTGGTCCTACTCACTGAACTAGCAGGCTGATGATGATGATAATGAATATGTAGACTTAACAGTAAAACAGTATATGTCAATATCCCCAAAAACAGCAAAAGGAACAGGGTCACTTATACTATCACAGTTACATTCCCTCACTGTGTACTTTATTCATAAATATCATTAATATAGGTCTTGTGTCAGAGTTGAAGGAATGAAGGGGCAGGATTTTTAAGTATATACCACAGTTAATAAATTTTGACAGTGGCAAAGATTTTATATATATATATATAATATATATTCATATATACTTGAATAAACCCTCACTCACGCATTGAGTTTGCAGCTCTTGCCATTTTCTATATTACATATTAGAATCACTGAAAATTAAATATATGGTTTAAAAAAAGACATTGAAATTAAGATCATCTTAAGGCTAAGTAAAATCTTCAGCTAGATTGCTACCATAATATTAGTGATACCAACAGATACTTTCCAACGTTGGGCTGTTTAAGGCTAAGAGGCCACACTTCTAGACTTGGTGATTACCCTTCTCTCTGCTACTAGAAGTCCCCATTTGTCATCATTAAGTTAAAAAATTGATATATATGCTCTTCTAATTACTCTTGCTCTTTAGTTTTGTTCTGTATATATTAAAACACCACAGTTTTATTTACAGTTATAAAATTATCTGTATTTGCAGAGAAAAAAGTTTATAAAGAAACAATTTTATTATCTTCTAAATATTGTAATTAACATCTAAATCATTGATTCTTTATGAGACAAAACAGTAAAACTCACTAATCCTTTACTTTAATTAGCTCTAATCAAATTGCAACATGTCAATAAAAATAATTACATTGCTTTTTCATGGGGTTACTTTTGATAATGTATTTAATGCTACCATTGGTTTGGGGCTTTATATCCTCACTAAGTAAACTGATATTTATTTATGGATAGTTTCATGGGATACATTAAACAACTACTAAATTTTTCTATGATAATATATTTGCATGTGTTTGTAAAAGAATTTTATGGTGTTGTAATATCTCAAACAGGCAAATCACCCTGTGCTGAGTGCTCTATATTATTAGATAAACCTGAGTCCATTCCTGGAATAATTACATCTTTTAATCATTTGAGAAAACTGTAGATAATTCTTACATATTAGATATTATAGGTATTGGACCACCATAGCCTCTTAACAAGCCCATTCCCCAAGGAGAAAGTGTTTTGTTTTTTGGCTTCTTTTTTCAAACCAACAATGATTGATTAATTCCTAAATTTAATAGAATTATTTAAACAAATTACTACTATATTAAAAACAGACAATGATTCACTTTACAATTTTGTTGTGCATTTATCAATTCTGTATGAAGAAGTATGACAGAAAGCTTAGCTGTTACATTCATACAAAGTAAGTAATAGTAAAGGATATTGCATACTTATGTTTATAGTGACAGGACAGTTGTTCATATGAAAATGTTTTGCCTAAGGATACTGAATTTGGAAATACATTTGAGATAACCTATTGGAAGTTATAGCTGAAATGCAAATGTCTACTAGGTACTGTTGCTTTAAAAACAGGATAAACATCCTTGTGACAAACCTCATACTTGGATGTTGAATTGTCTCGATATCTGCATTTATTAGAAAAGGACGCTAAGGAGTTTCAAATCTGCTGTGGTGGGCGAAGAGTGTGTGTCGATCTTCAGGTCTCGGGTATCAGGCAGGGAGGATCTAGCGGGCAGAGGAGACTGGACCAAGCACATGGCGTCTCAGTGGCAGGGCATGACTGCCTCCATGCGCAGACAATCACTCCTAAAGGAGGAACATCTAGAGAAGGCGGTGGCCTGGTCTGCTGAGGGCCATCTGGAGACGGGTCCCCTGGGCTCTCTGTGCAGACAGTTCCAAAGGAGGCTGCCACTGAGAACCGTCAGCCTCAACCTCGGGACTGGCCCCTCCTGGAAACGCCTGGAAACCCCAGAGCCAGAGCAGCAGCATCTTAAGGCTTCAGCTCCTCAGCCAAAAGCGCCTTGGGTGCTATGTCCCAGAGAATCCAGGAGTCCCGCCAAAGTGGCACCAGGTGGCTGATGGGAACACAGGTGAAAGTGAGGAAAAAACGAGGAGTCCAGAAGGACAGAGGGTCCTCACCATCCAGTCTGAGCCAGAAGAACACTCGGCTGTACAGGGCCAACCAGGATGCCAGAGTCGGAGGACATCTGCGCCTCTCTGGCCAGATGGGTCTACATGCCCATCGACATCAGCGGCTAAGGAGGGAGGCTGCCCTCCGGAGCCCCTGTTCCTCCACAGAACCTCTCTGCTCTCCCAGTGAGTCTGACAGTGACCTAGAGCCTGTAGGGGCTGGAATCCAGCATCTCCAGAAGCTGTCACACAAACTGGACAAAGCCATCAAGGCCGAAGAGAGTGGTGACATGACTGTCTCCCTTATTCGTGAATGAGGTCAGCAGGCATCCTACAGGAAACAGGCCCTGTCCAGCCACCAAGCCATCAGGATGTCCGTGCCACCCACCCCATGAACTTCCGGAGGAGGCACTGGCCTCATCAGCATCCCCAGGCCACTGCTAACAAGGACTTGACTAACAGGGGATCCAGAAGCCTTCTATTTTAGCCATATCTGGGCCCATTGGTAACCACTGGCCACAGCCCAAGAGTGATTTAGGAAGACCTTGAAGAGGTGATGGGAACTTCCCATGCTCTCCAGGAGGACTCATACAGCACCCTGTTCTCCAGCCTCACAGAGGCTCATCCATATTAGGAATGTACCTGAAGATGCTAGACAGTTCTGAACCTTGTAACTAGGACCAAGGCCCTGCAGGAGTCATCCCATGAAACCACCTCCTTTATTCCCAGTGCAGAGATTCTTGGGGACCACTTTTACCCCTGATCCCACAGGGCCCCATAGGAAGAGAGGAGATATTTGTAGACTGCAAGCCTGAGTTCTTGGGGCCTACTTATCAGCTCAGTGAGGGGAACTGGGGTGTGCAGGAAGGAGAACACTGTTCAAGACCAGTTTCTGCTCTTTGTAAATTATTTAGGAAATCTACTATGACATTTTATTAGAAACATACCAGTGTGTCAGTTTCTAGATCACATTGCTTTTTCATAATTAAAAACTCGCTTTTGACATTTGAAAAAAAAAAAAAAGAAAGAAAAGAAAAGGACACTAAGGCCAAAAGTTATACACCCTAAGAAATAAACCTTCATTTAATGTGGATATGTATGCCCTAGTAGGTTATGATATATATATAGTTTCTTAAAATTTAATGGTGTTGATTATATTTATTGGCATTATACACAAATACAGAAAAAAAATGTGATTCATTTTAATTAAATGTTTACAGAGAGGGATTTTGCAATTTACCGTGACTTTGTATTATATTTTAGGAACTTAGAAGAAGAAAAATAAGACAGAAAAGCATAAAAATAAAACTTGTAGCCAGGGAGAAAGTCTTCTTTGAGAGCGTTCATGAAACCCAAACTAGCCTAGAACTGTGCAGCACAGATTGGTCCTGAACTCTCAAGTCCTGGGATTATAGATGTATCCCAATGCAGAAGTTCATGAATATATTAAGAGAGCTTTCAGATAAGGTGAATGCATGGAGTTAATGTGGTTAATGTGGAGTGGAGACAAGGAAATCTTGCACGAACTCTTCTAGAGAATAAACCAAGTGTGGCTAGAAGAGGAAAGATGTAGTTCAGAATACTAAGGGTCAGATTGGACTAATGCTCAGAACTGATGGTAATTAGAGGAAAATACTAAGAACTGATCAAGAGAAAGGATTAAAGAACTGAAAAGTTCAATCTGAACATGTGTCAAAAGAGGAGATTTAAGTCAGCATGATAGTGATATGTACCTTTAATGCCAAAATTTTGGAGACAGAGGTTGGCAGATCTTTTAGTTTGAGGCCTTCCTGATCTGCAAAGCTCTTTTCAAGACATCCAGAAAATCCTGTCTCAAAAAAATAAAAATACCTTTTGTTTTTGAGACAGAGTTTCTCTGTGTAACACTGGCTATCATAGACTTTGCTTGGTCTGTAGGCCAGGTTGGCCTTAAACTCAAATCTGCCTGTCTCCACCTCCCGAGTACTGGGATCAAAGATCTGTGCCACCATCACCTGGCTGTAAATGTGGTATGTTTATACAATGCAGTATTAATCAGCTGTAAAAAACAATGACCTCATAAAATTTGCAGACAAATGGATGGAACTAGGGAATAATCATTATGAATGAAATAACCAACACCTAGAAAGACAAACATGGTATGTACTCATCCATAAGTGGATATTAGGAGTAAAGTACATAACAACCAACCTACAACTCAGAGGCTAGATAACAAGGAAGGCCCAAAGGGGGATGCATGGTTTTCCCTTGGAATTAGACATAGAAGAGATCTCCAGGGTAAACTGGGGGTGGGGAGTATGGAAGGATGAGAACTTGAGAGAGCCAGTTGGGATGGCTGGAGGTGGGTTGGAGGTGGAATGAGGAAGAGAATAAAGAAAGAGTAGTTGGGGGGAGGTGCATTTTGGGGTTAGGAAGAAACTTGGTGCCAGGGAAACTCCCAGGAATCCACAAGAATGACCCCAGCTAAGACTCCTAGCCATAGTGGACAGGGTGCTTGAATTGGTCCTCTCTTATAATCAAATTGCTGACTACCCTAATTGTCATTAGAGAGCTGTTATCCAGTAACTGATGGAAGCAGATGCAGAATTCCACAGACAAGCAATGGACTGAGCTCCCTGAGTCCTCCTGAAGAAAGGAGGAGGGATTGTATGGCTTAGAGGGGTCAAGGTCATGAACGGGGGAACCCACAGAAACAGCTGACCTAAGTTACTGGGAGCTCATGGACTCTGGACCAATAGTTAGGGAGCCTGCATGGGACCGACCTAGGCCCTCTGCATGTGTTGACAGAGCTGTAGCTTGCTCTGCTTGTAAGGTTCCTAACAGTAAGATCTGGACCTGTGCCTGTAGCTTAGCTAACTTTTGGGAACCTGTTCCCCATGCTGGATTACCATGCCCGGCCTTTATGCTGGGGGAGGAGCTCAGCCCTGCCTCAACTTGATGTGTCATGCTGTGTTCAAGCCCACAGGAGGCCTGTCCTTTCTGAATGGAGACAGAAGAGGAGTGCAAGGGAAGAAGGGTAGATGCGAATGGGTTAGGGGGTAGGGGGCGGGCAGGAGGAAGGAGGGGAAACTGTGGTCAGTATGTAAAATAAATAAAAAAAAATGTTAACTAAATAAAATAAAATTTTATAAAGAAACAGACAACAATAACAACAACAACAATAAAAAAACAGAGCAATTTAACTATTACAACACTCAACTTCAGGGATTGACTAACTGGATAACTGTGGAATGTAGGCTGATTTCAGTTTGCAATTTGTTTTCACAATTATCTAATGAACAGCTTGTTTGCCATTTTAATGGCTATCCAAAATATGTAAAGACAAGAAGGCCCCTCAAACAAAGAAAACAAGACCCAAAGAAACGCGTCTTTCATCTCAAATTGCTCAGTTTGTTAACTTCTAGTCCTTCATAGGAACAGCTCGCCCAACCCTACTTTGCTGTAAAGCTCAAAGGGTCAGGGAAATCAGTGATGAACTGGAACTAAAGTCCATATTAGTGGGCTCACTGATTGCTGGGCACTTCATGCTATGATAGCCAAATGCCAATCAAGGTGTGCCCATCAGCACAATACTGGTAAAACCGTTTATAGGCTAGCCAACTGCTCTCAATAGGTATTTGAGACCTGTACCACAAGAGGAAAACAATCCTGGCATTAAAGACCTGGTCAAAACACATGGCTAGGGTAAATTATCATCCAGGAAGTAGCAGATAGCTGTTATTTTTCTAAATAGCTATATATCAAACATCCATGTAAATATTCATGTTTCTAACAATAGATCAGTACTGTTTCCAACATTAGTCAGAGAGGTTTCATGGCTGTGGGTTTCTGCACACACTCCCATCTGCTGCCAGAGGAAGTCTCTCTGGACAAGGTAACAATCTATGTGTATAGCAGAATATCATTAGGAATCTTTTTTTTTTTTTTTTTTTTTTTTCCCAGCTGTGTTTCTACCTTTGATCTCTGGGATATCCAGTCTCAGGAGACTGTGCATCCAGGCAGCATAGGACATGGGCTCCCTCTTGTGGCATGGGCCTCACCTTAAACCAGACATTGGCCACTACTACAAGTTTTGGGCCACCATTCTAAATTGGAGGTCCCTATCAATTCTCTCCACTCCAAGGGCTGTGAACCTCATAAAAGGGGGTGGAGGAGACTGTGGGACTCAGAGGGGATAGAGGACATCAGGAGAACATGGCCCATCAAATCAAGTATGCAGGGCTTATGTGGGGCATAGGTCTGTAACAGGATCTGTGTATATGTTGTGGCTGTTAGCTTGGTATTTCTGTGGGACTCCTGACAGTGGGATTCTGTGTGTCTCTTTTGCCTACTCTTGGGACTCTTTTCCTTCTATTGGGTTACCTTGTCCAGCCTTGGGACTTGTCTTATAGTATCTTGTTTTGTGTGTATGGCTGTTGTCTCTCTGAGGCCCTCTATTTTCTGAAGAGAAATGGAAGGGGCATGGATCTAGGGGAGAGGGGGGGTGGGGAGAGCTGGGAGGAGTAGAGAAAGGGGAAACTTTGGTAGGAATGTAATGTATGGGGTAAGAATCTATTTTCAATTAAACGATGAATCAAAGAAAGAAAAAGAGAAAGAAAGCAATGAATAAATGAGTGAATTTAGTGAATGGATTTAGGAAAAGTGTCCCATGATTCTTGACACAAATTTAAGTCATTTTATAATTGTGTCTTGTACAGAAATGTGTGAGTTTTTAATATTAGCATATTTAGGAGAAAAGAGATTCCAAAGAATAAAATCATTTATTTATTTTGAGATATTTTAAAAATATTTTATGTCAAACATTCTAAGACTATTGTAGGCCATTACTTCCAATCTGAACTCATGATGTATATGTATGTGCGTGTGCATGTGTGTGTGTGTAAATGTGTATGTGTATGTATGTACATGATGAAGATCATAGTTCCACCTAACAATTTATTCCTTAAGTTAAAAACCATTAATTGTGCAACATATCAACACTTGTCCAAACATACTAAATCCATAATGTGCAACTCACAGCTCACCAACCATAGGAATTGTCACATGAAAGTCTTCCAGCAGGTTCTTCTCCTCTTTCCCCACATTCTGATTTCTCAAACCCTACTGACTTCCTCTATGAGGTATTTTCTTTCTTCTATCCATTTTTTTAAATCAAATCATATCTGTTCCTAGCCTCAACCATTTTTAGATAGTAATAAATTATCTTAAATGGATCTCTGTTTGCCTACCTGTACCTTCTGAGCAATGCACTATGCTGCAGAGAACGCACTGTGGTAAGAGTAATCATTCAAAAAGCAGCCCATGGTGTGGTGATGTCTTTCTTCTGAATTTCCTTCAGCTGAAGTCATCTTTGAAATCAAACATGCAATATCACCTGCGAGAAAAGAATGAATACTTTCCCACCGAGTAAAAAAAAAAATACTTACTTTTCAATCCTAGTAAACATTAAAAACACACACACATGCATGTAATAAGAAAAAAGAACAAAATAATTCTCAATTCATATCTTTTTATTGAAAATGTTGATAGACATTGGAGTAAATATGAAAGTGTGTGGGTTTGATGTGTCAACCTACAGAAATAAATTTATTCCTATTTCAATTATCAGAAATATCCTGAGATGAGTATCATGTTGTAATATACATTCAAGATGATTTTGTGGCTAATTTAGTCATTGATTCATTTGGGAACACATTTCCTCAACTAGATTAAGATATATACATACATGTCTCCTATATATGATAGAGAAGAGAAAGCCTGGGGAAAGGGAAAGACCTAGTGACAATGATGAGAAGAATGGACAGGAGAGTATGAAGAAATGACATGATTAAAATACATGATATATTTGTATGAACATTTCCTTATGAAACTCACCACTGTCACACTGAGTCAACACCAATAATAAAAAAAAAAAAAAAGCAAACCCTGTGTGCTAATAAGCAAAAGAATCCTGTCAATTTTCATTCATAATCATGTTCCTTTTTATAGTTAAGACACATAAAAATCACTTAGAAAATGATTATGTTGTATGTGCTAAATGAACGAAGAAAAGTTATGTCTTACGGAAAGCATGAAAGTTAACAGCAGGAACTTCTGGAATTATCAAGTGGGGTAGAACATGATAGAAAAACAAATACCAGCTAAGGAGAGAAATTTATAGGGACAGATCTGGAATCTATAGAGAAACTAAGAAACAAAACATTAGCTTTAGTGTCAAAGTCTAGAAACTTATAATGGACAGAACCAAAAGATTTCAGGCTGAAGTGTGTGTAGCTCCTAACATAATCTAGACGTATACATCTTACCAAGAATATAAGTGTCACACCTTTGCAGTATGTCATGAGGTTCTGTCTTCAGTAAGGACACACGAGTGGATATAAAGTAGGAAATAATGTCTCCTGCACATATTAGTAAAAACAGCGAATCTCTCATCCCATAGAAACTAGAAGCTCCAGGAGTTATGCAGAACATTTCTGTTCCCCCTCACCCACACATTCTGAGACACCATTAAGACTATTAAACCAAGAGTGTATAATAATGGTTCCTTAAATTATCTCAGTCATCATTATTAACATTATTTTAAAATACCCTAAGGATGTCATTCTAAATATTCTAATGAAAGTCTGAGTACTAGACTTGCCTATTCATCTTTAGAAAGAAATGCTTTGTGAGTGTTATACTTAGTTAATTCTTAAATGTACCTTTTGAAAATTTTAACTAACACATATTTCTATATTTATAACATGAGGTACAGTGGGGCAATTCAATACATGCATGTATTATGTAGCAATCTGATTATGGTAATCAATATACAGCAAACCTCAAACAAACATCATGACATTTTGTTGGCTACATTTAAAATTTCTCTACTGGCTTGTTTTCAGTATACAATTAATTGCTAACAAACGTGGTTGTATGGATACGCTAGGACAACAGAAGGCTTTCCCCCTCTTCCCACCTTACTTACTGCGTTCCTGGACCTGTTCCTTCTAAGGGTCTGTGACACACATTCTACCCCAGTTCGGTAAGGTCAACTCCATAGCCTCTGTGTAAAATGGAGGAGATGAGGCATTATCTATTAAGACTTTTTTTTTCCCCATCAGTCATCCTTGGCTTCTGCTGAAAAACAAGTTCCAAAAAGCAGAGAGTAGTGGAAGAACTCAGAGGCTACGTGGTTGCTCACAGTGGGCATGATTGTAGATTTCTAAATTTCTGTGGTAGTGTAACTCTTTCCTCTAGGCATCGCATGGTCCTGTTATGGTAACCTAAAGAATACCTTGGCCTGTAGTCATGGTGATGAACTAATGGTCCAATGATTGCCAAGTCTTTGACAATAGTAAGGGAGATGTTTATATTACCCCGAAGAAGGGTCGGGGAGTCATCTGGTCCATACCTGATATTATCGCCATCACTCCTTCCTGCTCCTTGCCTGTGCTGTATGCAATCCTGCCCTAGATGACCTTAGTGTGGGGTCCTATAAAGGTTCGACTGAACATTGAGAATTTTGAAGGTTGCAGCAGACTTTGAGTCATGATTACTCCTACAAGCAAACTTCACTATGTTAAGTGCAAGGCTTCCAGAAACATTCATCTATTTATATGAGGTTAATAATCTTATTTTGAGTCATTAACAAGTTCTGCATGAAAGATCTTTGGATTTTAAGTTTCTTAAATTCCATGTCAAAGAACAGTTGAATTTAATTTTTATGACTATCACTTTTAAAAGCTTATAATATTAAAATGGTCATGCTTTTCTTTTTAGTTAAAAAAGCCCTCTTAATTCAATATCAAAAGATCTTTCTCAAAGGTTTTTTCCATATGTTTCCATCTTTTAAATTAAATATTTCCTGGAATTTCAATATAATTTCCTGTAAGTTTTGATATATCTTTTCAAATTTATAATATATGTAATAGTCTTTTATTCCCAGTATTCAGTTTTTCCCTGAGTTACTTCAAAAGCTTTTTTTTTTTTTTTTTGATAAAATTTAACTTGTATTCCAGAGTCTCTCTTCACTTGATCTCAGTGTACTTTTTATGTAAGGTGAAATTCATTCTCTAAATGAGTTCATTGTTTATAAATGGATTGGGTTAAAATATGCCCCCCAAATTTGCATACACATTTTGAAACTATCTTGTCAAATTTTAAAGAAACCCACTGATATTTCTGTATTTTGATTATCCTTGCAAGAGGCAAACAAACTGATAGGAGAAGATACTATTAAAATGTCTTACCCCTGAGGACTTTCTCCTTATCTAATAACAGGGTGTGGCTCTTGTTTTTTGTTTGTTTGTTTTAATTTGGTCCTTTTTATAATTGCTCAGAAAGTATCCTTTTACTTTTTAGTTTACAGAACCTGAATATAAACAGGTGAATTAATTCCTACTATTTCATGTTCCTTATGTTGTTCTTTTAGGTTTCTTGTGAAGCAATGAATGAGCAAGTTCAAGGCTTTAAGTTTGATCCCTAGCATCAATGAGTGAATGGATGGAGAAATTATTCATAACTTAAACATTTCATGTTACTTAACTTTCTGTTTCTACTTGATTGCACATAAAAGTGGTTTTCATGTGTCTGTTGTTGGTGTGCATGCGCTGTATTTGTGCAGATTTGGTTGTGAATATGTGGCTATGTAAATATCCAGAAGCCAAAGGGAGACACTGAGCATGCTGGTTTAGTCCCATGAGACAGTGTCTGTGACTAAAACTGGAGTTAAGCAGTCAGAAAGACAGCCCAAGTAATTCTATGTCTACTGCCTCCTCCACAGCAGATGAGTTATAGGCATCCATGGCCACGCCTGTCTTTCTCTTTTTGGGGAGTTTAGGATTTGAACCCATGTCCTCATGTTTCTTCAACAAGCTCTCTTTCACCATGAGCCATCCCCTACCTCCAAAGACTTAATTGACATACAATAACCTGGAAAAATATGACTTACTAATTTCATACATGACTTTCTTATATTCAGTCATCATTTTTTTATATTTTAGACTGTTCTACATATTTTCATCTTATGTGTATGAGAAATGACAACATAAATTAGAAATAAGAAGATAAAAGAAATACTCAGCCTTTCCCTCCTGATTGCAGTGTAAGCATTTCTTACGTATCAAATATATCATTGGCTCAGTTTGTTTGTTTCTTTAATTTAATACAAGTACATGTCAATAAGACAGCTTCTTACCAAGATTTTAAAAGCAATTATAGTGTCTAGTAGATGACTTCTAGGTCTGTAGCAAGTGATTGTTTTCATAATGCATTTTTAATATGCTAAAGTACATTTTATTTTCACAGTTGAAACAGTTTTGTATTTCAGAGATGAACTGTTTGGTAAAGAGATGCTTTTATTTTCATGCATTCGAGAAAACATTTTTAATAATATTTTTAGTTACCCTTTGAAAATCACACATCTATACCAATGTATGTTGATCACATCCACCCCCATTCATATAACTTCAATTTCACAATCAAATTTGGGACTTATTTCCATTTAATGGCATCGTGTTGTTTGGTATTTCACTTATATCTCTAACTGTGATCATGATGTCTCTATTCCTCTTACTTTTGTTCTCATTTTGAAAAACTATTTCCTATAAATGCTAACTTGGGTCATATCATGGCTTATTGTTTAATATTACCACACATATTTTCATACAGATACTTTTGAGATCTTAATATTCATCACTAAGAAATATTTGATTGCATAAATCACCAATGAGAAAATAGAAGAATCATTTCATAATCTACTTTACCCCCCCCCTAAACAGTGCATTTATTAGCCTTATACTGAAATACGACACACTATCACCACAACTCTTTCCAGTGTTTTCTATAATAATAAGTAAGCCATTTGGTTGGCATAAGTCACAGATACCCTGGTATGTGAATAATAGGAAACCAGCATGTGGTTGTGTTTAGGTGAAACAGAAATTAATTTTCACAGTTTAGATGCTGGGTGGTCTCGGATGACATGACTGTTTAATCTTAGCTGGTACAGGTGTGAAAGTCATAATATGAAAACTGACACATTCGAATAGAAAAAGTGACAATATTATAATTGGGCTTCATGCTCACAGTAAAGTGTGAAAGCAAATGTGTTTTGCACAATTTCTCTAAACTGCAGAAATGCAAGGGTACTTTTTGGAAACATATAGATGTTACAAAGATTTCATTCTGCATATTACTCAAGGAAAACACTTTTCCTGGCTGATATTTATAGTTACAACCTTTTCTTTCACCAGGGTCTGGGAAAAATTCCTAGATCTATCCTACTCATGGAAATATGCCTAATTGTGTGTTGAAAGATGCACTTTTCCCACTAGAAGTGTTCTTTTAAATTAGAGCTCATGTTATGCCTTTTCCTTTCTGTTTGTGATTCAAGTTTCATTTCCCACCATCATCACATATTTGGCTGAAGAAATATATCCATCATACACTTTCCCTAGTCTTTACAAGCTTCTGTACTCTGCATTTATGACTAATCATTTATATTGACTGATACGTTATGTGCTGACACATTAGACATGACTGAGTAGAGTGCCACACATTCAGTGTCAGCTGCAGCACAGTCAGGAGTAAACTCATAACTGTGTTTCTTTTTCTTTATGGAGAATAAAAAAATAAATGAAGATACATTACATAAAATGTTATCCACTCTCGAAAACGCACACTCACAAACACAATGTATTCTTGTTACTCTGACTCCCACACCCTCCTGTGTATCCCTCCCATCCTCATCAACTCCCTCCACTAAGAATGCTATGAGGTAGGAATAATTTTGTGTCTCTGTTATATTTGTAAAACACTGAGTTTAACAAAGGGCTGGCGACACAGTCATATATGTGGAAATGTCCACTGGAGGCTCTAGCCATCACAGTGGGCAAGGAATTGAAAATAAATCTCGCGTCTGCAGCATCCAATAGCCAATAATTCCCCAGGGAGGGGTAGGTAGCATGAGTCCCTTCTCTCAATAGTCTGTGAGTGACTATTGGCAGGCTTAGTATTGTGTAGCCCCAGTGTAGGCAACCACAACTGATATGGCTCTACTGGAAGAAGATAGCATTTCAGTCTTTCTCACCATCATCTGGGTCTTACATTCTTTCATTTTCCCCTCTTCTATATGGTCAGGGAGCCTTAGAGGGGATTAATAAATGTCCTGTTTAGAGTTTACTTATCAATGTTCACTTAGCTCCTCAAGAAGCCACTAGTCTGTTTTTACTGTCATTCCCCTGCAAAGCGAAGCTTCCTTAACTAAGGCTGATAGTAGCATTTCTCTAGAGGGATGAATACAAATATTTAGGAAGCAGTTTGACATCAGGTTAAATTAGCAAAACAATATTAAGTTCTCCCATGGGACCTATGACCTCCATAGCTGGCCATTTTTTCAACCACTGTTTAAAGTACCAGGCATGAGTTCCCTCATGTGGGAAAAGCTTCAAATCCAATAAAATAATAGTTTAATATTGCAAAAATGGTTGTTTCACTGTTCTACCAGTGGACACATTTGCTCGGTGGATTTCATAGCTCATAGATATGTCTACGGACACTAAAGTGTTGTGGAATATTAAAGATGTATTAGCTTCATTTATGCTGTGAAATATTTGTTTAATGATGCAAAGATGGGTTGCATTCTTTTATGCTGCCTTTGCTTAACTCTGAAAAGCTATGTGACTTTGCTTGCCTAAAACACCTGATTAGTCTAATAAAGAGCTGAATGGCCAATAGCTAGGCAGGAAAGGGTTAAGTGGGAGTGGCATGCAGAGAGAATAAATAGGAGCAGAAATTTAGGAAGGAGAGGGAGGAGTGAGAAAAGGAGAAAGAGAGGAGGACACCAGGGATCATCCACCCAGTCACACAGCCAGCCGTAGATCAAGAAGGAAATAAAGATACATAGAATAAAGAAAGGTAAAAAGCCCAGAAGCAAAGCATAATGAGAAACGGGACAATTTATTTCAAGCTAAGGACAGAGATTCATAAGTCTCCAAGTATTTATTTGGGAGCTGAGTGGTGGGCCCTCAAAGAGGAAAACAACAACAACAAAAACCCACAACTACACTGAAGTTTGTTGATGACTTTTCTGCAGAACACATTCAGCACATGCATGCTAGTCAGCAGGGAAACGGAGTGTCCACTTCAGATATAGCTTGATTCTCTTCATCCAGCCTCTGAAATGTGTGATATCTTTAGCAATAGGCTCTTTCATTGCTTTTGGAACTATATTTTAAAACTTTACTAAGGGATTGCAGCGAATGCTGGGGAGTTAAGAATGCATGCTGTAGCAAATGTCCCAGGTTTTGTTTCCAGCACCTACTAGACAGCTCTCAACTATCTGTAACTACAGTTCCAGATGCTACAGTACTTTTTTCTGGCTTCTGCAAGACACAGGCTTGCACATGACACTTAAACATACAGGCAGGCAAACAGTCATACACATAAAATAAAAGTGAATAAATCTTAAAAACAAAGTGACAAGAAAATTTCTCCAGAAGAATCTGACATTTTGTTACCATTAAAACCATCTACCTGGTCCATATATGATTAATCTATACTAGAATTACATCAAGTTAAATAATTTTGAGCACAGATTAACATTATAAAATTTGATCTGTCATAAATATTTTAATTAATATTAAATTAATTAAATTAAAATATTTAAAATTTTAACTGATATTTTATATATATACATGTATATATAATATATAGTATACTATTATATTATATATATATATAATATATATAGTATACTATTAAAAATAAATAGTAACTGGCGGCTAACCTCTCCATACAATCAATGTCACAAGTGAAAATGTGACATACAAGTATGCAAAATAATTTGAATGCATTATTTTAAAATGTGTCATACATTGAAAATATGCCATGTCACCAAGTTTGCATGTTATGCTTTCACTGAATTATTTCAAAATGACAGAGTAACAGGAAATTTTATTGGATTATTTTACATAATCCTTGAAATTATCTAATTAGTATATAATAAGAGAACAAAATCAATCAGAATTTACTTGTAAATTTTATCCCTGGAGAGTTATCATTCATAATAAACACTTCACATCATGTCCATAAAGCAAACAGAGGCTATACACTGTAACATCATGGGTCTTAAATTATATTATTTAATTATATATTAAATTAAATATACTTAATTATATTACTAAATTATATAAAAATCAGTTTTCAAAGAACCTAGATGTAACCACACAAACAAACATACAAAAACAAACAAACAAATAAATAAATAAAATCAAAGCTCAATTTCCACTCAATAGATATTTTATTCTGGAGTTAAATACCATTTTACAAACACACCAGGGCTGATGTGCATAAAAATATACACAAATTACTACATGATGCAAAAGACCTGCTCAACATGGACAAATATCCCACCACTAAGGAAGGGAAATGGGTACAAAATCCCATTTCCAGCCAAAAATCTGTTCATAAATGACAGCCTTCAGGAGGACAAAATTCAGTGTTCTTCAATATAGTGACATTAGGCATATCAACCAAACTCCAGGGCATTCCCAATTCTCAGGAAAAGTCGGTCAACAGAAATAAATCTTGATATTTGTTTTATTTCACTTTGTGTTATTTTTAAATTTTATTATTATTATTATTATTATCATCATCATCATCATCATAGTTATTATTTCTTGGACTAAGTGTAGGCACGAAAAGAGAACAAATAGATTTCATTTCTTTAAAGCTTAAAGTCAAAGAAAAATGATTGATTCTTTTTGTAAGGGAGAATTAGCACACAGTGGGTGAGTAGGGGTGAGTGAGTAGAGGATCTGGGAAGAGTTGGGAATGGCAAGGAATATGATAAAGAAATATTTTGTGAATAATTATTCACAAAGAATAATTATTTTTAAAATGTAAATTTTAGTATATAATTAATGACAGGGTATTTTTCATGACATTCTACATTTTTAGGATCTGGGTATGTGGTGATATTTTGTTTGTGCTCTAGGTAACAAAATATCGTTATCCCTAGAAACAATGTCTTTTCCTAAGAATAATCCCAACAGAACACCCCTCCCTTCTTGAGTATTCAGAAGGTGTGGCAAAGGCAGACATTGGACTAATGAATGTAGATCAACAAGGGACAGGCAAGGTAACCCTTTGCCATCAAAAAACACCTTGAGGGGCCTCTTGCAGTCCTCCATGTCAAATGTGGTTCACCTGTTTCCTGTCATTATGGAGGAAATTGAAGAACCTAATGCTTATTGCAAAAAACAAAAACAAAAAACATACTGCTCTGGATGATAGAACAGCTATAGAAGATAAAACAAAAATTTCAGGAGAAACCACAAATCAAAATTGATAAAAATTAGATTTATCTAATTTTAACAAGAGAGACAGACCTCTTAATTAGAAGAGGTGATGATTGATCAGCCAGCATGAGCACTCAATTTAAACTAACTTATACAACTAACAAATGCTTTTCAATTGATTAGATATAACTTGCCAAAAAAGAACCCACCTATAGTTAGAGTTGAGGAAGTGTTCTATTTTTGTCTTTCAGGAGAATAAATGTATCCAGCTAAAGAATCTGAAGAACACTAGGAAATGGGACAAGTGAAGAAAAAGAACAAACCATCCAGAAAAAAAAAAGTTCCTAGAAAAAGAATAGTTTGACTTATCAATATATCATATTTTCAACGGGATAAAAATTCATAAATCTTTCCAAATGTTTGTTTCTGCTGTTCTCTACAGACATATAATGCAAATGTTTTTTTTATAGTCCCAGTTCAATTTAAAATTAAAGCTGAATTTGGAGTTGGAGTGTGGCTCTCTCTTTCTCTAAACACAAGATGCTTGTTAAAGTGAAATGCAAAACTCTCTGTCTTATGTTACAACAGCCACCTGATATGGCCGGGAAGAAAAAACAAAATTTAGGGACTACTTTCTTTTCTTGCCACTAATCTCATGATCTTTTTTTTTTTTTTTTTTGGTTTTGGTTTTTCAAGACATGGTCTCTCTGTGTAGCTTTGTACCTTTCCTGGAACTCATTTGGTAGCCCAGGCTGGCCCTGAACTCAGAGATCTGCCTGGCTCTACCTCCCGAGTGCTGGGACTAAAGGCGTGTGCCACCACTGCCCGGCTGATCCTATGGTTTTATTTTGACTCTTTAACATCTTTTTTTTTTAATATAACAAATATTATCTCTAAATACATAAGATCATATATACTAAACCTTTCATCATGATATTAATGGTCAAAGAGAGTACTAACTAATTTTAGGAAAAGGCTTCATCTAGATTTTGGGTTCAAGTTTCTAATAAGTAACTAGGAATTAAATTTTTGTACTCTGTATGTACATAACAAATATTGATCATTTAACCTCTTTGAGTTCTGCTGCATATGACATTTAAAATGTTTTTCTGCATGAACCATGACCATGCCTACAGTGACCTTTGAAGTCTCCAAAAGGAGGATGAGGCCCCACAGAAATGATTCCACCAGGACTATGATAACACCACTAAGCAGATATGCTTTGGACTACAAACTTATCAGAACAATTTGGAGGTGGCTAGCTGAAATGATCCAACCTCACAGACTACTCTAGCCAGGACCTGAGACAAGCGCTGCATTTTCCCATTACACAGAGACTAGACAACAAATGAACACTGCTACCTCTCCCAGGACTTGACAATTAACCCAATTTTTTTCTTCAGGATCCCCCAAAAATGCTGTCACACCCAGACAGCAGGAAGTAAATTTAAGAACAAGATGCTCACATTCCCAAGTGGTAGGGTGGGTGGTTTTTGGTCTTTCTATGGGTGATGGATATTTGTCATTGTTTAGTGTTGTTGCTTACAAGTTGTTATTGGTAATGGTTTTAGAAAAAGCTAAAAAAAGGAGATTAGATTCAGGGTTCTTATTTAAAAAAGAAAGAAAGAAAGAGAGAGAGAGAGAGAGAGAGAGAGAGAGAAAGAAAGAAAGAAAGAAAGAAAGAAAGAAAGAAAGAAAGAAAGAAAGAAAGAAAGAAAGAAAGAGGAAAATAAAAAAGATAGACTAAAAGGATAGATTATTGAATCTTCTCTGAAAAGAAAAAAAGGGGATATAGATATGATAGGATAAAAGGGTAAATGATTGAATCTACTTTTAAAAAGCAACTACTTATTTTAAAAATTTTACATTGATATGGATCTTTGTATATGGATACGAATTTGAGATTTTTTTTGTTAGAACATACTGTATACAGTTTTCTACTCTTTTTCAAAGTATTGTACCTCTATGGCTCATTTAACAATGTAATGACATTTCTAGTCCTTGAGATTAATTATTACAAACTACTTTAGATATAAAGAAATGCAAATTAGTATTTGGCATTGCAATCAAACTTGTAGTCATGTTAGGTATGTTTTCAAGGTCAAATAGATATATTTTAGATAGACAGTTCAGAGTTCTACATAATATGGCATTTAAGGTGTTTTAATAACATAGGTTCTTTTTTATAACAATGAGACAAGTCTGCTCCTGGAAGCACCAATATATTTCAGAGAAAATGATGGGAATTGAAGAAACTCTACATAGAGCTTACTTTCTTTGTGGCAAAAGTTAGTCACTGGGCAAGAAAGTCCCCTTGCTTTAACTGTTGACAATATGCTGTCCAAATGGGAGAAGCACGGCAAAAATAAAAGAAATGCCAAACTTTGCCAAGAAAAGGTAGGACAGCCCTTCAGAAAATCCTGCTTCACAGATAAATATGTCAGATGCGCTAAGCCTGTAGGCTGAATATGGATGTCCCAAAGTTACAGAGGAAACTTCGTAGACTGTGCAGGCAGCCAGTTGTTTCTGTCATTTCTCACATTTTGGGAAATTGCTTGCTTGAACTTCCTGCTTACTCAGGTAATATTTCCTTCTCTGGTCTCTGATTAAGTTGAAGACTTTATAGTTTTTGTTTTATATTTCCTTTTTACTAGATTCAGAAAAGGAATTCACTAAAGAGGTGTAAAATGTATAAGGTTGAGAGACATTAAAAGATAATTTTGGTAATGTAAGTTACAACAGAAAGTGAAGTAGATACAACCTTTTGCACTCATCAATATAGAATATATATGGAGGATTTTCTCTGAATTTGTCAAATGTTAATAGACTAGACATTGTTGATATATGTATTGTCTATATATATATATATGTATATATATATACATATATATATATTATACAGTTATTTTATTTATTGTGTATAATTTTTCTTATATTATTACAATCTTTTTTTAAATTAAGACAAAAGGGGAAATGTGGTGATATTTTGTTTGTGCTCTAAGAAATAAAGCTTGCTTGGAGAACAGAGTGCAGAACTAGCCACTCATTAACCATAGAGGCCAGGCAGTGGTGGCACACATACCTTTAATCCCAGCACTTGGGATCTCATGCCTTTGATCCCAGTACTTGGGAAACACATGCCTTTAATCTTAGCACTGGGGAGCAGAAAACAGGAAGTGATATGGCTGGGTGGAGAAAAGAGTATAAGGTAGGTGGAGAAAGGAGTTTGGCCTTCCTTTCAGACTGAGGAGTTGGTGAGTTAAGAGGTGGCTGTTGCTTGATCCTTTGTTTCTCTGATCTTTCAGCATTTACCTAGATATCTGGTGCTATAGGATGTCTTTCTGTTTACTATGAATATGTGTTGCTCTGATTGATTGATAAATAAAGCTGCATTGGCCTATGGCAAGGCAGCTTAAAGGCAGGCAGGAAATCCGAGAAGATATATGGACAGAAGAAAGGAGAGGAAGGAGAGATGCCAGCCAACCCATAGGAGAAGCAAGATGCCAGCAAACAGATAACACCAAGGCCAATGTGGCAACTTATAGGTTAATAGAAGTGGGTTAAGTTGTAATAACTAGCTAGCAAGAAGCCTGCTGTAGACCATATAATTGGCAAGTAACATAAGCCTCTGAATGATCATTTTATAAGCGGCTGCAGGACCACGGGGCATGGTGGGACCAGAGTAAAGGGGACCACAGGGCTGGGTGGGACTCAAAAAACTTCTGGCTACAATTTGGTTCTGAGTTTTTATTATTAATACCAGTTAGAATTCTCACTGAATGGGTAGCTACAACTTGAATCTTAATATCAATTAACGTTCATTTTACCATTCAACAGTAAGACAATAATTTTGGGAACTATTTAATGAAATCTTAAAAATACATATTAAACTTGTTTGGTATCCTATTTTTTTCATACATAGCAACCATTAGTGATAATTAATTTTTTCATGAGATACCCACATGACAGATAATCTAATATTCCCTAGCACAAATGCACAAAGGCCACTTATATGAAACAAATAGAAGCACAAACCTATGGAAATCCTTGAGTAGTTAAAAATAAGCTTTCAAGCTACTGAGGCTAAAGAATAGGTAACATTAAATATTTATCCAACACAGTTTTCTTCCACATTCAATATTTATTTACTCAAAATGTCAAAGTTTCTGAGTATTTTACAGATAATACTGTATTTTGATCAACTTAAATCAGAATATAAAAAGCACATGCATTTTGGAAAAAAATGTCTAGAAATTTTGTTTAGGTCGTGATTCTAAATTTATGGATTCAAAATTAGAATATTTTTAAAATTATCTTTATTTTTATAATGTATCCAAAACAAGGAAACAAAACCATGGGTGACTAAAACAGGTGAAAACTGATATTGAAGTGTCTACATTATAGATAAGGACATTTTTATCCTTAGAAATAATTCCTAACTAGAGAACACATTCTGGGTTTCATTCCCTGAGCAGTATATCTACATTGTGATTATAAACACTTCAAATATACACAGATTATCTTAAAGATGTCTGTGAATGATAGTCAACTTCTTATTCCATTATACATATATTTTAACTAATTTTTACTGAAATTTAAAGTCAATAACTAATTTTTAAGTTCTCAGTCAGTTGAACATGAAAAATTATATTTTGGTATTATCACCAAGTGTAGTCTTATGGTTTTATTAAAAGATATGCTTCTTTTAGAAAATATACAATCAAAATAATAATTTGAGGCAATGCAAGGAAACTTAGATTTTTCTGTCTACAGATAATCAATAACATTATAACTGTCTTTATGTAAGTCTTATTTACACAGTCCACAGCATTTTAAATCTAATGATTGTTTTATATTTGATATTGCTGAGTAAATATGAAAGATGGCTAAGGAAGATGAAAAGTGGATCTATTTAATAAGTTTCTCAGTTTCTTTTTGTTGTTGAGATAAAACTATCTGACAAAACATCATAAATGAGAAAAAGAAGGTCTTTCTGCCCATATCTTCTGCTTAGTGTTGAGATGTTTGTAAGTGTTGAGCTTTTGCAGGTTTTTTGCATGCTGTTATAATCTCTATGTGTTCATATGCACATCATCCCTGTTGTTGCTATAAAATGCTGTTTAACCCCAGAACAAAATCTCTCTTATTGCTCTTGAGACAACTGTGATTTTCATGTTGCTTTTTTTTTATTGAGTTTGTTTATTTGTGTGGTTACATCTAGATTTTTTTTGAAAATTGATTTTTATATAACAATACAATTTAAGAGAGCAGTGAATACATGTTCCTACTCAACCCATTTTCTCTGGTTACACAGTCTAGAAACTCAGCCAGTAAATGATGCCATCCTGGCAAGTAAGTATCCATAACTCATTCAATATAATCCTCCATAGGCAAATGATACTAGATTCTGTTAGTGTAGTCATTATTTGTTTGTTGAGACCAGATGTTGTTTTTACACCACATATCAATTGCAAAAGTTTTTGTATACCTGACTATTAGTCTTTTCACTTGCAATTATAATGTTTATGCAAAATAATAGCGTCTTGTGTAAATAAAATGAAGGAAAATATGTAAGTGGCAAATTGGAAACATTGTTATAAATTAATGTACAACCAGTAAATTATTATACTGTTATTTGAAATAGAACTTTTTGATTGTGTCTGTTTCATACTCTGGATTAAACATTATATATATTTTAATGGAAGTATAATTACCATACGAAGAATGGGGTAAAAGTGGAATCTTAAAAAGATGAAAAGCAAGGAAAAATAGAAAAAAAAGAATAACAATCATTAAATTTAACTAAAAGTAATAACAACATCCATATGTTAAATTTAAGTTATATAAGTAATAATTAAAACACATTATCAAAATGAATGTTTAAAAATGAAATAAGTGTGATTTTTTTATGTGTAGAATACTATTTAACCTTAAGAAAAAAAATTCTGTTATATGTGAAAACATGAATGAACATAGAAGGCATTAGATAAAGTGACATAATTCAGGCACAGAAAGACAAATATATAGGATCTCACTTATATGCTGCATACATCCACTCAAAGTCCCAGCAACTGAGAGTAGAATAGTGAGAACAGTAGAAGTGTCATAGATCAGAACGTGCCTAGCAAAGAGGGTAGAGTTTCAGTTATAGACGAGTGCTTTGACTGTGCTCTGTGATGCGCCACATGATGAACACAGCCAACAGTATCACTGCAATTTGAAAATAATTTCAAGGGAATCATCAACATTCTCATCCATTAAGTATAAGAGGATACGTATGTTGACTTTCATGATCCACTCATTCTGCCACGTTTATATGTATCAAACAATCACATTGTACTATATAATAGGTACTTTCCCTTAGTTCAATAAAAAATACCACAAAATGACATATAACAAACTGCCTGTGTTTTATATAAAAGGTATTCTAGAGGCAATAATACCAACAGTTTAAAAAATAACAATTAAGGGGCTGGGGGCGGGGGGAGGCTCAGCAATTAAGGGCTCATGATTCTCATGCAGGGGACTAGGGTTGGTTTCCCAACACACATGTAATTTTTTTTTTTTTTTTTTTGAGACAGGGTTTCTCTGTGTAGCTTTGCACCTTTCCTGGAACTCACTCTGTTGCCCAGGTGGGCCTCAAACTCACAGAGATCTGCCTGCCTCTGCTTTCTGAGTGCTGGGATTAAAAGCGTGTACCACCACTGCCCTGGTGACACACATGTAATGTAATTCGCAGCTGCTTCTAAACTTCAGTTCCAGAGGATCAGAAACTCTCCTTTAACCTCCTCAGCACACACACAAGACATGGACAGACAGACAGACACAGTCACCCTGATACCCAAACCACATAAAAACTTGACAAAGCAAATTACCAACCAATTTCACTCATGAACATTGTTGCTAAACAAACTCAATAAAATACTGACAAACTGAATCCCAAGAACACAGAAAAAGATCCATGATCCAGATACATCCACCATGATCAAGTAGGCTTCATCTCATGATTTAGGGATAATTTAACATATGGAAATCTGTCAGGCTGAAGAGATGGCTCAGAGGTTAAGAGCACTGGCTGCACTTCCAGAGGTCTTGAGTTCAATTCCCAGCAACCACATGGTAGCTCACAACCATCTATAATGAGATGTGGTGGCCTCTTCTGGCAGGTAGGGATACATGCAGATGGAATACAGTACACATAATAAATAAATAAATAAATAAATAAATAAATAAATAAATAAATAAATCTTTTTTATCAGTTTCTTTTTTTCTTTTATTTTTTTATTATTAAGAAATTTTCTATTCATTTTATATACCAACCACAGATCTCCCCTCCTCCTTTATCCCACCTCCAGCTTTCCCTCCCAACCCATCCCCCATCCCCACATCTTCCAAGGCAAGGCCTCCCATGGGGAGTCAGCAGAGCTTAGTACACTCAGTTGAGGCAGGTCCAAGCCCCTAACCCTGCACCAAGGCTGTGTAAGATGTCCCAGCATAGGCACTGGGCTCCAAAAAGCCTGCTCATGTACCAGGGATGGAAAATTTGTCAATGTAAACCACCATGTAAGTAAATTTAAAAAAAAAATGATCATCTCATTAGATACTGAAAAAGCCTTTGACAAAAATCCAACATCCAATAACCCTTCATGATAAAGGTCTTGGAGAGAGAGAGAGAAAAAAAAAACATGATCATCTCATTAGATACTGAAAAAGCCTTTGACAAAAATCCAACATCCAATAACCCTTCATGATAAAGGTCTTGGAGAGATCAAGGATACAAGAAAAATACCTAAACATAATAAAAACAATATACAGCAAGCCACAGCCAACATCAAATTAAATGGATAGAAACTCAAAGCAATTTCACTAAGGTCAGGAATAAGACAAAGCTGTTCAATCTCTCCATACCTATTCAATAAACTACTTGAAATTCTACTTAGAGCAATGAGACAAAAAAGGAAATCATGTGGATACAAATTGGAAAGGAAGAAGTCAAAGTATTGCTATTTGCAAATGATATGATAGTATACTTAAGTGACTCCAAAAATTCCATCAGAGAATTCCTACAGCTGATGAACACCTTCAGAGATGTGGCTGAATACAAGATTAACTAAAAAAAAATCAGTATCCCTCCTGTATACAAATGATAAATAGGCTGAGAAAGAAATAGAGACACCACTCTTCACAGGAGCTGCAAATAATATGAAATATCTTAGAATAACTCTAACCAAGCAAGTAAAACACCTATATGACAAGAACTTTAAGTTTTGAAGGAAGAAATTGGAGAAGATATCAGAAGATGGAAAGATGTCCCATGCTCATGGGTCAGTAAGATTAATACAGTAAAAATAACCATTTACCAAAAGCAATCTACAGGTTCAATGCAAACCTGTTCTATCAAAATTCCGACACAATTCTTTACAGACTTTGAAAGAATAATACTAAATTTCATACAGAAAACTAAACATCCCTGAAATAGCTAAACCAACCATGTACAGAACAAACATGTAAGGAACAAACAAGGGGACCTTCCAGGAATCTATCTACAAGGATGAGCCCAGCTAAGACTCATAGTTGATTGTTAGCTTGAACTGGCCTTCTCCTGCGATTAGATTGGTGACTTACCTAATTGTCATCAGAGAGCCTTGCTCCAGAAACGGGTGGAAGCAGATGCAAGCGTCCACAGTCCAGCACTGTGCTGAGCTCTGGGAATCCTGTTGAAGAGAGAGAGGAAGGATTGTACAAGTCAGGAGAGTCAAAGTCGTCACAAGGGAATCCTCAGAGACAACTCATCAGGCCTCATAGGAGCTCACAGACACTGCACAGACCTAGACTCCTCTACATATGTATTATAGTTATGTAGTTTGGTCTACTCATTGGACTCCTATCAGTAGTGGTAGGGCCGGCCCCTGATGGTTTGGCAGGCTTTGGGAAACCTACAACTCATACTGGGTTTCCTTATCAAGCCTTAACATGAGGAGAGGAGCTTCCTAACTCAACTTGATGTAACATGCTTTGTCGATACCTATGGCAGTCCTCTCCCTTTCTGAACAGAAACAGAGAAGTGGATTAGGGGGAGGGAGACAGAGGTGAGGTTGGAGGAGGGAGTAGGAGGAAATGAGGGAGGGGAAATATTTACAGAATGTATATTCCGTAACAAACTTTGTCCAAATATATAAAGAAATCCAAACATTCAACCCTAAGAAGGCATAAGTCTTACATTAAAAAATGAGCAAGCCATGGAGAAAAATGTCTCATTGAGGATGGATACAAATGAAGAGCAGGTGTATGTAAATGCGCGGAAAATGTATATATCACCTAGGACTTGAAAAATCAAAACTGTAGTGAGATACCACAGCACACCTGTTAGAATGTCTCTAATACAAAGCACTGATACCATCAATCAAGTCCAAGAAGTCTTATTCATGCTGTTTGAGAATGCAAACTGGTTCAGTCACATTCAGTGCCATTGGCAGAAAATGCTGAAATCTTAACCATATGTAACAGCAATCATACCCCTGGCTATTCACCTAAATGACTTCAAAACTTGTATCCATAAAGGAACTTATACCCCAAAGTTTAAGGAGCTTAATTCAAAATTTTTCTAAAACTTGAAAGCATCTAAAATACCCTTTATAGAGAAAAATAATAATCTGTGCTATGTATATAAGTTATGTTAAAAGCAGGGGTGGAGGGGAATCAAAGACATTCCAGGGAATATTTTAAGCATATATTTTGCAAGAAGCCAACACAAAAATGTTACGTTTAGTAAGATTTCAGCAACATGGTATTCTTAAAAGGGCAAAACTAATCAGAATCTAAAAAGATCATCGGTTGCCAGGGGTTTGAGCAACAGAAAATGTTAGCAGGAAAGCACAGACGATTTTGTACATTGAAACTACTGGTTTAGATTGCTATAATAGATACACAATAATAAGAATTTTCACAACAAATGTAACTATATGAAACAAAATGAAAACTCAAAAGCACACTATGAATGTAGCTATATCTGTCAATTTATTGCAATGAATGAAGAACACTTAATGCTAGAAAACAATAATCAGAACTGGGTCAGAGAGAGAAGAGAACATACAGGGATTCTCCTGTTCATTCTATTCAGCTTTCTGTAAACACAAACCTGGTCTGAAAATAAACATATGAATTCAAAATTTCTTGAGGGGCTGGGAAGATTGATTAGCCGGCAATATACCTGCCTACACAAGCTTGAGGACCTAAGACGATCTCCAGCATCATTCATGAAATCCACAGGTGACAGTGGACATTTGCAACCACAGCACCGGGGGAAAGACAGGTTGATCCTAGAGCTCATTGGGCAGATAGGGTAACCTAGCCTGATTTATAAGCTCCAGTTTTAATGAGGAACTCTGCCTCAAAAAGTAAGGTAAAAACTGATTGAGGAAGACACCTGCGATCTACATCAGTCTTCCCTATGCATCAGCACAAGGATACAGGCACATCTACATAGTCAAGTAAGCATTCACACACACACACACACACACACACACACACACACACACACACACACACGCACATACTTAAAACTTTGCTTTCTTAGATGGCAACATTTAGGCTATCCTCTCAAACAGACATTAATATCTACAGATGAGCTATTACCTCAAAAACTGGAAGTTTTTAATAATTGTAACACTTTTAGTGATAGTGAAAGAAAATATGATGAACATAATATTTTTATAAAAAATGTTTAGTGTAATGAACTAGCAACAGGAACAAATATGGCAAACGACTTTTTTCATCAGTGGTAGGTGTGCTGATGGGTAAAAACAGCTTACTGGTAGAAATTTTATTTTGTGTTTTTTCCTATTAAGAGGGAAATTGTTAGGCACAACCAGGTGGATCTCTGTGAATTCGAGGCCAGCCTGGTCTACAAAGTGAGTTCCAGGAAAGGCACAAAGCTACACAGAGAAACCCTGTCTCGAAAAGAAAGAAAAAAACACAAAAAAAGAGGCGAATTGTTATTAAAAAAAAGACAGTACAGAATTACAAGAACACTAGAAAGAATTAAAATAATAAAATATCAGCTAGAGAAGACAACTGACATATGACCAGGATTAAACATCAAAAAATACAATTGTTTTTAGTAATGAGAACCAAGAATAGAAATCTAGTTTTGTAATGAAGATTGAAATAAGGTTATGGTGTTATATGTCCTAATGTTTACTAGGAAGTGGATTAAGGCTATGGTTGATAATTCCTTTTAAGTGCACCTTACTTGGTTCTATTTCCCAAGAAAGGCTCATCTTCACAAAGTGACATTCAAAAATAGACACAATGTAACCAACACAAACAAACAAAATTTTCTTTTCTTTTCATGTTATAATGGCGTCTTCCAAAGTTACCTGGGTTGCCTTTGAACTTATATACAAAGGATGAGACACAGTAACTGGGTTTGCATCCCTGGTAGGTTACTTCTGATTACCCTGCCTCAGCATCATGAATAACTAGGATTGCAGACATTGGGCTTAAATGAACAAAAGTTCTCTTGATGATATTGGAGAATGAGTTTCACCTTATAAGCCATGGAAGGCATGGGAGTTACACATTTCCACACAGGTGATCTTAACATGCATCCACTGTGATAAACACAAAACAATTTGCTCTTTGCCTCAAGTCTGAATTTCTGTTTGAAATACATAACCCTATCTATCTAAACTAGAATTGTAAGGAAATTGAAAATGGAAAATTAAGTATTTTGTCCTGCCTATTTGCTTAATTGAAAATTTGCATAGAGAAATATTAAGAAATATTTTCATTATGATTTTTGGACCATTTCTCTCAACCCCAAATGTATGATATTCATCTGAATATATTTCCATAGAGAATATCTGCAAATACATGAGCTAAGTTCGTTTTAAACTTCATTGGAAGTAATATAAGACTTCTAATATAAGAAAATGTGGTTTTGATCCTTCACATATTGCCCTCAAAGTAGAGTAACAAGATCTTATTTCCTGTGAGGACTATTAACACGCTGTTGCTTTCTCTCTATTGATTAGGTTTCTTTAATAATGCAGTGGAACAGATACAATGTAAGTCTGAAATAACATCACAGAGTAGAGATAAAAATGACAGTTTGGAGTTTAAGAGCTTTATGGTAAAATAATTGAACACAAACCCCTTCAAAAGTAATACAGCTTGTATTTTTCAATTTAGAGGACTTTATACTGTTTATTTTAGATATCAGCTAGTTCACTAGAATGCTGACAAGATACTTCAATACAGGAGAAAATAAATTCATTACAGAGACTTTCAACTTGGATATTTCCTCTCACAAGTCCTTTACTTCTCTGTCACCTGTTTCTCCAACTGATACTTGATGTTATGATGCCATAACCTCCTTTTATTTAGTAGCCTTAGCAGGGAGTATCACATAAAGGGATTCTTGAAAAGATAATGGCTTTCACTCCTGTGATAATCTATTCTTTCAACCTCTGATTAGCATCAAAACTGGTGTTCAACTTCTTGTGATGAAAATGACATCAATCTAGCATTTGCTGTTGGAAACAACACCTACTTTATATGATTTCCAGGTGATGACACACCATTAAATTCATAGCTTGATGGTTCTAACTCTACCAACCAGCAAAATATTAGCTAAGATGTATGAATGTAGCTTAAATGTGTATGAATATTAAGGAATAAAGAAGTCCTTCACTTTGGAAAATATTTGGGTTAGGTGACTTCAGTGTATAATCACAGAACTCCAGAATTCTTAACAGTATGTCTTTAGTATAACTCACAGGTTCTTAGTCCCAACTAAATGTAGAATTGCTAAAAGAAATAAATAGTGACATTGTGGTTGCAAAAACAGCAACTACTCAGTGGTTAAAAGAACTTCACATTTAATCATGATGCCCAGAAATCAAATCCTATCACCAATACCAGAAGCTTGGTGATCCTGCAAGATCTCATATCCTAACCTGACCTAGAAGAATCACCAGGGCTTGCTGACGTCCAAACTAAACAGAAACTGAAAACCTTGGATTCAGAGAGAAACCCTGCCTTAAAATACTAGGTAGAGATTATAGATGTAACCAACCGTCTTATTAAATAAGAAACACAGAAACAATGTAAAAGAGAAAGCCGAGAGGTCAGAGCTCAGAGCTAAAATCTCACCCTTCCTCCTGCTGTCCCAGCTTCGCGAAAAGAGACCTACTTCCTGTCGGTTCGTTTTTTTATAGTATGTTGTTCTGCCTTCTCATTGGTTGTAAACCCAAACACATGACTGCCTCGTCACTGTCTGAATGTACAGCCCCCTAGGTCTTAAAGGCATATGTCTCCAATGCTGGCTATATCCCTGAACACACAGAGATCTTATGGGATTAAAGGCGTGTGCCACCACCGCCACACTCTTGCTATGGCTCTAATAGCTCTGACCCCCAGACAACTTTATTTATTAACATACAATCAAAATAATAATTCAGTACAATTAGATTACCACCACAAGAGATTGCAGTTACATATGCATATGTATATTACATATACATATGCATATATGTATGTTACATACATATGGTATATGTATGTTACATACATACATATATCATCATTGAACAAAGCCCTGTATGAAACACACTCACAGTCTTAATCAGATCATCTCTGACTCATTGCAAGAGTCAGTCATAATTCAACTTGTTGGTGATTGACATTTCCTCATAGAAGAAGAGGGAGGGGAGTGTCACTTGATCATCACCTGACCCTTCAAACCATTGTATGCACCCCTGCACTACGTGACATGCCTTCTGAGTCTTGAATAGATTCTAGTGTATATTGGCTGGAAAAGGCTATAGACAAGTGGCTCCATGTATATGGACATAAGAGAGCTGCCCTCCATTCTGAGTGTATAACCGCCAGTGTCCTATCTGAAGGTCAACCACACTTCTATCCATAATCTCTCACCAGTGCTGTATAAATAGACCTAACAAACTCATTGATCACCCAGGCTGAGCATTGGTGAAAAGAATCATTGCTTAATCACTGGGACCTTTTGAAAAGTGGGTAGATATTTGTTTATATCTTCTTCGGATAGGAATTATCCCACAAACAAATAAGTAAAATACAGTGAAATTTTCAAAGATATTGATATCTTGTCTCTAACTTCAGAGATTTGATACGTTTGTTCAAGTATGAGACCGCCATATCTGTGTATGCATGTAGAAAAGAGGTGTGTGTGTGTGAGAGAGAGAGAGAAAGAGAGACAGAGAGACCGAGAGACAGAGACAGAGAGACAGAGAGAGACAGAGAGAAACTGAATGGGTATCTTAATGGGTATTAGATCTGTAACGTCACCCCAGGTCCTATGGGTTCGTTTGCTTCCCAGAATGCACTATTTGGGAAGCTGAAAATTTAAGTGTTGGGGCTTAATATGAAGTTATGTCTTCTAGTCACTGAGACATGCTCCTGAATGACATCCTGAGATGATTGTCTCCCATGCTTCTTCTCTCACTCTCTAGCTGTCGGGAAATGGTTTTGCTCCCTTATCCACTGCTTGTCATGGTGTGCCTCCTTTCCTTAGAACTAAGTACCTTTGAAATGTGAGCCTTAGTAAAACACTTTCCACTCTCTCAAGTTTATTTGTCTGTTCGTTTTTATAAGAAAAGATCTCTTCCTAACAGATAGTCATACACATGTAGATGCAACATATAATAACACTTTCAATAAAGCAAAAGGTTTTTGAAATATTCGTTGCTGAATGTCTTCATTGAGCTAAATAATATATATATATATATGAGTCAATTCACATATCTTTCATCTTTTGAGACAAAAATCTTGAAAATTTATGTTCATCAATGTTGTCTCTAATGCATTGTTATTTAGAAGAGTGTATTAATTACTTTTCTTCTCCCTAGGACAAAAATAGCAGACAAAAGTCACTTCAGAGAAAAGCTTCCTTGGGCTCATAGAGTGGGAGTTCAGTCCATCACGACATAAAGGTCAAAGTGGCTGGAGCCTGAGGCAGCTTGTCGCACTGTCTCCAGTCAGGAAGTAGGAAGAAATAAGTTGTTCTTACATTCTCGGTTTTACTTAGTTTGAAACTGCAGCACAGGGAACGGCAATACCAACAACCAAGGTGGGTCTTCTATCTTCAAATTAACCTCTTTTTAATTGTGCTTACAATCATGACAAGAGTTTTGTCTTCTAGTAATCTAATTCCCACCAGGCAGACAATGTAGACAAACCCTGACATGGAGTCATCCTATGATGCAATACACCTCTTCATATCATTCTTCCTAGTCAATTACCTAATTCTGAGATTATCCCTAAACCCTACTCACCTCAAGCCCTGGAAACCTTTCTTCTACTTACTTACTCCTAGAGACGAGTGATGAAAGACAGTTTAAGCCAACGTGCATTCAGTGACAACATGCATTCAGTTTACTGATTATATGTGTGTTTTAAAATTGTCCATAAACACCAGTTCTAAATATTAAGACCTTTTATTTTTGGCTATCATGAAAATTTTGTGCAAATGAAAAGAAGAATACTATCTGAATAAAATAAACAACAAATGGGTGTGCTTTAATGCCAAGGGCTTTTTATGACACTTCTGCTAAATTGTCTTTTAATCATATGGAAAGTATTTTAATTATTTTGAATCTTCCTCAAGTATTAGAAGATAAGACCAAAGTAAATATTTTGAATATATCTATGCCTGTGATCTTAAAAACAAATCCTCATTAACATTATCACAACCATGTTTTTATAATTATTTGATTTTTCCCTGTTAGAAATATTAAAATATGCAATAGAAAAAAATAAGACTGGTAACAATTTTATTTTACAAAACGGCCAGAGGATTAGAGTTCTGATATGACACTGTAGCTTGCTAGATGTCAGATCTAAGTCAATTCTCTGTTCTTCACTCCTGTAAAACATGACCTTCACATTAGATGAATCCAAATACTCTTTTGTGGATTTTGTTTCTTTCAGTTATCCTTAATAACAAAAGACAATAAAATTTTCTGTGGGTCTGTAGCTGAATCGCAGTTAGCTTAGCTGACAATTCAAATGTTTTCGCACTTGTGAAGTGAAGGTTGTCTTCACTGTACTGAATATTTTAGCATAGATTCCCATTTTAAGTAGTTTCCTACTTTGCCGCTGACACTATATAAAATACAGTTTTGTAGGTTCCACCTCCCAAACTTTTCTCATATAGTATTTCAACAAAGTCATTAGAATATTACTGAGTATAAATTACTTAGTCATATGACAGCAATAAAAAATTCTCTCTATATAGCAGCAAGTAGCAAAGCTTTTAGCTTGAACCGTGCCATAAGGGAAGGAGGCTTATGTGACTCTGCAAATAAACAAACTTCATATGTCTTGGGATACTAAAACCTAGAAGATTCACAAGACCTCTGCCCTATGGTTGTTAGAATATTACTGAATAACTAGTGAGGGAAAAGACTCTCCTACCTGTTCAGCAGACTGCACATCCTGCAAATAGCTTCAATGCTCCAATTTTCTTTTAGTCCTAACCATGAAGAATCAGATGTTAGGTGATGCAGCTGTGTCCTAATCATTTATAGTTCTGTAAATAACCACAATGAAGTCCTTGGGTCACCAAACTGGACTTGGGTGATATTCTTACTTTGGCATGTCTTTGCTTCCCTCTCTGGGGTAAATGTATGTTTTCTTATATTTCCCAACTGATAGTGTAACCCAATAATAGTCTTTTATACATTTTAATATATATTTTATATATTATATATTATTTATTATATTATATTATTAATATATATTGTTACATATTATATAATTATAGATAGATAGATAGATAGATAGATAGATAGATAGATAGATAGATAGATAGATAGATGATACATAGATTCTTAAAATAGGATGTTCTATTCTAAGGAAGTTGAAAAATTAATCCAACACTTTATTTAAAACTCTATTTCTGTTAACCTCTTATCAGAAATTAGATACAAATACCTTAAGAATTGCAAGGAACTTTTAACATGACTCTCAGTGATTCAACATCTTAGTATGTCACCTGTGTATAGTTCGTTCCCTTTTGTCTACCTTAAGATAATGATTTTTTTGCTAATAACTAATATAGCTGAAATGATGAATTCCTCATCAGACAGCTGATTATAGAAAAAGGCTTTGACATCTCTCTTCTCTCCCTCTCTCCCCCAACCTCCTCTCCTCTCACCATTACTCTCATCTTTCATTCTCACATCGAATACAATCTTTGTACTATGACCAGAAATGAATTAAGGCCATAGTTACAGTAATAGAATGGAGCTAGACATAGTCTGGGAGGTAAACTTGGAAGAATTTTTTCCTTTACCCTATATCAAAGGATTTTCAGCTCAGGATGATGTGACTGAGTGCTGTGGGAAAGCTAAGGCCAGACGACATAACTAATCCATGACAGAATTACTAAGAGCAGACAATTATATAGAAGATTTTACTAAGTTTGGTCACTTGTTGCGTTTATTGTATTTTTCAGTACCCAACCTTCTAAAACTATATTCGAACTCTTTCTAGTCTGCTTCCAGTTTCTGTATAAACCTTAACTCTTCTCAAGAGTAGTTATTGTCCTTCTTCTTCCTCTTCTTTCTTCCTTTCTCTCTCTTCTTATTCCTGTTCCTCTTCTTCCTCAGCCTCATCTTCTTTTAAATACCCATTGCCTAGAGATATATAGTGAAAAGTTTTCAAAGGAAAAGACAATAGACTCAATCAAGCATCATTCTAAAATTACATGTCTGATAATAAGCATTGTTTCCCCCAACTTCATTCTCTTTCCCAGAAGAAATGCCAACAGGATCACTGTGTTGTTTGGTCTTTGGAAAGCTTATGTTTCTCTCTCTCTCTCTCTCTCTCTCTCTCTCTCTCTCTCTCTCTCTCTCTCTCTCTCTCTCTCTCTCTCTCTCTCACACACACACACACACACACACACACACACACCACACACCACACACGGGTAAAAGAGTAGACAGTTCAGCTATGAAGGAGAAGCATCATAGAATGACATCACTGCCAAGATTGGGGATATCTAATTGTTACAGTCACAAGAACATTTGGTTATTTTCTTGGGATTCATAAACAAAGAATGAAGGTTTATGGCTGTCATCAGACCACTATGGATCACATATTCTCTTCAGACAGCTGATGAATGATGGTGTGGCATTGAGCTGGTACGTGAAGATGAGTCATGGAAGCATACACACCCAAATGCAGATAGCCCATCAGATTTGGGCCCTGTAATCCCATAGCAGGTCCCATGTCGATCCCAGCTTGAATTTTTATTCTACATCTTATATTTTTAAAAAGCTAATGGATTATTTAGTTATTTCCCACCATTGGTAATTGCAAATGAAGGTAAAAAGTTCTTCTCTTTTAATATTTTTTTCTGAAGTAGGAGCATCCATAGGAGTGTTCAATGTTTATACAAAGAAGTTATAAAAGTGACATTCATCATTTTATGATAGAAATCCTTAATTTCCTCACCTGTAAATTCACTGATATCTTTCCTTTTATTTACTCAGATATTTTGTAATGATTAAATAATATAGATAATTAAATAAAAACACACTAGTACATATACACTATTCTAATAAAGCTTTTACATGCTGGGCCAGGGGAAATAATATGTATGAATAAATACACAGCAGCTGTGAAGTACTTCAAAAGTCATGAAGAAGATATCTCCAAAATGGAAATAAAAACTGGTGCTTATTAATGAATCTAACTCATTTCAATGTTCCATCTGCTTACACATACAATAACTCCATAGTAAGTCCCTTAATAATCTTTTCTATATCTAGAATAACTGCTCCATTCTGATGTTATGGTCTGTGTCTCCCTTTGATGGAAAACTTTTGAATCAAATTGAACAGCTGTTAGCAGGGGCATTCGCCATACTCATAGTTGAGACTAGCTCCTTCAAAATAGGCAACATCAAGACAGTTTTAACAGAGAGCTGCCTTCTTGGTGCTCCTCTATTTCCCTGACCAATGGTCTGTGCTAGGATGTCCAAACTTTAACTGATTGCCTTTCTTTCCTCAGAGGATGGAGACTCCACTATTCAAGTGACAAAAAGTGAATCCTTGGCTCTACGGCTGCTACACTTCACTGCACAAGTGAAAATTTAGCCTGAAAAAGATAATGACTATCTTTCATGTTCAGTAGATCTCTACTATAAAATACAGAGTGTGTAATATGAACAAGATGCTGTGGAATGTTCTGTATGCTGTGCATGTGTTGTTCTGATTGGTTGATAAATAAAATGCTGATTGGCCGGTAGCCAGGCAGGAAGTATAGGCAGGATAAGCAGACAAAGAGAATTGTGGGAAAGCTGGGAGGCTGAGTCAGGAGAAGCCAGGCCTCTGTCCAGGGAGCAGCATGTAATGGCACACAGGAAAAGCCATGGAACATGTGATAACATATAGATTAACAGAAATGGGCTGAGTTTAAGTGTAAGAGCTAATCAATAGTTAGCCTGAGTTAACGGCCAAACAGTTTAAATTAATATAAAACTCTGTGTGTTTACTTGGGTCTGAGTGACTGTGGACGGGTAGAACACCAGAAAATTTCAGCTACAATAAGACCTTTGAAAAAATATATAGTAGTTAAATAAACAAACTCAATTCATTGGGCAGTAGAGGGTATTAAAGTATAAATCTTTTTTTTTTCCAACTGTACCAAGTTACTCTGAAATTTAAACTGAAATCAAGAGAGTTATTAAGAATATAAATACTTAAAAAGTATATTCTAGAACACAAAAATAAGCAGTTTCATACAAGCAAACAGGAAGTTGGGATAATAATACTGTTATCAGTCAACAGACAAAAATGGAAATATAAATCTGTTTTAAATTAATAGCAAACAGAGTAAAATGCAGTATAACTCCGGGGTGAGGAAGAAGACACAGATGGCAACAGGAATCTGTAACATATTTGTGAAAGTGCTTTATGAAAAAGACCAAAGAGGACCCCATCAAGCAGCTATCAAAAGACAAAGCAAATGTGAAGGGCAGGAGACAAGGGAAAGAAGCCATAGCTTCCAGGTAAAAAATATTTACTTTCAGCAGCTGATGGAAAAAAAATAATTCTCCCTCTGCAGCTCACTACCTCTGGTCTATTGTGACACCTTGAATGCAAGTGCATTGCTTTTGATGGTTTTTTATTTTCCACCAGGTTGTTTTCTCCCTGTCGATGCCAAAGAGATCAAAGGTGCTTTTAGCCCTTCCTAATCCCCTTCTATTGACACTGTGCCTGGCATATTGTCACACTCAATAAGCTTGGGGTTTCAGATAGATAAGCACAGTGAACATTCATTTCTAATGCTTAATAAATTAGACTTTTCTGAGGAGCCAAAGATTGTTTAAAGGTGATGAATAAAATGTACTAAAGTCCTAAAATTTTGTTTTTACCCAAATAATCTGTCAAAACAGGGAGTTGCTTTTTTACTAAACTGCAAAAACACATTTCCTGTTTTTGCTATAAGCCAGAAATTTCAGAAGCGTAACAAATGATCTACTTGAAAATTAAGCAAGTGGACTGGAGACTGGATTGCTACCTTGACATAAAAAGGTTATTCTAACAATGTTTTGGCTACATTCAAGTTGAAAATCATTGCCACAGTCTGTGGTCCTACGACTTTAAAATAAGGAACCTCCTAAAAACAATAATGAAAGAACCAAACCCACAGAACAACTTGAAGACTATAAAAACAGGAGAGCAGCAATAAAAAAAAATCTCAGGAAGACAAATACATGAGATACGTTTCACTAAAGTTAAAGAAAAAATGGATTTTAAGGAAAACCTCTGAGGTATGACCATGACCTTTAAAAACTGCTATAAAAATGACTAAAATAAATAGTGCAATAGATGTGCTATTAAATGTCCAATTCTCTCCCAAAGTGTGTGTGTTGCATGCATACACAGGATAATGCCTAAGAAGCTAGTTTTCAGTTGCCACTACATGGGAGAAACCCAGTTCACTTTAGCGGGATTGTGTTGTAGAATTTCTAGCCTTTAAATTTCATCGTAAAAATGAAGGGTTGATGTAGAAGTTACAAAAGAATTCCATAAATGGGAACAATGAAATATACTGACTTTCTTAAAGAGAGTATATAACTTGAAGCCATAACATCAGGTGCCTAGTTTATTTTGAACATAGATTAACAGCATAAATTTTGTATGTTGAGTGAAAGGAAAACTTGTTTTCCCACTCACAGCAGTGGGCTCCTAAGTATGTTGGTCATTATGCAGAATTTATGCCTTTACAAAGATCTTACTTGTAATTAGTTAACATATATATCATGTTTACCATGTTCTTGATACAACAAAAACATTGTCCCATAAATTTCAGAGTTAGGGTAAAAGAAAGATTAAAAAGGAAGGAATTACGGTATATGAAATTTTTTTAAAAAAAATGAAATCAGGGTGCTAATGAAATAATTAAAAATGTTATCAATAATTATTAAAACATGGCTTCTCTGGGGCCACGTACTTTACAGAACCTAGATGGAGATACTGGCAGAAGTGACAGAAGGAGCTGCTTGGGGCCCTATTTTGATGGGGTGGGATGAAGAAAGGAAGCTCCACTGTGGCAGTGGAGAGCTGGATGACCAGACTCTTGAGCTTCCTCTAAGAAGCGGGGTAAGCAGGGGAATGCTTAGGAGGGGGAGGATTAACTACCCTCCTGGAAGGCTAGGACCAGACCCTGTCTTTTGGAGTCAGTTTAAATATTATCAAAAAAGAGGAAATTAAACAACAAAAGACTAATATAAAACTCCCATTCTTCCAAGAAAGAGATGAGTACATAAAATTTGTGAATATTGAATGTAGAATATTAATTTTAAGAAGTACCATAAACCCAAATAAATGTATTTTTCATTAAATCCCAAAACGAGGTAGGCCTGAAAACCAAATAATACTGTTAAATACTGAGATAAGGAAACCAGGGAGGACAATATAAAAAGTCTTAGCACACAATCCAGTTTATTGAAGCCTTTTATTGAAACTTGGACTAATCTTTTCGTTTCACTTAAGATTTCAGAAATTAAAAGATTTTTTTTTCACAAGGAAATTACCATGTAGTAAATCAAGGCTCAGTGTACATAAATACTTTCTACTCTGATATTTTCATTTTTATTTAACTACTGATAATAAAATAATAACAAATAGAATAGTTTTAAATTCTAAACTGTAATTCCATGGATTCTGGTCATATATTTTATTAATCTTTGCAGTTCATGAAAATAAAAGCTAGAGGAGATTTCAGAGCACTGACATTCTTGTTGGATGCTGTTGTTTCAGGCCCGTTGGAGATACTTTTGCACAGAGATTTCAAGAATATATTATCATTATTACAGAATTATAATGATCACACAACAGTGTGAGTGACTTAGGTAGATAAATCCCAAGCACTTCTTTTAAAGCTCAAAATTAGACTTTTAATGTTATTTTGCTTATGTTTCGTGTTGTGTCTGTGTGTGTGTGTGTTTTGAATTTTTTTCTTTTCTTTTCTTTAGTGAAGTGCTTCAGAGAATCAATGGCTGCTGAGAACAAAGAATCCATGTCCTCCAGGAAGCAAACTCTGGTAGGTTATTCAGATCCAAATTGTCACCCTTGTCTTACCTAAGCACAAATATTCAAGAGCACTACTAACTGAGTTCAATAAGTTTGAAGAACACACACACTTACAAAAACACACAGTCTCTCTCACTCACACATGTGTATATATGTCCAGGAATAATAATTACAGAAGAGGTGATGAATTTGAGAGTGAGTATGGGATAAAAGAAGAGTTGGAGTAGAGAAGAGATTAAAAAAAATGTCGTAATTTCAATACTCATGAAAGAAAATCTCAAAAATAAAATGAAACAGAGATTAAAAGGGTGGTACTTGAATATGACCCTCAAAACAATCAACTTCCCATGGACCCAGTTTGAACATATACAAAAGCAGTGTTTTTCATATATAAAAATATTATTATAGCTAAGAAAGCTAAGATAAGTGAGGAAAAACAGCCTGTCCCCAATATAAAATGAAACAAAGAAGTAAGGAAAGACAGACTTGGTGTAAGAACCCTTCTTAGCCCCAAGCAACAGGTACTGATAGGTTATGGGAGAGAGTTAAATCCAATACAACCACAACTCATTAAGTACTGTGGCGTAAAACAAGATTGCTTTTTCTGAGACTAGAAAGGTTATTTGAACAGAGAACATTTCCTAGGAATTTAGTAATTTCTTGGTAAAATTTACCATGAAGATGTTAACAGTTTCTCTCCCCAGACAAGTGCCATAGATAAAGATCAGAAAAACTACCAGTGCCAGATGCAGAAATGTAGCCCTAGTTTATCACATGTTGCAGACAGCATTATTTTTCACTGGTTGCAAATGATCTCAGCCCACAAGTCCACCTCATAGTAGTCAACCCATATTAATATTGTCCTTGGTCCTACCCAACAGTTCCACTGTCACATTAAATCATTATTCAGAATGATTAAGTGATATTAATCTTATGATATAATAGTGGTTCAATAGAGCCAGGTGACAATTGTTAAATTTCCATGTAAAACAAATCATATCAAAGGCTGAAAATGATTATAAAGAGAAGAAAAAAATGAGAATACCAGAAAACAAACATTTCCCCCTTGTATAATTTTATTCTTCTGAAACCTAGAACCCAACTGAGACTTTATCATCTACATTAGGATTCCAGCATTAAAGCAATGAAATACATTTATTTTTAGCCTATATTTCATAAAAGATATTTATTTATTATTTGTGTGGGTCTGTGCACATGACTGTGTCTACACAGTACAGGAGGGGCAGTAGATCCTCTGGAGGTGGAATTACAAACAGCCTCTGAAGTGGGTGCTGGGAACTGGAATGTGGTCTTAAGAAAGAGGAACAAAAGCCCTTAACTCCTGAGGCTACTCTTCAGACATTAGACCTTTTTGTGGTATTTCATTATACATGATGATATCACAGTGTCAATAAAAGCATTTAAATCATGGTGACTTATATTTTGTTAATTTCCTGAAAATGGCTTTTAAGCACTCTGATAACAGAGAGTGAGCTACTTTTGGGTAACTAACAACAGGATGTTACATCAGGGATCCATTCTCATTTAGAACATGAAGCACTGATTTTCCTGGATTATATTATTTTTAACTCGGAAAGAGATAGATTATTTTCCAAAATAATTTATCACACATTTGGATTTCATAGAATAACTAAATACTGACTTATTTAAATTTGTCCAACAAGAGGAGAACAATTCACACACTAGAAATCATTCAGATGTGAAGTTTCTCTTATTAAAACTAGATTTTTGTTTTTTTATATAAAGCCTATTCTCAAAGTGGATGTCAATCTACACTGGCTGTAAACTACTCAGCACTAAATGGACACACCACATTATGAAGAGTGGAAGGACCCAGGAGGAGTCAAAATGGGAAGTTATGTAATTAAGTAGTAATTAAAATAAAACAAAAATAATTCAATAAAATATCATTGTGGTGCAGTTACCTATAATATAATGAAATAGAAATGGAAGTGTCTGAGGCTTTGTATTTTTTATGTAAATATAGTATACATAGTATGAGAAAAATGTGAGTATTGGAATCGAGTCTGAATGGTATGCTAAAATTAAGAAAATTAATTACATTTTTATGCATAAGCCACTCATAAAATTTAAAATTGTATTGGAAAATTATTTAAACATCATCTTTCTGAATATGGCAATAAATTACACTTAAATATTATGAAATTATAAGGGAAATATTTGGTGTGCATTGAATTCTGTGTGTGTGTGTGTGTGTGTGTGTGTGTGTGTGAGAGAGAGAGAGAGAGAGAGAGAGAGAGAGAGAGAGAGAGAGTATGTGTGTGTGTGTGTGTGTGTGTGTGTGTCTTTGTTTTGGATAATTAAAAAGGCTATAATGCTAACTGTGCCAATTAAATAAAATTTGAGAATTGAAACAACTAGTACTTTCTAAAGGAACCACCTCATTAATATAAAGAAGTCTTGAAGTAGAAGGTTGGTATTTTCAATCCTTAAAAACAGGAGGAAGATTTATAGCTCCAAATGACACTATTCATCTTTTACTTGCAAAGATTTTTCCCATTTTTGAAAAAATATTTCCCTTAATGATATCTTATGCTCAATAAATATTATGTTTGCTTGGAATCGATATAATCTCAAGCTTGTAAAGCACATTTTTTAACATTAAAGTTTCTCATTTCTCCAGTGATTTATTTCATAGGCAAAAGTTCAAATATACTCTGTGTTTAGTAAACATTCAAGAGCTCTCTCTTTGAAAGACATAGTGCAGGAAAGAGGTGATATACTTGAACTAATTGTCTATCAAGTGGCCTGCTTTGGAAATATTGTACTATGGTCTCCACCCATGGTTTAAAAGACTCAGACTGATCCACTGAAGACTTGGTTACTAAATCTCCATTCCCAGTTTTATCATCAAGCAAAAGGATCAGGGACAGAGGTTTTTAGTTCACAAAGGCTGATATGGTGAATGATGTCATCCATATGAATGGCTTTATCATGTAAGGAAGCCAAGCAGAGCTTTTTAGCAATACCTTAAGCAGCACCTTAAAAGTTATTGGTCTAAACACCAGTGCTGCCCTCTGAAGCAGGCCTGTAGGCAGAGCTCTAAAATTACTGCTGAGTCAAGGAATTCAAGGCCCTGAAGAGGGATTTTTTTAGGCTTTATTTTTTTCTTTTCCAAGACATATAATCTCTCTGGACAGTAAAATACATCAGAAGCAACTCAAGTGAGTCTATTGGGAACAGTATTTTAATACTAAACATGGAGAAAGCATTTTATCAGCTGGATAATAACAGATCAAATTATAGACATATTTAAATCTTTTCCACTAATTCAAATTAACTATAATTTTAGTGATTTGTGCTTATTCTTTAAAGCCATTGCATATTACTTAGCCAGTTCATCTTTTAAACATATGTATCTGTATATATGTGTGTGTTTTTGTTTATGTATCATACTTGCTGCCATTGACCCTTATTTTCCTTCATAAATAGACTGGATTTTGTTTCTATTGGACCAGTCAGATATTTCCAGAATACTGAACTCGAAGAATAAGATAAAATGGATTTTTTCCAGCCCAGGGCTGTTTTCCTATTCGAGGCAGCCCTGCATATTGATCTTCTTCTATTTCTAATTTTGTTGCCACTGATTGAGCTCAGCTCTAAATCTTCTAATGGCTTACATGCTGTTAGGATGCTACATTGCTACCAGAAGCGCAATGTAGCAATGTTCTCATTTTAAACTCTAATTTGGTCTTATTTGCAGCAAATTAAGGTGCCTGATGTGGCATTTTAGTACCAAAAAAATGCCTTAATATATGTCTTTCTTTACTTACCTACACAGAAAAACAAGACCTGTGTGGCCAATACAAATGTGTGTAGTAGACAAAAGAGCAAAATAGGACATAAAAACACAACTGTATACATTATGCACTTATATTCCCCAAATATCAACATTTGGATAAGATCATTTTTATGTTTTTCTTGACTTTCTTATTTAGGAGTTGTGTAGGTCCTCTCTCCCTAGTCATGTGGTGTGTGTGTGTGTGTGTGTGTGTGTGTGTGTGTGTGTGTGTGTGTGCATGGAGAGGCCAAATGAGAGCCATTGGAGCCCAGAGGACAACTTTAATAAGTCTGGTATCTCCTTCCACATTCACACAGGTTCTAGGGATTTAGCCCAAGTTGCCAGTTTGTGTGGTTTACCTGCTGAGTCATGTCAGTGGCCCACTTTAAAGTGGTCACTATGCATTATATACTTAGACGTTCACAGAGGGATACATATTAGAAGTTGTGAGCACACTATTAAGAAGTATCAAATCATGGGGCTGGAGAGATAGCTTAGTGTGAGTAACGATACTGTTGCTTTAGGGGAACTGAGTTCCATTTGCAGAGCCCATATCTAGTGGCTGAAAACCACCTGTAATTCAGCTCCAAGAAATCTGTCTCCCTTGGCCCCCACAGGCTTCTGCATCCCCAAAACAGACGCATACCCACATACACATATACAAATAATTTCAGGATTATAAAAATTAATGTAGGTAAAGTATTCAGAGGAAAACTAGTATACGGAAGAAATGAATTTATAAAGAGAATTTATGTGTACTATTACCGTAATTAAATAATTATGTCAGACACTAGAGAATTGTAGAAAAAGGTATTTTCTAAAAAAAAAAAAAAGTGGACTTTTTGTCATAGTAAATAAAACTAAAGCTTCATTGATAATTTTTATTGAATTTTAATTTTTGAGAGAACAATGTTTATACTAATTGCTTCAAATTTTGGTCATTTGTGTGACAGAACCAAACTGTCTTTTATTTCTATTGCACTGTTCAGATATTCTTAGTATGCCAAACTAGAAGAAATAAGAAGAAAAAATTTGTGTCATAATCATGTACTGACCAAATCTACAGCACATGTTCAACCATTCCCCATAATCTCCTGACTCCCAGTGAATCATTTCAGGTTAATAACACACACACACACACACACACACACACACACACACACACACACACACACACACACCACATAGAAAAATAAGCCACAATCATGCTTATTTCACCAACTATGGTATCTTTTTTGATCAATTTATTTATTTATTTTACATTCCGGCTGACCTTTCCCTTCCCTCATCTCCTCTTAGTCCCTCCCTCCCTCCACCTCTCCTCTGTTCCCACCCCTGAATCTGCTCCTCCATTTATGTTTAGAATAGGACAGGTCTCTCAACAAAACACGCCCAATTAAGTTGCAGTATGACTAAGCCCCTCCTCCCCATGTATTAAGGCTGGGCGCAATGCAACCCACTATCAAGAGTAAGGACCCAAAAGCCAGGAAGTTGTTCCTGTTCCCATTGTTTCCACTCTTAGGAGTCCTACAAGGGGACCAATCTACACAACTGTAACTTGTCTGCAGAGTGCCCAGGTCAGCCCCATGCAGGCTCTCTGGTTGTTGGTTCAGGTTAGTTGATTCTGTGAGTTTTCCTGTGTCCTTGATCCCTCTAGCTCCTACAGACCTTCCCACCCGTGCCACCCCTCTCCCCCCACCTTCTACAGTATTCCCTGAGCTCCGCCTATTATTTAGTTGTGGGTCTGTGTCTGTTTCCATCAGTTTGTTGGATGAGGCCTCTCTGATGACAATTGGGCTAGGCATCTGTTGGGTCTCCCTTTTCTCCTTGGTCCCTTGCCCACCAGGCTAGCAGGACAAAGGGCGCAGAGGCAGCATGCAGGGCTTTATATGGCCTGTGGTTACTGCAGAAATAGCATTCTGGGAGGATGTTGCAGTGTGACAGCTCAGCTGTACTCCAGAGTGAGGGGAAATATAGAGGATGGGAACAGCAGCTGGGCCTCACCCAATTTTCGTTTGCCGGCTAGACCCTACAATACAGTTGGGAGCACAAAACCTAGTCATCATATGGGCAGAAAGGAAATGAGTATCTGCAGGAATCCATGTCAGAGGTCATGTTTGAGATAGGTCAGGTATCCAGACTTAGGGACAGCGTCCAGATAAGGTCAGGCCTCAGAACCTAGAGACACTATCCAGGTGTGGAGGGAGCCCTGCTGGAAAGGGAGTCTTCCGTTTTGCCCTGAACTCAGAGAGCTGTGGGGAGATGGTGGACTACATCCTTAAGTGCAGTGTAGTTCAACAAGCACTAATATATGTGTATAGCACAATATCATTAGGCATCATTACACTGATAATTTTTTTTTTCCCTCCAGTCATGTTTGGTTCTATTCTAGGTCTCTGGCTAATCTAGCATGTAGGTCCTGGTGCTCTTGGCAGTGTCAGGGGTATGCTGACTCTCCAGGCATAGGTTTTTAGGCTAGACTAGTCATTGGTAGGCCACTCCAAATGATTCCACAAAATAGAAACAGAAGGAACTTGTGAAAGTTTTTCTATGAGGCCATAGTCACACTGATACCCAAAGCACAGAGAGACTCAGCAATGAAAGAACTACAGACCAATTTCCCTCATGAGCATTGATGCAAAAATATTCAATAAAATATGGTCAAACCCAATCCAAGGACACATCAAAAATATTATCCTCCATGATCAAGTAAGCTTCACCCCAGAAATGCAGGGATGCTTCAATATACAAAAATCTGTCAATGTAATCCACCATATAAACAAACTGAAAGGAAAAAAAGTGATCATGATTATCACCAGATGCTGAAAATCCTTTGACAAAACCCAACAACACTTCATGATAAAAGTCTTAAAGAGATCAGGGATTCAAGGGACATACCTAAACATAACAAAAGCGTGCTGACAGCCAACACCAACTTAAAAGGTGAGAAACTCAAAGTGATTCCACTAAAATCAGGAACAAAACAAGGTTGTCCACTCTCTCCATACCTATTCAATACAGTATTTTCAGTCCTAGCTAGAGCAATAAAACAACTATAGTATCTTAAATTAAAAGAAAATTAAATAGAATTTGACAACTGTTATATAAAAAAGTAAGTAATAAAGCCATCCTGATACAGTCTTTCCCTTCTCTGTTTCCTTTGGGGAGCATTGTTCTTTATATAGTCTTTATCAAACTCGACTGTCCTAGTTGTCCTTTTAGCTTTATACCTAAATCTAGTACTTCCACCATGGCCATGTCCTATTTGTTGTTTTAGGCTGATCAAAATCTTTGATGACTACACCTTATGATTAGTATCTCCTAGAAAGGTCAATCAATAAAACATGGAAGCACGTGCAAATTGTAGAAGAACAATTATGGATCTGACAACATGAGAAAAGTGGCCCAATCTTGGTTGTAATTTGTAAGTAAAGGTTGACTATGTAAAGTTGCTCTTTATTCCCTGCATAATAAAAAATATAATTTTGTTTTCAAAATATGCCACTGGAGGAAAGAGCACTACAAGGTCCTCTTCATTTCATATACACATTAAGGATTTTATGAAGAGAAAACACAATGATTTCATTGACCCACAAATGTGCTCTTGATTTTGCCTTTCAATGTAACTATTATTCATAATTTCTCAAGGTTCAGTAAAAAGAAAAACACATTTAATGCAGAAATAAATGAATGTGAAAGCACAACTATAAGCCTATTACTGCTTAATTAATTGGATACATAATATTGTATTTATAACAAAACACATGGTTAGGCTTTTAAAAGACTACCCAGCACACCTGCTCATTTTCCTAAATAATCCATGTGCTTCTGTAATTCTTCACCCTAAATAAGTATATTCGCTGATGCTGTTTTCAAACTTAGAGCAGGGATACTTATGTTTCATGAAGACTTTAAAATCATTAGAATGTCTCGGTTGCTTTTTGTGATGTTTTACATCTATTGGAACAATCCTAAAAATGATTTTTTCTGCTTAATGTGAGTAGCTGTGCCACATATTTTTTTTTGCTTGGACTTAATGTCAATTTCAAAATGAATTAATATTTTGAAACTTAACCTATTTCATTATAACGTGAAAGAACATATAGAAGTATAATTTCTTAGCTGACAACAAAGTTTTTTATTTTTAGAAAAATCAGACAAAATACAAAAAAAAAAAAATGTGACAGGTGTAATAGTACATTTGCCAGCATGGTTTCAAACCTCAGCTTGAACAATGTAACAAATTGAAACACATCCATTAATTCTCTGACAGTGAAATAAAATATACATTTAAAGTATCTTTTACACACACACACACATACACACACACACACACACACACACACACAAACTTGCTGACTATTAAAAACTGGGCATATAGCTGGGCAGCAGTGGCACACACCTTTAATTCCAGCACTCAGGAGGCAGAGCCAGGTGGATCTCTGTGAGTTCGAGGCCAGCCTGGTCTACAGAGTGAGATCCAGGACAGCCAGAGCTCTTACACAGAGAAACACTGTTCCAAACAACCAAAAACCTAAACGAAAAAAATTTTAGTGTTCTATGGAGTATTTACAATCCCAGCATTTGGGAAGAGGATACAGGAAGATCCCCTGAGCTCTCTTACTAGCCAGGCTAGACTAATCAGTGAGACTCTGTCTCAAAATATGAAAGATATTACCTGAGGAATCTCTCTCTCTCTCTCTCTCTCTCTCTCTCTCTCTCTCTCTCTCTCTCTCTCTCTCTCTCTCTCTCACACACACACACACACACACACACACACACACGCACACACACACACACAGGGAAATAAACAAAAAGACACAGAGAGCATGCACACATTAACACAAAAATAATAAATAACAATAAATGGGATAATATTGGGCAATTAGTATGAAAATAATTTGTTGGATAAATATAGGATACCAAAGTTTTAAATCGTCAGTTTTAAACCTTCAGTGGGGCATACTAAAGTTAAAGAGGTAAAAGATCTATTTATGGCCATACATTCATTATCATTGCTAACATAAATAGACAGCTTCTTTTCAAAGCTACTTGGTAAAGTTAAGTAGTTTTCCTGCTAAAACACCATAGACAGAATTGTAATTAATTCCTACACTACCTATTATAGCTTTACAGGGTAGAGATGTGGTTAGGAAGCAGAATGTGTAGCCATAGATAGAGGACACTAACATCATGATCCTGCATCTATATGACCATCCTTTGATGTGGCTATAAATAATCTATTAGGATAAATGAGGATGAAGAGAATTAAGGTTATTTTATCATAACTGACTAGGGTAACAGGAAGTAAGCCTAACTTTATGGAAGTTTCAGGAGCAGAAAGAGTTCTGTAAGAATTGTTGAAACAGATGAAGACACCCACTGGGGGCCACATGACAGGATCAAAGAGCGGCATTAAGACCTAGCTAAACTTGGAAAGCACACCTGCACAGTCGTACTTTTGCTCTACCTACATCATGCAACCATCTGAGCATGGAGACGGAGAAGCAGATGGTGAGGTGGATGAAAATAAGCCGTGTATAGGGAAGCCGCCTCAGAGTACCTGAGGAACAAAGAATTGGGGTATGTTTAGACATGCAGTGCCTGGAGACCTGTGCCATGGCTTGGAAAAAAACTGTAAAGCCATGCTTTAAAGACAAAGGAGGGAACAATAAATCTGTCTGAAGTTTTCTTTTTGTTTTCCTTTTTTAAAATGTAGTAACTTGAAGATAAACCATCCTACTGAAGATAATAGTGATAGATTTTTCAGATGAAATGGCTAGCTAGAAACCATACATTAGAGAGCTCTGGATTTAACTGAGACACCCTTACCCAAATTAAAGGGTCAGGAGTGACTAAAGATGACTACTGATATCATCTTCAGGTCTACCCACACACATATACAACACACATACGCATTAAAATAAGTTGGACATTTATGACTTTTTTTGTACTTTCTTCCGGAGAATAATGTACTAGATTTGTTAAGTTTTAAAACTTCTGCCTACGTTGGAAGTCAAACAAAGGCAGAGATTTGAGACCAAATTTATCCAACTTTACAGCCCTGTGATTCCTTAACTATTTCTTGGTACACTCTGTTTCTCACACAAAGCACCAATAATAATGTTACAATGACAGATTGAAATATGAGCAATGTGGCTGACTCATAAACCTAATCTAGGATTAGGTCCAGACCACATTATTTCTCCACTTTTGTTCCTGTTTGGGTTATTTGACATCTGATGGTGTCACCCTATTATTACTCATTCTGCCATTTGCTATAGCTTTTCAAATGCATTACAAACCTACAATTGATTTATATGATTTCAACATCCCAATGAATTATCTACCAAGCATCTTATTTCTTGATTCTGTGAAACTCAATGAACTTTCCAATCTGATTCCATTTCTGATTTGCCTTCACCAAGGAGAATTTCACATTTAAAATTCAATCGGTTCATACAGAGTAGAAAATGAAAAGCTCTGTCTTTATGAATCTGTGTCATCAGACACTAGATTGCTTGTATTTTCATGTGTCTAACCTTGTTGGTATTTCAGTGGCATTCATACATCTGTGTATATTCCTTCTTAGATTTCTTTCCAAACTCTCATTGCTGTAGCTTAGTATGAACTACCATCAGCTCTTCAAACTTAATCTTCAAAATTTATTCTCCACTTTCAATGGGCACCTTCCCCAAACACAATAAACAAGTTGTTTTTAAACGTATAGAATTGCATAGCACAAACCACTTTTTTCTCCACCTGATACCAATGAATAAAAATTGAATTCTCTTCTATGCAACAAATGATTTTTTTCTGTTTTGGTGATGGATAAATATTAATTATCTCCAATTTATCTTAACTCTTTGGCTTAGCTCTTTGCTCTTGAAGTCTATTCATCTTGCCAACATTTAACTATGCTTAATTTTCTTGAAAAATAAACATACAAAAACTTTTCATGCTTTCTGATGCTTTACTCTAGGTATAATTTATGTTCATTTAAAATGTGTGGTCCGTACTCAAAAAATAAAGTTTCTTTTTAACAAAATCACCATCTTTTGATTCCTGTTATGGATTCTTATGTTTCTGACATAGCTCTAAACTTTCCTCATCTAACATTTGCTTATTAATATACTTTCCAGGTATTCTTTACTTGACTTATCCAATACAGAGTTCTATTATTAGCTCTCTCCTAGTCACACTCCAGATTATAACTGGGAGTGTCAAATAATGATAACCAGCAAATAACAGAAAGATGTTTTCCCTAAATCTCTTCCATGAATTGATGAATGGACCACTTCAGGAGACTAAATTCATGAGGTAGCCTCTAGCTCTGGGCATCTTAAAAATTTTAGCTTTGCTACAGAAAACTACCGCATATGAGGTCATTACATATGTAAACCCTGCAGCAAAGCTCTAGACCAAAAAGATGGAGGACTGGACAGTCCTGTGTCTTCACATTGGCTTTGTTTTCTGACTTAACTAATGCAGTCATACTTGGAAGTAATTATGATGCAGGCAAAAAGAAACCTTTTTAAAAAAGCAATATAAATACAAAACTAGAGAACTAATTAAAATGGCATTTATTAGATAATAAAAATCTACTAAATATGCTTGTATATGTTAGGGCAGTCATATATTGTTTATTGATCAGTTTTCTTATCACCAAAATACTGTATGTGTTTAGCTAATAACATTCTCTGATAAATATATTTCTATGAAGAGGAACACACACGCACACACACACACGCATTCATACACACACACACATACATACACACACACACACACACACGTGGATTTGAATGTGAAAAAAAAACATTTTATTTTATACTTATATTTGTATTTAGTGGATCATCTGATTTTTATGACTTCAGTGATGGCTCAGTAGATAAATTGATTGCTATAGCCACACAAACAAACAAGCAAAAAAAGAAATCAATGGGTTATATTTATATGTATATATTTGTATATATTTACACACACGTATGTAACAATAATAATAAAAGAAAACTAGACTAACAACTTGAGAGATGGGTGTTATGGGAGGGTTTGGTGGAGAGTACTTGGGGGTTGAGGGGGGGAAAGATGAGGGAAAGTCACAAAATTTTATTAAAACATTTTAAAAGTTCTGTGTGTGCACGCACATGTGTGTGTGTGTGTGTAATTTTAAATAAAAATAAGTGTTCATTCCTCAGGAAAAAAAAGAAAAGGAAATTCTGAAAAATACTGTTAGGATGTAATGTTCAAAGTCCTGACTAGCTCCACACTAATCAACTCACACTCAATAGTTGGTATTTTTTCAATATCTGATTAGTTTTCAATTTATTTAAGGAAGTAGGGTAAGAAATCACCAAAATCATCCATATAATATCTAGGCAGAAATAACTAGCTTTAGTCACTAATTCTTCCAAAATGAGCCAAATGAGTTTTTGAAACTTGATATACACTTTTTAATTCACTATTAAATATCCAATTAACAAAAAGACTAAATGTTTAAGAAATGTTTTAAAACTTACTTTATTGTACTCAGTGTTTGTTTTCAATGCAGTATTATATATATATATATATATATATATATATATATATATATATATACATATATGTATATATATAAAATGTACAACAACCCACAAACTATAAATGCCAAAACTTAATTATGCATACCAGAATCATTTTTAGTTATTTATAAATAATCCAATATGTCTGTTCTTCGCATGTATTTTATACATATGCATTCATAAATGCTCTTAACGTCCATTAGTTATAAAACTTGAAACAAGTACACTAAATGTTTTAATGTCTATACACTTTCATGTAGTGAGGACAGGATTTTAGGCATTAACCAATTATTTATTTGTATATGAATCAAACTATATTTCCTTATAGTATATTTACATCAATATTTTCTTTTCCCCAATTCAGGAATCTAAGTAATAAAACTGTAAAGTACAAATAACATGAATCTACCTGGGTTTTGTTTCTGAATGCTGAAATTATATCTAGGAAAGGAAACTTGTATAAAACAGAGTATCAATAATCATGTATGTATTGATGTGTTTATATGTTTGTCCATTGCAGAATTTTAATTGGTGTTCCAATAAAAACCTGGAGCCAGATATTTGGGTAAATGTTGAAAGATCAGAGAGACAAAGGAACAAGTCACTAGAGAAACTTCTCACCACTACCAAATTCTCAGGCCAAATAGAAGGCAAGATCCTCCTTCCAAGAATCCTCTGACTGAACATCTCTGAGTCCAGCCAAAAAGGCCTAGTTCTTGTTTCCTCACACCTTATATGCCTTTCTCCACCCAGCCATTTCACTTCCTTCCTTGTGCTGAGATTAAAGGTGTGAGCCACCACTGCCTTGTTCTGTTTTTCTCCTAGACTGAATCAATCTCATGTAATCCAGGATGGATATGAACCCACAGAGATCTAGACAGATCTCTGCCTCCCAAGTGATGGGATTAAAGGTGTGCCACCACTGTTTGGCCTCTATGTTTAATCTAGTGGCTGACTCTGTCCTTTGATCCTCAGGCAAGCTTTATTTGATAGACGATATACCACCACACTTGTCTGATGTCTGTTTCTTTGATTCTCTTTTTATCCATTTCCAGAAAAAATAATTGCAAATTCAACCACACATTTGAAGAATATTGCTATGAATATTCTTCTATTTCAAAACTATTACCTATTAATATAAAGTAACAGTTATTTTAGCTGATATTATCCAGATAACATAAGTTTTAATCAGTTACTTTCTTATTTCTGTTTTGACTACATAATGTCATTTTTAAAAAGCTGTTAAAATAGAAGAAAACCGAGTATCTAACATTTTTCTAATGGCAGTTTTCATAAATTATCTGAATGTTCATATTTGTCTACTGAAAATGTAGAGAATTTCAAAGCTTATTTTAAATAGAAGAAATGTTTCATGGCTGCCACTACCACTCAAACTAAATTAATAGAAGTTATTCTTATTAACTCAATATTTGAAAGAGCATTTTCTCTCTATAATTTTAAATGCATGTATCTTATCCGTTAATTTGAAAACATTAACATTAATAATTGCTGGCTGATTTGCAGTTTCTACATTCCAATAGAAAAATCAGAAAAACTACCAAATAGTGAATCATGTATGTTAAGTATATAATTATTTTTAATTCTCATTTCCAAGAAAATAGGACAATAAATTCAAATTCTTTATTTTTATGAATTAAGATCTCTCAAATGGAATAAGTATCTGATATTTACTTATTGTGATGTGATAAACATATAGATGTTTAGTTTTTCTCAAATTTTAATTACAAATTTAATTATTCATTATTTGTTACTTATTATGATATTGGGAACACATGTAATTTAATTTTTCTCAAATCTTAATTGCAAATTTATTTATTCATTGTTTGTATATGTGTGTGTGGCACCACATGAGAGGCTAAGATCAGTGGGCAGCCTTCAACACTGGGTGCCTCATCTACCTGTGGGGTGCGGTGTGTTGATCAATTTTTGGCTATTGGGTTTGATGGCAGGTGCTTGAACCCACTAAGCCAGCATAATTTTTAATTAAAAAGAATTATACACCAAGAACACAAAGCTTAAGAAATTAATATGATGTAGTGAAATTGGAAGTCTCTATCTATGCCATGTCTTTTTGAATGGGAGCCAGTTTTGATCATTTCTGGCATTATTTTATGCCTCAAACTCTTCTAAGTTTTAGCAGCAGCCTTACAGAGAGGAAATTCCTATACTACAAAGCTCACTCTTTAAAATAGGTGGTTCAGTGATTTATAAAAATTCTTTCACAGAGTCTAATGACCATCTCCTCTACTTAGTTTTAGACTTTCTGTATAACCCCTGTGATGTAGCAAATGCTCCCTTACTTCTCACCCACAGATAATATTTGCCTCTGTGAATCACTCCTTTAGCTTATCAGGTTATTTTCTGTATAACCCATGACGTAGCAAATGTCAACACTTTATCCAAGTCTTTATTTACTTAGTAATTTTGTTCCAAGTTTTGACATCCCAAATAGCTACAGCCCTTCTCATTGATCTAGTTTCTTTTTCATCATTGGATGCACAATGCCTCTACAGTCTAATGAATACAGGCATCACTGCTGAAGAATCATTTCTCACACACTCTCCCATTTATAATTTACTCATATTTTTGTTTCTTCTTAGGCAATACTATTGTGATTTTTTCTATCCCCATTAATTTTATATTTATTTTTATATAATATATACTTCCTTTCATCCTTTTTGTATCAGATAATGCATAGGCAAATATATCCATGATTTCTGTTACTACAATGCAGTAATTTTACTTTTTCATATCTTCAAATTATAATTTTAGCATATTTTTATATAATGAGTCTACTTATATCAGAACTTCTTATGTTTCTAAAATAAAATGAATATGATTTTATCCTCTAACTTGAACTATGTATCAAGAGTTTGCAAGTTCTGAGTGAAAACCTAAAGAACATGAGCAAAGAAAACATAAGACTGGCATACTGAAGCATGACTGAATCCCAGCACATGGGAGGGAAATTCAAATGAGTCAGGACTTTTAGAGCAGGGAACTTCATTAGAACCTGTCTAATAACACTGAAAAAAACTAAATTAATGAAACAGAATATCTGCCATCTTCAAAGCCATAGTTTGGTGGAGGAAGAAAGTATTTTTAAAAATGCATTAAAAAATGTCTAGTTTTGTAATAAATAACAGACTAGTGTATAATGAACAACCATTGTTAAAGGTGGTATAATATTTCATCTTGAGCTGCAAGTATGATCTTAAAAATAAATCTGTATGATATGAAAATTATGATGCTAGAGAAAGAACAGTATCCTTAATCAATGAGGTGAGCAAAGAAATGCATTCTCTGAACTTTAATACTGTGTCTGAATTGTGGTCCAGATTCTTAGCACAAGAAACTATACTCAAAAGTGATTATAACCAAGAGAAAACAACCCTCTAAATGTGCTGAAGCATACTCGAGGGAGTATTTACTAGAGTGTCTTGCTTTGTTATCCATGATTGATCAAAATACATACATATGTAGCCGGATTCTTAAAAGTTCTTATTAATAAAATCAAACCCGAGGCCAGTTATTGGGGTCAATGCTGGTAAATCAGAGAGACAGAATAAGCCACAGCTATCTCACCTTGCCAGTTCCTCAGCTGGTCCTGTTTCCTCAGACTGGAAGTTTCTGAGTCCTCATCCAGAATGAATCTCACCTGAACTGTGTTGCTACAAAGCCTGAAAGCTTAACCAGCCGAATGCTTAACCAGCCAAATGCTTCTAGTTTCTGGTCCTCAGGCCTTATATATCTTTCTGCTTTCTACCACCACTCTCTGGGATTAAAGGCTGGCTTCCTGGGATTAAAGGCGTGTGTCACCATGCTTGGCTATTTCCAATGTAGCCTTGAACTCTCAGAGATCCAGAGGGATTTCTATCTCTGGAATGCTACGATAAAAGGTGTGAGTGCCACCATTTTCTAGCCTTTGTATCTAGTGGCTGTCTGTTCTCTGACCCCAGATAAATTTATTAGAGTACACAATATTGTGGGGAACACAATACCACCACATACATACACACACACATACACACACACACACACACACACACACACACACACACACACACACACATACACACAAATCCTCTTTAAACCAAAACCTTTCCCCTATAACACAAAGTTTCTCCAGGAATATCTTCAAAGTTTATTTAAATATATTTCCTTTGTGTCATCCTTTGAGCTCTGTCTATGTCTAAGTAGTCACCCTGTGCCATGGTCTGTATTATGTACTGTTGTCTCAGTATTTTAGCCATCTTTGAGTCAGATTCCAGACCAATTACCCAAAACAATGCTGAAGGCTGTATCTGCAACTATAGATATCACTGAAGAATGTCTGGTTCATTATGAATATTGAAAATTCTAGGATAGTTGTGGAATTTGGACTTTCATAGCACAACACTGTAGATTATAGCCTCATCTTCATGTAAAGTAAATAAAAAACAAATCACTGTTATCTGATTTCATAATCTTTAACTTATATCTTAGTAAGCAACAACTTTGCAAATGTCATAAAGATATCTATATTATCTTGTAAGTTGATCTTGTTTTAAAAATATTATTGTTTTGCAAATTTAATTTGATGTCTTTGATAATATTCAACTCTTCCCAAATTAATTTCTATAAGTAATTGTAATTAAGACAAAGCAACTCAATGAATTATTAATAATAAGGGAAATATATCTGTTTGGATTAAGGAGTTATGAATTATCTGGACTCATTCCTGCCTAAAAAGGTGATGAAACATCTTTCTCACAAAAATTCTTTCATCTGTATGTTGGAATTCATACTCTGGTATTTATATAGCATGTGAGCATTTCAGTCCATAATGAACCACGTGGACAGTGGTGCCCCCAGCTTTTCCCAAAAGCAAAATGTTCTTAATCTGTTTTGGTCCTTTCTCTTGTCTTCATTACACAATGTAGGACCAGCACATCTGTAGACACAAGGGTCTTAGAGGACACTTTGAAACAAACATGTCTGAGTTTGAAATGTGTGAGGGAGGTTGCAGTTTTGATTCCAGGATCAGCATCTCATTTGTTCAAATAGCACATGACAATTTGCCATTTAATATGCATGAAGTACATTATATACATCATTCAATGTGAGTGTCACCAGTGAGCAGTTAGCTTAGGATAGATTCTCAGAGTGAACTGATATGAATGTGACTGCTGCAGATAGGGAAGTAACATTTCTCTGTCTTGTTGAATTAATCATCATTCAGACTACTTAAAGCAGATGCCAGCTACAGCTTACCTTGGACACCTTGATAATCTGTCTACTTTCCTCTTCCTTGTCTAGAATGCCTCCTGTTGTTCATCCCTCAGAAGGATGGGGCCATACTCTTCACAAATCAATCCGTTTAGAATCCACATGTCCCACCAAGTAATTCATTTGGCTTTTACACTGCCATTTTCTTTTCATCTGTTCTAACCAGCCTCTTATCAGATGCCAAATATCTTATTTTTCTTTTTCACTGCCTCTCATAAAGAAAAAAAATTCCTGAATGGGTGGGGGAACTACAAAAACATTAATTAAAAAAAATAGTTGAATTCCTAATTTTAAATAAAGTGGTACTTCTGAATATAGAACATAGACCTAGAAAAATTTCCACTAAGAGCTCCTTATGAAGATGTAAATGATATCTTACAAGTAGATATTTTCTACACTGTGTAGGCACAGTGATTTTTTTTTCTGCTGTGCAACTTCAATGTGGAATAAACAGTGTAATAAATAATCAGAATTCAATGTAGTAAAGATTTTGCTATGGCTCTTTGATCAAGGAAGAGTGGACATTTGAAACCAGAGATTCAAGGAGGAAAAGCAACCCAAAACCCTGAAGCCCAAATTTCAAAGGCGTGCCTCTGCCAGGATAAAGGAGTATTTTTGAAATTTCAATACAATATTAATTTGTTTCTGGTCTGCTTTAAGTTCACATTTTCTGTCCTGTAAGTTTTCACTCCCTCCTCCTCCCAAGGCTCTACCTTTTCTCTTTCTCCTCCCTTCTCTGTTGCTCTGTCTTCTTTAAATCATTTCAAAGTTTTGCCTTAGAAGCCAAAATGCATATTTCTAACTTTCAGATCTATAATAAAGCTAGGATAGAAACTAGAGAAACCACTTTAAAGTGCTCAAGGTGATTGACATCTTAAAGATACAGTAAACTGTGTCACATAATGAACTGTTTTCTTTCAAAGCCCACATGGAGAGGTTTTAATTTCTAGTAACACAGAATGTGGCAGTTTTTGAAAATAAGGTTTTATGGTTGCAACCACTTCAGATAAGGTCATTAGGACAAATTCCTTTAAAGTAGCTGGTATCTCTATGAAAGAGAAAATTTGGTAGGAGAGGCACCATCACAGGAAATATGCTATGATAAGATTAAAAGAGACACCTGGCTGCACCTTTACATTGGAAATAATCCAAAGATTACTCCCTAGTCACATGAAGTTAGGAACAAGCATAGGCTAAATCATTCTTCACAACACTGAGGAGGAATCAAACATTATTGTGGTGATAATTGTGTTCCCCAAAATATTGTGTACCCTAATAAACTTATCTGGGCTCAGAGAACAGAACAGCCACTAGATACAGAGGCCAGAAAATGATGGCACTCACACCTTTAATCCTAGCATTCCAGAGGCAGATATTCATCTGGATCTCTGTGAGTTCAAAGTCACACTGGAAACAGCTAGGCACGGTAACAAGAACCTTTAATCCCAGGAAGTGATGGCGGAAAGCAGAAAGGTATTTAAGGCATGAGGACCAGGAACTAGAGCTTGGGTATGCTTTCAGGCTTTTGAGCAGCAGTTCAGCTGAGATCTATTTGGATAAGGACACAGAGGCTTGCAGTCTGAGGAAACAGGATTAGCTGAGGAATTGCGAGGTGAGGAAGCTGTGGCTTGTTCTGCTTCTCTGATCTTCCAGCATTGACCCCAGTACCTGACTCCAGGTTTGTTTTTATTAATAAGAACTCTTAAGATTTCATGCTACACATTCTGACTCCTTGATTTCTGAATTTTAGTCTCTACCACAGTAACAAACTGTAAGCATTTTAGTTTGAGTATCTGTACAAAAGCCTAGGAGAACTAATATATGTAACAGTGCCAATCTTTCAGAAACCTTAGAGATTGTTCAGGTTTAGCAGGTTAGAGCTCTCACTGTAGTTATGGAGGACCAGCATTTGGTTGCTAGTACCCAAGTCAAGCAGCATGAAACTGCCAGAAACACTAGATCTAGGGGCTCTGCAGTCTTCTGAAGGAACTATAACACTCATGTGCACATCCATTCACACAATCCCTCTCACACACACTTAAAAATAAAACTGGTAAAATAAAAAACAAGTTTTAATGTGATAATTTAAACACATCACATATAAGAACACACACATAAGTTTATGCTTTCAAATAAATATATGCATATCTATCTGTTTATGTAGAGCTATGTAGATTCACACACCTATCTCTATCTATCTATCTATCTATCTATCTATCTATCTATCTATCTTGTATGTATGTATGTATGTATCTATCTATCTATCTATCTATTTATCTATCATCTATCAATGTAAAATAGAAACACCAGCCTTGGAAAACAGATGTTTTGATAAGGATTATTCAAAAGCCAATACATAGAGCTTGAATCTACCAAAGTGAGTCATGGATGTACATTTTCCTTACTTTTACAGTGATTTAAAAACCCTGGAATTGGCCGGGCGGTGGTGGCACAAGCCTTTAATCCCAGCACTAGGGAGGCAAAAGAAAAGACAAAACAAAACAAAAAACAAACAAACAAACAAAAATCCCTGGAACCACATATACAGATAATATAATCCAAATAAGACTGCATGGTAAGATATGTCAACTGTAGGCAGGAGTAATAACTAAACACAAAAGCTATGTCTTTCCTAAAATTCATCTGTGCCGATAGATATTTTAACACTAGGTTGTCAAAAAAAAAATACACCTTTCTTTAATTTTTATAAACCAAAACTTATTCTTTTAAATTTATCATTTAAAAATGTTTGTCTAAGCATAAGAAATTACATATTTGTTTCACCTTTTGATAGATTCAGAAAAAAAATAAGGATGACCAAATTAAAAAAAAAATAATACAATAAAAATACACCTTTATGCCATTGTCTTAGAGTTTCTATTACTGCAATAAAACACTGTGACTGAGAGGAATCTGCCATTGTCAATGTAGGCAGTGAATCAGGAAGAGATGAGAATGAAAACCCGATGCAGATTGACTTCATCAACCTGGGTCAGACTTGAGGGAGTCTAATACTAAGTGGTTTGTTGGAATATTTAACACAATAGAATTTTGGGAAAGAGTGTCCAGGCAACAATAATTCCTATAATCATTCAATTCCAGGTATACAACAAAACTTAAGGTATAACTACACAGAAACTCTTTTTTACAAATTCATGCAACCCTAAGGGTAAGTTCTGTAACTAAAAGGCCTAGAAACTAATGTGATCTTTCACCAAAAGCTTAAAGGTTAGCAGGTCAAAAAGGACATGTGACATTTCCCCTAAGGATGACTAATGGCTGAGAGAGGGAAGAGTCTGGAATAATTATTCTTGGAAATTAAGGTGAGGTCTGATTTTACAGATAGCACAAAGGTCACCATGTCCTTAACAACCTCCACTCTCAGCTTTCTGGATGGAACACAGTTGTTTGATTTTATCTCTTTTCCATTGAGAAGACATTCCTGCATGATTAACATTTCTGGTTCTCTTAGTGCTTCTCTGTGAGTACAAAGCCCTCACGCCCTCTACACGTAACCAAAAAAAAAAAAAAAAAAAAAAAAGAAAAAAAAAACTTGATGAAGAAAGGGTTTGTTTGTCTTATAATTCCACATTACTCTTTATGATCCAAGGAAGTTAGGACAGGATTTAAAGCAGGGCAAGAACCTGGAGACAGGCTGATGCAGAGGCCATGGAGAAGTGATGCTTACTGGCTTGCTACCCATGACTTTCCTTGCCTGCTTTCTTTGATGCAGGACCACCAGTCCAAGGGTGGCTAAACCCACACTGGGCTAGGCCCTCTTCCATCAATCACTAATTAAGAAAACGTCCTTCAGCCCAGCCTACAGCCCTCTATTTTGGAGGTCTTTTCTCAATCACGGCTCCATGTTTCTCCAGTGACTCTCTTCTACGTCACATTGACATAAAGTTAGTCAGCACAGTTGGCCACTTGTCAACTTTACACAGAAACACATGACTATTGTATCACAACATTTTCTTTCCTACTCAACCCTGAGATCTCACATTAACAGGAACATCATAATTTAAAATATTCCAAAAGTTAAAAGTCCCAATCTTTAAAATAAATTCAGTGTCTTGAAAATCCAAAGTCTTTTAAAATTCAGTCTTTCATTTGTGGGCTCCTGTTAAATAAAAAAAAAAAATCAATGAAGTACTCTCTTACTTCAAAAGCGAAGAACCATGGCACACTCGCAATCTGAACAAAGTAAAACCAAATTTTGAAAATGTAATTAACTTGATGTCAAATTATCTGGTCTCCATTCATGTTCTTCTTGTTCCCTCCAAAGGGCTTGGGTCATTTCTGTGATTCTGCTCTCTGTATACACTCAGCTCATCTTCCTGCTCTGGCAGGCTTCAGTCTGCCGCTGCTGTTGTTCGTGGTGGTCATCAGATGGCACTGGCATCTCCAAAATGCTGGGTCTCTTCCTGCAACTGGGCTACACCTTCACCAAAAGCCTCTCCTATGCTTTCTGCTGTCACTCCAGCCCTTCCGCACAGTGCTCATCCTCAGCTGCTCCCCATGACTCCTTTTTGCATTCAAAACCAGTAACTAACTCCTGGATGACTCTTTCACATACAATGTTCAACTGCCAGGGCAAGTTACGGCCTTGGCCACCTCTGCAACAGAACATCTGTGTGCAGACTACGAGGAAACTCGTCTGAGAAGACTTAACCCCAGTGATGAGGGTCTCTTCTTAATCACTGCTTATTTCTTAGCATCTTATATCTAGCATCTATTGTCCCATTAACACAAAGGTTTTATTTTATTGGTTTTTGTCTCTCATCAACCACACCTGATTCCCTGGTCCCAGAAAACCAGTACCACAGATTGTGGTGGTATTGTGTTCCCCAAAATATTGTGTACCTTAATAAACTTATCTGGGGTCAAAGAACAGAAAAGCTACTAGTTAGGCAGTGATAGCAAACGCCTTTAATCCTAGCATTCCAGAGGCAGAAATCCATCTGGGAACTTTGAGTTCAAGGCCACATTGGAAACAGCCAGGCATGGTGACTCACACCTTTAATCCCAGGAAGCAAGCCTTTAAACCTAGGGAGTGATGGTAGAAAGCAGAAAGGTATATATAAGGTGTGAGGACCAGAAACTAGAAGCATTTGGCTGGATAAGCATTTAGCTGGTTAAGCATTTGGCTGGTTAAGCATTTAGCTGGTTAAGCATTTGGGCCTGGTTAAGCGTTTAGCTGGTTAAGCTTCAGGCTTTTGAGCAGCAGTTCAGCTGAGAGCCATTGGGATGAGGACACAGAAGCTTCCAGTCTGAGGAAACAAGACCAGCTGAGAAGTTGACCAGGTGAGGTTAGCTGTGGCTTGTTCTCTCATCTTCCAGTTCACCCCAATACCTGGCTCCGGGTTTGATTTTATCAATAAGAACTTTTAAGATTCATGCTACAACAGATTTTAAACTCAAAATAGCAAATGGCTCTGACTAAGTCTTTAAACGTCCCTCTGGAATTTCAGAAGCCAGGGCTCCATCGTCTGTACTGCTCTCAACATTTTTATTTTCCAACATCTTTGCTCTCAGCATTTTTATCTTCCAACCTCTTACAAAACATTTCAGTGAGCTATCCACATTCAATGAATTTTTCTAGCCCAAAGATCCAAAGTCTTTCCACAATCCTGAATCAAAAAATGGTCAGGTCTGTCACAGCAATACCCCACTATCCTAGTACCAATTTGTCTTAGTTAGGATTATTATTGCTGTGATAAAACACGAAAGCAAGTTCAGGAAGAACTTCACTCACAGTGACATATAACAGTTCATCATCAAAAGCAGGAACTCAAGTAAGCCAGGAATCAGCATCCTTCCATGGCCCTTGGATGAGCTCCTTGCCCCCAGGTTCCCGCTTTGCTAATGAACCTAAGAGAAATCAAACATACATTGAAACTGATGATTAAAAAAATTGAGAATAATTCCAATATATACATATTAAAATTTACAATTATAGAAAATAACAGCTTATTTTGAAAAGATTTCCTTAAAAGCTTACCTCTACAGCTGCTAGAAGAAATGTAAAATAAAAACTCTTTTCCTGCTTATTTATCGGTATAGGATACATTGTCACATATTTGACATAAGTTTACTGAAAATGTCCCCAGAAATACCTGGAAATATTGAAATGAAATATTTATTTCATTCCTTATGTGGAATATGCAAATGTGAATTTGGGTCTATTATAAAATGATATTTGCATTAAGTGACAATGCAAGGTATTAATTGATTTTACCTGACTTTTTGAAATACTTCTAAAGACTGTGAGTTAAAAAAAAAAATCACCAATTCTACACCCCCATTCTATCTTTTTGCAGGACACTGTTTTTCTCAGAAGTTTCCTTCTGGTGATGTTTATGAGAATCTCAAGGCTATGGTCAAGCCTTCACCTTCCTCGTGCATGTCAGTAGTGAGAGTAAGGATGAAGCTTAACAGCATAAATAGTTCTGTTCACAGTTTTAAGCAAGATTTTTTTTTATTATTTTTAATGCTTATTATTTTTCTCATTATTTACACTGATTAGATTTTCTGTTAGAAACAAAAAGATACATTACATTTATAGTTAAGAGCATTGACACGTTTTATTGTTATATGTATTTCAATCATGAAAATACATTGGTAAACATATTTTTAATCTACTAGATTTTCATTTGTTGTGCTATTTTTGTTTTAACATTCTGTTAGTTGACCTGAGGCAGTTAATGAGGCAGTAAAGGACAATAACAGTGTGACAGATATTTGGGCTCCATAAGGATCACTTTGGAATAGACAGGCCTTATTAAAAGGAAAAACTTAACTATGACAGTAAAGAGAGCTAATCATTTTAGATTTCTCAGCCTACTGAAGTTTAACATTTGATTTATTTTATCAAAAGGATAGCTGTATACAGAATACAATCATGAATACCATACGGGATTTTTATGCACTATTATCAGTCATTGACTAGAAATTGAAAATTAAGGAAATTTTTATGTTTTCTAATATTTATTAAATAAGTTTGTTTATCTCATTGGCATGCAAAAATATTGCCTTGTTTAATAACACATTTTGATTGTTCATGGTAAAAGAGTAGCCTCCATTATATCTCTAGATATAATTTAAAACATAAAGTGTTAATTTTATAATAAATTATCCTTGGGAATATGATTTTCATTTTCTAGATAAAATAAAACAGTAATCTGAGACACATTAAAGAATACCATTCAAGGTGTACACAGCAAATAATAATGTAAAAAGACTGAAATATGAATCTTGCCATATTATTCTATCAATTCATTAGGTTTGAATCATCCCATATCTATTTAGTTGTTATTATACACATGCCATATACTAGGTGTTATGGTTCTATGGAAAGGGGAAAGACATAACAATGATGCCTTTGCTCATGAACTTTAGAGGATGTGTCTGATTGCACTCTTTCTGCCTTCTGAGTGGCCTCCCATATGTATGCAAGGTGACAGGTTGGAAGAATACATTTGGTCATCAAGGCAGTCCTTGGTAATTATTTGAAAATATTTTTACATCTTCTAAAGTTTTTTTTTCATTATCATTAGAAGTGTTAAAGTGATATATTTTTCAGTGATGGAAAAAATTGGATGTTTTAAAATAAAATGTCTTGTTATGTCTTCCAGAGTTTGGCAGCCAAGCACCACATCCTCCTCATGATGATGCAAAAATCTCACAAATACCTGAAAGAACTTAGCCACTTGCCCACAGCCTGAGATTAACCACTTTACCTCAGCAGGATCTTTGTCTGAAGTACTGATGATTGCAGGGTCCTTGAGAACATTTTTTTTTTTTTATCAGTTGGCCACAGTCCTGAAAAATCAGAGTCCTCAGAATATGTCTATGGAGGAGAACTAAGCAAACATTCCAAGTCTACAGGTTTTCTACTGTCATATTCCAGCACCACAAGCCAACTGAAAGCTATCCAGTTTTTCAACCTTTGGCAGGCTTTTTAAGCTAAGCCTGATTGTCAGCCAATGACCAAAATTAACAAAATCCATGAGGGTGGATACAAGATTGTGGCACACCAGTTGACTCGGGCAAACTGACCCTAAAATGAGATATTTGGATAACTAAATTATCAATCTCAGTGTGTGCCTGATGGTGTGGAATTAGGCAGTTTTCTGTACAACTCCCCTTGGTTTTACAAGAGATTCTTGGCTAGTTTTTAGATAGTGCAGCTTAGCTAGATAGCCTTTTGAATTCACTCTTGGTTTGGCAGGTGAGATTCTATTACCTGACAAATAATTATAATACAAACATTGCCCTTAAATTATATATGAATTGTCATTGTCATACATTCATATATTTTTGCTGCAAATAATCTATTGAAAATTAGAAAAAAATAGTTAATTTGTTATTTTAGTTCATAGGGTCCATAGCTGAGTAAGACTAATGATTACTTTTCTCTTCCCATAATGCATAGAATATCTTCTAGTGCTATGAAAACTAGTCAATAGGAATGGAACTTCCAGTTTTGTTGCTGCTAGATTTCTCCATATTTATGCCTTATGTATGTGATGTCTTCAGCAATAGTCTTGCCATCAAGTTCTTGAATGCAACCAATAGCATTGGTGATATCCTAAAATGTTTGAGGATTATCTATCAAACCCATTGACCACACCCCCAAAATAGCTAACTGATTCATGTTACTTGAGACCTTATTTGATGACATAGAGTGTTGAGTTGGGTATCATTTGCTCTTTAAAGGGTAACTTCAGTTAAACACTTTTTATATGTGTATGTATTTTAGAAAGTTTTTAAAGTAATAGGCTGCCATAAGTCTTTCATTTTTTTTTCTATTTTTTTAGGCTATTTCTAGATGTATTCATTCAGGCTGGGCTCCACAACACTGAATTTTGATTGTTAATGATATTCTGTAGTAGTCTCCATTTGTTTCAGATAGAAGTTTCCTTGATTAGAGGAGAATTGTATACTTATCTGTGGTATAAGAACAAATATTTATAAATTTCTTGTTATGGATTATGCTGGTTTAGTACATTAGTAGTCCAAGAAATAGCATACCAATTGGTTTTCCAGTATCAAATGGTCAACAAACACATACATACAGACTAAGTTATATTTAGAAATATGTAAATATATACATATAAATATATGCATGAAATAACAATTACTGGGAGAGGCCATAAATTTGAAAGAGAGAAAGGATGGGCATATAGGAGAGTTTTGAGAGAAGGAAGGGAGAGAAATATTGTAATTATCGTTGGTGGCCAAGTCAGAGGAGCAGTAGGTAGCACTTGAAGTTAGGAGTTTGGTTCACTAGGAGGCAAGGCACTGATGGGTGAATCTCTGAAAGGCAAGACCCCGAGGCTTCAGCTTTTGGAAAATTAATTGCAAAAATTAATGTAGGTAAAGACAGAATATAGTGTTGCCCCTGCCCCTTATAAAGCAGGAGCTGCAGGGGACAGAAAATAAGGACAAGGAAGTGTCACACAGCTGTGACTTATGAACTTCTCTCGAGGAGCCATATAGATTGAGGCTTAGGTTAATGATTAAGGAAAACAATTGAGTTTCAGAAGCTAGCCTAGTTCAAGTTCTTTTAATGTTGGAAGATGTGTTCTTGATTTTGGTGTGCATTGTGTGTGTGTGTGTGTGTGTGTGTGTGTGTGTTGATGAATGGATATGCACCATGAGGATTTAAAGTAGAGATGACTGATTGTTTCTCATATGTGAAAGTTTAAATTTGTGATTCTTTTAAGATTTTTTATAAGATTACCTTTTGAGATAAATAATAATGTGATTGATCCTTTCTTTGTAACCTCAAAATGCAGCCTGCTAGTAAAAAAAAAAAAAAAAAAAAAAAAAAACTGAGAAAAACTTGCTTTCTTATACTCTATTAATCTATAACTACTTGCTTAGACATGAATGTATTTGGGTTCTTGGAAATCATTTGTTTTTCACCTGTAATATGTAAAATGTTTAATCATGTAAGGGATCTGGAAGACATTTTTTTACTTGAATACATTGTAATCATTTACCTAAAAAATATAATGTAACCACATTTGTAATTTTTATACTGCTTGAAAGATCTTTGCTGGGGTGTATATGCTGTAAGGAAAAAAATTAAAACATACGAAAAGGGATACTTCTGGATAGAGGTAAGAAAAGAGGAGACAGATGATAGAGAGACCCTAAATGTGTGTGTGTGTGTGTGTGTGTGTGTGTGTGTGTGTGTGTGTGTGTGTGTTTCCCTTTTTTGTCAGCCCCAGAGAGTTAAGTTTTGCTCCATTTGTCGACCCCGGAGAATTAAGTTTTACCCCCTCAGTTAGAAAATTTAAATTGAGTGATTAGTGTGCCGACTCTGTGGCTCCCTTCAATTCCTGAGCTGCTAAAATATGGTCTTCACAGGAGTAAAGTTTATTGTATTATAACCCCTGATATGATGATTTATGTTACCATAAATCACTCTTAAAAGATTAGAGTTTCTGAATGAATACAGTGTGAGTCTTTGAACTGATCAGTGTCAGGATATGAGGAAAGGAAGCATTGGTGCAGATGCGTGACATGAGCCTCAGTTGGTTGCACTCAATACCTTTGTTGATATTGCTGAGCTTCCACAATGCTGTTTCAGTTATACAATATAAGGAAAACCATAGTGTGTGGCTAGAGCACTAGCTTAGCATTTGTGGTAATTTGAATGTAATTGGCCCTCTTAATCTCATACAGAGTGACACTAACAGGAGGTGTGGCTTCCTTGGAATGGGTGTGGCCTTGTTGGAGGAAATGTGTCACTGTGGGGGAGGTTTCATATGCTCTGCATACCTCCAAATATTACAGTCGACTTCCCTTTTGCCTGCATGATATAGGACTCTGAGCTACAGCTACCACACCATGTCTGCCTGCATGCTGTCATGCTCCCTGCCATGATGCTAATAAAGTGAACTTCTGAAACTTGGCTTACAGCGAGCCACCTCAATTAAATGTTTGCCTCATAAAAATTGCTGTAGTCGTGACGTCTTTTCATAGCAATAGAAAAGACAGCACTTCATACCACTTGCTAGTCCAATTCTGCATTCATACCATGATCAAGAGTAACTTGGAGAATGAAAGGTCTTATCTCATCTTACAGAATATATGTTACCTATTATCAAGGAAAGTAAGGGAACTCAAGGAAGAATCCTAGAGGCATGAACTGAAGCAAAGAGTATAGCAAAAGACTACTTACTGGCTTACTCCATGACTTGCTTAGCTTTCACTTTAATAAAACCAAGGACTGCTTTATCAGGAGTCTCAGTGGATTGCATCCTTGCACATCAATAATTAATCAAGATAATGCTCCCCAAATTTTTTTTATAATCCAACTTGATGGAGGAATCTTTGATCTCTTTCAAGTTGGAAAAAAAACAGGCACATTGCATTTGCAGAGGACCCAGGTTTGGTTTCCAGCACCCATATGGTACATCACAACTATCTGTAACTCCCTTTTCTGAAAATTTGATATTGTTTCCTCAGCTCACTATGCAGGATTCATCCATATGGTGCACATGCATTACATGCATGCTGGCAGATTCTCACACATATAAAATTTTCAAAAGAAAGAGTGAAAAGAATCTTAGTTTGTGATCTGCTATGAAATACTGTCTGTGATATTTTCAAAATCATATGCTGAAGCCCTAAATTCTGATTTTTTTTTTTTAGGAGTTGGTACCTTTAGGAGCATCCTGGTTAAATAATATCATGAGGATAGAGTAAGAAATAAGGATGCTCTATCTGTTATTTGAGGACAATGAGGAAGGAAACATGTACAATCCAGAAATGACTCATCAGAATATAGTCATCATGGCACCTATATCTCGAACTTGAGTCCACAGAATGTTGGAAAGTACGTTTCTGTGTTTGGGCCACTCATCTCCCATGTTTTGTTATGTCAATCCAAGATGAGTAAATTATAGTCTGTCCCTTTTGGTTCTAGAGTCTTCCTAATCAGCTAGTAGTTACAGCCAACATTTGTGCTGGCCAAATCATTCAAATTGCCAGATTTGTCAGAATGTCATCCTGTCAGCTTGTCATGTTGGTTGAATAGAAGGAACAAGAGCTGCCAAACAAAATGAGTATTGTGTGGAGTTCAAGCTGGGAGAACTCATACAAGAATAGGTAAGAGTAACTGTATTTACCTAATTTGAAGGCAGGAAGATGATTGAGCACAATGTGGTCCATTGATTCTGGAAGATATAGTCAGCTTTGATGGGTTATTTTCCAGTAACCATGGTGCGTGTTCTTGTAAGGCTGAGTAGAAGCTCAAGGTAATTTAGAAATCAGCCAACAGTGTATTTTTTATTCTCACATATAATAAAATACACAGTGTACTTCTTTTTTATTTTTTATATGAAATAAAATACACAGTGTATTTCTTATTTTTAAAAAGAAAGTTATTTCTTATCTATCAATAACAATAATCTACAAACCTTATGATGCAAACCTCAAATATGGAAACCTCTTATAATTTTAAGAATCATAATGAACTCAGCAATTTACCAATGGAAATACAATGTTTTTATTTATGAAAACTCCTTAACCTTTGAACACTAATTCTAACTCAATTGGTTCCTAATGTATTTTCACAAATAGAAGAAGCTCAGGGCTATTTACTCCTGCAAGGGTCAGATGTAACACAGAGTTATAAAGCAGATTTACTCACCTTCACTGAAGAAGTTTCCCCTTTGGCACCCTTTGAAACAAGATCAATGTAAACCGGAATCCTTAGACATTTGCTAGTGGTTTTCTGCTCATTCATATTTAGTAATTACTTACTTGGCTACTTTTTTAAACATCTTTAATATTCTACCACTTATGTACAAACAATCATTCAACTTTTCTTTATAGGTATAATCATATAAAATAACCTTTACCCACCACCTTTATTTAAATTTTCAACAAAGGACTGGCTTCTCTGGCAATGAAAACAATTGAAGTTGTCACTGGATATATGTAAGCTGCTAAAAAGAAATTACAATTGATTGCACATAAAAATCACAAAATTTTAAGAGTTTGTGTATTGGCCAGACTTCTGACAATCTGTCTAAGACGATTGACATATTCAGGTTTCTTTGCTTAATATGTGAAGAGAAGAAACAGAAAATGCCAAAGAGACAAATGGAAAGATCCACAGAGCAGAACATGTGCAAGGATGAGAAGCCACTGTGTAGTGAAGAAACTTTCATTGCACAAGACGAAAGGGATTTTTGCTTTGCAAGATTTCAGAACTTTCAGTGATCTAATGCTTTAATATTGCCTATCTCACCTTTTTCAAATGTGAAGGCTAATTGACATTATTCTACACCCACTCCATAATCAGACACTGGATATAGAGATATTGAATAATATTGCGCTAATATGTCTTCATATAGGCAGAAATTGGTAATATTTGGAAGCAGGTAAATGAATTTTACATGTGGAGCGCTCATCAGCTACTGAGTAAGAAAATCACAAATTTCTGTAATTTTACTATATTCTTCATTTCTGAACCAGTCCTGCTTTAGCGCCCTATACCCCGTGGCTCAATTTGGCCAAATATTCAAACACGTATTTGGATCCTAGGAAGAAAAGATGCTGATATCTCTGGTTTGATTTTTTTTATTCTCCTAACTCTTATTTGGCTAATCCGAAGAAGTATGGACTGATTCTAAATTTGAAAAAGTAGAGCCCAAGAGATCACAGTCTAAAGAGGAACTCCATTCAGACTCACCTTTTACCTTTGCATGTAAATTTCCTGATATGTAATTATCAGAAGTTGACCATCTCACTGTTCCAGTGGTTTTAGAAAGGTTGTTTAGATTCATGAAAACTGGAATTATTTTATGTATTTCTGATTGTACTTTAAATAAAATCATTTTGTAGTTATATACTTTACTACAGAGGAAATGTGTGCAGTCCTTTATTTCCTCCATTATACTTTAATAAATTTACTGGTCACAAGACATGCATTTTGACCTTTCTACGTATTATTTCTTTCTTGAAGATGATAATCCCTATCAAATAAAATGAAAATTATCAGGATAAGTAATTGTTCATTTTAGGTGCCTATTCACTTTTATCATTACATTACAAGTACAGGATTATATGAAGATTAGTCTCCGACTTTAATTTAAATGGATTTCCCTGGTAAATTGGATTTTCCTCTGCCTCATAAGAATATATTTTGTAGCAAACTGAATTGCCTGCCTTTGCAAATTGATATGGATCAGGAGAGAAACTTCATTTCATGCAAACTTTTCAATATCTCAACATGAATGTAAATTCTACTCTTGTTATCATCTGTGGTTCTCCTGCATTAAAAATCCTGTTTATCTAAGTAAACAGAATACTGTGCATTACAGCATGTCCTCTGTGCTTTACAGTATTATATATTAATGTGTTCAATCTAGTCTATATCTTCAAAGGTTTTAAATGTAATCACACACATTGATATGAGAGCCTGGGATCTTATACATAATTCCATACCTGTAGTAAATATAACCTGCTACTGAAGGATCTACAAGATATTTATATATTAACACACAGGAAATCAAAAATAAAACATTGCTCTCTTAGATATTATATTTTTAAAAAATGAAGTAATTCATTTTGTCTCATTAAATACATGTAACATTTAGACATTTTACCTTTTGTATCTTTGTTGTTAATTTTAAAATATCTAATCTTGATTTACAAGGAAAATTTGTTATTAAAATAAAATTTATACATTGAAATTGACATAAACATAAAATCCGTAAACCTTATAATCATATAACTGCAAAATTTATAAATTAAAATAATGTAGAACACTTATCATATTCCATTTAGCAAATTATTAGCATTCATCTCTTTCCCAAATTTGTTATTATGAAAAATAATAACTGTTCTGCCATCTTTCTATGTAACAGGTGCAAGTTAATTGAGAGTGTCTGCTTCTATGTTGAGTCTCAGATATAAGGTAGCATTTGCCTTCCTTTTTGATTAATCTCAAATTCCCTTTTGAAGTGTGATCTTAGTTAGTCTTATCAATAAAAACCCAGAGTCAGATATCAAAAGTGAAAGCTGAAAGATCAGAGAAGCAGAGAAGCAGCCACTAGAAACTTCTTACCTCTACGAATCCTCAGGCCGAATAGGAGGTCAGGATCCAGTCTCCACCAATTTTATATTCCTGTCTCCACCTCCATAGTACTGGGATTAAAGGCATGCACCATCACCACCTTGGTCTGTTTCTCTTTTAGACTGGTTCAATCTCATTTAGCTCAGGGTGGCCTTGAACTCCTGATATTCCTGCTTCCTCCTCCCAAGTGTTGGAATTAAAGTTGTGTACCACAAGTGCCTGGCCTCTATGGTTAACTAGTGACTAGCTCTGCCCTCTGTTCTCCAGGCCAGCTTTATTTGTCAGAACACAAACAAAATATCATACAACAATCTTTGAAAATCAATGTGCTGAAAATCAAAGCCTTTTTACTATACCCAAGGGGGTGGTGGTGGTGGTAATTGATCCTTTAAATCTAGCATGTGATGTTGTACTTTGTATGAGGAGTAGTTAAGAGTGAAAAGTGACGTGATTCTTAGCAATGAATCTGGCTGATGAGTAGAATTTTGCAGAGGAATTTCATTAATGGTAAAAAAATGTAACTAATTTTTCTTTTTCCTCTTCTTGCCTTCAGTATAATTTTGTGAGGATGTGATAGTTGAAACTTTGGCAGCCATCTTTGAGCTATGAGGCAGCAAGTAGAGGACAAAAGCTAACTTGATTCACTTGAATTGTGACAGCATATTAACTAATTTGTTGATGCATCAAAGCATGAGAAATATATTTATAATAAGTATATTATGTAATCCATTAATATAATATATACCTATTATTTTATCTAACAATTTATTGGATGATTTGCCTGTTTTCTAAGGTTTTGGTCGAGGGTTAAGTGTTCACCATGTTAACTAATGTATCTTCTTTCATTATTTCAAAATCTGTACACTAAGTGAACAAAGTAACAACTCCAATTTTGAGTGATTACAAAAACACTACTTCACATTTTACATATTTACTAAATTTCTGGGTTCCCTCAAGCAGAATTCTTGCTACTGTAGTTTTCACAGAAATTTTTATAAAATGCTTGTGGTAAACAACTTACCTTATATGTTTTTAAAAGGAGAAAAGGCAAGGGGCCATGGATGTATAAAAGATCAGACTAAGTGGAAGTTTTAAATTTACCATTATCTAGAAGACAGCATCAAGAGCTTCCATTATGTCTGGAGACTTGAAATTGAATCATGTCATCCAAATTTGTATGAAAATCAAGGGAAAGGGTTAATATCCAATTATATTGTAATTATATATGTAATAATTTATAATAATTTATATATGTAATAAATTAATATAAATACCTGGAATTTGGGGCTTTATTAAATGTTTTATTTCTACTTTTTTCTTACTTCATAATTACTAGATGTTTAACTTCAGTGTAGGCATGTTTTTCATAGTTTTGTTCTTTTAAATAATTTAATGTTTCTTTTGACTTCTATGATTCAACTAACATTTATTTTATACTCAGGATTGTTTTCCTGAACAAATGATGATCCATCTGCACACTTTATTCTTCTCAAAAAATTTATCAATGGCTGTTAGAAAAAAATTAGAAATGATAGTTGTTCTACTCCCATGAATTTCCATTTCTGAATCCACTAAAGTTTATGCTAGAGTCCTTCAAATACATATCATAACAAAGAAAAATTATTTTCAAAATCAGAAATCAAAATAACTAGAAAAGAATCCACAACCTCTAGTTTACTAAACCAGCATAATCCCTAATAATAGTCTATAAACATATGTCTTTATACCCACAGAGAAGAGTAGTTTCTGCCTCTCATCAAGGAAACTTCTCTTGGCAACACATAAAGACCACTACAAGAAACCTCAATCAATCAAAATGTAGAGTTGTGTAGCCTAATCTCAAAGGATTTATCTACAAAACACACCCACACTTAAGACTCGGGGAATATTGATGAAGGGATTGTAAGAACCAGAGGAACAGGTAGTTTGCTATGAGATTGTGTCTCCCAGTAACATCAGAAGCTATACCCATAAAATCTCATCAACATAATAGCCCAAACATAAACTGATCATGGATGACCAACATGCCATACTAAATGATGGAAAGCCCATGAGTCCTTATCCCTAGACAAAGAACTACAGGCAACTGGCTTAAGTTGGGAGCAGAAGAGGCTGTCCTCCTCAGGAAAGAATACACCAATCGTTTGTCCAATGACAAATAGTCAGCCCTGAAAACATATACACAAGTCATGTTTTATGGGCTCAATAGGTTATATTTATGAATGCATATGCATATGCAAGTGCATACATGCATGTAATAGCAATTAATTTTTAAAAGGTAGCCACATATTTGAAGGAGAGCAGGGAGGGGTATATGGGAAGATTTAGAGGGAGAAAAGGGAAGTGAGAAGTTTAATTAAATTACAATTTCAAAAATAAACAAGAGAAAAAATAAATAATCATTGGTTAAAATATACATCACCTACATCTTCAAATCAAATTTCCTTTCCATACTTTTGAAGACTGATGGAAATTCAAAAGAATCCATGTGATTTTTTAATACAATATCTTATTTTCCAACAAATAATGTTATAGAAAAGAAAAATACCAGTCTATTTAATTATATAGAAAACACTAGAAGATCAAGCATAAGTTTCCAATAGTGCAAATCTACCTATTATATATTCTCCCCAGATCCCTCTGCTATAACATATATCTCCCTGAATTTTTGATTTGCAATACTTATATCTACAGTATAATAAACAATCTTCAGTCCCTATTTCATGCTTACTGCTACACTGTTAATAATCTTCTATGCAGATGTTTCCCATCTTATCTTATATGATTCCACACTAGCATTATTATATTTGTACATGAACATAAGGCCACAGAGTATATTTGCTACAATAATATAAAATAATTGTTATTAATTTTTGACTTTGTTTTACACTATCATGTAATATTTTTAATAAAAACTAGAATCTTCCCCATATTTTCATCACATGATTAAGATTAAATTTTGTATAGCTCTGTTGTCTTCAGCAGACATTAACAATATTTCACATATTTAGCATTTTTATTCAAATTAATTTCAAAGGAAGTATTTTTCTTTCAACTACAATTACACAGCAACAGTATTTATAGATAATACATAAATTTAAAGCCACACATAAAAGTGCTGGCCAGTCATGCAGAGCATTTTCCTTTATACATAACCTTTTTTATTTTTTTAAGAGTGTGTCTTGCATAATTTGATACAATAGCTCCAAAATGATTAGGACATGCCTATGCTTTCTGGGAATGTACCACACTGTATTCATGGTCAACAAAAACATTGTAAGCCTGTTGCTTAGCAACCTGCATGGAAGGAAAAAAATTACATTAGCATTTACAGAGTGTTAATGATATTAAATTATTTTATAATATTTGTTATTAATACCCTGTAACAAGTTCACCAATAACACTGACTCAACTGATCTTCTAATTTCATTTGCAAGCTTAAACTTACTTATTAACTCTTACATGAAAGCACTAAGATGCCTCTAAGATTAAAAAAAAAAAAAGAAAGAAAGTACTATATAAACATATGAATAAAACCTGAGAAGGAGAGAGAAGAAAGTGAGAGAGATAGAGGGAGGGAGAGAAGGAGGCAGGAAGAGGTGGTGGATAAGCCAGCTGACATTAAATCTAATATGCTACAGCCATTTCATTATCTGCAAGGGAAATGCATTGCCTGCAAGGAATACACACCAAGATAAGAATTACTATGAAGGTACTATATCCCCTTTTTTCTTGGAGGTGTTGAATGATAAACATTATTATATTCTTGTAAATTGACTTTAATGTGTTTCATATACAATAATCAAAAATAGAATGAAAATCAAGACAAAAGGGAGCTACAATCCCAAGATTTGATCGTTGGCTTTTTGCCATAAAATCCCACTATGCTCAGGCATCTATGGCATAATTATTTGAATCCAGGAGAAACATGGACATCATCGTTGCTCTAAAGGTGAATCATTGTCTTGACTTTGGAGTAGTTGAACTTAACCAACTATGACAAACAATAATCAGAAATTTTGTGAATTTTTTACGGTGCATTAATGTTAACATATACACATTATGTACAAATACAGTAAACATATTCTATTTGCTTTTTGTATCAGTATTATCTACACAGAAAAAAATCATAAATTTTAGCATAATACAACACACAATGTGGGACATAGTCTTGGTTTGCCTGAATTTTCTCATGGATATGTCCTCCATGCTAGGCTCAGCTTTGTTTTCATTTCTGTATACTTATTCTCGCTTAAAATTCTTATTCATGTTATTTTCCTTTTCTATTTTTGGAAAAATATTAACTCTGGACTCTCACATTTAGCATTGTTTCATCTCCATCACCCCTGTTCAATGCTTCTTATTGGATAGATGCCCTGTCGTAACCATGCTTTAGTTGAGCATGCTTTCGGCACGGCCACAGCTACTTTGAGATAGAAGACCAGCTTTTTGGAGGGTTGCAGTAGGTCTTCCTTAACATTTCAGTTCAGGTCCTCTGTGAGTCCTGAAGCTTCATTTGTAATACATATTCATTTGCCTAATAATAACATTTTAGAAAATAGAAGATCTTAAATTAAATTAGTGATTAAGGTGTTCCCATGAATTTTAATAAGTAATATTTATGCAGAAAGTTGATCTCTCAGACACATGGCATTTGCATCTAGTAAAAAGAGCAGCTGAATACAGTCCTTAGAATCAAAGAAAGGATTATTTTCTTTTCTTAACAAATATTTATTGGCTGATAATGATATTTTCTCCAAAAAATAGGAATGCTTTCTACCAGCAGGATATTTAATAATATATTAGCAGCCACTCTGATAATGTTTTATGATGGGAGATGTTTGTTAGTATGTATAGAAATTAAGATATGATTGACACACAGGAGTGACACAAATGTGATACATTTTTATAATGTGACAGATACCCTTCAACGGTGATATAAAACTATATAAACGAGTATCTCTCAATATTTACCAGTGTTCCTTTCCTGAGAGCACATTTGTCATACTGTCAGCTTAGATTTTTCACTTATTTAATTTAATAACTCTGGCATTTTTTGTTTTGACTTACAATTTCTTCATATTCTATTTTCCATCAGGTATGTTGTTCTTTACTTATTCTTCCTTAATCATTAATAGACTGAACTTTTAAAAGAGAGTCAATATCTCCTTTAAATGAGTATGTTTACTATTACAAAGCATAAAGACATCTGTAATAAACATAGAAAGCAATGACTTAAAAAGTAGTTCGGTACCAAAGACAAAGCTAATAGATTTTCCAGGACTGCAAAAGTCCACCATCTATCTTCATACCCATGCTTTGTTTCCATTTTTTTAAGGGATGATTCTATATAAATATTATATAGAAATGTTACCATATAGGAAAAAAAACACTGCCAATATGAGGAAATCAATTGAGAATAGAGCTGGTTTTGCAATCATTTCAAATGTCCTCATGCTTCATATAATTTCAGAGAAAAATCAACATGGATAGTTGAAGTAATTCCGAAGTTTAAGTACTTTCAGGTTCAAAGCAGAAAACAGCATGAAGAATGAGAAGTGGACACAAAGACCCACACTTAACCAAAAGCTCCTTAAAATTTATGCTTGCAGGAAAGGGAAAAAAAAATTTCCTCCACTGTGTTGCCACTGGGTTTGTTAGTCACTCATCAGGGCAGGCATGCCCCATGCCCTGGAGTAGTTGGCCAATACAAAATGAGCTCCATGTATTTTTCGACCATTTTTGTTAGATTCGGCTTTGTTTAGGTCGGTTTTGTTTTATTTGTTGAGGGCTCAGCTGTTCCAAGGCTTTCCCTGAGGCCCTGATGTATCGAGAAGGAGCTTAGCTCCCTGTCTAAAACCAGGAACATGCTTGGCAGAGCCAGAAATTATCTGGGGCTGGGGTCTTGGGGGCTTTTCCCTGAGATCCTGATATACAGAGTTCCTTGTCTGAAAACAGCAATAATGCCTGGCAGAGCTAGTAATGACCTGGGTCGGGGCCTTTGGGGAATAGCAACTTCATCCAGAGAACTAAACTCTTGACACCATAGGGGGCTATGGGTTTCAGTCCCTAGATGGCTATGTACTGAGGCTTGCTGTGGCTTTGCATGGCACCTTTGAGATACCCTGTGCTCCCTTTATACAACACTGTATGACTTCATCCCATTCTATGATGGCTTTTGCTGCCTCTGTGCATTTTACTCCCACAAATATATAATAATGTATTTATTATAACTGCGACATAACATGCAAATAATTATATAGTATATAAATAACTCTCCATAAGTTTGTTTGGCCTAAGACATGGCTCACACAAGACTTCCTGACTTGATTTCTTTTTATCTTCTCATCTCTTGGCCTCCTACTTAGAACACTGTCACAGAAGAAAAGCCTGTTACTTGGCCACTTATTAGGTTTTTGTTGTTGTTGCTGTTGCTATTTAACCTTTTGGTGTGTGTGTGTGTGTGTGTGTGTGTGTGTGTGTGTGTGTGTGTGATGAGAGCAGAGAATGAGGTTGGGAGAGGAGGGAGTATGGTGGGAAGGATCTGAGAGGAGTTTGGAGTTAGGGACACAGAAAGAATATGATTAAAATATATTGTATAAAAAAATTAAATAAAAAAGAAATTTAAATTCGTTCATTTTGTTCAGATTTCAGCCTTTCTCTTTTGCCACATTGTCCCCTCATCATTTTTATTCTAATTCCTATCATTTCCTGTAATAATTTTTACATTCATGACAATTGAATGGACATTTCTATCAGAAAGATTAATAATAAGCTAATATATATGATGCACTATTTTATTTTATGCTCAGGTAAAATAAAGGTATGAGTAATAATATTCCTATTCTTCATAATCAACTTCCACTAAAAGCTTAGATACAAAGAACCACAATCTTCCATGGGACTTGTGCAATAAGTTCATCAGTAAATAGTTAAAATTTTTGATCAACATTGGGATTTCCAGTTGGATCACTTTATTTTCATTTAAAAGCAATGCAGTAAAACATAAAGTGGATGCAATTAATGCTGAAAATATCTCTGAAATTTCAAATGTTCTTCTGCTATTATACAGTAGTTATTTAATGAAACAACCCAAAAAATTTCTAAGTGAAATTTTTCTACATGTCTTCCAGATGAATCAGAGAAACAAGCAGTATTAAGTGCCTTCTTTAATCCACACTTGAATGTACACATGCTAACTGAACATGTTTATTTTGATATTATAAAATTATGCAATTTTGATAAAATCAAATGGCTAAGAAAAGTATAAATATTTTTAGTTTATCTAAAAGCATCATGCATTTTCATTGATTTTTGTGGACTACTTGCAGAGCAATAGCAGCTAAAATAATGCACCCGATTGTTGATTGGAATGTGAAATGACTCATTTAATATGAGAGCTGTTTTTCCCTTGAAAGAATGCAATGTCTATTTAATGAGGAATAAAATAGTTTTCCTCTCTTCAGTAAGTAACAAAACATAACAAAATATTTACATACAAGGAAGCAGAGCTACATACTTCTGCACACTATATTTGATAGTTCTAAGGAGAACCCCCGAAAATTAGTTATAAATGTTTAACTAAACACGTAAACATTATAGTTTATCAAGATACTGGAAAACAGGTTATCTGATCATCATTGTGTTGACTAATTTTTTTATATCAACTTCACATAAGCTAGAGCAATCTGAGAGTAGGAAACCTCAATTGAGAAAAAATGCCTTCTTAAGATGTGGCTAGAGTCAAGCCTCTGTGAAATTTTCTTAATTAGTGATTGATGTGGGAGAGCTATGAATGAGAACATCCCTTAGCTCCTGGTTCTAGGTTATATAATAAAAAACGGCTTAGTAAGCCACGATGAGCAAGCATATGAGTAACCAGAACCTCTTCATGGCCTCAGCATCAGCCCCAGCTTCCACTTTCATGCCTTATTTGAGTTCATGCTCTGATTTCCAGTGATGATGAAAAATGATGTGGAAGCAGAAGCCAAATGAATCCTTTCCTCCCCATCTTCCTTTTGATCATGGTATTTAATCACAGCAAGAGTAACCTAACAAAAACAATCATCATTATAGTAAAGCATGATTTGTTTGTCATTGTAAACATCTGATGCCTACCTGCATGCATTGCACAAACACTTGAATGGGGTGTGACTGTGGAAGTATCGTAGCATGTTATCTGCTTCTTGGGTAGAAGCACCATTCATGTCCTTCTGTTTGTAAATTTAAGTGGTTTTTTGTATATTCATTAGTTATTTTAAATACAGTACCTTACTTTTCATTCTACATGATGTAATCACTGAAATTCTACTTAATGTGATTGGAATTGAATCACAGACCACAAATTAGTAAACATGATTCTATTTATTACTGTAGTCAATTAGTCCCACAAAATGGGAACTGGTCAGTTGTAATCATCTTTGATTACACATGAAGGTAGGTCATTACAATTTTAAATCAGTGCTAAAAATTATTTAATTTTAAAGACATTTTTAAATTTTCTGAAAATATCATCCCTGAACACTTTTTTATATACATCATTTCCACCTAAATTTCAATCTGTGAAAAAAAATGCAAGAGTGATATTTCTCTGCCTTCCTTATAAACTATGGAAAGAAGCACAGCAAATGTGTTCAAGACAAAGTGTAGATACAAATCAGTCTTTATTTCTCATTCAGAAACAAGCAAAGACGCTGAGCAGTCTGCCCTTTCCAAGTTCATCTATAGGGATTATCTTATGGAATTAGAAGCATTTAAAGCCAAACCCTTCTCTGATTCCACCCAGAGATTATTGGGGAGGAAATGACTAAATCATAGCTGTGTTTCTAATGCCTTTGTAAGAGTTCAAAACATGCATTCTTTCCTGGAGATCTTTCTTAGGGTCTGATAGAAGCTAAGAATGGAAAGTCTTTTGACATATTGACACCAGTCTAAGTTTGGTGCAGCAAGATCTTACCTTCTATGTAATTTAAAAGTGAAAATATATGTCATCATATGGATAGCTTTGCCAACAGTAAATGTTATGCCAGCCAGCTATTGTCATATACTCCTTTCATCCCTGCACATAGGACACAGAGTCAGGTGGATCTCTTTAGGCTAATGCAAACATGATCTACATAGTGAGCTCCAGGCCTGCCAGGGTTGCATATCAAGACTCTAAGGGAAGAGAGAATATGATCACATTATACTCTATAAAGTGAATTATTTTTATATTTACATAATATTAATATATGTTTATATTAATGGCTGAGCCATCGTGGGGGCCGCCCCTGTGGCCTGGACTGATGAGCACAACTGCCACTCAGGCCCACATCCAGGCCTGGGCTTGGCTCACCCTAACATTTACACCATGGAGGACCTGCTGAAGCTCCTGAATAGATTGGTCGTGTGGAAAGAAAAAAGAAAGCTCTCCGTGACTCTGGGCAACCATGGGATATCCAAGAGGAGTTTTGGTGATGATGGTGTACCAGAAACTAGAGTTCATGAACCAGACCAATGACTCATTGCAAATGAATATTTGCAAGTAAGGCTGATTGGAGAAAGGGTAGAATATGTCACATATTAGAGCTCCCAAAGCCACCAGGATGAATGAAGAGGTTTGGGATAGGCAGGAAAGATGGAAGAGCTAAGAGCTATTTTTTCTTTTACTTTCTTTTGTTGTTTTATGTTTTGGGTTGTTCTTTTTGTTTTTATTTGTTTGCTTGCTTGTTTGTATGTTTTTGTTTGGGTTGATTTGATTTTTTTTTAATTTTTGTTTGGGGGTCACTGCAGGAAGGAGGGAAGGATATGGAGAAATGGAAGGTGAGTGAAATTGGGGTGTATGATGTGAAATTTCCTTCAATAAAGAAATTCAGCTAAAAAAATAATAAATTGTTCTAAACAAAATAAACTATAATGTCAGCTCATCTATAGACTATATGGATATAACTCCCATTATTACTTGACAGAAAGAAATGAAGGTATATTAAATTTTTGGCCAGATTCTTGCTTTCCTTATTTTTTGTAAACTATACTTTATTTTACATATAGCATTTCACTTTACATATTAAAGGCTACTATAACAGAATAAATTTAGGTGTTTTTAAACAGGAGAAATAAACTGGATAAAATTTGAGTTTTTAAACCCTTTCCTTTAAAACATTTTTATTTTTTATTTAACTTTTTTCAGATAATATTACAATTACATAATTTCCCTTTCTTTCCAATCCCCAAACTCTATCATATATATCTCCCTGTTCTCTTTCAAATTCATGGACTCTTTTTTTTTTTATTAATTGCTACTACATGAGGATATGTACATGCATTTACATTCCCAAATACAGCATGACTGCTTAAACATGACCAGAGCAAGGGCAATAACAATAGACATGTTAAACTGAACAGAAGTGCAGGAGACAACAAACTTTTACTAAGAACTAGAGACAACAACAACAAAAAACGGTGAGAAAGGAGAAATAGTCTTCCCCAGGGAAGAACACACCAATGTGACATCCATTACCTGAAAGTACGTATACAGTTGACATTATATGTATGAGTAACATTGTTTTAGCCTTTAGTTTATTTCCATAATCAGAATAAGATATTCCATCAAAAAGAGAAAAAGTACCAAATTAATCAAAAGAAACATACCAAAGAAAATATAGACACAGATTAACACAAATCCAATTAACATGAGGTCACTTTACCCAGTAGATAGGTCATCTGAATAAAAAATGTAGAGAGAAATGTCAGAATTAAATGTCATCTTATATAAAATGGATCGTAAAAATATCCATTGAATATTTCACCCAAATGCCAAAGTAAGCAACACATAGAAGTTTCTCTAAAATGGAGCATATGCTGGAACACAAAGAAAATATAACTAACACACTAAAACTGAAATAATTCCATGTATTCTACCAGACCATTATGCAATAAAACTTCAAATGGACAGTAAACTAAACTCTTGTAAGTTTATATCAAGTCATGGAGATTAAAGCACTGTTTATTGAATGATGAATAAATCAAGAGAGAAATAAAAATTCAATTCCTTGAACTAAATGAAAATGAAAATACCTCACAACCAAACCTCTGGGACACATTAAAAGCAGTTCTAAGGAGAAAGTTCATAGCCCTAAATGTCTGTGTTCAAGCATCTTGAGATGTACAAGGACAACAACATACATGCCAAAGTAGAGGAAAAGACCATAAGGTCTCAACCTTACACTAAAAACTACAGGCAAATAAGGAATACTGAGAGTGGGAGAAACAGTCTTTCACAGGAAAGAGGCTAACAATTTGTTATTCCAGACCAAATAGCCTACCTACCCTGAAACCACACATACAAGTAACAGTATACACCATGCTCAACTTGTCACTAAGATTTGGAATGAAAGGGAAAGGGGCATGAGATATAATTACATAAGGACCACCAATGATAATTCTTTGAGATAATAGGTTTAAATCGGAGCAGAAAGCAACTTTTATTAGAGGAGACTCTCGTTCAAGTGCAATAGTAATTTACTCCACTTTGCCAACTGATTCAACAATCAATCTCTAAAGATGTTAATGAGATTCAAAAGCCCACTGCTAAATGAGAGGAAAGAGCCCCAAATCATATACTGTATTATTGCCTTTATACAAAATTATGAAAAAAAATAGGATGTCATAGCTTCTATTTCTGTGATAAACATCATGACTAAAACAATTATTGGAGAACAGAGTTTATTTCATCTCAGAGATTTCAGTTCATCATTGAGAAAAGTCAAGATAAGACCTCAAGGTAGGAATCTGGAACACATGGTTAACAAGCTTACTTCTCATGACTTGTGTTGGCTAGTTTATGTTAACTTGACAGAAGCTAGAGTCATCTGAAAAGAGGGAACTTCAATCAAGAATATGTGTCCGTAAGATCAGACTACAGGCAAGCCTGTTAGTCATTCCATTAATTAGTGATTGATGTGAGAGAGCCCAGTCCATTGTGCAGGGTGCCACTCTTTCCTGGTGGTCCTGGCCTCTATAAAATGTCAGCTAAAGCAATGGAGAGCAAGCCACTAGTCATTATTCCTCTATGGCCTATGTATCCTCTCATGCCTCCAGATTCTCACACTGTACCTGCCCCAACTTTCTTCAATGATGAACAGTAATGTGGAAGTGTAAGCCAACTAAAACTTTTCCTCCCCAAGCTGCTTTGGTGATGGTGTTCCATCACAGAAATGATATCCCTATCTAAGATATTTGCTTAGTCTGCTTTCGTAGGCAACACCGATTCAACCACTTTACATAATGGTTAGAGGTCTTCCATATCAATCATTGGTCAAGAAAATGCCCTAAATACTTGCCTATAGGCCAGTCTTATGGATACATTTTCTGTTAAGATTTTCTCTCCCCAAATATGTCTAGGCTTGTGTCAAGTTGACAAAATCAGCCAAAACAAGAGTATAAGTGCTGTTATCAAATGAATCATAATCATTGGCTATTTCTGGGATGAGAGTCATGACAGATAAGGTTATGAACATTTTTTTATGATGTTGGTGTTGTTTCTATCTTAATTATGATGGGAGTTGAAAGGCTTCATTCATTTCTCAAAAATCATTTAACTATCCAGTTTTAAATGGTGATTTTTTAAAAAAAGAAATCCAATTTATATTTCAAAAAACCTGATTTTTGTTTGAAAAGTTAAAATTTACATGTTGTTAAAGGATAGACAAGCAATAATTCACAAGACACTGAGGTATTATATAGTTATATTGTCTAGTAATAAAATATTAATGCTATCTTAGTATTGTACTAGACACATAACATTCCATTTACATAGTTTTTCTTAGATATTAATTTCTATTTTTGTTTTTCTTTTGTAAAGCCTTGTCTCTTTATTCATTTCCTTTTTGTCTCTAAATCATTTACTTGGGAGCAATGTTTCTATGTAGTAGTTGAAAACAATTAATAACATGTTTAACACAGAAATTTTATTAATATTAATTATACCCCATTTCCTTATTCACTTCTTTTTTATGTCTAAATCACTTACTTGGGAGCAGTGTTTCTATGTATTAGTTTAAAATTTAATAGCATATAGAGATTTAATGATATGTTTAATACTATATATTAATATATGAGTGTATTATATGTTAATATATAGTATTATAATATATTTAACATATAATACATTTATGTTATATTAATATATGATAATGTTTTGTTATAGTAATATGTGAGTATATATTATTTAATGATATAGAGATTTTATTCACATTAATCATATGCAATTTCTGTGCAGTAAATAAACTAAAATATTAATTAAATAATTTACAACTGAGGTTTGGGATTACATGGAAGTGAAACTAAAATTATGATATGCATCAATTGCTTAAAATGTTTAATTGATACACAAAAAAATTTGACACACATATTAACTTGTTTCCAAGAGGATTTATTATTCCATAAGATATACATTAAACCAAAATAAAGTAAGTTAAAAATAGTTTGAAAATCATAACCTGAGTTATGAGCTTCATAGTTTTTTAATTCTGTTCTATTGTCAGCAGAGACTAAAAATGTAACTTGATAGTTTTGAGCAAACATAAAATTCACACTGCACATGATGAATTCAATTATTTTCCATGCAAGAGGAAAACAAAATACTAATTGTATTTTCTTCTACAAAGAAAATATTTGAGAATGATTTTCAACCATATGCTTAAAATCAACAGTGAATGTTTCTGTATTTATTTACAAATATTGAGATCTTTAATAACACCAATGAACAGTTTAGCAAAAGTCAGAAATGAAGATATGACCCAAGTGTCTAATTCGTAATTAGCCTCCCTCAGACCAAGTGATCTTCTGTACTGAGCATATAGGTGAATATAGTACAGATCCATGAGGTAATCCTTAGTAAACACATTTTATTTCTGTACATCTTTTATAGCTACTGTATCTGTCTATGCCCTAGAGATAACTTTTCTCTTTTTTCCTTTTAGGATATTTTCTCTTCCATCTCCATTTGCCTCCAAGATTATAAGATCTACACATCCAAGCTGTCATGAAGACCTTCAGGGAATGCGTCTAAGAAGACACACACACTGCATATTTTTGCTTTCATCCATGGCCTGTGGATCCCAGTGAGGCTCCATTATTCATATACAGTCACTATTTTAGGGGAAAAATGAAATTTAGAGCTGAGGAACAGCCAGATATGAATCTAATATATTTGTTTGGTCTATGTAGATCTGTCTCCCTTATGGGTCCTTTTATCAAATTGCTTTTTTTTTTTTTTGCATTGGTTGACTTTGCTGCATATAATCCTTTTAACTGTATTAAATTATAAACTACCCTACAGTTTTCCAAAGAAATTCTGATGGTTTGTCCTCCTCCACTGGCCTTGACTAATAACTTCCCTTATGACTTTCCCAGTGACAATGTAGCTATTTTAGCACAGATAAAATTCAGGGGTTTTTCCTAAAGAGAAAATAAAACCTTACAAAGCAAATTTTCTCATTTGAAATAAGCTGGCTGAGTAATTTAGTTTCTTTAAACTGCAACAGTAAAGTAAAAGATTCAAACCTGAAAGATTTTCATGAGAATAAGGTGTTAGTCACTATTTTCCTGAATAATATCATTGATGATGTCACATAACTAATTTAAATTAGAGAAATATTTTCAGCCAAATCTGGTTCTAATTATATTGCCATCATGGTGTTCTATGGACTTAATAATTTGTGTTATCAATAATACCCAAGGCAATATATCCCTACTAGAGCCCAGCAATTCTACTCTAGTAGGTCCCAAAAATGGCAATATAGTTGAAACATAGTGCAAGGACCTCAAAATCACTATTATGAATATGTTCCACCTTTAAAGATGATATAAATAAATCCATTAAATAAATTGCTGAAAACACCAACAAATAGTGGAAAGAAACAAAGAACTGTTCAAGGCATTAAAGGGAAAATAGAATCATTAAAGAAAAAACAAACTGAGAAAAACCTAGAAGTGAAAAATTTAAGAACTTGAACAGGAAACTTAGAGGCAAAGGACACCAACAGAGTACAAAGTTAGGAAGATCAAATCTCGGGCATTGAAGACAAGGTAGAAGAAATGGATACTTTGGCCAAAGAAAATGTAAAAGCTAAAAATATCCAGGTACAAAACATCTAGGAAATCTGGGACAGTATGAAAAGACTAAATCATAGAATAGTATGGATAAAAGAAGAAGAAACCCTCACCATGGCAGAGAAAAATTCTTAACAAGAATATAGAAGAAAATTGTCCTAATCTAAGGAAAGAGGTACATATGAAGGCACAAGAAGTGTACAGGAAACTAAACAGGCTGGGCCAGAAAAGAAATTCTCAACAGCATATAATAATCAAAACAATAAATATACAGGACAAAGAAAGAATGATTAAGAAATGAAAAGGGGGACAGATCAAGTTAAATATAAAGGCATACCTAACAAAATACCACCTGACTTCTCAAGGGAGACTCTAAAAATCCAGAAGGGACTGAGTAGAGTTTCTGCAAACTGAATTTAAAATGGCTATATGGGCTTTTTTCTTGGGTCCATTTGCTTTGGATAAATTAAGGCTAGACACTGCATCGAGGTAAAAGGACAGAAACTGATATCCAAAGCAAATGGACCCAAGAAAAAAGCCCATATAGCCATTTTAATATCTGATAAAATAACGTCAAACCAAAACAAATCAGAAGAGATATGGAAGGATGTCATATATTCATATATTCATCAAGGGGAAGAATCCACAAAGAGAATATTGAAATTCTAAATATCTATGTACCAAACACAAGATCCTGAAGTTAATATAAGAAATCTTTCTATAGCTGAAATCACATATTTATGCTCCCCACACAAACACTGATTGTGAATGCCTTCAATATCCAACTTTCTCCAATACATAGATCATTCAGACCAAAAAATAAATAAATAAACAGAAATAAAAAATAGATCAAGACAGAAATAAGAAATAATTAAAAGCGTTTTAACCAAAGAAAATGAGAACACAGCATATATTAACATATAGAGTTCAGTGAAGAATATTTAAGAAGCAAGCTCATAGTGCTATATTAAAAAAAGAGAAAATCAAATTTTCATTTGCATATTATAATTAGTTGATAATAAAACTTACATATTTTAAATAGAGACATTGATAAGTTATCTGAGAAAGCCTACAAAATATTATTATTTGATATAACGATCAAAAATAAAGCAGATATAATGTTCCTGTCTTTGGAGAGCTGAAGTATGCCCTAAGTGAATATTTCCAGGTGATAAATCTTCTATAATGAACTACTAACCGTATTTCTAAATTTTAATTTTGATAGTTTTTCTTGCCTGAAAAACAAGAGCTCTTTTTTTCAAAGCACAATGAATTGGGTTATGGTTACAAACTTCATGTACCTGATAAAGCAACATTGTTTTTTGCAATTTGTTTGTTACAATTTCCTAAATATACGTTTTTCTTGTTAAGCCACAGTCTTTTATTTCCAGTATTTAAACTCTTACTTATACCAAGCAAACACACTTTTTTTTATTTTATTTTATTTTCCAGAGGTCAGTACCGAACCCAGGGCTTGCTAGGCAAGCGCTTACCACTGAGCTAAATCTCCAACCCCACAAACACACTTTTAAAAACAGAATACATTGTTCTTAGGATGCAATTTAATTTACCCAGAGTTGGAAATGCTATCCATCTATACATTATGATAGAGAGAGAATATAGCCTCCATCCTCAGAGAAAACAGCATCCAGGAAGGAGCTACTTAGATAACCAAATTATAGCTAAGTGTGATAAATGCAAAGAAGAAGAGGCACACAGTGATTACATAAAGAGTGAGTGATTACTTTAAATTAGCGTGTCAGTGATGACTTCCTGAGAAACTGATACAGTGATCTGAGATTTACGAATAAAATATTTATTGTGAATAAAAATGCATCTTTTAAATAATAAAATTTTAATGTTCATAGAAACAAAAATAGTTTATTTTTCTTCTCTAAACATCATTCAATCATCTTCAATACCAGGACTTACGTTAGCATCACTAGTGTGATAGTAATATCCTCTTCACATTTCTCTTTGTTCCTATGGAAAGTGTCTTTATCAGTGGGTTTTTTTTTTCTTTTTCTTTTTTGTTTTTTTTTTTGAGACATTGTTTCTCTGTGTAGTTTTTGGTGCCTGTCCTGGAACTCACTTGGTAGCCCAGGCTGGCCTCGAACTCACAGAGATCTGCCTGGCTCTGCCTCCTGAGTGCTGGGATTAAAGGCATGCATCACCACCACCACCACCACCACCACCACCACCACCACCACCACCACCACCTGGCGTCTTTATCAATGTTGTCAGTAGAATACTTGTGTATTTGTCAGGAATTTCCTGAGTAGGGTGTAATGGCCATGTAGAAGGACTCTGCTTTCTCATGACATTTGGTGGTCATTCTAAACAAATTTCTTAATTTTATTAATGCAGCGAGAGTGATCTATTTGCAAATGCTTTATCATTGTAGAGAATATTTGCTGAATTTAATTCTAAGATTATCTTGGCCATACAGATTGATAAGCACTCTCTATAGGCATGTGTACATGAGTGACAGTAATTTCTAGATATCCAACTACAGTACTTTTATTGCAAGTACATTTACATAATAACCATCTCACAGCTCTGAGGGACAACACGTTATTTTTCTAAAAATTTTTGCTTTTCTTACCTTAGTTTTCAATTAATATAGATATGTGAACAATTTGAATATGTTTCTTTCTATAAACGGTATTGGAAGCATTTCAGTTATGTCTTACATAGGAAAAACAGATTGACTTGACAAAGACCCTACCCTTTCAAGGAATTAAAACGGTTATGGAAGACATATTTTTAAAAACTGTGTCATCACGATTTCCATAATAGAGGTAAGATATAATTCGTTTTTCCCTCAGGAAAGAGCAACTATAATTAATGTTATTTATTTAACTGTGTGTCATCAGTGTTGTCAAATATTACTTTAGACTAAAATTGTTCATGCTTAAGAAAATAGTAAATCTAGGATTGGACCCAGAGGTGAGCCTCTAGGCTTTAGGCCCAAGGGCACAAACAGTGCCCCCATTGCATCCAGAGTTGCAGGCAAGCAGGCAGGTCCCCTGCAGGCAGGCTTGACTAGCACCATCCCCCACCAGACCCTGTAAGATACAAGCCCCACTCCATCCCTGAAACCTACCCTTCCTCCAAGACTTCAGCTGCTCCCTGAGACACAGACTCCATCAGCTCCAATCAAACCAAGAGCTCTGATCTGAACAAGAGTTCCTATTGGACCAAGAGCTCCCAATGGACCAAGGGTGCTTGATGATTGGACCAAAAGAGGCTTGCTCAGACACCTACAACATTTGCACCAATTGGAGGAAGACATGAGTAGACACCAGTGCAAAAATACATTCAACAACATAAAGAACAATATGGCACCACCAGAACCTAGTGGTACTACATTAGCAAGACTTGAACATCCCAACACAGAAAAAGCAGAAGAAATCAACCTTTAAAATAACTTTAAGAAGATTATACAGGCCTTTAAAGAGGAAATAAAAAATTCCTTTAAAGAAATCGAGAAAAAGACAAACAAAAAAAAATGGAAGAAATCAATGAATCCCTTAAAGAAAGCCAAGAAAACCAAGAATCAAACAGGTGAAGGAAATAGTTCAAGAGTTGAAAACTGAAATAGAGGCAATAGAGAAGACACAAACAGAGGGAATGCTGGAAATGGAAAATCTTAGTAAATGAACAGGAACTACAGATACAAGAATAACCAACAGAATGCAAGAAATGGAAGAGAGAATCTTTGGCATTGAAGAAAACATTAAAGCCAGCAAAAGCATAACACAAAACATCCAGGAAATCTGAGACACTGTGAAAAGACTAAATCTAAAAATAATAGGGATAGAAGAAGGAGAATACCAACTCAAAGGCACAGAAAATATATTCAACAAAATCATAGAAGAAAACTTCCCCAACCTCAAGAAGAAAATGCCTGTGAAGATACAAGAAGCTCAGAGAACACCAAATATACCAGACCCAAAAAGGAAATCCCCTTGCCACATAATAATCAAACCACTAAACATACAGAATAAAGAAAAATATTAAAAGGAGAAAGGGTAAGTAACATATAAAGGTAGACCCATCAGAATAAGACATGACTTCTCAATGGAGCCTCTGAAAGCCAGGAGGTCCTTGACAAACATTATACAGAAACCAAGAGACCATGGATACCAGCCGAGTCTATTATACCCAGTGAAACTCTCAATTGCCATAGATGAAATAAATGAGATATTCCATGATAAAAACCAGATTTAAATAATACATATCCACAAATTCAGCCCTACAGGAAGCACCAGAAGGAAAACTCTAACCTAAGGAAGTTAGATGCACCCATGATAACACAGGCAATAGATAATCACACACCAACAAATCCCAAAGAAGGGAAACACACAACACTAACACCAAAAAAAAAAAAAAAACAGGAATTAACAATCACTGGTCATTAATATCCCTTAATATCAATGGACTTAATTCACCTATAAAAAGACACAGGCTAACCGAATGGATAAAAATTAGAATCCATCCTTCTGTTGCATGTACGAAACACACCTCAACTTAGTGACAGACACTGCCTCAGAATGAAGTGCTAGGAAAAGTCTTTAAGTCAGACAGATGTAAGAAGAAAGCTGATGTAGCTATCCTGATAGCGAATAAAACAGACATCAAACTAAAATTAATCAAAAGAGATCAAGAAGGACATTACATATTCATCACAGGAAAAATTCATCAAAATGAAGTCTCAATTCTGAACATTTATGCCCTAAATACAAGGACAACCATATATGTGAAAGAAACATTACTAAAGCTTAAATCACACATCAAACCCCATACACTAATAGTGGGAGATTTCAACTCCTCACTCTTACCACTGCACAGGTCTGCCAGATAGAAACTAACAGAGAAATAAGGGAACTAACAGTTATGATTCAAATGGACTTAGTAGACATTTACACCCAAACATTCCACCCAAACACAAGAGAATATAGCTTCTTAGCACCCCATGGAATTTTCTCTAAACTTGACCAAATACTCAGTCACAAAGCATATCTCAAGAGACAGAAAAAAAAATTGGAATAACTTTCTGTATTTTATTGGACCAACATGACGTAAAGTTAGAATTCAACAACACCACAAATTACAGAAAGCCTACAAACCCATGGAAACTGAATAATGGTCAACTGAATCACCATTGTGTCAAGGAAAAAAAGAAAGAAATGAAAGACTTTCTAGAATTCACTTAAAGTGAATGTACAACATACCCAAACTTATGAAAGCAGTACTAAGAGGAAAGTTCATAGCTCTAAATATCTACATAAAGAAGTTGGAGAAATGTCACACTAGCCATTTAACAGCACACATGAAAGCTCTAGAAGAAAAAGAAGAAAACTCTTCCAGGAGGAGCAGATGCCAGGAAATTGTAGATGAATTGCTAAATGGTCTTATTAAATTAAAAACACAGAGCCAGGTATTGGGGTGAATTCTGAAAGATAAGAGAAACAAAACAAGTTAAAGCCAACCTCACCACAACAACTCCTCATCTGATTCTGTTTCCATGAATCCTCAGACTGAAAGCTTCTGAGTCCTCATCCACATGGATCTCAGCTGAACTGCTGCTAAAAGCCTAAAAGCTTAAAAGCCTCTAGTTCCTAGTCCTCAACCTCATATATCTTTCTGCTTCCTGCCATCACTTCCTGGGATTAAAGTTGTGAGTCACCATGTCTGGCTCTTTTCAGTGTGGCCTTGAACTCACAGAGATCCAGATGAATTTCTGCCTCCCAAGTGATAGGATTAAAGGTGTATGTGCCACCATTTTCTGGCCTCTATGTCTCTCTAGTGGCTGTTCTGTTTTCTGACCCCAGGTAAATTTATTGGGGTGCATAATATATTGGGGGCACAATATCACCACATAAAATAAACAAATTAAGCAATGAAATAAATAAAATAGAAACAATGAGAATTATTACAAAAATCAATGAAACAAAGAGTTGGTTCTTTGAGAAAAAAATCAGTAAGATAGACAAACCCTTATCCAAACTAACTAAAAGACAGAGAAAGAATATCCAAATTAACAAAATCAGAAACAAAAAGGGAGACATAACAACTGGCAATGAGGAAATCCAGAGAATCATCAGGTCATATTTCAAAGGCCTGTCCTCCACAAATTGGAAAATCTAAAAGAAATGGACAATTTTATGATAGGTACCATATATGCAAATTCAATCAAGATGAGATAAACAATTTAAATAGACTTGTAACTCCTATGGAAATAAGAGCAGTTGTTAAAACTCTCTCAACCAAAAAAAGCCCAGAGCCAGATGGTTTCAATGTAGAATTGTACTAGAATTGCAAAGGAGAGCTAATACCAATACTTCTCAAAGTGTTACACATAATAGAAACAAAAGGAACATTGCCAAACTTTTTATATGAGGCTACAGTCACCCTGATAACCAAACCATACAAAGATGCAACAAAGAAAGAGAATTACAGGCCAATCTCCCTCATGAACATTGATGAAAAAATACTAAATAAAATACTGGCAAACAAAATTCAAGAACATAGCAAAACATAACTCATAATGATCAAGTAGGCTTCATCCTAGAGATTCAGATACATATGAAAATCTTTCAATGTAACCCATCATATAAACAAACTGAAAGAAAAAAATAACATGATCATCTCATTAGATGCTGAAAAAGCCTTTGACAAAATCCAATGCCCCTTCATGATAAATGTCTTGGAGAGATTAGGAATACAAGGAACATACCTAAACATAGGAAAGTCAATTTACCGCAGGCAGACAGCCAACATCAAAGAAAATGGAGAGAAACTCAAAGCAATTCCACTAAAATCATTAACAAGACAAGGCTGTCCACTCTCCCCATATCTATTCAATATACTACTCAATATTCTAGCTAGAACAATAAGACAACAAATAGAGACAAGGTGGTAAGAATTGGGAAGGAAGATGTCAAAGTTTTTCTATTTGCAGATGATATAATAGTCTACATAAGTGACTATTATATATGGACTATTATATATACCAAAAATTCTACCTAGGAACTCCTACAACTGGTAAACACCTTCAATAATGTGGCAGAATACAAGATTAACTAAACAAAAACAAAAACAAATCAGTATCCCTTTTACACACAGATGGATAAATGGGCCCAGAAAGAAATCAAAGAAACATCACTCTTTACAATAGCCACAAATAAAAGAAAATACCATGGGGCAACTCTAACCAAACAAGTGAAAGACCTATATGACAAGAAAGTTAAGTCTTTGAGGAAAAAAATTGAAGAAAATATCAGAAAATGAAAAGATCTCTCATGCTTATGGATGAGTAAAAACAGCATAATAAAATTGCAATCTTATCAAAAAGCAATCTATAGATTCAATGCAAACTCCATCAAAATCCTTATCAAAAAGCAATCTATAGATTCAATGCAAACTCCATCAAAATCCAAACACAATTCTCCACAGACCTCAAAAGAACAATACTCAGCTTCATACAGAAAGACAAAAAAAAAAAAAAAAAAAAAAAAAAAAAAAACTAGGATATCTAAAGCAATCCTTTACAATAAAGAAACTTCTAGAGGCATAACCATCCCTGACTTCAAGATCCACTGTAGATCTATAGTACTAAAAACAGCTTGGTATTGGCATAAAAACCGACATGTGGACCAATGGTATTGAATTGTAGATCCTGACACTAATCCACACACCAATGAACACCTGATTTTTGACAAAGAAGCCAAACTGTACAATGGAAAAAAGAAAGCATCTTCAACAAATGGTGGTGGCATAACTGGATGTCAATATGTACAAGATTGCAAATAGATCAATATCTATCACAGTACAAAAATCTCAAATCCAAAATCCAGCTACACTGAACCTTATAGAGGAGAAAGTAGGAAATAGCCTAGATCACATTGGCACAGGAGACCACTTCCTAAATATAACACAGACACTGAGAGCAACAATTAATAAGTGGGACATCCTGAGAAGCTTCTGTAAGGCAAAGTAAATAAGACAATACAACAGCCTACAGAATGGGAAAATACCTTCACCAATCCCACATCTGACAGAGGGCTGATCTCCAACATATATATATACATAACTCAAGAAACTAGATATCAACTGTGGTGGTATTGTGTTCCCCAAAATATTGCTTACCCTAATAAACTTATCTGGGGTCAGAGAACAGAAAAGCCACTAGATACTTAGGCTAGAAAATGTTGTCACTCACGCCTTTAATGCTAGCATTCCAGAGGCAGAAATCTCTATGTTCAAGGATATGGCCAAGCATGGTGACTCACGCCTTTAATCCCAGAAAGTGAGGCAAAAGGAGAAAGATATATAAGGCATGAGGACCAGAACCTAGAAGCATTTGCCTGGTTAAGCTTTCAGGCTTTGGAGCAGCACAGTTCAGCTGAGAGCCATTTGGATATGGGGACACAGAGGCTTCCAGTCTGAGGAAACAAGATCAGCTGAGAAGTTGGCCAGGTGAGGTTAGCTGTGGTTTGTTCTGTCTCTAATCTTCCAGTGTTCACCCCAATACCTGGCCCAGGTTTGATTTTATTAATAAGACCATCTAAGATTCCTGCTACAATCAACATACCAGACAGACAAATTAAAAAAATGGGCTATAGATCTAAACAGAGAATTCTCATCCCAAATGGCCAAAAGGCATTTATGGAATTGCTCAATATCCTTAGTCTTCAGGGAAATGCAAATCAAAACGACTCTGAGATACCATCTTACACCTGTCGGAAAGGCTGAGAACAAAAAACACCGATGTCAGCCTATGTTGGAGAGGATGTGGAACAAGGGAACACTCCTCCACTGTTGGTGGGAGTGCAAACTTGTACAGCCAATTTGTAAATCAGTATGGCAGTTTCTCAGAAGATTTGGAATCAATCTACCTCAGGACCCAATGATACCACTCTTAGGCATATATCCAAGGGGTGCACAATCATACCACAAGGACACTTACTAAATTATGTTCATAGCAGCATTATGAATAATACCAAGAACCTGGAAATAACCTAGATGCCCCTCTACTGAAGAATGGATAAAAAAAATGTGGCACATATACACAATGGAGTACTACTCAGCAGTAAAAAAAAAAAAAAAAAGCAATGATATCATGAAATTTGCAGGCAAATGGATGGAACTAGAAAATATCATCCTGAGTGAGGTAACCCAGACTCAGGACAAACATAGTATGTACTAGATGTGAGGGAAGGGATGGCCAGACTACATCCCACAGCTCCAGAGAGGCTAGCTAACAGGGAAAGACCCTAGGAGGGACACATGAATGGCCCAGCAAAGGAGAAGTGGTTGAGATCTACATGAGCGGACTGGGAGTGGGGCAGATGCCGAGGAGTGGGAGATAAGAATATAGGGAAGTTGGAGGGTTGAGCTGGAACATGGAACAGGGAACAGAGTGGGAGGGCAGGGAGTGAGATTCCATAATAGATGAGGACATCATGAAAATAGGAAGAGGCAGGGTGCCAGACAGGCTTTCAGGAATCCACAAGGATGACCCCACCTGGTAGTGCTTGCAGTGGTCCAGAGGGTGCCTGTATTGGTCTACTCTGGTGACTGGTCTTGTGAATACCGAACCACCATCATAGAGCCGTTGTCCAGTGACTGATGGAGGCAGATGCAGAGATCCACAGCCAGGCACCAGGCTGAGCTCCAGGAATCCAATCGATGAGAGAGAGGAGCGGATCCTGCAGGCTGTGGACGTTAAGATTATGATGGGAAGACTTGCAGAGATGACCGGCCACACTGGGGGAAGCCAATGAACTGTAGACTAGTGGCTGTGGAGCCCCTATGGGACTGGACTAGACTAGGCCCTCTGGATACAAAAGATGGTTGTTTGGCTCCAACTGTTTGAGGGAAACCCAGACAGGGGCATCAGGATCTGTCCCTGGTGCATGGGCAGGCTTTTAGGAGCCTAGTGCAGGTGGTGTGATGCTTTGGGCAGCCTTGGTGCAGTGGGGAGGGGCGTGGACCTGCCTAGGTTCAGTGTACCAGGCTCTGCTAACTCCCTATTGGAGAAGTTGATTTGGGGGATGTGGGGATGTGGGGTGGCTTGGGAGGAAGCTCTGGGGGATGGAAGGAGGGAGGAGATGGGATCTGTGGGTGGTATGTAGCGTGAATAGAAAATTTCTTAGTAAGGAAAAATGAAAAAAAAGTTTCTGAGTGATTATTTTATAAGCAGCTGTAGGGTCCTTGGTGCCTGGCAAGCACAGGAAAACCTTCAGCTACAAATACTAACAATAGTGGTGAGGATGCCTGAACTGGCCTACCCTGGTAATCAGATTGGTGACTACCCTAACTGTCATCATAGAGTCTTCATCCAGTAACTGATGGAAGCAGATGCAGAGATCCACGGTCAAGCACCAGGCCAAGCTCCAGGAGTCTAGTCAAAGAGATGAAAGAGGGATTATGTGAACAAGGGAAATCAAGATCATGGTGGGGAAATCTAAAAAAGACAACTGAACCAAGCTCAAAAGAACTCATGAACTTTAGACCGACAGCTGTGGAAGCTGCATGGGACCGAACTAGGCCCTCTGCATCCTGGAGACTGTTGTGTAACTGGATCTGTTTGAGGGGTCCCTGGCAGTGTGATCAGGATCTATCTCTGATGTATGAACTGGTTTTCTGGATCCCATTACCTATGGTGGAACACTTTGTTTACCCTTAATGCTGTGGTGAGGGGCTTGGTCCTGCCTCAACTGAATGTACCAGATTTAGCTGTCTCCTCATGAGAGAACTTACCCTGTTGGAGGAGATGTGGGTTGGGTCTGTAGTGGGGGGTGTTAGGCGGTGTTGGGAGATTGGAAGGAGGGATGAGAAGGGGATCTGTGGTTGGTATGCAAAATAAATTTTAAAAAAATTTAAAAAGCAAATAGTAAACCTATTCTCAACTTTAAAATTTATAATTGTTAGAACATTTTTTTTTATTCTTAAATATATTCACTCATCCTTGATACATCCTTGCCTGGAATCCATATCTTAGAGCTCTTTACATATAAAAATGGACCCCAATCTTATATGAAAAAGAAAATACAGATTTTTTTTTATTTTTAATTTGGGTAACCTTGCTTAATATTATACTTTTTAAATCCATCCCTTTTCCTTTATTTCACAACTTGATTGTTCTTTAAATAAAGCTGGAAACATAATTTTGAATATTTATCATATTTTAAAATCTATTCATGTTGTGATGGATGTATAGTTTTATTCCATAACTTTATTATTGTAAGTAAAGATGTAACATGCATATAAAGATATTTATATAACAAGAGTTGTCTGGGTGTACATCCATATATGGAATAACTACATCTTTAAGCATAATATCTCCTATGCAAACAATTACAATTTATAAAATAAATAAAAAGGATTCAAATTATATATTTTAAATTTTTCAGTGTTTGATATATATGAATGGCCCTAAAAGAATAAAGACAAATTTGATGGAAACATTGCTTAAAGACTATGGATTATAATGATTTAAATTTGAATCTCTCTATGCCTTTTCTGTATTTTTCATTATTACCAAGAGTATTATACAGAATGGTTCCTTTACTGTATACCTGATTGTAGTTTTGAGACTTTGTCATTTTGTCTACAGCTTGGGAGTGCATATGAATACTTGGAGAACATTCATTTTTCTTCTGTCTCAGTTTTTTTTTTCTGTTTTTGCTGTATTTCTTTTATACTGATAATAGCCTAGTGAAATTATGAAGTGACAGCTCCATTGAAATTGGCACAAAGCAATGATACCTTGTTCCATTTTGTCCTGTTATAGCAGAACATTACAGAGTATGTGGTTTATTAAAATAAGAACTGAAATTAATGCTCTCACACTGCTGCAGGCTGCCAAGTCCACTGTCAGGGCATCGCAGTTGGTGTCTGGTGAGTTCTGCTTTGAGGGTGTCAATCAGGGAAGGAGAACTTTGTCCTTCCATAGAAGAAAGTAAGGTCAAAGAAAAACAAATTCTCTCTGCCAAGATCTCTTTAATGGCATTAATACATTCATGAGAGAAAATCCTCATGACCTAGGCACCTCCCACAGAGCACACTTCCTAATTCTATGGTAATAGGAAACTTATTTAAATGCATGAGATATAAGGCTCATATTCAGACCATAGCTAATATATGCCATAAAATTAGGAATAAAGTTGCATATTCAGATCCATGGTAGGTCAAAATATTTCATGCATGAGTACATTTTTACATGTGGTGAGAGGCACAAGTAAATTATACTAGAAAGGAAACAACATTCTTAGAAAATAATTTCATTTCACTGTAAATATCACCAAAGGAAGCCTTCACTGGGAGTATCTCTGGTAAAATTTCTTTTACAGAGCATTCAAAAAAATTATTATTTAATACATGTATAAAAATAAATATGGTAATTCTCACATGCCAAAATCCATAATAAATATGACAATTATATAACCTAGAATATACCAACTTTAAATCTAGCAATAATTGCTTCCAGAAAAGAAACATTTTTGTTATTCTTCAATTAATATTTTTTATTTAAATGGTACCTAATGTTTATGCTATGGAAATGTATGAACATTACTTTATGCACATAAATTAGGAATTACATAGAGAAAGACATTTTCATAAAATATTTTATTTTATTTATAGAACAGTAATCTGTAAGTGAAACAAAACTATGTTCCAGGTTATTTAGAATCTCAATTTTAAATTGAGCTCTTATGCCTTAAAACTTTAACTGTTTTTTTTTTTTTCTTCAGATTTTCCTTGAATGATTACTTCTCTAAAGGGGGTGGGACTTGGGAGAATAGAGCCTAAAAATGAGGCAAACTCAAGTCTCATGCAATAGTCAATGTTTTTAAGAACATCAGACAATTTATACTATGAGAGTAAAGAAGAATGACATCAGTAATGTGTTCAATCACAAGGACAAGCCACACAGGGCAAAAACATGCTTTTTCAGTGAGGAATATCAACAAATAACAATAGCCAGTCAGTTTTTTGTGTGTTATTTTCTTTTACTGTGATGATATAAGTTTGTATATCTATATAAGTTTTATTTATATTTTTATTACACCTTGTAGTGTTCTATAGTCAGTCGAATTCTCACTTTCCTATTCTTATTTACACTTCCTATTTAAATATTTTTTTACATTTTTTGAAATAGATTGTTTTCCTATACAATATATCCTAATTATAGCTTCCCTTCCCTCTACTCAACCCAGTTCCTCCCCACCCTGCCCCCCCAATTCCTTCTCTTTCTGTTTCTCATTAGAAAAGAACAGGGATTCTAAGAGACCCACTTGTTCTCACAGGCAAGAGTCCCATTGAAATACTAAGCCAATAGCTATAATATATTTGCAGATGACCCTGTGTAGACTATGTAGGCTCTGTACTTACTGCTTCTGGCTCTGTGCACTCATATGCACCTAACTCAGTTGATTCAGAGGGTCTTGTTCTTCTGCTCCTGTCTTACATTCTCTCAGGCTCTTACGCTCTTTCTGCCTCTGTTCAGTGGGGTTCTCTGAGCCCTGAAGACAGGGATTTTTTTTAAAGATTTATTTATTTATTATGTATACAACATTCTGCCTCCATGTATCCTTGCAGGCCAGAAGAGGGCACCAGATCTCATTGTAGATGACTGTGAGCCACCATGTAGGTGCTGGGAATTGAACTCAGGACCTCTGGAAGAGCAGTCAATGCTCTTAACCTCTGAGCCATCTCTCCAGGCCCTGAAGAAAGGGATTTGATGGAGACCTCTAACTTAGACTTTCCCCACAGAGGGTCTGGTTGTTCTTCTCTGCATCTGTTCCCATCTACTGCCAGAGAATGTCTCTGATGATGACTGATTTCAGTCATTGATCTATGAGGCTAGCAGAATATCATTAGGAATCATTCAATTGATTTCTTGTTAAAACCAGTTGTGTTTGGTTTTACCCTGGATTTCTGGGCTACCTAGTTTCTAGGTCATGGTTACTCAAGCAGTGTCAGGTATGGGGTCCTTCTTATGGAGTGGGCCTTAGGTCAACTCAGCATTGGTTGGCTACACCCACACGTTCTGTGTCACGGGCAGCAAGAACATATTTTCCCATAGAGGCTTCTAAACAAATAACAGTAGCCAGTTGTAATGAATAATCTAAGTAAATTCACTCCTGTCTGCAAACCTGGGAGGGGCACTAAATCACATTCCCAGAACAATTCTGTCTTTGAAGACACTGAGACCATAAGCCTCGGGTCTTGTTTTCTTGGAATTTTCTTACACTCACTGAGAATTCCCTTTAGGCAACTCCAGTTTCAGAAATTGTTCAGACACTTGAATACTTAACTTTTCATAATTCTAGCCCTGCTTTACCATATCAAACGGTAATCATAAAACATTGTTCTCTGGGTATAAGAAGAAATGGCACAGCATTGCTAACCCTCACCAGGAATAGATTATTCAATTTTATTAATGGCCTGTCTGATAATTTTCTTCTATAGGCTTCTTCCAATTTTTTTCATTATTGCCTCTGACATCTAATTCTTTCTTTCCTTCTTCTTTTTTAATTTCCTAGAGTAAAATCTCTCATCTTCATCAGAAGACTGTGGAGAAATGCATCAGAGATGTAATTCTTGTTTGAGCATTGTTAATTATGTTTATACATCCTCACTATATTTGGTGGTGATCCTCTTCTTAATTCCCACTTCTTGGGGATAGACATGCTTGTTTTACTGCTAGCAGTAAATGATATCACCTAACATTGCCTTCTCAGAGCTGACTTGTTCTTCATATCTTTGCAAGCATAAGTAATATCTCTTCTTATATTTTAAGAATGTAATGGTTATTTTCATCAAATTTGATGCCATTATATTAATATTACTTTTATTACATAACTGAGCTATTTAGTTTATACTCTGCCCTTTGCATCTCCTAGACCAGTTCAATCTCTGTGAAAAAGCTGATCTTTATTTATGGGGTCAATGAGTTTTCTTTCTATTCTATGCTTTCATTATTTAAGCTTTGAAAAACCTTAATTCACAGTATCTTTAAAATTATTCTATATTGTAGAATTATTTGACAACATTATTTCCTAAAAATGTTGGAAGTTACATGCCATATTACCTTTCCATTTTTAATTTTAACAGTTCCAATTGTATATATTTGAGGAGTGTTTTGATTATATAAATGTGTAGAAGATTTTATTCAAGAATATTATCTTTCTTTGGGCTCCCATTCTGTCCCTGTTCCAACTCAAACCTCCTGTTCCCCTAAGCTGTCATCCCCTGTCCCTTGCCCTCCATTATCTCCCCCCACCCCCAGTTTGCTCATGTAGATTTTTTTTTTAAGATTTATTTATTTATTATGTATATAGCATGTATGACTGCAGGCCAGAAGAGGGCACCAGATCTCATTACAGATGGTGGTGAGCCACCATGTGGTTGCTGGGAATTGAACTCAGGACATCTGGAAGAGCAGTCAGTGCTCTTAACCTCTGAGCCATCTCTCCAGTCCCCTCATGTAGATCTTAAGAGCGGGAAAGCAAAGACAGACCATGATAAATTAAGACATCATGGAAATAAGGAGAAACAGGGTGCTAGGGAAGTTACCAGGAATCTACAAAGATGAGCCCACCTTAGACTACTCGCAATAGTCGAGAGGGTATCTGACCTGGTCTACTCTGGTAATTAGAATAGTGAATACCCTGTCTTCATAGAGCCTTCATCCAGTGACTGATGGAAGCAGATGAAGAGATCCATGGCCGGATACCAGACAGAGCTCCAGGAGGCTAATCGATGAGAGAGAGAAGGGATTCTATGAGCAAGGAACATAGAGATCATGATGGGAAAACGTACAGGGACAGCCAGCCAAACTAGTGGAAATGCATGAACTGTGGACCAGTAGCTGTGGAGCCCCCATGGTACTGAACTAAGCCTTCTGGATAGGAGAGACATTTGGTTAGCTTGAACTGTATAGGGGCCCCCCAGGCAGTGGGATTGGATCCTGGTGCATGAGCAGGCTTTTTGGAGACCAGTGTCTATGGTGAGACACCTTGAGAAGCCTTGGTGCAGGGAAGAGGGACTTGGACCTGCCTCATCTGAATGAACCAGGTTCTGCTGACTCCCCATGGGAGACCTTACCTTGGAGGTGGTGGGAATGGCGCTGGATTGGGGGGAAAGGCTGGGGCGGGAGAAGACAGGAGAGGGTGATTTGTGGTTGGTATGTGAAATGAATAGAATATTTCTTCATAATAATAATAATGAATATTATCTTTTTCAATGCAATTATGAGTGTAAGTATTCTTTTCCGTAAACACAGAAAGTAATCACTTCTTGTTACCAGTTGCAATGAGTGGTTTGTGTAATTGAGTTCCACATCTTTCTTTGGATGTCTGATGATAAAATAATAATAATAATAATAATAATAATAATAATAATATAAAGACCTAAGTGTGAGATCCAAATGAAATTGACTTTTTTTAATAACATGTCAAATATTTTTAAGAAATTCATATAAAGTTAAATGGTGTGATCCTGGAAATACCATTATCGTGTTAATAATTCATCTCATACAACTGAGAAGAACTAAGCATAATACAATTTAAAAGTGTCCTATGCATCACAGCATTATAGGACTGAGGTAGAGTGAAGCTTTCTTTACAGTGCATTGGTCCTGTTTTTTACTTAGTTAGTTCTCTAACTTATATTTTCCCTCATGTGTTTGGGGAGATCTTCTTTTTCTTTATTACATTGCACTGCCAAGCGATAAACAATTTTACAAATTTCACAATTTTTATTTCTATGAGAACAGCTAATTTTCATTAATACATACCATTTATTTTTCCCGACACATTTAATTTTACCATATTAAAAAAAAGGTGCATCTTCTTCCCTAATTTTGCATCCTCCATATCTGGGGACCTTGTTACAGTCCTCAGTCTGAAGTTGATGCGTACCAAACCTTGGAAGGGGATATGATGAGGATCTCTACTTGGCTTCTCTGTTTGCTGAAGAATATCCTAAGTTTCATTTTTCAGTTTGTTTTTATCATGATCCTCTTTGGAGTTCTAGTAATGTATTCAAATCCCTTTGGTAGTTAAATTCAGGTGATAGCAAATATTTAATGGCAAAATTTGGTAAGGATTGTTAAAACCCTAGGAAACTATCAAATGTCTTTTAGTAAAGACTAAATCTTATTTATGAAATATATGTATATATACATACACGTATGTATACAGAGGTGGAGAGAGAGAGAGAGAGAGAGAGAGAGAGAGAGAGAGAGAGAGAGAGAGAGAGAGAGAGAGAGAGAGTAATGAAATGGTGTGTTTTTCTTGTTTTATTGATATGTATGTATCCTGGACATAAATATTGCAATGTTTCATAGACAAGCAAAGCCAGCAGTGACATCCCTTTGATTTTAGGTTTCAATTGAAATTTTTAAAAGAAAATGAGTAAGAGATTTCCAGCATCCTTGTTTCCTCCATCTCAGGTTCTCTTTGTTTGTTTCTTCCACTGTTTTAACTGGCACCTTTTGTGATAACATTTTCCACAGAGTGGAAATGCTCTCTGATAGCTTAATTGACATATCTTTAGGGGGTGACTGTACTTGGAATCTGGCCTAGAGATTATTAAACTACCACATAAAACATTTTAAGGTGTACCATAAATCTCTGGCCCTGAGCCCAGCAGCCTTTGCAGTGTGTTGGTCTGTGTTGTTTTGCCAAAAGAGAGGTATGAGGCCAGCTCCGAACAGAAGGATATGATGTCCAAGTAACTGGGTTAGTAGGCTTTGTTAATCACTCTTTGACTAGGAGCACAAAACATGGTCTTTGCAATGTGCTTTCAGTGACTACACCTTTCTACTTGTCCTACTGCTTAACCCAAAGGCTTTGTGTAAGTGGGTTATTCTTTTTTTAATATCAGAAAATCTTCCATTGTTAACACAGTAAATATATTTAAAAATATTGAACAACTGTGTGTAGAGGCTCAAAGTTCAGATTCTCCTTTTTCAAAATTCAGTGTTTCTGTTGTGTAATTTTACTCACAGAAGAAATAATAGGTGGTTTTAAGAATTCCACATCCATTGTCAAGTGCAGAATTTGCCTTCTTTCTTCTCAGGAGTTTTCATGCATTTGAGAGTGTAATATTGCTCCAAGTTGAAGCTGAATAACACAATGAAACTTGATCACTTTTGTTGGAGCCCTTGATTTAGGTTTTACCTAACATTCCTGACCCTTCTAGAAAATGATTTGGATTTTTGTTGTCCTTCCCATTGTAGGAATTGTTGCATTTAATTAAAATTTGTTGAGTGGAGATCAATATCTCCCACACAGATCAGAGGGACATAAGTAACTGGTGGAACTTTGAACGCATTTGGCAGTGTGTATGAAAATTAGCGTGTGTTTACCCCTCCAAGTTTCTTTTATTTTTGGTCTAGTTTGGTTTTACTTTTTAGAATAGTTCTTGAACAGTTTCATACTATGTGTTTTGCTTGCATTCCTCCCTCCCTCCTCTACTCCTCCTGGCCACTAAGAGTTTTTTTTTTTTGTTTGTTTTGTTTTGTTTTTTTTGTTTTTCTACAATTTTTGCAAGTGAGACTACAGAATAAATGCATAGTCAATGATGTATGGGTCAGTAAGATGCAATATAAGATACACTAGATAATGTACTGTTTCATAAAAGCTACAAAGCCCAATTTATAGTAGGTGGATATTTTTAGAGTATAGATAACCAAAAACTAGTAAAACTTCTTTTAGAAAAACTGTTTAAAATATATTGGATTAATGTCAACAATAATACTATTAGTTTGGAAAACAACAGGGAAGAACACAGAAAGACTCTTTTTGCATAATCTTGCTGTAACTTGTTTAGGCCTGCTTGTCTGCCCTCTCTTGGAGGTCTGCTCTTTTCTGAAGAGGAAAAGGAAAGAGGATCTGAGGGAGAGAGAAGATAGAAGGGCTCCAGGAGATGTGGAGAGTGGAAAAACTGGTCAGAATGTATTGTATAAGAGAAGAATCTGGTTTTGAATAAAAATAAAAATAATAATAAAGAAGAAAAAATAAAGTTCATTCTATTTTTAAACATTTCCCATTATTATATTTATTTTCATATATTCTGAAGTCTATGTTGAATCCCGAGGCCATCAGTATTTTTTTAAGTGATGATTTACACCATAAAATGAAACTTGTTAGTTTAACCTTCTCTCTGTCTCTGTCTGTCTGTCTGTCTGTCTGTCTCTCTCTCTCTCTGTTTATCTGTCTGTCTGTCTCTATCTTTCTCTCTCTCTCTCATGTATGTGTGTGTGAGAGAGAGAGAGAGAATGTATGTGTTTATGATAGCAAGATAAACTATAATTGTATGTATGCACATGCCTGTGTGTATTTACAAAAAAAATTCTAAACTGAGACTATTTTAACATGTTAGAAATATGTCAGCTATAACGAAGGTAATAGGATGGAGAAGTAGAGTCTAATATCCCTTTGGCATGCAAATAGAAAAGTTTAGAAGAACACATCCAAGCTTCTTCTTGACCTACTACTGCATGTGTTTTTCTTTGGAAACAGAATCCCTCAGGAGGGGCTACTTAAAATTCAGATACCCAGCTTGGATCTTCATGTGAGCACCTTTGATTTAATGCTGATTCAATTTCGGGGCAGCAATCTTGTGTGAAATTTTCAGAGCAAATGGTACTTTATTTCTCAGGTATCAAGAATAAATACTTTGAACTCTTGAACACGATAATATTTCTCTGTAAATGTCAAGTTCTGGTTCCCCAAATCTCTTTACTCCTAGCCTGGTGAGACCTAGAGTACACAGAAATGACCTTCTCCCAGAGCCATGCTCACAGCTTACTCAGCACAACGACCTCCCCTGCCACCCATGTTACTGTAAATCAACTATGAATAGGTCAGGTCAGGGTTCAGGGTTCACTGTCATCATTTTCTCTTCTTAACGGAAGAAACTAAATACTGTGTTACTAAGCTTTCTATCACATTGAGAATCTCTGCCCCCGATAAAGTGGAACTCTGCTCCTTCCCAAATTGTTATAAGCGAAACTTGTTTGCTGTTAAACATTGAGAAAGTCCTCCCCCATTCTTAGCTACATCCCTCCCCCATCTCTTTCTCACATACAGAGAAAATAAGAAAGAACAAAAAAAATTGCTATTTTTGTTTATCTTCTAAACTATGATGTTATGCTTCATATGGAGATTTTATTGGTTTGTATAAGAGGATGAAAAAATAAAGTTTTTAAACATGCTATGGCATTTTAAATAGAATAAATAAATTAGATTAAACTTAATTTATTTGATGTAGCAATTTCTATCCATGATCTATTAATGAGTACTGAGATTTAGCGGTAACCTTAGCCTTTATAAGGAAACAATTTAACCCTGAAGGCAGTTGAAAAGTTTCAGGGATTAATGAATGAGAGAAAGGTTTCATGCTTGCATCTTCTTCTCTTATCATGATGGTAAATTAGGATTCAGTAAATGGGCCCATAATGAAATTTCCAGATCCTATTATAATTGTGAGAAGAAACATATACGGGTGTAACTCTACATGCTTAAATTACATGTTATCAGATATAGCTGGCATGCAGAGTACACAAATGCATAGTTTCTACAAAACTGTACCTTTTGTTTTTTAAATTACTTAAGGAATTTTATCATCAAATGTTAAGTGTAAAATAATGCTATTGTTCATTGGTATTTTTATAGTTCCAAACTGTGTCTAAATGGACATCAGAACCTGGGAAAAAATGTTTATAAAAGATCTGCTTATATAAACCATGACGTATAAAATTTTATAACTATTAGTGAAATAGATTTTTCTGCTTGACATGGTGGTTCCTACCTTTAATCCCAGCACTTGAAAGACAGAGTCAGGCATGTGTCTGTGATTCAAGGTGAGCCTGGTCTACTTAGTGACTTCTGCACTAGCCTGGTATATGTGAAAATACTTGGATCGTTTTTTTTTTTTTTTTTTTTTTTTTTTTTTTTTTCTGAAATATATCTTCTAATTACCATTATTCCATCATTGTCTGTATGTAGTATATTACAATACTTCTATTGAGATAGTGTTTCCCTGTAGCCATGTTGACATAGCACTCCCTTATTAAGCCCAGGCAAACCTTGGACTATTGTTCTTCAGGCTTCAAAATATCAAGTGCTGAGAATGAAGGTTTGCTAATCATATACAGTTCATAATTATACCTTAATATTCAAAAGTATTAAAATTACAATTTAATTAAATTTTTCTTTCTTTTCAATTACTATATTACCCTTTCTTTTATTTTTTTTATTTTTTTTATTTTTTTGGTTTTTTGAGACAGGGTTTCTCTGTGTAGCTTTGGTGCCTTTCCTGGATCTCACTCTGTAGACCAGGCTGACCTCGAACTCACAGAGATCCACCTGCCTCTGCCTCCTCCCGAGTACTGGGATTAAAAGCATGTGCCACCACTGCCCTTGTGTGTGTGTGTGTGTGTGTGTGTGTGTGTGTGTGTGTGTGTGCTTATTTGTATGCTTTTTACAAGTTTTTTAATTTTTAATTATGTGAATGTGTAGGGGTGGATATGTATGTACATGTGAGTTGTTCTCAGAAGCCAGAAAAGAACATCAGAACATTATACTCCCTGGATTTGCCATTGCAAATGGTTGTAAACATCATGACTTGAGTCACCAAACTCAAGCCCTCAATAAGAGAACTATGTATTCATAACTCCTGAGCTCCCAATACCAAAATTATCCTCATATTTTAAATGTCATATATTTTCCCTGTTGTAATTTTGAGCACAGCATATTGCCACTGTAATTGCTTTAAAATGTAGATGTTAGATGGTGGTGGTGCATGCCTTTAATCTCAGCACTCAAGAGGCAGAGGCAGACAGATTTCTGTGAGTTTGAGGCTAGCCTTGTCTTCAGAATGAGTTCCAAGACAGCCAGGGCTACATATAGAGAAACCTTGTTTAAAAAAAAAACTTTCAGATTAATAAGGAATATGAGAGCATTAATGAACTCAAGAATAGACAAAATTTCTCACCAGGGACTATTTCTTTCCAAACTTGCTATTTGTTGTATATTCATCATTTTGCAATTAAATGGTATTTAAGTGTAAAATTTTCTATTTCTTTTTAAAATTGACAATTTTTATCAGTTCATGGGGTTTTTTTTTCACCCAAAAGAGCCTAGGAAATAAGAATTTAACGCTAGCACCATACCCATGATTATAACTTATTTTACAGATATTACTCCCATCATGTGAGTATTATGGCATATCTGATTTACCATGTCACTACTGTGGAAGAGCAACATACTTTTAAAACGTCTTTAATGTGCTACTCAGCTAGACAACATTTTTTAGCATAAAGAGTTACAACTCATGGCTAGAAGTAGTGCTATGCAACTCCACTAAGAAAGCTTAAGATTTATTTTGCATAAATTTTTAAAGTTTGCCCTTTTTATCTTCTTTATTTATTCTTTTTTTGTTTCTTTTCACTGTGATAAAAACCAGTTATGAGTACATGCTGTGGGATGTTCTGTATTCTGTGAATGTATTGCTCTGATTGGTTGAAAAATAAAGCACTGATTATCCAGTAGTCAGGCAGGAAGTATAGGCAGAACAAGGAGAGAAGGGAATTCTGGGAAGTAGAAGGTTGAGTCAGGAATCTCCAGTCAGACACAGAGGAAGCAAGGTGTGAAGACAGATCTGAGAAAATGTACCAAGCCATGTGGCTAAACATAAATAAGAATTATGGGTTAATTTAAGTGTAAGAGCTAGTCAGTAATAATCTTGAGCTAATGGCCATACAGTTCGTAAATAACATAAGCCTCTATGTGTTTACTTGGGTCTGAGTGGCTGTGGGACTGGTGGGTGAGAGAGATTTGTCCTGACCCCTGGCAGGCTGCAACGCAGGAAATCTTCTAGCTACAAGTACAATTGTGTGCAGGATCTCTGAGTCTCTGTAGGAAATCCCTAAGGCGAGGGTTCCTTATAGATTTTAAGAAGCTCAACTATTCCTTATTGCACTTGCATGGTACTTTGAAACTGGTATTGGCATTTATGCCATTAGTGAAGTGATTTCCCTAGTGTTTTTGCTGTTGTAACACCTATTATTTTTTCTGTGCCTGTGAGATAAAAAAAAAAAAAACTACACTCCAGAATGGAGGGAGAGGATCATAAGCCTCAGTTGGAATATGATCATGGCATAGAATATACCAGTCAGACATCAAATAAAGAATTTGCATTGTTGAAAATGAAATTTTAACTATCTGAACACTGAAAGTGCAAGCGATATTCTATTGCTTTCAATGCATGCAATGTTGACTGACACAAATACTTAGTAGAATTTTATTTTGATAGAAAAAAGTATATATGGCATGAAGGGTGTTCTTGTCATAGACGAAAAATAATAATCACATATAAATCATGGAAATTTACATTACCTGTCACTCATACTTAAATATGTAATCATAGATTATTTCATTAAAATGAAATATATGCTACTAAATTTCTGTCATTTTCTTTCAAATATTTTTGACAGTCTGCACTATTTATGGAGAATCTGCAATAGATCAAAATATAATATGGCTAAACTTTATAATCAAATACTGTTATAAGCTCTTTCATGAGTTTGTAATAGATATATTAATCATTTTAAAAATCTTCAATATTAAGTATTTGTCAAATTTAACAATCAGTCATCTAATGAAAGGATGGGTTGATTAAAATATCACAAATTAATGGCTCTTCACTACATTCTTTATTGATATTAAACTATATATTGATTACATATTATGGACATGAATCATCAGCTAGTTTTTCAAAAATGTTAGCAAAAAAATAAAGCTTGATGTAGCTGGACATAAGCATCTACATCACTTATCCAAAGACATAAGCATGTCCAGAAAAATCCTGTCATTAAGGAAATATTTCAGTTTCTCTAACTTATAGTTTGTTTTGTGAAAAAAAGGCCAAGCTAACATGGTTCACACTTCCTAGAAGAGAACTGAGAACTGGTGTCATCAGTGACTTCAATGATTTTCTTCTAATTTGTTTTCTCAAAATCTCAAGGGAACAAGGAAAGTATAATTTTCTAGTGAAATAATACATAGATTGAATTCTGTCTTGACATAGCATCCTGATATTATAGCTAATCTGATGCTGGAGCTTGTGTAGTGTTTTGAAGTATATTTTATTAAATTCTTCCATTGCCCAAGATTAAATGTACTTTATATTCCATATATATATATATATATATATATATATATATCATTTAAAATATGTATTTCATAAGCCTTTTTATATAAATATTTTACTTACTGATTGATATATATGTGTGTGTGTGTGTGTGTGTGTGTTTGTGTGTATTTATGTGAGAGAGAGAGAGAAAGAGAGGGAGGGAGAGAGAAAGAGAGAGAGAGAGAGAGAGAGAGAGAGAGAGAGAGAGAAATTAGGACATGCCTGAGCTTTTCATAACTGAGAGACAGAATCTTCATTTCCATTGACAAATTTGACATTTTTCAATTTACCTGTGAGCTTGGTCAAAGTAAAGGCCTTATATTGATGGTTTGTAACTAAGCGCCATCTGAAGTTAATAGAACTAATCATGATACTGTGAGACCAAAATGAGCCATCTTAGAAATAAGACCAAAATGCTTTCACCCTAAAATTAAGGCCTAAGATTTCTCCTTTTGAGAACAGGCCAGAAGTTACTGAGACCAGTCAGTTCAGATTCCAGAAACCAGGAAGTGTAAAAGAGTCACAAGGTAGTCAGGAGGTAATGGCTGCCGGACTATGGAATGTCCTCTCCCTGGCCCCCTAGGCAATTGCTTGACCATAGAATGTCCCAACCCTAGTTTCCATAGTGACTGGGTAATCACCAGATGCCCCCATCTGGGGGCAGCCAGTGAAAAATGGTGGTGGGCAACTACTTCCTTAGAAGGAAAACTGAATTGTGATTTCTGGAATTCCTAGACACAAGCCAATCAGAATTGTACCCGTACTAGCACCCCCTAAATGATGTAACCTTGTGATTTTTCCCTTTAAAAACTGAGCTTGCAAACAGGTGGGCGCTTCCTCCAGCTTCCACTGCATTAGATCTGTTGGACGAAGTCCCTGCCTAGGCTTGTATTGCATTTGGATATCCACGATTAAACCTTGCTTTTGCATTCCGGCTTGCTCGTCCTTGGTGGTCTCTCTGGGGGTCACGATCTGGGCACAACAATACCATCATTCTATGTTTCTTTATCCCACTATTTATGTTTCTGTGTACAATAGTTATGGAGAGACAAATATAATTAACTTAAAAGACTTTGATAAATTAACTGTATTGTATATTATTTTCATCTTAGAGAAACTTTATGACCAGAGGCCCCAAGATCTCTACACATGCCCAGATAGTTTCCTTTGTAATTAAACTCTCACAATCAGACCATGAGGAGATTGCTACATGATTATGATGACCTTGGTTCAATCTCCTGCTCCCATGTACAAAAACTGTTTTGGAGTAATACCTTTTTCATTCCCTGAACCAAGGAATAAAAAAGAGAAATGAGTGATTTTAGGGGTTGTTAGCCAGTACGTTTAGCAAAGTTAGCAAGTTGCAATTTTAATAAGAGACCCTCTCTCAAAGAATTATGTGCAGAGTCCTTTTGGTATATATATAAGAAGAGTATAGCTGAGTCATCGAGAAGTTCTATTGTGAAATTAGAGTTTCAGTCTGATTACTGTATTACTTGAAAATGAGATAATTCTGTGCAACACATACTTAGGTATAGACTGTTTCATGTCCAGAAGGTCGGTAACCTCAGGAATTACTAAATGATTTAGGTAACTTGGAAATTACTCTGAAAGTTTCTACAGCCATTACAATGCATTTTTGGTTGAAGAAAGTTATTCTACATTAATGAGGAAAACAATTTCTGAGTAATGGTCTTCCAGATCCTTAATGAAATCAAAAGTCAAAGACATAATTTACTAAAAAACAAAAAACAAACAAACAAACAAACAAAACCTGTTATCAAAACCATTGGCCTACAACTCATTAGTTTTAATGAAATTTCATTAATGTTCTGGTATACTGTACATTCAGAAAATACTGTACACAAAATCTGAATCTGGCAATATTAACTGATTTATTGTGTAATCATTGTTTGTTTTACTTCTGGTGCTATTATTATTTTCTTAATTGAATGTCAATTTGACCTTCAAAACCCAATCAAGAAAGTAAAAACAGAAAACTAATTTAAGAACAAAATACTGAAAAGATAGTTTATAGAATCATGACATACATGCCCATGGAAGATGTATATTATTATACAAAAAAAAAGAATAAGGGAGAAAGAAAATATCTACAAGAATCAAATGTAGAAAGCCTCCTAATTCTTAGAAGAGAAATAAACACAGACTCATGAAGCCTGAAAGTCAAGAGAAGCCTTAGGAATTACATTATAACAAATTTGTCAATAGTTAGATACAAAAGCAGGCATGTTATGGAAACACATATCTACAACCTCAGGATTCTAATGGCTAAGAAAGAGGATAATGAATGTGGTAGTTTGATTAGCCATGCCCCCATGGGCTCATAGATTTGAATGTCTGGTCACTGGGTAGCAGTACTATTTGAAAGGTTAGGAGGTGTGGCCTTGTTGGAGGAAGCATGCCACTGGGGGTGGGTTTTGAAATTTCAAAACACACATTCCAAGCACAGTCTTTCTCTTCCTGCTACCTGCAGATCCAGATGTAGAACTTCTAGGCACTTCTTCAGCATCATGTCTGCCTGCATTCCTCCATGCTCCCTGCCATGATGAGAATGAACTAAACTTCTGAAACTGTAAGCAGGTCACAATTAAATGCTTTCCTTTGTAATGGTTTTCATGGTTCTGGTGTCACTTCATAGCTATAGTACACGGACTAAGCCAATGAGTACCACACAACCCTATCTCAAAACTGGTAAAAGACACAGAAATGTGAAAAAAGCAAGTGAAAATCTAATTGTCATGTATATGATAACTGCATAAAACTAAAGCTTTTCTCAGTAGACCAGAAGGGAATGGAATAATGCTTTCAAATACCTTGTCTATTTTTAAATAGACAAGGAATACTATATCAAGCAATGTTGTCTTCCAATTATATGAAACATATATTTTCTGAACAAAGGTCACTATTTGATGCTTCTAGAGTTGCCTCATAAGAAATTTGAAAGGACTAATTCAATCATAAAGAATGAATGCTGACAAGGATCTTGAAAAAAGTGAGAACAAAAAGTACTCACTGGCAAAGTGAGTACATTGTCAAATTCAAATCATTCAGACTGCAAAATAATGTGTAAGTTCTAGCATGTCAGCAAAAGTTCAAAGAACTATCAAGACCCATTTTAACTACAGTAATTTGAGAGATAAAAGTTACAAAAATATGCACAGGAGATATGTATGTAGGACACACACACTGCCTATTTAGGAATTAGTAGGAAAAATCCATCCCATGGAAATGGAAATGGAAGGAAAACAAGGTCATTGTACATATTTTAGACAAAATTGACTTTTAAAATAGTCAAAGCTCTTCTAAGATTAAGAGAATCAAATATTGACAAACCTAAAGGGAGATTTTCAGAGCAATGTAAACATAGAATAATATCTCAGTACGTCATTGTCTTTAATGGGCAAAATGCTCAAGACAGAAATCAATAAATACTTGACTTGAGGAAGCGCAGTAGACTAAATGGACCTAACATGTATTTATAGCTTTTTCACTATCATGATTAATTTCTATTCTTTACTTGGGAGACAAGCTTAGGGGAATGTCCCTAGGGGATTCTCTTGGTGATGTTAATTGAGGTCGGAAGACCCCCTCAGTGTGGATGACATCATTCCTTGAGGATCCTGGAATGTGGGAGAAGAAGAAAGGTGATGTATTGTGTGCCCTAATAAAGTCTGCTGAAGATCAGAGAACAGAACAAGCCACTAGATTAAATATAGATGCCAGGCAGTGGTGGCACACACCTTTATTCCTAGCACTTGGGAGGCAGATATCCTTCTGGATCTCTGTGAATTAAAAGCCACCCTAGATTACATGAGATTGATTCAATCTAGAAGAGACACAGAGCCAGGCAGTGGTGGCACACATCTTTAATCCCAGTACTTGGGAGTCACATGCCTTTAATCCCAGCACTAGGAAGAAAATAATATGACTGAGTGGAGAAAGGTAGATAAGGCATGAGGAGACAAAAACTAAGCCCTTTTCAGCTGAATCCTTTTTGGCTGAGGTCTCTTTTTGGCGGACCTCTTTCGTCTGAGGACTCAAGAGAACATTCAGTGAGGGGATTTGTGGAGCTGGTGAGATGGAATGTGGCTGTGGCTTGTTCTTTGTCTCTCTGATCTTTCAACATTTACCCCATTATCTGGCTCCGGTTTTTATTATTATTATTATTATAAGTCCATTTTTTTTCTTTTTTTTTTTTTGAGACAGGGTTTCCTTTATGTAGCTTTGTGCTTTTCCTGGAACTCACTTGGTAGCCCAGGCTGGCCTCGAACTCACAGAGATCCGCCTGCCTCTGCCTCCCGAGTGCTGGGATTAAAGGCGTGCGCCACCACTGCCCGGCTAAAGTCCATTTTAAAATTTGAGCAACAGAACCCAAGCATGCATCACTCTCTGTTCCTTGACTTCAGACCCAGTGTGTCCGCACCTTCAGGCTCCGGCTGTGCTGACTTCTTGCCCATAATGGGTGGCATGCTTGGACTCTGAAGAAAAAGGAACTCTTTTCCCCCTAAGATGTTTCTGTACAGTGTGTTATCATAGGAATCCTAAAATTAGCTAAAAAAAAAAAAATCCACCCAAACCATAAAAATTCATGTTCTTCTCAAAAACACGTGGAATGTTCTTCAGAACAGAATATATTGGCCACAAACAAAGCTTAATGAATTTAATAATAGCAAAATTATTCCAAATACCTTTACAGAAAAATAAAAGTGAGTGTGAATAACAATTAGAATGATGCAAATTCACAAATGTAGAGAAACTATACAACATGTGTACCTTACTTGGTCAAAATGCAAAATCAAAAAACAAATTAAAAATATAAGAAAATAAAACAAAAATAAGATATACTCAAATTTATACTGCATGGAAAATCAGGATGAGAATATAAATTTATATAATAAATGCCTATATGCAAAGAAATTATAATGAATACAATCAGAAAATTTTAAGAAGGCATTAGCAAATATACCAGAAGTAAAATGGACTATAAGGGATCTAATTCAATGTTAGAAAACTGGACACCTACATGCAAAATAATAAAGAATGAATTAGTAATTTCTAAATATTAAACTCAACAAGGATTAGAGAGATGTGGTATACCTGAACATGCCAATCTACTTCAATAAGGCAGACTAAATATAACCAACATTAATTTTGGAAATCATTTTAATGTGATACTCAAATTAGGACTTGAATAAAGAAACATTACCACTCAAAAATATGCACTTGTTTGCAGAATAAAGATTTTCTATCACCTATCTATCTACCTATCTATCTATCTATCTATCTATCTATCTATCTATCTATCTATCTATCATTTATCATCATCTATCTACCATTTTTCTATCTAGATTGGCTTGTACAAGATAGCACTGCATGGGTTTAATAAAAAGGACATCTTATCACTTACAACAACATAAATAAAACTAGAGGGGCATTATATCACACATAGTAAACGTCAAACTAAAGATTTTATTTACGTGGACTCTAAGACCAGACACACAAAAGCAGAAAATACAATTCCAGTAAACAGAAGCAAGGTGTTTGCTGGCAGCACAATAGACAGTTTAAGTTGAGTGAGTAGTGCAATAAGTTTTCATGTTTATAATACCATATTGTATTCTTAAATTTTAAGATTAAATCCTTGTTGTAATATGACTACTCTAATTAGCTTTATATATATATAATTATACCACAAGGTATATATATCTTAAAACATAATTTAAACTTCACATATATCTTTTTAATAATGAAAATATAAAGGTTTGCAAGATAGGTCATAAAATACATACCATACAAGCACGAAGACCTGAATTTAAATGTTCAACACATATAAGATCTGGTCATTGAGATGGTGAACGTCTGTAACTCCAGTGGAGGTGGTGCAGGCAGACTGGTTGATGCCTATAACCTTCTGAGTATTCAGTGTCGACTGTTGGTGAGCTTCCGTTAAAGACCTACTTTCAGAAAGTAGGGAGAAGAGTAATGAAGGATATCACACATCGTGTGTGACTCCTACATGCATGATAAACAGATACACACAGACACAGACACACACACAGACACACACACACACACACACATACTAATAATAGAGCTTCAAAATTTGAACCTACATTAAACAAATTAGCATAATTTTAGACCCTTCTCTTGGCCTCAAGCAGAAATGCTAACTTATAACCTATGGATAAACTGTCCAGAAATATGTTCACATGTACCATTTGATACATGAACCTATTTCCCATATAGAATGTAATTTGCTAAGTGTCTTTGATGGATGCCTTCCTTAAACTCACTTTGCATTTGCATAAAACAAAATAAATAACAAAGTTGTAGAAATAAAAACACAAAATAGAAATACCATAGAATCACAGACTGTATTGATGAAGTAGGTGACTTAAATACCATGGTAGGGAGCATGTGTTTAAAACAAAGATCTCAGATGAAATTCATGAAAGATGTAGTTAAAGTAATCACATAAAATAGTCAAACAGGTATGATGCTTAACTTCATCTTAGTAAATAGTGAGGAAAATTGGATAAATATTACCAAATAAATCAAGCAAACAAGCAAATGATGTTATAGAAATCTTCAATTACAGTATTTTATATAAAAATTTAATACCATGCATGTATGGACATTTTAAGTAGAAATACTACAAAATATGTAACAGACTTTTAATACGTTGATTCATGAAACAAATCCATTTTACTTATTTTATTACTGTTTCATATTTTCTTTAGTATTGATGATCCAACGCAAGACTTTGTACGTAATAAACCATTGCATTCCATTGCTTTTACTTAGCCCTAATACTACATCTTCCTGTTTTCTTTGATTGAACAACAGATTTTATTTACATATAATTTATCTTAATTGTTGTTTTCCATTCTCTGTTCCTCCCAGTTCATCACTTCCCCCCTTCCCATTCAGCTCCACTCCTATTCTGCCTCTCATTAGAAACAAACAGGATCCTAAGGGATGGTAATACAATAACAAAAGCAAAAACAAACAAATTGGAGTGGAGCAAAACAAACAGAAGGAAGACAGCCTACGGGAAAGCTCAAGAAACAAACAGCTGCGGAGACCCACTTATTCACACACTCAGAAAACCCGTAAAAATCCAGAAGTGGAAGCCATAGTACATGTGCAAAGGCCCTGTAGGGTAAAAAGGGGAGAAAAATAAAAGCAAAATAACAACACAAAATTTTAAAAGATTTGAAAAAAAAAAAAAAAACCCTCTGGCATGATGTTATGAGATGAGGAACTTCTTCCATAGATAACTCTGAGCTTGTTTTCTGTTAGACATTTATTTCTGGGCATGCAGCCTACCCTTAAGAGAATTTTGTTTCCCTTGTGAGACCCCACTGAAGAAAAATCAATTTTCATTTGCAAATTGTTATCTGTTGGAGATAGCTTCTGGGTTAGAAACATTTGTCCCACTTCTTTTTTCAGCTCTAGGACCCCATCTGGTACAGACCCCTGCAGGCACCATGCACACTGTCTCAGTCTCTGTGAGTTCTCGTGTGCAATGTTTAGACAGGTTTGTTTCCATGGTATCTTCCATCCCTTCTGGACTTTACACTCTTGCGCCTCCTCTTCCACAAGGTTCCCTGAGCTCAAGGAGATAGATTTGATAGAGACATTCCATTAGAACTAAGTGTTACAAGATTTCTTACTCTGCAAACTGTCTAGCTCTGGGTCTCTGTATTTCTTCCCATCTGCTGCAGGAGGGAGCATCTTTGATCAAGGCACTGATCTATGAGTGTAGCAAAATGTCATTAAGACTCCTTTTATTGCTATGTCGCTTTAGTAGAACACTAGTATTTGATTTTACCCTAGGTCCCTGGGTTGTTGCGTCTTGGGTTCTTGGTCACCTAAGCAAAATAGGTAGTATGTGAGTTCCTTCTCCTCATGGAGTGGGCATTAAGGTAAATAAGATATCGGTTGGTTACACTCACATGCTTTATGCCGATATTGTACTGGCATATCTTTTAAGCAGGGATATTATTATTGTAGACCAAAGGATTTGTAGCTGGGTGGGTGTTGACATTTCCCCCTTGGTATAGTGAAGCATATCTTCTCCCACTCCAAGAATACTAGCCTGTAAGGAGGAAGCTCATTATTTTCCATGTTCAATGAGTTAAGTGTTGTGTTCAGCAATAGGACCTTGCCATCAGTTTGTGGAGACATATTATCACCTCTTAAAATGGGAGTCTTTCAATGTAAATGAGATACTGAATATAGTTTTAATAATGGTTACTGAGAATGAGAGTCTAGACATTCAGAATGAGAGCCCAAAGACATCTCTAACACAGAATAGGTTAATTGGAAAATCATATCCTTTCTCAAAATTGTGTCATAAAACTCTAAGTATTTATGTGACGAACCTTCTAAAAAACACAAGGACAACAACCCTTTGAGTTTCTGAGGATACTTACATTGCAAGATGTGTGAAATTTTAGTCACAATCCAATACCAAAGGAAATCGTATTACAAGTACAGAAACATCATGAATTTCATTTTATGAACTTTAAATAAAGGAAAGACTGATGTGGCTTCTTAGTATTTGAAAGAGAATTTATCTGGGGCTGGGATTGAGTATAAGTATGACCCAAATTGTTTTCAACATTTCTTATCACATTGTGTAATCACTAACTTTTCTCTGTAGTCAGTGTATACATCTGATAAAAATCAGGCTGTCAATATACATAATAAAACAATTTTATTCATTCTTTTGAAGAGAAAATTGTCTATAATATTTTTACTTCTTGATGTGACTTAAGGGCAAAGTTCTCAATGGTACTAAAAGAAAAGGCAGGCTTGAATCAGTTTTATTAGTCTTGGGACAGATGAAATACTGACTCTAAATCTGATCTCTACTGAATTTTTCCCCCAGCTTCACCATTTTGCAAGTCTTCAAAGTAATATGTATGTTGGATATAAATTGTGTTGTGTTACACATCAGGATTAAATAAGTCACTATGAACTAGAGTGAGTCAATAGTCTAACTCGTCCTCAGCTTTAGCCAATGACAATGCCTTTTTGGAATGTGCTTCCCTTGTGTCCGATAGAATTCTGAAGGGCCAGATGCCAACTCAGTATAAGATGAGCAAAAGATGTGATTGCAGGAGGTTGTAATGACTGTGAAAGATAAAACGCAGCAACGATAGATGATAAGGATACCTCACGACTGTATTGCTTTTTAACATTTGGGAAAGAAAAATCATGTCAGAAATTAATATTCAGAAATAAGAGCTTCATTCTGCACATTGTCCAGTCAATGGGTAATCCTAGGGCAAATGTCTCCAAGAGAATGTGTGGTAGATAAGAATGGGTTGGTTTTAGTTACCTAACAAATTTAAAATTTGAAAACAAATGACAGTGGGGAGCATGAACTTGACAAGAAATTGAGGATAGACAGAAGAGAAGCAGCTGCTGAGTCTGCCATTTAGTTATGCTCTTTTAAGTTTTCTGGACCATGTTTGAGGGAGACATATGTTACTGCTGAAGTACACATCCACTTACTTCTGAAGGTTCAGGGAATAGTTTTTTTTTTTCATAGTTCCTACTGTGAACTGGAAGAGGGATGTGAATGAGAATACATTCTTCATTGCTGAAGATGGTCTTCATTCTACAATGGATACTCAGTATCTCCTCCACCATCCTTCCTAGATAGCCGTCACCCTCCACTGTAAACCTCTCACCCAGTGATGTCACTCAAATCTTCATCTCTTAGGATTCTCTAGTTGGGTTTTTATGCATGTTTATAATGGATCAAAGGAATCACCAGGAGGACCTATGTGAATCATTATGCTATCATATGCATTCCTGAATGACCACTCTTCTATTCTGTCACCTGTCCATTTCCACTCGTCTATTGATATCTATTTACAAGAACATTAAATATTTTTGGAATATCTATACTTTTGCTCAATATCCCCCATTTTCTGGGACAATATCCTCTTCTGATGATCAGTAATCCCAAAGACATCATGCTAAAAGCCCTCCCCCCAATTAAGCTACTGGAATTTTATGGTAAGGTAGGTTAAACTTGCTGGGCTGTGGTGGTGCACACCTTTAACCGCAGCACTCAGGAGGCAGAGGCATGTGGATTTTTGTGAGTTCAAGGCCACCCTGGTCTACAGAGCGAGATCCAGGAAAGGCACAAAGTTACACAGAGAAACCCTGTCTTGAAGTATCAAAAAAGAAAAAAATGCTGTTCACATTAGTTCTTGGGTCTATGTTTCTTGTCTTGTTAGGAAGATCCAACTGATTAAACATATACCCTATATCAAGAAAGGTAATAAAGATGACTGATTATCATTCATATTGATAAATGTCAAATAAAGTTTAGATGTTTTAGATTTTAAATTTTCCCAGTCACTTATGGTATGGAATGCTCCCAGACATGGATATGTGCAGTTGAAGTTATGCACATGGGCTCTGTGAACACAGCTTCACAACCCTAAAACAGGATCTCGTGTTGTGTGATGCACTTTTCTTTCTCTTGTTTTTTTTTTGTGAACATTTTTTTAATTAAAAATAAATTCTTCACTCCCACAACAAATCCCAACCACATTTTCCTCTCCCTCCACTCCTCCTAGCTTCTGTATATCTATCCTCTTCCCCCATATCCACTCCTCCTCTTTTTCCTCTTCAGAAAAGAGCAATTCTCCAAAAAAGGACAGACAAAAAGGACAAAACAAGATACAATAAGAAAAGATGAAAGCCCTCATATCAAGGCTAAATAAGGCAACCCAATAGAAGGAAGAGTCCCAAGAGCATGCAAAGGAGTCAGAAATATACATGTTCCCACTGTTGGGACTCTTACAAGAATACCAAGCTAACAGACATCACATATACACAGAGGACCTGGTACAGACCCTTGCAGGCCAGGTACTTGCCATTTCTCTATAGGAGAGCCCATGTGAGTCGTTCTTTTTTGAATTGGTGAGCTGTGTTCTCCTGGCATCTTCCATCCCCTCTGACTCCTACAGAAATTCCTCTCCCTCTTCCTAAGGGTTCTCTGATCACCAAGGAGAGGGAACTGATGGAAACCTTCAATTTAGACTCTCTCTACATAGTGTCTGGCTGTGAATCTATGACCCATTCCCATTTGCTGCTGCAGGAAGCCTCTCTAATGGATAATGGACAGAGCACTGATCTATGAGTGTAGCAGAATGTCATTAGGAATCACTTCATTGATGGCTTTTTATTAAATTTTATTTTATTTTTGCTGGTCATGTTTACCTCTACCCTTAGTCTCTGGGCTATCCAGTCCTGGTCATCCAGGCAGTGTAGGACATGGACTCCCCCTTGTGGGCCTCTAGCTAAACCAAATATTGCTTGGCCACTACCACATGTTCTGCACTTTTCAAAAACCCGTGCCATGGGTAATCGATTCTGGAATTCTCTACTGGCTATATTTTGTTCTGTTGTCAGGAAATATAAACTCACACCAAACTGTAGCATCCACAATACCACAACTTAAACAATGATTTATGTGTGTATCACAATGTGCTGGTTAAATGTATGCCACATGTATGCAGTTGCCTGTGGAAACCATAAAATGATACAAGATGCCCTGGAGCTGGAGTTACAAGTAGTCATAAGCAGCTTGACTGGGAAAAAAACTCTTTGTCTTCTGGGTGGAGAAATATATACCTTAACTAATGAGATTCACCAGTTTCTCCAAGTTCATACTGAATGCTACACACATATTTTCATCTTTTGTAACTGTGTTTATCACAAGTACTACTGAATTAAAACATAAGCATAACTAAATATTACTTATGCTAGGATTAGTATTTTAGGAGGATATTTATATATACAGCTCAGGCCTGGTTAACACAGAATAAAACATTATTGGGAGACTACTATCTAAATCAACAGAGTATTAGAATTATAGGCCAGATGGTGTAAAAAAAAAAAAAGATCTGGGTTTGATGAGATGGCTCAGAAGTTTACTGTACTTGTCATGAAACCTGAAGACCTCAGTTTAATCCATAAAAAATAGATATGGTAAAGGAGAAAACACATTGCCCCAAATTGTTCTCTGATATGCACACATGTGCATGATGTCATGTAGATATCTTCATACGAATGCACAAAGGTACAAAAATAGATAAACAATTGCAATAAAATATTTTTAAAAGAGTCTAACTGTGACTTTAAAATTGATGAACATTATCATTCAGTAATTCAAATATTTCAAATTAAGTAAATGTATTAGTTATTACTCCAAGGGGAAATTTTTGCTCAGTGTTGCTGGAAGATCAATTATTGTATTTCTTTTATTGTAGTTCTTTATCAAAAGAATTTCAGATTCATAAAACTAAATGGAACCTTAAACAATATTTAAGTTGGATACACAACTATGAGATTTCAGTGATTTGACATTATAGTTGAATAACTACAATAATTGATTGCTTTGGAAGATGGATTGCTTTGGAAGATAGATTACGGTGCCTGTAATTGAGTTAAATACCTTAGATAAATTCCTGTAATTTTACCTGTCTGAGAACTAAAGATTTTGTGACTTCAAACTAAAAGGGTACTATAATATTAGCTATTATAGTTTGTTTAAATAAATATACCATGTCATTTATCAGCAATCCAAACATTAAGCAAAGCACAAAGTCAGAGATACAATAGAAATAATTACTTACATTTACAAAGGAGCTAGGAAAAACATGAATGTTGATAGCACACCTCATCTCTAGCCACACGGTGTTATAGGGCTATGGTCATATATCTGAAATGAAGCATTGTCAGATATTTTACACAGGAATCTTATACCATCAGATAAGTTATTAAGGGGCCCCATAAACATCTTACATGAAAGATATATTGAGCAGTCCATCTTCAATATAGAGTATTTGAGATTGAAATACCAGCATGCATTCTGATGTCTGATCTTTAGACAGGCTATTAATTAAATTACGTAGATAATACTTTTCACATTTGCACCACAGTGAAATAGTTTTTTTTTTCTGATATGCATTATTGAGTAACAACATTTGACTAGCCTGTTAAATTATAAAACTTCTTGGAAAAATCATAACCTAGGAAAGGCAGGTTCGTCTTTAATGTCACTCTCAAAAGACAAGGAGGCAGATATTATCTTGAAAGTTTTAATCAAATCTGTAAGAGGTTCTTCAACCAGAGATCTGTACTTGTCAAATTACAGTCTTTATTTACTATGCATGGAGTGTAAAACACTTGTTTCCTGTGGTTTATAAGTGTCTCTTTCCAAAATTCTACAGAAAATTAAAGACTTTTCATATTACTTGGGAAATGAAAAATGTGGGCTACATTGACTAATAAATATTAATGTCATTAAAATAAACAGTACAAGACCCAAATTCTCTTTTCAACAGTCCACCACATAAATGCCATTTTTCCTTTTGGAAAAATGGAAATAGATCATTTTATCATACAATATATCCTGATTATAGTTTCCCCTCCCTCTACTCCTCCCAGCCCCTTCTCATCTGCCCTCCCATCCAGAAACGTTCCCACTCTGTCTCTCATGAGAAAAGAGTAACAACCAAACATGACAAACATGCAATGTAATGTGATGAAGCAAAAACTATCTTATCAAAGTTAGACACGACAGCCTAACCGGAAAACAGTCCCAAGAGCAGGCACAAAAGTCATGTTTAATGTGAATATATCACTAAACTGCAAAAGTCCTATTACTTGTGTAATGCGTCAAATCATCTCCATATCATAGACATTTATGTAAATTCACTAATATTATTTGTCATTGTGACTTCACTTTCCTAAATTACTGTATTAGCATACTTAATGTAAATTTACATTGCAAATATGTGTCACCCTAAACATTATGAATCTCAGTATTCTCTATGGTCAATAAGAACTAAAAAAAAAGGAGAGAAGAGTTGTGCTATTGTTATGTAATTAGCTCTATGTGAATCTTCTCCAGAGCTTCTAATATGACATAATAAAATCACCTTTGCTCTTTCAGTCCTAACAAATGCTAGATGGTTTTGATCAAATCAGATAGGTTTAATATTGTGCATTTTCACTCTTTGATTTCAGATGTATAAATATTTCATTTATGCAATGTTCACATTACTGTCAAAAAAAGAAAACAAGATAGATGCTGGTCCTTGACCTAGAATGTTTATGACAAAGTGAAAATTAAAAACTATAAGCAAATCCTAAAAATATTTAATAAGCAATAACAATTCATGAAGACCTTTTTTAAAATTTTATAATTTAATTTAATTTTACATGTCAGCCATGGATTCCTTTGTCCCCCCCCCCATCTTCCCCCAGCCCACCCCCCAGCCCCATCTCCTCCAGGGCAAAGACTCCCTTGGGGATTCAGTGCAACCTGTTAGATTCAGTCCAGGCAGGTCCAGTCTTCTCCTCCCAGGCTGAGCCACGTGTCCCTGTATAAGTCCCAGGTTCCAAACAGCCAGCTCATGCACTGAGGACAGGTCCCAGTCCCACTGCCCGGATGCCTCCCAAACAGTTCAAGCTCATCAACTGTCTCACTTATCCAGAGGGCCTGACCCAGTTGGTGGCTCCTCAGCTATTGGTTCATAGTTCATGTGTTTCCATTCGTTTGGCTAATTGTCCCTGTGCTTTTTCCAATCTTAGTCTCAACAATTCTCGCTCACACAAACCCTCCTCTTTCTCACCAATTGGACTTCTGGAGCTCCACCTGGGGCCTGGTGGTGGATCTCTGCATCCGGTTCCCTCTGTCATTTGATGGGGTTTCCAGCACGACATTTAGGGTGTTTGTCCATCCTATCACCAGACCTTTTTAAAGATAAATCAAATAAGTTAAAGATATGCCAGGTGGGGGATACTTTGGAGTTGTTGTTCAGGGGTTCCAAGAGAACCCAGAAGCAATGCGGGCTCTTGTCATTCCCCTTGGTTTTCTTCTAGAACTTCAAGGTAAGGCCCTATTGCTGCAGATACTGCCCTCTTTGGAGAAAGGACTTGGAGCGACCAATGTGGTATTGACATGGAAGCTTTGTCTCTGATGGTTATCTCTCATAGTGCCAGAGAGGCTACTTAGGGTGCCAGAAGAGAAAATTCACTACCGGTCCTACACTTATGTAAACTTACAAATGACACTATTAGCAAACTCAGAAAAATATGACCAGTGGTGCCATGGTGACAACAATATGATTTATTTAATAAATTGAATAAACCATATTGTGTCAAATAATAATTTGGCATAACCTAGAACTGTGTGATTGCACTTCAGTCCAACTCACTAAGATGAAAATCGTGCCTGCTTCTATAAAGCGAAATAAGAACCCATGGCGTAAAAGTTCATAGACCATAGACTTTGGTGTTATTCTGATGAATTAATATAGAATTCAATTGCTTTCTAAAAGTTTATTCTTGTATTTATAGATTAGTGTATGTCTCTCTCCTCACCAAAAAACTCTCTTTTGCCACAGAAGGATGTGATAAAGAAGAAAGACAAGTGGCCAAAATCAGAGAACCAGTAATTCTGGAATACCCATGCTAAATGGGAAATCAATAGCATAATTTCTATATATAAAACTCAGGGAATGTTGCTAAAGGAGAGGCAGATCAATCGTAAGAGGCAGAGGACTGAGAGGACTCCTATGAAGCAGTGTCTTGGGGACATGACAAAGATGTTGCACCCATGAATTAGCAATGTCTTCAAGCACCTTCAGCAACTTTGTCTGCCTGCCCAAGACTGACACATTACCACACCAGTTACCATTCCAGCATGAATGGAGAAGGGCTCACCAGGCCCCACCCCTAGCTGAAGAGTTGGCTACAGGCAATGGATAACTACTGATTTGGAGAGGGATGGTTTTCTTCAGTTAGAAAGAGACAGATTTCTTTAGATATGAGCTCCATGAGAGGTTGCCCATACCCAAGTGATCAGCCTTGTACCTGTGTGTTTTCATGCAACAGCCAACACTAATTACACAGTGTAGACTCTGTGAGAGAGAGAGAGAGACAGAGAGAGAGAGAGACAGAGAGAGAGAGAGAGACAGAGAGAGACAGACAGAGAGAGAGAGAGAGAGAGAGAGAGAGAGAGAGAGAGAGAAAGAGAGAGAGAGTCAGTCTTAGAAGACAAACATGAATTTGAGAGGAAATATAGAGAAGAACATAGGAGGTCTGAGAAGAGGGAAGGATCTGTATGTTCAAAGTGTGTTACACTCATGTATTCAACTTACTAACAAAACAACAAGTCACAACTCAGAATAAATAAGAAAACATTTAGATTGGATGAAGAAAGTCAGTTTAAATAATTTAAAATTTCCTTAAGACCAATATATTTTGAGGGATATAAAATGTCTGTATAGAAAAAAATCTAGAATAAGAGGTATTTAGTTCATCAGTCACAAGCATTCAAACTCTACTTGTCATTATTTGATATTTGAAGTAAATAACTCATGTAATAAACCTCTGCTTTATTAATTCCAAATTTTCTCAAAAAGGCTACCTCAATATACTGTTTACATATATTAACATAAATATAAATCCATATGCTTGATGTATAATGCATTTGCATATAAAAAGAAGGTTATTAGAATGGAGTGTATCATTATTACATATGGAAAATAGTTTTTCTTAACTATTTCTAATCTCATCATATGCAACATACTTTAAACCTTATGCAAATAAGACTATAAACATATTATTAGTCCTTAAACAGGAGACAAATAACTATCCATTGTCCCATCCTAGGAACAGAGATGAAAATTTTTGATCCCTAGAGCAGCCAAATTTAGTTTTCTGTCGATCTTTGGTTCTTTATATCGTGCAGATTACAATCCTGACTCTGGCTTTCTAATCTGGCAATTTCCAAATGGCTTCAAGGAGCATACTTAAATGAAACATAAACACAATTGTGTGATTAAACCATAGAATCTTCACTGAATAGAAACTCAGTCATAGTAGTATTTATCACCTGGGATTTGAAATATTAGTAAAATAAACTCAAAATATATAAATATATAAATACATAAATAGAACTAAACAGAGACATCCAAACACTTATACATTTCCAAAATACTCCAATTTGTTATAACAGCTTTAGATAGTTTATGAAATTATATACTTACAGCTTTTTTCAGTAAGATTGATTTTTGAAATAAGTAAATATTATAAATTTTGAGTTCTAATTGCTATAATAATTTTATTATTTCTAGTTTTGCTACTCTGCATCACATAAAATTTTATGCAGATTTATATAACACAAACTTTGAAAAGCTAAATTATGTATTAGATTCCATGCTTTAATAATAGCTATACCTCAAAACAGGCAAACATAGTGCATTAATTTCATACGGTTTCAATAGTTACTCTGCAGTTTGTATACAAATACGGAACCTCTGAAATTTACTTTAATATTTAGCAGCAGCATTATGTGCACTTTAATATCCTTATTACATGTTCCTCTTACTATGTGCCCAGGCCATATAGCAAATGGCACGATATTTAAGCTGAATCACTGACAAGCCATCTCATTAAGGTTCTCCTCCATTAAATCCTGGCTCTGTGTGGGAGAGTCCCCACAGGCTTCTGAAGGTTAGTAAAGGCAAAGAACATGAATAGTTAGATTTTCACCTTCTGTGTAATTAAAATAGAATGCATTTTACAGCCATTTTCAACATTATATTTAGTCCTTTCCTGTACACCCTGCAGAGAATTGTTTTTAAATAAAGAAACATATCTAAGTGAAATAGAATATCCACATTTTACAAGGTAAGTGTTCTTGTAAAAAAAAAAATCTTGTAGAACACAGAATTGCTTCTTGCATTAACATTGATCTGTAAGCACCTTGTAAATTCTCTTTTGACATACCCATGGAGCAACCAGTAAGCGACAATATTAATAACTTCAACCTTAGACATTTCCAATGTGTGTGGCCAATCCACAGAATAACGAGGCACAGTTATTATCCAAGGCTTTAATGGGCAAATTTTCCTGTTATATACCATCAGGTACCTTGAAAGACTGTTCATGAACATCAAATTCAGGCTCACTTTAAAAAATCAGTTTCACTTACTTAGAAACAACATTTCCATCTTTCCCGCTGGTTTTTACAAAACTGACAATTCTTGGTGAATACCTGAAATGTTCCTCACGAATAGGGCGACATTATTCAAAACTACTTTAACAAGAAACTCTGTACATAATCCTATCATTAGACCTGAGGGCTCAAACAAGCAGACACATTCCTACGTTTGTTTTATATTGAAGTTATATGTGCTTAGATGTCATTTATATAAGTTAATAGTAGAGTAATTTCTTATTTCTTTTTACTCAACCTTTACAAATACACTTCTGAAATTATCCAGAAAATTCTCTTTGGCAAAAAAGTAAGGAGTCTTGCAGCTGCCAGATGAGCAATTGCACAGAAAATTGAAATAGATGAGGAAAAGTGTTTCAAAGGAGTGATTTTTAAACCACAGTGTGGTAATCACCTTGGTAATGTTTGGTTAATGCACTTCTTTTCTCCATTACTTTTCATCAACTTCCCTCATGCTTTGCTTCATTTCTGGGCTTTAAGGTGGCTCTCAGGCCTCCCTCTATTAATTTGATTTGGGAGCAGTCCACTTCACACCATTCCAACAACTTTTCCTCATCAGTTTCTATTACATTTCTCAATATCTGAAATTATATGTAGGGTATTCCACTATTGTGCTTTTGTTTCTAGTTTTATTTCTTATATTGTGATTTTAAAGTAAGCACAAAATTTATGAATGGTGTAAAAGTGTATATAAAATAGAGCTAAAAATGAACATAGAATTTAAAATTATATGTTAACAGCAAGTGAATGTGTACACATATACACTTATTTGTATATACATATCTATTCATGCATGTGTGTGTGTGTGTGTGTGTGTGTGTGTGTGTGTGTACTTTAATTGAGCATTTCAAACAGAGTTGCATTAAATGATAGATGTCCACTTGGTGTTTATTTATACTTGAGACTTGATGACCTATTTTTTCCTATATAGTTATAGGAAATATTACTGGGATCCCATCCATTGGACCAAATTCAGAAATAGTACAACAGTGCTTAACCTTGAAACAGAGGCTAAATGACTGCTAAATTTTTTACTGACAGATAAATCTTCACTATATGTTCATTGATCAAATGTCTCATGAGTTCCTAAAATATCAAATAAACAGGCTTGACTTAGAGTACAAAAATGTATAAAACAAATCTTCAGTTTTTACAACTAACAATCAAATGCAGAATAAAAATTATATTGGTAATATGCTCCGCTGGACTTTTCTAATATGATGTGATCATTAAGGGCAGTAATTTCTTGTTGCCTTGATAACATCGTTAACTCCTAGTGTAATTCTTTTAAATGTGCATTGCACAAGACATGAGATCTTTTCTAACCATCAGGAAAATGTAGTTAGGATGGGGAAACTTTAAGCATTTTATGAGAAGGCAAAATAAATAATTAAAATAGTGAAAATAGGTAAGATAATTGTCCAAATTTAAGAAAAATTCTTCAAATTTAAGCAGTCTAATTTCTTCTTATGGCAAATGTCTTCCAATACCTCCACAATGAATGTTTTCACATGCCAAGTAATCCATGTCCTTCTACCAGTTATTCAAAGTTGTTACTTAGAAGATCCCTTTTCATTTTGTAATTTAAAATAACAGAACGTATTTCAAAATTTTATGAATTACCAGCTGTGAGCACTGTCCAGCAGTAGAGTACTTGCCTGATGTTAATGAGACGCTAAATTCAGTCCCAAGCACAGTAAAACTAAATACACTCCCAATGAGGTAACTCTAATGGTTAACATTGTGTTTAAAAGTTTAAAATTACTGGACTTCAGAAAACTAAAATACAAAATGGGACTTCCAAACGTCAAGGGCTGTTAAGGGTTGATTTTTATAACTGCATGGTCTTCTACAATCTTAAGAAAACTGTTGTTTATGCAAGGTAGTAGGTCCTAAGACTAACCACTGTTTCTGATCCTGTAAACAAACCTTCCCCCACCCCACAGGAGCAGAGAAGACCTTCTGGTTGCAAGTAAACGGAAAGTAACTTTGTGTTCTTTGCTTTTATAAGCCTCTAAATGATGTGACTGGGTGCTGGATTTTGGAATCCCCAGTCCCGGACATAGATCTGACACCACTGGATGAATAAAAGTGTCTCCTTTGTCTAAAATGTATTTAATGTCAAACTCATAAATCTCTGAGGGAACTCCAGATCTCTAACAGCAACTTGAAGTTTCTGTTGTTGTATACATTCACAATGCTTGAGCAAGTTAAACAGAGCTTCTTCTTTAACTTTTTCTTTCTTTATATTGAGTGTTTGAAGTTCTTCCTTCTAGCTTCCTGAAAGGCATACTACCCCACTCTTTTCTTAGGCGTCTCACATGGTGAAAAACACATAAATGTTCCCTTCATTCCTCTCTAAGTTTACCAGTATGTACTGGTCAACTCTGCCCCCCAGCTGGTGGGCTCCATGTTTCTATGGTCAATTGTTAATAGTTCAGTGTTTTAAGAGTACTAAGTAAGTAAACTCACTGATACTTGTCTTTCTAATTTTTTTCTGCATTTTGCTCAATATTGTTGGGGTCCTGGAGAAGTCCAACAAAATAACACCATCCACACATGCAATGAGCAAGAAAATTTATTATTCCAAGCTCCTGGGGCCTGCCATCCCACAGGAAGGCAAGATGGCAAAGACCCCAAGAGGGCAATGAGAGCTCCTTTTAAATTTAATTAAGGGGAGTGTCCAAGGAAGTTAGCTCATCTTAGGTGTGATTGATTTATGAGACTGAAAATCATGTTAGTGACTTCTAATTGGCTAGTCTTAATTGGGATTTAGTCAGGTCTATAGTTTCCATATTTGGGCAGGCCTGGACAAGCCCCAGGCTTTGTCCTTGAGCTGCTGTGGAGGTTACTGTGGAGTCTGGTAATATGGTTTGATCAGGCAAGACCCCTTGAAAGCTCTCCAATGACATCATGGCCTAGAACATCCAACATCCAAAGTCAACTTTGAGGCAACTGGCTCAGAGAATATAGCCTCACAGGCTACTCCAGTCAGGACTTGACCATAATCCTAAAATTTTCTTTGTATCCCCATAAGATTACCAGTGCCCTCTATCAGCAGGAAGTATCCTAGAAAACTATGCCCACATTCCCCCAAAATAGATTATGGATGTTTGACTTTGTTTAGGTTGTTGATTACAAATTGTTATTGGTCATAGTTAACCTCTTTCTAAAAGAAAAATGGGGGATATGATATAGAAAAATAAGATAAATATTTTACATTGCTATAGATTTTAGTTTATTGATACAAATTTAAAGTTAATTTTGTTATATTGTGTGTATATTTCTAGTCTTGTTTAAAGTATTTTGTTTGTTCAACTCACTTGAAATTGTAGTGTATAGTTGAGAAATACAGATTAATAGTTAATCATCTATGATCATCAAACTTGTACTCATGTTAAGTTTTCTAGTATACATAAGTATATTTCAGTTAGGTAGGTAATCTTCAAACACTTCAAAGACCTACAGAATATAACTTTTAAAATGTTTTAAAAACTTAGACTTCCTGGAGAGTGAGACATGTCTGCTCCTGGTAGCACCGATTTACTTCAAAGAGAAAGATGGGCATCAAAGACATTCTATATGGAATTTGCCTTCTTGGCAAAAATAGCCATTTGGTCAAGAAACTGCTCTTGCCTGGACTGCTGATAATATATTGTATAAACTGGACATACAGGACCCAGAGGAAACAACCACTGAATTTGCCAAAACAAGGCAAAGTGTTCCTTGAGGTTCCTACTTCACAGAGGAGACTGCCAGACATTCTACAGGACACAGGAAGAAAACCAACTGAGAAACTCTAGGCCTATATGCTGAAGATAGATGCCCAAATGTTGCAGAGGAACGTTGGGTGACTGTCCATTTAGCCAGCTGTGTCTTTCAGTCTAGAATTTTGGAAGTTGCTGACAATGCATTTCCTGTTTATTTAGGTAATATTATATCCTTCTGGGGTCTTTGATGTATTTGAAGACTAGGTAGTTATAGTTATAATTTTCCTTAGTTATGATAAAAGATAAATTTAGATATGAAATTTTAGAATCACAAATACAAGATAGATAGAATATTGTCTTTAATTTTGCCAAATAAGAAGAGAATAGATATTGTAACTGTAATTCTTGTTTGATAACTGTTCTATTTTATATAATTTTACTATGTTAAAGTTAAAAATCTTCCTTTTTGATTATTCAGAAAAGAGGAAATGCTGTAGGATAAAGCTCTTGTACATTGGTTTAATAAAACACTGATTGGCCAGTAGCCAGGCAGGAAGTATAGGCAGGGTAAACCGATGAGAATTCTTGGAAGAGAAGGGCTGAGTTAGGAGTCACTAGCCAGGCACAGAAGAAGCAAGATAACAAAGCATAACTGAGACAAGGAACCAAGCCACATGGCTAAACTTAGATAAAAAATTAAAGAAATTGTCAGTGACAAGCCTGAGCTAATGGCCAAGCAGTTAGAATTAAAATAAGCCTCTGTGTGCTTATTTGAGGGATGTAAGTGGGAGAGATTTGTCCCAACCACTGGCCATCCAGGACACAGGAAAACTTCCATCTACACTATCATGTACTACAAGCTTATTATTTGGGTAATGATGAATGTCTTCTAGTATAAGAGACACATATACATTGCACAGAAAATTAAATTACTATGTTTATGCAATGTCTTTACGGGGAAACTTTTACATTGCTAGTAATTTCATAACATATAAGATAACATACAAATTCACAGAGATAAAATCTAAAGTAAATTTGAAAATCTAACAGTAATATAAAAAAAGCAAAAAAGACATAGCAATGATGAAGCATACTAAATAATTTCTACAATGACAATTGAAACTGGAGACCTCACTTCCAAATAGTACAAGCTAGTTATATACCATTTTAGCATTGTCCTGAATGTCTTACTTAATATAATGAGAATGTAGACAATAATAGAAGTTATAAATTATCAGAAGGAAGAGACACAAATGTTCTTTTACAAATCTTGGCAGAAATTACAAAACGTAAACCAAAGCAAAAACAATTTTAAAAGTCATTGACACCAATCAAGTAAAACATAAGTTCACTACAAATGTCTCTTGTTATGTCTGTCTATATATTGATGAAGATAACTTGATATGTAAATATAACCATAATTTTTAATATTGTCAAACTGAAACATATGTGAGTATAACATAAAATGCATACTATTGGTATGGAAAGCCTCTACTGAAATGATTTAAAAGTTTAAAGATAGAATTAGATGGAGAGTTTTATCTTGTCAGAAAATTTATTAATTATATGATAAACATTCCCTTTTTTATTTATAGACTCAGTGAAATTCATTCAAGTTCTCAACAATCTATTCTTATGGAAATAAACAAGCAGATTCATATAGAAATGTAACATGCCTAGAATTACTAGCATAATCCTGAGATGAAACTTGGCCTTGGAACTATCAAAGAGTCTGATTTCTACACTTACTATCAGACAACAGTGATCACAGTGTATGATACTGATAATAAGACAGATAGAAGTCCATGCAACTGACTAGACAACTGTATTCAACTCCAGAAAAAAAAAAAGGTAACTTAAAACAGAATTGATCATTAATTTAAAAAAAATGGTTTAGAATAATAGTATGTATGATAATGGATAAATATTCAATATCTGCTTTATACTTTTCACAAAAATTAAACGTAAATAAATACATACTGATCAAAGACATATACAAAACAAACACTTTCAACTTCTAAAATGAAGTAGAGAAGAAAACTGAGGCAGACATCAGTTTGATGGTTAAATTTCAGGTCACATTCCAAAAGCATAAAGGATGAAAGAGAAAACAAGTCTGTGTTTTATTACAATTAAATACATTTACTCTGAAAATATGTTGGCAAACAAATAAAAAAGAAAAGCAGAGACTGGGCAAACACAGTTTTCAAGCACATTGATAATTGTTGTCATGTGTCTACACTATACAAAGAAGAAACACCAAACAGCCAGTTTAAAAATGAACAAAAGATAGGAACATGTAGATGTAACCAACAGTCTTATTAAATATGAAACACAGAACCAATGTAAAAGAGAAAACGGAGAGGTCAGAGCTCAGAGCTAAAATCTCACCCTTCCTCCTGTGGTGCTCCTAGCTCTCCGAAAGAGACCTACTTCCTGTGTGTATGTCTTTTCATAGTTTTTTTGTTCTGCCTTCTCATTGGTTGTAAACCCAAACACGTGACTGCCTCATCACTGCTTGTATGTACAGCCCCCTGCCAGGTCTTAAAGGCATATGTCTCCAATGCTGGCTGTATTCCTGAACACACAGAGATCTACTTAGCTCTTCTACCAAGTGCTGGGATTAAAGGCATGTGCCACCACCGCCACACTCTTGCTATGGCTCTAATAGCTCTGACCCCCGGGCAACTTTATTTATTAACATACAATCAAAATCACATTTCAGTACAATTAGAATACCACCAAAGGAACATTGTATTTATCAAATGATGTATGCAAATGAAAAATTTGCATAATGAAAGATAGCCAACATCATTATTAATTGGGAATTGTTAATTAAAAAAATACTATTAGAAGTGTACTCTGAACTCTTAAATTTGAGTGCACAAACTCCTAGGCAGGTTATGAAATTACAAAAATACGACATTTATTCTATTTGGAAGGAAATATGATAAGAACACTTTAGAAATTGTACTAAATTTTCTAGTGAGCTAAACTAGTCTTCCCATACAACTAGAAATGGTAATATATGTATTTGTCCAATTGACACAAACTTTTACATCTAAAAACTGCATGAAATATTCAAATCATTTCATTCCTAATTTCCTTAAATAAGGAGCAAATAAGGGATCCATCAATAGTCAAACAGGTAACGGTGCAGCATGAACAAAGTGACCATATTCAACATGAAAATAAATGATTTATCATGATACAGAGGCAAGGCTGTGACTTAAAAGCATATAGCTAAGAGAAAGAAACAAGCCTACAAAACCTACATATAAACCCTATATATATATATTCAGTCACAAAAAAGGGGGGCGATATAAAAATGTACATCTCCTTATATATGGCTTTGGGAGAGGGGACAATGGTTTAATAGGTTCTATGTAAAAGATTTTTGAAGGAAGTAAAACTGTACTATGTTAGGATACAATATTACTTATATGATAGTAAACATTTGTGTACACTTCTAGATCTCCATAGGATAAAGTATAAACATTAATTCATATGGAAGTTTAAAAACATCAGTTATGAGAGCCTGAACAGATAATTCTTCAACTCCTACAATTAAGGCTTAAGGTACATCACGGAAAACGGTTTGGAAAGATTATAGGAGTCAGAGGAATCCAGAGGACCAGGAATCTCTGAGACTGTATCTCTTAGAGATGTCTGGCAAAACATGACTTGAACATTGACAATATCAATAGACATGCAAATATGGAAAGGTGAAATCTTCACAGAGTTCCACCCCTAGACAAGGAACAATAGTTATTAATTACTGCTGGGAGTGGGGGAAGTCTCTTAACAGGGTGAAAGAGAAGAGAAATGACAAAATTATATTGTAATTCAAATATATTAAATAAAAAAGAATAATAAATCTATCTCACTGTTTCGCAACTGTATCTCATCTTCAGTGATTTAGGTAGCAGATATTTGGTCTCATGTCTATAGCTTTATTGTATTAAATGTGCTTCTTCGTTATTGATTCATGCAACACCACGCATGGTTCAGAGAGTCATAAATTCATATTAACAGAAAAAGCCTAGTAATAATGACATCAATTCTACACTCAGATCATGCTACATTTCCAACATTGTGTGTGTGTGTGTGTGTGTCAAACAGCACCATTTATAGGTATTTGAGAATAGGTCTGAAAATTGGTTTCCTTGTTTATATGCTGCTATCCTACCCAGAATTATGTTAAAACCTCAGTTGTTTTGCCTGAACAGAAAAACACTGTAAAGATGAATGACTATTCATTTCAATGCTTCCCCTCACTAATTTGTCCATTTGCTCTGAGTTCCTATGGATGTCTTTGCTTGGGTGGCATTATTTTAAATGATACCTTTACACAATGTTTCTCTCTCTTCAGCTATCACATTCAAATGCATTTGTGGAATTCAGCCATGCATATAAACAGCAATTTTTCAAATATGTGTTTCCAAAACAAGCCATTTCTAGCTACTCCACAGCACGACGTCCAACTGAAGTATTATTATAATCATCTAATTAAATGATAACCAAAGCAAAAAAGAAAATTATTGTCCACTGGCAAAGAGACACATACACAAAAGCAAACAAAAGTCAGTGGAAGAGAACAGCTGTACAATGTGCACAGATGCATTTGTCTTGGTTAGAGGGATGAAACAGAAGTGTAAATCATAGAGAATATGAACATGGATGTAGTTGCTCATTCATTACTGCAATGTTTTTTTTTTTTATTACAAGCACTATGGTTTTTCTCTATTTAATCTCTTTCCAATGCTTCCCCTCTATATTTCTATTTTTTTATTACTCTCTTCTTTCTGACTTTGAAGTCTTAGGATATATCAGGACTAATTTCCAAGACCTTTCCTTTTTTATCTTTGTACTCAGTTCTTAGATTACTCCCAACTTGAAATGCTACATGATCACTGATTTAAAATGTTCATCAGTTTGGTTTATGAAAATTCAATCTGATAGATAGTGAGGTCTCATTGATTTTTCTGATATTATCATTTTTTATTTCAATGCTGCCTTACAATTAATGAACACATGTTCTATATTTAATTTTCTCTTCTCTTCTTCTAGTTCCTTGAAAACAAAAGCTGTAGCTGGAAGTTTTCCTATGTTCCCCATGGTCTGCAGCTGCTCAGACCCAAGTAAACACACAGTGGCTTATATTAATTAAAACTGCTCGGCCATTAGCTCAGGCTAATGACTGGCTCCTACACTTAAATGAAGCCCATTTCATTGTTGTCTATATGTTGTCATATGTTCCATGGCTTTACCTGTTTGCCATTACATGCTGCTCCATGGACAGTGAGCTTGTGTCTCTTGACTCAGCCTTTCTCTTCCCAGAATTCTCCTTGTCTGCTTATCCTGCCTATACTTCCTGCCTGGCTACTGGCCAATCAGTGATTTATTAAACCACTGTATAAAAGAATTATTTCACAGCAAAAAGCTGTTATTGATTTTAAATCTTCCATCGATTATATGAATTCACATATAGGAATTTAGGTCATACACACACACTTTATTTTGATGTGATAGTGTTGCTTTTAATATGGTTTCAGCTATATCCTACAAAACTGTACAGAATGACTTTTCATGTTTAATCATTTTAAAACAGTTTAATTTCTTTAAATGTTTAGTCCATCATGTGTTGATTACTAATCATTTGTAGATATAGTTCTACTACTCTTATATAGCTTACTTATATGTGTTCTAAGAATATACTTCTCATGATAGCTATCATTTCTTACAATTTCTTTTACAGATCAGGATATACCTTAGTGAATATCCCATGTGTACCTGAGAGGAAGATTAGTTATTACAAATTATTGTGATACTGAGATTAATATATACTAACATCCAAGTGTAAATGTTTATTTGGTGGGCTTCACTAATGGCCTAGAACTAACCAAAGAAAAGTTTATCACTGAGTCAACTGTATATAATTTTTGGAACTCATTTATCTGCCTTAATTCATTTGTCCAATTTGTCAAAGCACAACTGCATATTTCATATGTGAAACATTTGTTTTAAAATATTTTACATAATAAAACATATAAGAATATTATAGATCTCACATTAATAATGATGTTCTAACATAACCAGAAATAATTAAAAAGTAAAAAACACTGTTTATAATTTGGTTAGTAACTTACTTTTAAGGGCAATTACACTACTGACTGAAATATATCACATTCATTTTAAATTTGGAGTAGGGTATCTTACAGAACTGTAAGATTTCATTAGAAGATAATCAGAAGACAACCTATCAAATGTTCAAAATCCAGAAAATGTTTTCAGCCAATGTACAGACATAGTTTAATTTTATACATTTTATTCTTAGAGGTTGTAATGTTTCCTATTATAGTTAAACAAATTGTCTCCATGTTCAGGTCAAAATAATTTACACAAAGTGTTTTCTATGTCATCAGAATTACAGGAAATTTTTTAACATTTGGAGAGACACAAAAAAAATTTAATATGCAGTTAGCTATTCTTGATGATGATCAAAGAACGAGGAAAATAAATGATTAGACATAATGCCAGAACATATGTAGCAAATGCATTTAACTTTAAACTACAAAATCTTTAATAAATCTTCCACCTTAATGACCCACAGGAGAGAGTCACATTTGAAAATAAAATACAACATTACTTTGTTCCTTGGGTAGGCTTTCTCCCCTTAAAATCACAACAATCAATTACTGATGACCCCTGTGCCTGACATTAGTATTCAATATCAAATTGCCAATAATGTAATCATTTAAAATCTCACTGTTTGGGCCATGTAATCTTGTCTGTGCAGTATTCCTCAAAACTTGAATTCTATAGAGAAAAGAGGAAATTTTGTAAGAGCCAGTGATGGTGGATGACTCTGAGGAAGCAAATCCTTCAGAAACAACCGTGCTGATACAACTATGAATTCTATACATCTGAGTTACAGACATCTTCCTTCACAAGATCAAAATATAGAAACAATATACATGGCCTCTTGTGAACATGAAGTGTTTCTAAATTTACTTCAATACATTAGTTGCTAAGTTATAACAGCAATGCCACAGTGCAATTTTTTGTTTTATTTAGAAAATAAAAACATTAGAACTTGGTATATAAAGCCAGGCAGATTTGCATCTTGGCTTAATGATTTTGTACATGGTTAAAAAAAGAAAGAAACAAACAAACAAACAAAACCAAAGTGGAATCCTACTCCTACTTACAGATTTAACAAAAAGATTTAGGTAAGTAAACATATAATAATTAGGAAGAAATATTAAGATTATTTTAAATAGTTTTTTAAACTATAAAGTGCCAATATATTTTCAAAAAACTGTCATAAAATGAATACCTACTAGTCAAAATCATTTTCTGAACTTATGTCTGAAACACACTTGAAAACTTTCAAACAAGCATAATTTATGATACATTTTGGTATTAGTATGAGAAAAAAGACTTTTCCTAACAGCTCTTTTACTCTTTTAAAAATATATGATCAGCTTTCAAATCTCTATTGTAGTCAGAATACAAATTAAAATTGTTTCTCTATATTAAATGAGTATACTTCATTTATTTTTATTTGTTATTCAGGAAGTGTTTCGAGACTCCTCTGTGTAACAGATCTGATTTTCTTGGAACTTGCTTTGTAGACCATGCTGGCCAATGTAGACCAATGCACAGAGAGAATTGTCTGTATCTTTCTCCTAGTGCTGGGATCAAAGGCATGTACCAACACCACCCGGCAGCAGATAAGTATAATTTAACAAGAATACATTGTGATTTGAGCTTAAATCCTGATTAATTATATCAGCGTAATAACAGAAGTCATCATTACTTATATCACTGCAATCTAGAAAGGATTTGTATAGCTTTAGGAAAACTGATTTCATCCAACACTAATGAAATATTTTCCACATGCAAATAATCACTTTAGTTTATTGAAAACATAAGGAAAAATGAACAGATGCAACAAAAATAGAGTAGACGATTTTTTTGAGCTAAGGAAGACCTTTGCATGTAGCCTTGAACTTGAAATCCTCCTGCCTCACCTTCCTACTGCTGAGAAAATAATGTTGCACTGCTATCTCACTAACAATTCAGTTCTATAAAACATGTTTTAACATTTTTTGGATCTTATATTTTGATGACCATGAACAACTGCTGCTCTCTGTGATTTACAAATATTTACAACATATGCCACATTTGACACTTTTCACTTCAGTTGCTGTTTATTTGTTCAATCTTTGTCCTTTCTGGGTGGGAGGGCATCTGAAATGACTAACATCTATACTGTGCCTCTCACTAGTTACTTATGTGTTTTCTTATGTTGAATGACACAAATCCTTGGGAGACATGAGCAAATATTCGCCCACCTCATATAGGCCACTGACAACAAATCAAAGTAGATACTACAGAAGTCTAACTTGTTAACCTTTATTAGGATTTTTTTTACATTTATTAGAGTTTTATTAAAATTATTTAGTGGAATATGGACAAGGGTTTACTTGTTATCTTTGACAAAACATCTCAAGATTCTGTTACCTAGCCAGGCTGTGGTGGTACATGCCATTAATTCCAGCATTCTGGAGTCAGGGACAGGCAGATCTCTGGGAGTTAAAGGCTAGCCTAGTCTACCAGGCAAGGTCCAGGAAAGCCAAGGCTACATAGAAAAACCCTGTCTTAAAAAAATAAATAAATAAATAAAGAATCTTTTGACAAACTTAGTATTTTTCTTTTGCCAGTGTGAGTGATACAGTACTTTTCCCTGAATCTATAAGATTTTCATGTCCATGCTCATTTTCATGTGCTATGAGAAGTCAGCCGTGTTTAGACTCCTTGCTTTGTCTCATTCCAGGGCTGAAGCTGATGATAAAATGATTACTTGGAAACTTCTGTTCTCATGGCAGGAGTGCAAAACTCAGTCTTAGAATCACACCACATGTGTCTACTCACAGATTGCACTGCAAATTTTCTCTCAGATGGATGCAAAAACAAGCCAAGTGTCAAAAGCATGAGAATGAGGAGAGGGTGTGCAGATATGATCCTGGACGCTGAGGGGAAATCGCAGTGATGAAGAAGCAATGCTTTTAAGAAATAGGATGATCTTCAAGACTGAAACCAAATCTCATGAGTGTTTTCTTTTTTGTTTCATTTTTTAGATTTGTTAGTCTAATTGGATGAACTAAAATATGATTTTTGTGGCTTAGTGGTGGTTATTGTTGTTGTGATGAAACACCATGACCAAAACAACTGGGTGAAGAAAGGGTTTATCTTATGTTTCCTTACCACTGGCCATCATTGAAGGAGTCTGGACAAGAACTCAGGGTAGAAACCTGGAGTCAGGAGCTGATGCAGAGGCCATGAGGAGTGCTATTTACTGACTTGCTCCTCATGGCTTGCTCAGCCTGCTTTCTTATATAACTAAGACCACTACTCTCAATAAACTAGACCCTCCCACATGAATAACTAAGAAAACACCTTATAGGCTTACCTTCAGACAGATCTTATGAAGGCACTTTGATTGAGGCATAATTTGTTCTGATAAATAGCTTGTATCAAGTTGACATAAAACTAGCCAAAACACCTTGATAGACCCTGAGTTGAAACAAAGTGGGAAGATTGGTCATTTTTACTTCATATAGACAAATTGCTTAGACAAAGACACTGTTGTGTAATAAAGGGAGATTGCTTCAGTGGACAGAGATACAGGATTGGTGCTCTCTGGATACATACTGGAGTTTGACTTTGAAATGTCCCCAAAAAGACTGAGTTGAAGACTTGATTATCTTAAAGGTGTGATTTTTGCAAGTGATAAAAATTTGAGTTAGGAGATTAGCTGAATGAGGTAGGTGACTGCATCTCATTTCATTGAGGTGGGAAACTTCCCATAGGGCCCTGCCTTTTTTCTTTCTTCTTTCTGTCTATCATGAGGTGAGTTGATTTGATCTGGCAACACTGACCTCATTACAGAGTTCTGCCTCATCAACTGGAGTAAGGAAGAGCACAGCCAAGTCACCATGGAGTGAAATTTCTGAAACTATGAATTTGTATAACTTAATCTTTCCTACACTAACTTGATATTACTGTGTTCTTCTTTCTATAGTCATTAAAGAGCAGACTAGCAATACTGATACATAATCATTGCTGGATTTATAAATAAAACTTTGCTGAAAGAGAGTCATACTGAGTTACACATGCCAATAACCTACTACCTGTGTTCATACGTGTTTACAGCAATGTAGTAAAATCAATTATCAATGTAGTAAAATCAATGAGTGCATTGCACAAATGAATTAAATATTTGCTGTTTGAATCATACAATAAATCTCAACACCTTCTACAGGTTGCTGAGTCTCTCTGAAATAATAAAGATAAAACAGCAAATATCTGGTTTTGTTCATCAGTCATAATTTTAACTTCAGCATTTTTTATCAATTTTTGTCCAGTTAAAAATATAGTTGCATTTGGCATTAAAAAAACCACAATTCTCAAAATTGAAATACATGAAATGGAACAGATTATGAGGAAAAACACATAAAATATTACTAAATAAATTCAATTAAAATATCAGATAATAAACAGTACATGTGTTAACAATTTGAAAAAATAAAAGAAGTGTAGTGGGAGTCCAGAAATATTTTTTCTAGAAAATTGATCTATTAAATATATCGACTGCTTTTGACCTGAATAACTTGGGGTGACAGGCATTTAAATGAAGTGTTTCCAGATGCAGTGTATTAAATTAAAATATTCCATAGGCATGAAGCCATACTGTCATTATCTTGATATATACATATATATATATATATATATATATATATATATATATATATAAAGGTTTATCTATTTACAAAACTGTCATTTCCTCCACAGTACTATTGTCAGTACACAGTATTGATTGTATAGTCTCCTATTTTATGCATAATTTCACATTTTCTAAACTGCTAATTCTGTATCACAAAGGATGAAACCCAAATACAGCTGGCTCATTTATTGAACAACAGTGTTTTCTCTTGAGCTACAAACTGCATATTGATAGAGAAAACAACAGAAGGCCCACAAGTAAGGTATCTGCAATTTTCAAGCAGTTACAACAATAACCAGCCAGGATGTTTGCTTTGTTTCATAGTTAACCACTACCTTTCATATAAAGATTAGATTTCCATATTGGATATGCTTTCCTGCTCTTCTGTTTATTTCTTTCTTGTGTTTTTTTTTCAATACGGTTTTTGAGTGGAGTTAGTAAATGATATAATTCAAACTGAAGTGAATGATGAAAAAAATGCTTGGCAGCAATATATGAATGCTGTAATAAAGCCTCTCCACATACACAGCTCTGCAAAATCTGACCTCTGTCATGTCATTATTCAATGACTGTGTTAAAATTAAACAATAATGAACAGTCCCAGGTGGTCCATTTTAAGGAAAAAACAAAAACAAAAAGGTATTTTCAGTATAACTCATTATTCAAGTCAAAATAAAATCTTAATAAGTTATGCATGTGTCAAATATTATTTAGTAGTATTTTGTGTTGATGTTATAGGAGGACATTATTGCTCTCAATCTTCCCCTAGCATATCAATCTAAACCTGTTAAAACCTGCTAAACACTCACTTTGATGTAATGTTAGAAAAATCACATTTACTATATTGCAAAGAATATATACCTATATTGCTAAAAACACAAGAAAAAATTCCTATGATGAAGTTAAGGAGGCCTAGAAAAAAGTTGAATTATACACCCTAAGTTGGACAAGACATAATTATGAAGAATGGAACATTTTGTTAATGAATCAAGTTAACTTCATTCAAAGAAAAGGAATGGAACAAATCAGATACACTATCAAGAGTAACATCAGACCAGAGAGTCTTTATGTAAATTTAATTACTTATCAGTTTCTAGAGACTGGAAAGAACATTTTATAAGCATGCTCACACAAACACATATATCCATATATATACACAATTATTTTAATAATATTAATTATATAGTTCATGAATTAATGTATCACAGGAGCTGCAGTTTGTACTTGGTCCACATTTATTGTGTCTCATAATGCAATTTTGAAAGTTAAAATAGTTCTAGAAGTTACAAGATTTCTTCATGAAGTGCATGGTAATTAGCAAAGAGATTGACAACTGGATAATGTTGAGAAAGAGACAGACAAATGATAGATTATTGATGTAACCAACCGTCTTATTAAATAAGAAACACAGAAACAATGTAAAAGAGAAAGCCGAGAGGTCAGAGCTCAGAGCTAAAATCTCACCCTTCCACCTGCGGTGTCCCAGCTTCCCGAAAGAGGGCTACTTCCTGTCTGTACGTCTTTTTTATAGTATGTTGTTCTGCCTTCTCATTGGTTGTAAACCCAAACACATGACTGCCTCGTCACTGTCTGAATGTACAGCCCCCTAGGTCTTAAAGGCATATGTCTCCAATACTGGCTGTATCCCTGAACACACAGAGATATATGGGATTAAAGGCGTGTGCCACCACCTCCACACTCTGTCTATGGCTCTAATAGCTCTGATCCCCGGGCAACTTTATTTATTAACATACAATCAAAATCACATTTCAGTACAATTAGAATACCACCACAATAGATAGATAGATAGATAGATAGATAGATAGATAGATAGATAGATGGATGGATGGATGGATGGATGGATGGATGGATGGATGGATGGGTGGGTGGGTGGGTGGGTGGGTGGGTGGGTGGGTGGGTGGGTGGGTGGGTGGGTGGGTGGATGGATGGTTAGATGGATAGATAGATAGATAGATAGATAGATAGATAGATAGATAGATAGATAGACAGACAGATGATTTTGGTCAAAACCATCTCCTCCAGACACTGTGATCTGTGAGAAAGAGGTAACAGGATGATTGGAGGAGCCAGAGATGAGAGATGACTGCAAGAAAACAGCATCCCCAGGCCCATCAGGACTGATGTATATGTGAACTCAAGGAGATTGTGACAGCATTCACAAGACTTGCACAGGTTCATATCAGACAAATTCCCAGCATTGAGAAGGTTTAGTAGACACAAAGTTGCTTCCCTAGCCAAAAAGCCATTTACAACTGATAACTGCTGGGAAAATCATTTTTCTGCGACAGAGAGCCACATCAACCACACCCCAAAGCAGGACCCAGGCCTAGGAGTAGTTGGTCAAACACAACACACTCAGGTTTTGTAAACTTTTTGTTTTGTTGTGATATATTTGGTCTTTTGATTTCATGCTTTTTTAAACACAGTTCATTAATACTTTAGAAATTTAAATACATATAATTAATTAATTAATTAATTAATTAACACAGATCACAGTTTCCCCTCCCTGCCTCACCTGCTCCCAGCCATTCCAACATCCCCTCCCCTAATCCTTTCTTTCTCATTTATCTTCAGAAAAGAGCAGGCCATGTTATTCAGCCAGTCAAGGCATATCAAGTTACAGTAAGATTAGGCACCTCCGCTCCTGTTAAAGCTGTATGAGGCAACCCAATATAAGAAAATCATGCCAAAAGCAGGTGAAAGAGTCAGACACAGGCCCATTTTCCCAAAATAGACCAAGCTACACAATTGTAACATATGTGCAGAGAGCATGGGTCAGTTTCAGACAAGCTCACTGGTTGGCGCTTCAGTTTCTGTGAGTCACTATGAGCCCAGGTTAGTTGAATCTGTGGATTTTCTTGTGGTGTTCTTGGCCCCTCTGGCTTCTACTACCCTTCTCCCTCTTCCATTGGATTTCCTGTGTTCTGCCTGTGTTTGACTGTGGGTCTCTGCATCTGTTTCTATCAGTTGCTTGGTGAAGCTTGGCTAGGCAATGGACTATGAGTATAGCAGAATATCATTAGGAATTATTTTGTTGACTTTTTTTTTGCCAGTCATGCTTGGTTCTATCCTAGGATGCTAGGCTGTCCAGCCTCTGGATCCTAGCCCTCCAGGCAGTGTCAGGGTTGGGCTTTCTCTCATGGTATGGTTCTCAAGCTGGACCAGTCATTGGTTGGCCATTCCCAAAATTTCTGTGCCTCCTTTGTCCCAGCATATTCTATAGGCAGAGCAAATTGTCTGTCAGAGGTTATGTGGCTGGGCAGTTCCCGATCCCTCCATTGGATGGCTTGCCTGGTTACAGGAGACAGCTGGTTTAGGCCTCATATCCCCATTGCTAGGCATGTTAGCTGAGGTTACCCTCATAGATTTCTGGGAGTTTCCGTTGCATTAGATTGCTAGCTCATCCCAGAAGTGGCTCTGATTCTAGTTGTCTTTCCCAGTACTCTTTCCCTCCATCATTCCCCAACCTTATCCCTCCTATTACTATGCCCAGCCCTCCATCCAGATGTCTTCCCTCATCCACATGTGATGTCAATTCCATTTCCTATTCACAGTGAGATTCATGTGTTCCCCCTTGAGCTTTCCTTGTTACTTAGCTTCTTTGGATCTGTGGATCATACCATGGCTATCCTTTACTTTATGGCTAATATCTACCTATAAGTGAATACTTACCACGTTTATCTTTCTGACTCTGGGTTACCTCATTCAGTATGATCTTTTCTAGTTCTATCCATTTCACAGAAAATTTCATGATGTCATTGTTTTTAACAGATGAGTAAAAATCTGTTGTGTAAAACGAACACATTTGCTTTATCCACTTTTCCAGTTGATGAAAATGTGAATTGATTCCATTTTCTGGCTTTTACAAATAAAACTACTATGAACATAGTTGAGCAAGTGTCCTTGTGGTATGGTAGAGTGCCCAACTTAATATTTTTATTTGTTTGTTTAGTTTTTCTGTTTTGGTTTTTTTGTCATTCTTTTTTGAGAGAGAGAGAAAGAGCAAGAGCGAGAGCGAGAGAGAGCGAGAGCGAGAGCGAGAGCGAGAGCGAGAGCGAGAGCGAGAGAGAGAGAGAGAGAGAGAGAGAGAGAGAGAGAGAAGGAGAATGAATTGAAATTGGGTGGGTAGAGAGCTGGGGAGGACCTAAGAGGGTAAAGACTATAATAAATATATACTGTATATATATATAAACACACACACACACACACACACACACACACACACACACACACACACAATTTCATGATTGATAAAATGAAATGGGGAGCTCAGAAGATAGGTAAGAAAAGTGAAAAGTTTGTCACATAAGCATAAGGCCCTAAGTGTGATAGTCAAAACCCTTGGTGGAAAACAAACAAACAAATAAACAAACAGAAAACAGCCTACCAGTGACTTTTCCCAGTTAAGTATAAACAGATACAAGAAGAATGCTGTGACTTTCTCTCAAGACAGTGTACCGGAAACACTGCTTTCTAGGTTCAATGGCAGACATCGCCTCAAGAAAACAATGTGGACTGTGGCCAAGGAAAATGTTACAGACACCATACCTCAAATGCTGGTCTCCATACCCACATATCACATGCACACACCTATGCACCTATCTGCGCACACACATGAAAATGGTTAATGGAATACTAAAAATTCCATGTTTGAAAAATTAGTGTTGGCAAGAAGCATCAATCATCTTCCAGTACAACTAAAACAAGTAAGTCATGTGTTCTTTAGAAATAACCTTATTGACTTAGAGAACTAGTTTTTGAACTACTAAAAATGTGAAACTTGAGTTCTAGTTATTAAAGTGTATTTTTTATTTAATTTCAGTTCATTCAGACCTCTCACATACCACAATCTCTTTACCCTTCTTTTGCTAGAGGAAGAAGTTCTTTTAGGTATCATGTAAAGGTGTTACCATTAGCCTCTATAATGATGTGCTTTAGAAGAGGCCCATGTGAGTAACCTCGTAGGAATTTATGGACCACAGCATCTGGAAAGCAATAACTTCTCAACGTCATTAGGTCATTTGAAACTGGAAACTAAGAGAAAGAAAGTAAAGAGAAGAGGAATCATGCAACTGAAGCCTGCCAAACAAAGATGTATGCCACAATAAAAATCTTGTAGCTAGTTCTAATTTTATGTAATATGTCTGCATTTATTTCATATTGCTAAATGAGAAATGTTTGCTAGATAATTCTCTTTTTAATGGGCATATTTATTTCTTATAGGAATGGTCCATCTGGTTAATTTTCACTGAGTTTTAACTTTTTCTAACAATTAAAATTTCTTCCTAAAAATATTTTATAAATAAATTTCCATGCACTGCTCATTGTGAAATAAAGTATAGACCATGTTGTCAGCATTTAAGTCTAAACCCTTATTCAAAGCTTCATATTTGAGGGCAATTATCAATTCCTTTTTCAAATGGGAACTTAATAAAATATAAATTTTCTTTAAGAATATTTATATAAATTTTGATTTATAGAAAATGAAATGAAGTCCAATTACAGATAAGAAATAAATATTATCACTTGAGAGTACTAAGTTCGCTTTCATATAATTGACTTTAAATTATTTCCACTATTCTATTGCTGGTGGGATTTATAGTCCTAATTCTAAATTTAAAAGTAATTAAAACTGTTATCCACCATCCAAACATTACAGTCTATGATGAGGAAGGTAAATTGTATTAGGTACAATTTCAAGTTAAGAATGAAAGACATAAGTTAGCTATTCCTTTAAGATTTCCTTGATGTACAAGGAGGTCATGAGGGGCTAATTCCAAAATCCCAAATATGTGTACATGTTAATATTATATTCAACTTTAAGTATTTCCTGCAACAGTTCTATAAACTGCTAGTTGCTAAAGAACATTATTTTACAGTTGTAGGTAAATGAAGTTCTTTTTGGCAATTAAGTAAATAGGAACAAAGATGAGTAGAAAATAAATTATACACACATGCATACACAAACATGTATGCATATATATACATAGAGAAAGGGGTGCTTATATTTCCAATTGTGTAAATAGATAATATAAGAAATATACAAAAAGTATGTCTTTATATGTGATATACGGTACACACATACATGCATACATACACACGCACACACACACACACTGGCAGTTCTACTTACTTAGCATAGAGAAAAGTAGCTGACAAAAGCCTCTACCAGTTAATGCCTTTCAATATTGTTGAAATTTCTAATTAATTATTCAGTTCATTTATACTATTCAGTAAAACACCGTACACTAGGGAATGTTTCTCTTGGTCATGGAGACAGGGAGGTCTAAGACGCCAACAGTGTCTGGTAAAAGTCCGTATAATAGATCTCCTTTTCTGTACTGTCAAAACTGTCACCTCAAAGGGCAGGACCCACAGAGATCATCAAGATCACAGGGCACACAGAATGCAACAGGTCTCTCCCACGAATGTAATCAATACATTCAGAATTCCTCCAGAGGCCTTGACCTCTTGGGTTCCATATTTTTTAAAATTTTGAGGTTATAATTACATCTCTCTCTTCCCTTCCTCCCCTCCAACCCCCGGCCCATGTACCTCTCCAAGCCATTCCTTCAAATTCATGGTGTTTTCCACTAATGGTTATTACACACATCTATGAATATGCATATACATATGTATTTCTGAGTATGACCTGTTTAGTCTATAGATGTTACTTGTGTGTTTTCAAGGCTCTCTACTTGGCAAAGAATATCCAATTAATGCTCTTCCATGGGGAAGACTATGTCTCCAGTCTGACCTTTCCTTAGCTGCCTATATATAGTTCTTTGTGTAGGATTGAGAACTCACGGGCATCACCCCATCTAGTTTGGCATGCTCCTTAGTGACTTCCTTGGTCAGCTGATGTTTGTGAAGTCATGTTGGTGAGACTTCAACAGTGTAACTTCTTGAATAATAATTTGCCTTGAGAACCCAGAGTTAGAATTTTTGTCTCTTTTATCGAAAATAGCTTCAACTGGAAACAACTGGAATTGATTCTATCCTTGAAAGTATCTTTCAGTGATAAATAGCATTGAAGCACAGGACTTTTTTTATTACATAATATACTGATATTAAAGATAGAATTTAATTTCTGATGTGACCTTGTATCTTAAGTGTCATAATGGCAACCAAATTATTACATGCCCCATCGTTTATATGACTGTGTCTTAAATGTACATATGTTAAAATTTTGGTACTCAGGATGCCACTGTTGATATGTGGTAGAACCTTTATGGATTTATGATATTGTGGGCATGGTGCGTGTTATATCAAATGATATTGTTGGACTGTTGGCCCTTCCTTTTTCTCTTCATTTTCTGATCCTGGGCTACGTGACTTTCTGCTATGACCATCTAACAATGCTACCAGAGATATACTAGCAATTGGTAGTGTCAATTATGGATGGAAGTTCCAGAAACTGTGAACCAAACTAACCTTATGTCTTTATAAAGTAATTGTCTCAAGTATTTCATTATAGTGATAGAAATTTGATTATCATTACATTTCTAATGGAACACATCAGCACTTTTAATAGTTTGAAGTGAAATTTATTAGCACAATTACAAGTTGAAAGCAAAACAGTTTCAAGAGAAATATGTGTGATAAAAAGTTTTGAGAGTTGTAAGAAAAGAGGTTCAAGAATTTTTGCTTACTATGCAAGTCTTTATTTTGGCTGAAAGATAATATAACTGTAATTTCGTTCCTGTAGAATGAGATATCCATAATAGTAAATGAGGTAATTGAAGATACTTAAATTATTATAATTGGTTTCTATTTCACCTATGCAAATAAATTACAAATGAATTAATCAGTTAAATAATAAATACTGGTACAAAGCTGTTATCATGTTAATCAGTATTAAAGTTCAGTATTCTGAAAATATAATCTTACTGGAACACTAAAGCCCAGAACTTGGCTTATGTTTAAATATTTGATAAATATAAATCAAAAAACTTCTACATAATTCCTAGGAAAAGGAAAAGTAATTACTGAAAATTAACTAATTAGTTATTTTGCCACTCATTCATTTATCGACAAATATTGCAATAACATCATTCAGAATATTATTTAATGTGATAATGGTTAAGCAGAAAATTAAATGGGTATGAATCCTGGCTTTTATGGAACAATGTCTATATTTTTTCTCCGTAGCTAAATGTTTAAAACATTTATTTACATATTTGTATATAACTCAGAAAAATGTGGCAAAAAGATATTGAATTACAAATGTGAGTCCTCAGATTGATAGACTGATTAGTACTTCATCTAACCAAGTGTTCCTCACTTCTCAAAGTGCATGTGTGTGCAGGTGTGTGTGCATGAGCGTTTGTGTGTGTGTGTGTGTGTGTGTGTGTGTGTGTGTGTGTGTGTGTGTGTACACTCCATCACTCTTACAGGTTTTCTTCCTGTGATATATATTTCCAGTTATTTGAGAAATCACTTCTGACACACATTCCCTTTTCTATTTAATAGTATGAATCCCAACTGAATTAGAAAGGGAATTATCTTTATTAAAAACATGTTCTGATTTTCCAAAAGAATATAGATTTATTGTCTTTTCCTTTTTACAGAAGGGTAGATACTAATGTAAAGGACAGAAAGACCAGAGGGTTTCAAGATTTGAATTGTTTCTTCAGGTGATTTGTGCCTAATGATGAGGAGTCCCTGTAAAATAGAATGTTTATAAAACAAGATTTTAAGACACAGTAAAGACAGGGCATTCCATGGTTTGTTTCTCTTGACTCTAAGTTGATATGATGATATCAAATGGACCTTTTTCAGTGTCTACTACCTAACTGAGTGTGTGGTGAAAGTAACTTTATTAGAGCTAGGTGAAGTGAAACGTATTTCATGAAAAAATACAAACAAGCAAATCAACTAAATTATCTGTGAGAATAAAATAATTATAAGGTTTGCCAAAGGTTCTTTGGCCAAAATTTAGCCAAGCTCCTTTCAGTCCACTCTTTGCAAAGCCTCTAATGACCTTAAATGAAAACTCTGGCATAATACAGACACAATGACAAACATACAGATCATAGGAAAGCCTCTTACTAAGAAAGGAGAGAGCCGTGAAGCGCCCTGTGCCTAGAAAAAAAACAAAAAGTAGAAACACCAGACTGATAGGAGATGCTGAATAGGAGACAAGGCCTTTCAATCAGATGTATTGTTCATGGTAACTCCATTCTGGCCAGTAATTTCTATAGAATGTGGGGGGAGGCGGCGGGGGAGTGAGGCAGATTATAAAGAGCCACTTCTCTAAAAGTCTTTAAACTATGGAAAAACAGCCCAGTTTGGCTAACCTGTGAAAGGTCAGCTTCTCCACACCACCATGTAAGCACGCATTTCTCACTGTATAACATGTTTATAGACCCCTTGTCTTCCATACTCTACAATGCATTTACTCAGTACTGAGGATTTTATTGATGAACGTGGTAAGACACCTTCAACAAAATTCTGGAAGGCTACTTGAATGATAAACCAAAAATATCAAGTCAGGTTTCCTAAGAGACTGTGGAAAGCTCAGCCCTAACTTAGGCACTTATCTCAGCCTCTCCTCCCCATACTCAAAGATAATCCTGGTGGAGGTTGTGCAAAGACTGTAGAAGCAGATGGAAGTGCTGGAGTGCTGTGTAACAATGTCTTCTGTACATGATAGAGCCATTGCACATAAACTCAGCTGTGAACAAACAAGATTGAGCCAGCCCAAACCCCTCCCTCGCTAAGGAGTTGGTGGCTGCTGTGGAAGCGAGAGTCAGTTTTCTTTTAGAAATGTATTTGCTCTCTGATGGTTTACCCATGATCCAGCAGGAGGTCCTACTCTCATGTGCATTATGGAAGCACTATGTGGACTCAGTCGGTTAAAAAAGAATGAACCTATGAAATTTAAAGGAAAAATTGCCAGAAAGAATAGAAGAGAAACTGGAGAAGAGGGGATGGGAGTAGATTTGTTCAAAACATACTATATAGACACATATGAAATTTTCAAACAATAAAAATCATGTTCCCTATAAAACGATTAGCACTGGTGGATAGGTAATATTGAAACATGAATTACATAGCCTTAAATTAAAAATGACACCCCGGGTGGTCTTATAAGTATGGTAGCATCAAAGGTGAAGCAGAACACGCCCCCAGGCAGGAGGGGACTCCTCATCGACTACAAGCAGAACCTGCCTCACCAGACTATCTGGCTACAGCCTGTTCACTGTGGGCATCTGGGCCTTGCTCTTTGACTACTGGAGAATAATGAAGTGGAACCATGAGCGAGGATACCAGCAGATCAAGGATTTGGAGGCCTGGGTCGTCCTCATACTGCTTTTCCAGGCAGAGAGGGACCCGGAGGACCCTGCAGATTCTTCGGGAGAACCTGGAGAAAAAGACTATAATCATGATAGATGTGCCTGACTAGAAGGTGGAAAGGTCCGTGTTCCACACCATGTGCTGGGTGCCATCCTTCCCTGGCAAGTTGTAACAGCTGCGCTCCAAGAACGAGTTGGACAATGCCAACTGCGGCTTCACCTGGTATATGTAGGGCCCGAGCCCATGCCCACAATAAGGAATAGTAAAATAAAAACAAAATGACTCCCCAAACTACCAAAACAAAGCAAATAAGGGAAGAAAACAAAAGAGACCCCATTAAAAATTGTGCATGGCTTTCCGGGATTTAAAAACAAAGCCAGTTAAGTTTATGAGGTTTCTCTTTTTAATTTATGTTTTCATTTGAAAAGCATTAATGTAAAGCTAGAGGACTTATGAAGAGCAAAGAAGGAAAAAACATAATTTCAACCTTGTTAACCCAAGACCAAACACAAGGTAACATGATAGAGGGAGGTAGTACATCCTTTAAAAATAAATGAGTGACATTAGTAAAAACTGTTCTTCATCTTTCTGCCTGTTACCTATTAACTCCTTTAAGTTCAGGCAAATAATGTAGGGGTAAAACGGCATGGTAGTTAATATTTAGTTTGTACAATTTCATACCTGCCAGCTTTTTAGACTGTGTGACGCTCACATCTGAGGGATGTATAGCTGAATGTGTGCATAATGATCATTGAAATGATATTCTTAACTTTCCAAACTCACTGAGCTCCTGAAAATTTCGTCGAGAAAACTGCAGGTGAAGGTATTTCCCCCTGACATCCCAGCTAATTGTCGTCTCTAGAGAAAACCACTTTCATTTACTCTGCACAAAGAACTGACTCCTTATATGAGCTTTTCTATATTGCAGTTCAAAGGCACAGAGAGAAGCATCGTCTTCACTGCAAAGCATTTCAAAGTTGCATATTGTTGCCTCTGGATTTAAATTACAGTAGTTTCCTAACTTTATTTCCATATCCTTTTATGTGTGTTTTGAAACTGCATACTTGACTGAGAGAAGACAAGATCTGAAAAAGAGAAGTAAAGCAAAATTAGGGAAAATCTTCCTCAAAATAAATAGTCACTGTTCACTATAGTCATCAATACCTGAAATGGTTTCTCCACAGAAGAAATAAAAACAAGTTAGAAATTATAGGCATGTGTGATGTATGTCTTGTTAATTTTTTAACTTTTTTCCTTTTTATTTATTCTTATCTCATACAATACACCTGAAAGACCCTAGCCCTTCAGGCTTACATCCCCAAGCCTCAGAAAAAGAGAAACTTCAAGCACCAGGAAATGAGAAACTAAAAATCTAGTTCCAAGGGCAACCTGACTTAGTCATTGTTCAATCTCCCCTGCAACCATATAACAATGTAAAAAGATTTCTGTTAAGGGATGTGCTCAACTGTGACTAGGATAGTTGTAGGTGTTCCAGGAAGGACCACTGTGACCTTTGTGTTAACTCCACTCCTGCCCTGATATCCCCCCTTGAGATTTCAGGAAGAATGTACTTGTTGACGTAACTGTACCCCCTCTGTGATCACTCTGTAACCAGACCATGATCTTGTGAAACGAAATTGTATGGGAATTGTAATCTTATGGCTTTTGTGGGCGTTTCCTTTAAAAGCCCCTATGGGGCTGCAGTAAGATGCGACTCTTGCTCTTGGGAGCAGAGGAGCCCTTCTGTACAGAAGCTTAATAAATCCTCCTGATGTTGCATCAACTGGACTGGAGTCTGGGTTCTTGGGGCACCCACTTTTGACCCTAAACTTTGGGATCCAACACACCCTGACTGCATCCTCCCCTTTCTCCACTCTTCCCAACCCTCCCACCTATTCCCTACCCCCATCCATTGCTCTTCCATTTCCTTTCAGAAAAGAATGGGCTTCCCAGGGATATCAACTAAACATGGCAATAAGTTGAAGCACAAACCCTCACTCATATTAAGGCTGGACAAAGTAACCAAGTAAGAGGAAAAGGGTCCCCAGAGAAGGCATAGACTCCCAACTCCCAATGTTAGAAGTCCAATAAACACCTGAAGTTAAAGAACCATAACATAGATGCAGAGGACCTATCCATGCAGGCTCAGTGAATGCCACTTCAGTCCCTGGGAGACCCTATAAGCCCTGATTGATTGATTCAGAGGGCAATTTAACTATTTTTTATCTGAATGAAACTTTTCCTACTCTGTCAGGCCATGCATAAATATTAGATGATAATAGCACAGAAAAACAAATACACATACATACACACTTATAGGTCACCTGAAGAGAGAATATCTTTCTATGCTTCCGCATTTTGTACATAGTACTTAGCCAAAGTGTCTACTTAGTGAATGATCACTTTGCAATTAAGAAATATAAATACGATTTTTTCTTTCAGGAGATAGTCTTCACATAGCACTTAATCATGGACCTGATCAATATCTAGACTTTTTCAGAGAGAAGGAAAAAACAAAACCAGCACAGTTTTGCTTTTAACACCAGGCCTTTTGTATAGAGTTCATTGAAAGCCCATTAAAATGATGTATCTTTAGAATAAATTAGATAGTGGCCTACATCCTGCCCTGGATGCAATTAAACCACGAGCTGCCTTCTCCTGTTTTGTGCATAGATGACAGGTACATTTGTGCATGAGCCGGTTGGGAGAGGACCTTTGTGAGCATTCATTGAAATGAACCGTGCAGCCCAAAGCACCACAAACTTGACTGTAATTCAGTCACCACACTGCAGTGTCACAGAGGAGTGTCTTCTGATGTGGGGACCAAAATGTGCAAATGGAGCTTGCGGAGGGGCAATGTGTTGGCTTGTGTCCTATAAAGTGGTAGATGTGCTAACAGGTTTCATAGTGTGTGTCTATGTATTTCTCAATGTGTGTACATAGATGCTCAATAGGTCTGGGCTACAAACACTTTCTCAGCTATATTCACAACAGCTGAAAAATTCAAACCAGGATTCCACACCCATTAGTAAGTAAATGGAAAATAATTCATGACAATAAAATGTTACTATCCAGTGCTGGGAAATTCAAATACAATATGAACTTTCCCATATATTTCAATATCATGCAGCAATTAAATAATTTGGCTAGACTATTACTAGCATAGAAAAGATATATTTTATATTAAAAACTCAGTCATGTAGCCTTATGAATTCAACCACACAAATATGAACACATGTAGGAGATGATTTATAAAAAAAAAAAAATGCTGTTATTGCTTAGTGGGATTAAGTGACAGAAGACACTAGTAAACCAGGAAGACTAAAACAAACAAACAAACAAACAAACAAAAACAAAACTATTCCAGAAATACAAAGGCAAGCACAATCTAAAACAAATATAAGGTCTCAAATATGAGGGTCCCTGTGACTCTACCTAAAGGACAGAGAAGCTAAGCTTCCTTTTATTTTTATCGTTATAAGTCGTATGCACTTGGCTTTAAAACAATGTGGATCTGCAGTATTACATTGAAAAAAAAAAAGCAAACAAACTAGGATAAAACAGACGTCATCTGAAGAGAAAACTTCACACCTCCACTTTACCGAAGAGGATGAAACACTAGCAGACAGAGCTTTGCTTAAAACTCCTTGGAAGGCAAGAGAATAACTCCAGAAGATAAAATGATGGTGTAAAAACAAAAGCACACCTTGGACACAGTTGTGAATGAGCATGCACTCTGGAGCAGCACTACTGACGTCTCACCTACAACACATTCAAATAAGTGGTGCAATGTCTCATGCTAATATAATGGAGTAATAAACTCTAATGGCATTAAATGGTGTATGGAAATAGAGCTTTCCTTTTCCAACAGGATGTAAAAGATGCTCCGAATTTGTGAAGTATCTTTTCTGTTGATATTTTTCAAAGATTTTTTTTATAAAGATGGAATTTCTATAGCAGTGAATTGCTAAAGTTTTCAATGAGGTTTTTCATTCAGGCAGACCATCTAGTATGGAAACAGTTCAACTATACTGTGTCCCTGAATTTCTGTGCTGATGTTTTGTGAGAACAAAAAAATGAAAATTTCTTTGCCTGTAGTTCAATGATGAAAAGCTTCATATAAGCTGAGTTAAGAGTTTAATTTATAAAGAATAATATTAATCTCTTGTATTAATGAATCTGGTTGCTGTAACAAATGACATATACCATATATTTTATAAAATCAGAAATTAATTGAGCCAGATCCAGGAGATGGAAGTCTGGGGGAGGTTAGGATGTTTGGGTTCAGGTGAGTGTCATTTTCTAGGGAACTATTTCTGTCTCACTACAGTCTCACTCAGAAAGGGGAAGGGGACAGATATCTGGGATTTCTACTACAAAGCTTCAGGCAGAAATCATGACATTCTACCTTCATGACTATGATCTGTACCTAAACCTATGAACTTCCATGGTATATACAAATCATTTTATCTGTAGATACAGCATCCTCCTTGTATCAAGCTGAGGAGATGGCTAGTAGTTAAGAGTGTCCACTGCTCTTGCAAAGGACCCAGCTCAGTTTTCAGCATCCTAATTTGGCAGTGTACAACTCTCTGAAACTTCAACATCAGGGAGATCTGATGGTTCTGGCCTCACCTGTATTCACTGCATATACTTACACACACACACACACACACACACACACACACACACACACAATTCAATAATAAAATAATGTTTTTTTTTTAAAAAAAACTTTTTGTCAGTACACACAGGTTGATGTAATAAGAGACCATTTTCAGTTCTCTTATTTATTTATCATAAATTTAATTTTTAGAAAGGAAGAAATTCTTCTCAGCAAGTTTGATACCAACCTGATATGTTCCACACACACATGCATGCACACACACATAAAGACATATAAAACAACAACAACAAAAAAAGTCTTGGGTGAATGTGAGATGTGAGGAAGTATATTTTTACCTTTATGAAAAAATTTATTCTTCAATTTTCATATATGTGCATTCTCATGAAAAGTACATTGATAATACATTTGGAAATTACTGGGTAATGTTAGAATATCTTAAAGGCTTTTTAAAGGAAAACTTTAAAATCCTGTCAAATTATGAAAATGTAGATTCATACAATTTTATGATGTTTATTAATGAAATCTTCAGAAACTAATAGATTAATAATACAGAGTTGTAGGCAAATTTATTAGGCTCTTCCAAAGCAGAAGCTATCCCCTCCAATACATAAATAATAATTCTGAGCAACAGAATGCACAGTTTACCTGTTACCATTCAATGGGTTTGAAAGTTAATCAAGTGCTAGTTTTGAAAAGTGAATAGTCCCTTATTGCTGAAGACACCATGGATTTTAGACACAGGGCTCAGAGAAATAGGACTGTATCTGAACAAAAAGCCTGCTGTCTTTGGAAGAGTTTCTACAGTATGTGAAGGTGATGTGCATGCTTCCAAAGGTAGAATGAAATCCATATTTCTATCCAGATATTGTACCTATGAACCACAGCAATAACCAACACAGAGATATCTCTAAAGGCAAAATAGTTGTACATATCTTAGAAATTATCAACAGCTGTCTAACTGGACTAAAGGTCTGATTGAGAGGAGGGAACCCATGCTTATTCCTGTAAACAACATAAATGAGAACTATAGCAAAGCAATTCAAATATGATATTATTGAGATCATTATTTCTAGCCAATAGCTGTTGTTTTTTTATAAATATAGTGGGTGCCCTTTTAGCAACAGCTGTCCTAATCAGCAACTGCAACTCTGAAGCCACCAACAGCAGTTCCCTTACAAGGGCCACAGCCAGAGGGAATTCTGTTCCCTCAGGCACTGCTCTCTCAAGGCCAATAAGGAAAATTTTTATCTAGATCTCTACCTCTATAAAGAACTCAGGATTCAAAGGTTGATGTGAAATTCTGCTAGCTCAAAGAGGTTGAATAGCAAGTAGCTACCCTTCCCTCCTTGCTCATGTCTCCTCAGAAACCTGTATCCTTCTGCTCCAACCCCACTTAAGAACCCTGGCTACACATGGTTCCTCCCTACCACTTCCTGTCAGCTAGTTGCGGACTCAGCCTCCTGGCGGCAGGCAGGTTAATTTTATTTAATCAAACAAATGTGACACGTCTTTGCATCATCAAAACAACACATAACCACAGCATAAACAAATGTAACACATCCTAAATTAACATTCCACAACGCATAGCTGCTTTTTAAAAGGTAAGAGAAAAATGACCAAGTGAGTTAATATGAAGTACACGAAAACCAACGTTTTCTTGCTGTGTATCTTCAATAAGAAATGAAAAATACAAATAGAAGGGAAAAGACAGGAGTGGTGGCTCACAGGCAAAAGTGCTTGCAGCCCAAGTGTGAAGCCGCGAGTTTAGATCATCAGAGGCGATGTGAAGGCAGATAAAATAGACCCTGCCTGTCACCTGACACCCAAAGGGCTGGATGACAGGTGAAAATAGGAGCATCTTCAGAAGAGTTCCGGCAATCTCTCCTGCGGAACACAGCAGGGATCAACAAATAGACTATGTCTGGAGCAAGGTGGAATGCTAAGACGAACACGTAGGTCATCCTCTGACACATTACTGTGGCATGTGTGCGGCCATGCTAACAAACACCAACCAACACACAACATTCACACACACATAAAAAGATTACAGAATCCCACTCAAGTAGTGGCAAATGCACGTTGTAGTCTGTAATAACGAAGATGTATTGGGATATGTTGACATTTGTTGTACGCACGCTTGTTTTTTAATTGGTCTGTTCTCTCCATATTTCAGCATGATCACACTTTTCCTAACTTCTTTTTTTTTCCAGAAAAAAATGCATCAGAGAGGTTAAATACTAAATCCTAGTTAGACAGCTGGTTAATTGCACGAACTTCATCTTGCTCCTATCATAATTACACATTGTTTACAGCTTTTTACTTTACCATCGTGTCAAAGTTGAGCAATAGATGCAAAAATTATTTTCAATTTTCCTAGACTGTTTCATGTTAACATTTGTTCTAAGTTTGATAAACTGTCTCGAGTTTCGTATGAACAGTTACTACAAACTATTCGTTAAAAGTAAATGATAGTAATTAATTAAGTTGTGAGTTACTTGAATACTAGGTATCAGCATTTATAATGAATCATTGTAATTACATGAAATAGTACTAATTTTTGTAGACAAATTAATTATACCAATTATAGAACTTATGCATTAAAATATTTTTATATTACACTTGTAAAATTGCTGATATTATTTTGTGAATAGGTGACTTAAGGTTATATAAAGAAATTCACTTGATTTGTAGTTGTAATTCTTTTTCCTAATTGGCTGAATCCATATAAAAAAAACTCCAAAGTGAATAAAAGAAATATAAACTACCATGAAATAATACTCGATAAAATATCTATAAAGACATAGAAAATTAATGCATAAAAAGAAAAATCACTATATATCTATAAAGTTATAATAATTTGATCACACTACTTTTGTATCATACAGCAACTCATTTATTTATAATGATAATAAAAATATTTATTTTGAAGGACATTTGGGTAGTATTCTAAAAAGCCAAACATACCTATGCTATGAAATCTAGCTTAAGCACTTCCCAATTTAACAATACACTTTGACCTTGGCACAATATGCTATATGCAAATGCTTATGGCAGTCTTATTAGGAATCAATATGAACAAGAAGCCAATAAGATCATCTCAATAAATGAATGGACCAAAGATATCATGGTACAGTTATAAAGAGAACAATTACTAACAATATAAAATTTTGATTGACTAAAACGTGAAGAAATGGATGAATTTTTAATTGTACTCTGCAAGATACATCATTCTCAAAAAGTCATCCCTTATATGACTTCAACTGCATGCCTTTCTGAAAAAGTTAATGTTATGGAGTAAAGGAAATTATTAGTGGCTTCTAGAAGTTCAAGGAAGAGGCAGAATGAGCAATTGGGGCATCAAAAGCAAAGGAACTAGAATGTCAAGGAGAGTATGCAGTTAAAAGTCTGTGTCATTGTTGGCCCAAGATTGAAACATTTGGATCCCACGAATGGGAAACCTCTATGGTGCAGGAGACTCCATGAAGAGGATGAGCTGTGGAGGAAGAGGACAATGATACTGTGTTCTCTAGTCTTTCTTTCTTTGAAAATCTAGCAGTACTTTGAAAAGAGTATAAGAAATTGAGCTTTTTTTCTCTTTCCTTTTAAAAAAAAATATTAACTCATTTTATTCATCCAGCATCTCTTTTAGGTAGATGCTATTATTTTTTTGCTGGTTTTATAAATGATAAAATTAAGGCACATAAAAGTTAAGGTTGCCCACACTGCAGAATAATCACATACTGGATGACAGGATTGAACATGGAGAATCTATTTTTCAAGCCTAAAATCTTGACTACTGCCCTTCTAGACACAAACTACTCTATATTTTACATTATTATTATTATTACTACTACTACTACTACTACTACTACTACTACTACTACTACTACTACCACTACTACCACTACTACAATAGGATTCCTGACCAAAGGGTTTTTTTCCCTTTTTCTTTATTCCTCTCTGATACAATACATTCCAACCTCAACCTCCCCTCCTTCTTTTCTTCCCAGTGCCCTCACTTCTCTTCTCCCCCAGATCCAATGCTCCTTTATTTCCCTTCAGAAAACAGCGGCCTTTCAGGGACATCAGCTGAATAGAGTATAACAAGTTGTAGTAAGGCTAGACGTAAACCCTCATATCCAGGCTGGATGAGGCAACCTAATAGAAGGAAAAGAGTCCCAAGAGCAGGCAAAAGAGCCAGAGACATCCCCCATTTCCACTGTTAAGAGTCCCACAAGAACACAAAGCTACACAACCATAGGCATATTCATTCATAAAAGACCCAGAGAGACATCTAGGTTGTTGGCAGTTTCTGGTTGTTATGACCAAAACTACAATGAACATAGTTGAGCAAGTGTCCTTGTGGTAGAATAGGATGTCTTTTGGGTATGCGCAAGAGTGGTATAGCTGGATCTTCAGGTAGATCTATTTTCACCTGCCTCACATAATTGATCAAACATCTAAAAACAGATGTTGCATTGATTGATTGTTTCTCTCAGTGTCTGTGCTACTGGTGTTATATTTAGGAAGTGATCTCCTATGCCAATGCATTCAAGACTACTTCCTAATTTCTCTTCTATCAGGTTCAGAGTAACTGGATTTATGTTGAAGTCTTTGATGCACTTGGACTTAAGTTTTGAACAGGGTGACAGATATGGATCTATTTGCAGCCTTCTACACATTGACATCCAGTTATTCCAGCACCATTTGTTGAAGATGCTTTCTTTTTCCCATTGTACAGTTTTGGATTCTTTGTCAAAAACTGTATGTTCATAGGTGTGCGGATTAATGTCAGGGTCTTCAATTCAATTCCATTGGTCCACATGTCCGTTTTTATGCCAGTACCAAGCTGTTTTTATTACTGTAGCTCTATAGTAGAGCTTGAGGACAGGGACTGTGATGCCTCCAGAGGTTGTTTTATTGTACAGGATTCTTTTGGCTATCCTGGGTTTTTTGTTTTTCCATATGAAGTTGAGTATTATTCTTTCCAGGTCTGTGAAGAATTGTGTTGGTATTTTGATGGGGATTGCATTGATTCTGTAGATTGCTTTTGGCAATATTGCCATTTTTACTATGTTAATCCTACCTATCCATGAGCATGGGGGATCTTTCTATTTTCTGACATCTTCTTCAATTTCTTTTTTCAGGGACTTAAAGTTCTTTTCATATAGGTCTTTCACTTGCTTAGTTAGTGTTACCCCAAGGTATTTTATATAATTTGTGGCTATTATAAAGGGTGATATATTTCTGAGGGAACCGGATGCAGAGATCCACCACCAGGTCCCAGGTAGAGCTCCAGGAGTCCAATTGGCGAGAAAGAGGAGAGTTTGTATGAGTGAGAATTGTTGAGACCAAGGTTAGAAAAAGCACAGGGACAAATAGCCAAAAGAATGGAAACACATGAACTATGAACCAATAGCTGAGGAGCCACCAACTGGATCAGGCCCTCTGGATAAGTAAGACAGTTGATTAGCTTGAACTGTTTGGGAGGCATCCAGGCAGTGGAACCAGGACCAGTCCTCAGTACATGAGCTGGCTGTTTGGAACCTGGGAGGAGGGGACAGGACCTGCCTGAACTGAATCTACCAGGTTGAACTCAATCCCCAGGGGAGTCTTTGCCCTGGAGGAGATGGGAATGGGAAGAGGGAGGGGACACGGGAGGGGGGAGGACAAGGGAATCCGTGGCTGATTTAATGTAAAATTAAATTTTAAAATAAAAAAATTGTAAAAAAAACCTAGATGTTGCATATTATCTCTATTTTAATTTTATCTCTAAAGATTAACACAAATTATAAAAACAATAAAAATATATTGGTTAAAAATATCCATTAACAGTGCTACTATTAAAGATATATAAAACTATATTTATTGAAGATATTTTAAATTTAAAAACTATGTAAGAGTAGTATACATGAGTACTGTATTGATGTTATTTCTACTCCTCCCTTTTCCCTGTGCAATCCTCCCTAGATCCTATAATTCCATCTAAAATGCATAATGTCTTCTATAATTATTAGAAGCTGCTAAAAATTATAATTGATAAATCTTGCTGGCAGATCTCTTTCTTGTTACAAATAGGCAATTTAGGAAGTTTGCCTCTGTAGAAAAGTTTTCTTTTTATTAATGAACCAAAGATGTTTTTAACACTAGATCATTTATTTGTAATAATAGCAGATGGAAATTTTGTGACTCAGTTGGAGTTCCGTGGTGATTCAGTAAGTGTGCACAAATGTAAATCCCTATGTGTTCTAAATCCTGGTGGATTTTTAAAGATACTCTTGACAAAATCCAGTTCTACTCAAACAAAATGAAACTTTAAAAATAAAAATATTAAACCCTTATGAATACTGCATAAATAAATAAGTTTTGAAATAAAGTGAACAAGGTGCCTGAGAACAAAATAAATATTAATTTAGGAGATGCTCTCCTAGTGATACATAGAAGATAAAAGACCTCAGAGTACGACTTGTAAAATAGCATGCATTTGACAGCCTCCACTGATAAGTATATTCCAGTGGGTCTTACACAGATGGCTATGTGCTATGTAAGCTACAGTTTTCATGGCAGTTTTATTGTGGGCTTTAAATCAGTGACCTCAGAACCACAAAATACATTTTCTTATACATTGAATTATCTTCATTAACTTGTAGAAAATGCCAGGTCTGATATATCAGCGAGCTTTTTAGGAAGCATAGTATGATAGATTTCAGAAAGCCAGAGCAAGGAGTAGCAACTTTATTTGCGATGTAACTCCACTGGTTCACAGAGTTAACATACATAAATAAGGATACAAGAAGTACTATCCAGCAAAACACTCTCCTGAGGCTTGTCAGTAAGTAACTCAACAAACTTTCTAGGTCACAGTACATTCATACATTCTAGCATTAAATCTGAGATTGGACCACCATCTTGGCTAATTGCATGTCTAGCTACTCAGCAGACATAGATAAGGTAATTGAGATGGGTCAAGTCATATGCTTTGTGCTGAACCTACCAATCCCTCGGCCTTCTACCTTTTATTTGAGAAATATAAAGTCTCACAGAGATACACATATCTAGGTAAAAATTACAATACCTTTTGAAATGTGTGATAATAAAGGTTAAACACAAGGTTTTATAGACCCTGAGTAACAGAAGCAATTAACTCCAGGCAATAAAACCTCAGAAAAGCTAATAGAAGTGCTGATAATTGGGTGAGTCTTGAGCAAGATAAAATTACCTGGGAGAGAACACTGGGAAGAGGAATAATGAGCACACTTCAGTGGAGGACAGGATTGCCTATCTGAAGAACCAGAAACCTTCTGTGATGATGCTGTCACCAACATTTAGGAATGATCTTGGAAACTTGGGAAATAAAAGTTTCATGTTCATATTTGGCTTAATTAATGCAGAGTTTGATATTTAATATCTAATGTACTTACTATTCTGCTTCTTATTGAAATAATCAGAATATTTCAGAAATTTGACCACTCAGCTTTACTCTTTTTATGATTTATATTTTAAATGGTGTGCTTAAAGTTGGAATGTATTCTATAATAAGTTAGAAACAAATATTCCTAAAATGTTCAAAAGTTGGCTGGGTGGCGGTGGCACATGCCTTTAATCCAAGCTCTCAGGAGGCAGAGCCAGGTGGATCTCTGTGAGTTCAAGGCCAGCCTGGTCTATAGAGAAAGTTCCAGGACAGGCACCAAAACTACACGGAGAAACCCTGTCTCAAAAAAAATGTTCAAAAGTTATCAAATTATTATAAGCCATAGATAGACAAGTTACTCCACAGTAAAATTTGCCTCTTTTTAAATAAACAAATTATATATAAAAGGAAAGCTTTGTGGATGTACATTTTAAAAGGATACTCAGAATTTAATCTCCAAAGCAGGGTATAGTTTTCAGCAAGTTACTCTACTAATTTGACTTAAAAGTCTGTGAATGTATTTTTTGAGTTATTATTATATTATAGCTAATTACAAAAGGAAGATAAATAAGGTTAATTTTCTCAATGATAAATGGTAAAGATTGGTCAATAAGAACCATTAAAAATTTTTAAGTATGAACTAACTATAGACAATTATTTTGTTTCCATATTGGAAAAGGTCATCATATTAGGTATCCCAGCTCTTGGCAGATGTTAGGCATGAAGATTGTAAGTTTAAGGCTAGCTTCAATTGGAACAGATACTTCTGGATTAGGAAGAAATATTAAGAAATAATATATAAACAAAAAGGCCTGTGGGTAAACATTTTGCAAGGACACTAGTGAAGGATTTTATTCCTATTTATGTATTTATGTATTAGTTATTTATTCATTTGTTTGAAATGGGGATGTCCAGGAACTTGCTTTGTAGACCAGGCTGGCCTTGAACTCACAGAGATCCTCCTGCCTCTGCCTCCCAAGTGCTGGGTTTAAACATGATTCGCCACTGTTTTGCTAAAGTGAAAAATTTTAAATGAAGAATTTTGTTTTTAAAGAAAGAAAATCTTATTTTGAGCAGGCAAAATGGAAACAGATAAAACTACAAATTTTGCAGTCCTGTTGTTAGGACAAAGAGGCTACAGTGATACCGTGAGTTGGGACCTAGTTCTTTTAATGTCTTTTGACAAAGTACTTCCATCTTTGCTTTTTAAATTTTATTTCACTTTTAATCATGTAGATATGAGTGGGGGGGTATTTGCACATATAATTGTGTATATCTGTGGAGGTATATTTACACATGTGATTGTAGGTACCCTTGGCAATCAGAGAGGGTGTTTGATTCCACTTGGGCTAGAGTCACAAGTAGTTATTAACTGCCTTAATTGGGTGCTAGGACCTGAACTTAGGTTCTACCAGAGAACAGGCTCTTAACTGTTGAGCCATCCCTCCTGCCCCAGACAAGATATCTTCTGAATATCTTCGACACATTTTCTGTTGGAAGAACTGTGCTTTGAATACGCCACCATCACTACCACATCCTAGGTTAGTTAATATCAATGTTCGTAGACAATATTCATTATTCTTCTATACTTTATTTTATTTTTCTTTATTTTCCTCTCATATGATACATCCCCACAACAGCCTTCCCTTCATCCACTCCTCTCACCCCTGTCCACCTCCCATTTTCCCCAGATCCATTCCTCTTCTGCTTTCCTTCAGAAAAGAGCAGGCCTCTCAGGATATCAACCAAACAAAATGCAATAAGAACAAGATGTAATAACACTAGGCATAAGTCTTCATATCAAGGTTGGACGAGGCAACCCAATAGAAGGAAAAGGGTCTCCAGAGCAGGCAAAAGAGTCAGAGACAACCCCCATTCCCACTGTCAGGAGCCCCACAAAAACACTACATAGAATGTAAACTATTTCTCTTCTCCATTGTTCTGTATTTCTTTTGTCTGTGTTTTGTAAAGCTTTAGAGATTTTTACCAGAAGGGAAAGGCAATGCTTATGTCATTTATTATATTGAACAAAAAAATGTTATTGCCTATCTTTTAAAAAACTTTTTATTGATTCTTTGTGAATTTCATATCCTGTACCCAGACCCACTCATGTCCCCATCCCTCCCTATCTGCTCTCCACCCTTGCAAACTCCCAACCAAAGGAAAAATAAAAATGATAAAAAGTTTTAAAATTAAAATAAAAATAAACAAATCTTGCTGTGGAAGCTGCAGTGCATCATGATGATGTGTCACCCAGTCGGCCCTTTGTCTCAAACAGCTTTCCTTACAAATGTGCATTGTAAAGAGTCATTGGTCTGGTTGGAGGCCTCTCTGGCTTCTGCTGTACTATCAATTCTGAATCCTCATGGGGACTTCTCTCAGATATCCTGTTGTTTTCTTGTTTCATGGAGATCTTACAGCGTTTGGTTCTGCAGAACAGGCCCCTTCATGTGCCCCAGCCATTCTTAGATTGGTTAGATGTTGGGGTGAGCCAAGTCAAAGCCCTGGACCTAGGCCTGGGTGGTAGCCGAGTTGGTCACCTGACCAGCCTCCTATTCCACTGCCACCAGGGCAGCTCTCCCTCTTTGCTCAGGTGAGGGACAGTGCCAGCTCTTCTGCTTGTGGTAGCTAGCAAGGAGCAGGACCTACTCCCCCCCCCCATGTGAATGCCTTTGGGGACAGCTCTCCTATACCCACACCACCAAGGCCAATGCTCATCTACTGCCTTGGATAGGAGCAGGACCAGCTCACCTGGATTCCAAAGCTGGCAAGGGGCTTAGCCAGCTTTCTTCTCATGTCCTTGGGTTTCCTCTCTGTACCACCAGGGCCAGCTCAATGGTGTTGCCCAGGCCAGGTGCATGGCACTCTCTCTAGAGTGCTGCAGTGAGTGAGGGACAAAGTCAGCTCTGGGCATCCCACTAATATCAACAGGGCCCCGGGCTATAGCCCAGATGTGGTACATCCCCATGGCCTTTGGTGGTAACATGGGCCATGGACAGCAACCCAGACTGCTGCTGCTACAGGCTCACAGACCCAGACATGGCCCTCAGTGGCAGCATGGGTCAGGACATCTCAGTGGCCTACAGAATACTACCATCACACTGTTGTGCCTATCTTCATGGTGTACAAGCCATTCCATTTCTCTTTCTCTACCATCTCTCCACCATGTATTTCCTCATGGATGCAGGCAGGTGCCTCTACAGTGTCCCTCATGCCATGTGGCTGTGGGAGGGGACATCTCGGGCGTCTTTTACCTGCCCAGGTCTAGCATTAAAAAATGCACAAGATATAGTTTGAAGAGCAAAGGGACACTAAGAAGTAGGATGTTACAGTGAAGACATGTGTTTGAAGAAAGGCTGTAATTGTGTAATGCTTTGAGGGAGAGGCCACTGCTCTGCACTGGATTAAAGAAAGGGTCTCCTTAGGATAAGACACCAACCACCTAAGCTTCCAACTTGGGAAAGGAAAAAGGCTTTAGGAATTTTCTACTCCTAAAAATCATGTGCGAACAAAAGCTGCTAATATGATTCAAGATGGTAGGCGTCTATTCCTCTGATGGTTGCTGAACTTGGCAATACCATCTACTTGGTGCTGACATTAGATGCATCACCTAAAGGAAGCAAGAGTGAAGGTGTTGTGAAATCTTCCTCCATGGTTTCAGAGAGCAACTAAAGCCAAGTGGCAGAATAGTTCCTGTGTGAAGGCCTTTGGTAGGCAAAAGGTTGTGAGAGGGGATTATATGAAGCGGTAAAAGTGAGGCCTGGGCATCCGTGGAGTCCCAAAAGTAGTGGAGATGACAAGGTCATGGGATATCTGCCAAGGAGAATTGCATGCAGGTAGAGGAACCAAGCCAAACCAGCTTCGTATCAGGCAGCAGTAAAACTGAAGAAGGAGGAGAGCTATCTGAGCCCTTCTCAACTGACATGGAGATACAGGACTTGCTATTTTCCTAGCTGGGTTTCCCCTGCCTTGGTTCCAATATTTCTTCACTATGGCCCCCCTTTTTTTTCATTTTGGAAAGTTAATGTATATACTATGCCATTGTACAGTGAAAGAATATACATACACACACACACACACACACACACACACACACACACACACACACACACACACACTCATTATAGGAGTTTACAATTAAGAGAACACCCGAGTCTCAAAGAAGATTTTGCACTGAACTTGTAAACAATGTTAAGACTATGAGAAAACATAAGAATTTATGTATTTAGATGAAATGCTTTGCTATTATGATTTGGTCATAGGTCTATGAGTACCAAGAAATGGAGTATGGTGGTTTTATTGACTATGTCCCTCAAAGTCTCATATATTTGAACATTTAGTCCCAGTTGGTGGCATTGTTTGGGAAAATTGTAGCACCTCTTGGAGATGGAGACCTCCTGGAAGAAGTATGTCACTGGGAGAAGGCTTTTGATTGTTTATAGTCTTGTCCCACTTCCAGCTCAGTCTCTCTGCCTTCTGTTTGTATTTGTAGATGTTATCTCTCAGTTTCCTGTACCCTTTACCCTGTCTGCTGCTGGTTGCCATGCCTACCTGCCTAATAAACTCATACATCCCTGGAATCACAAGCCAAACACATTCTTCTATTTACAACTTGTCATAGTCGTGGTATTTTTATTACAGCAATACAAATTTTACTGATGAGTTGCTTAGTCTCTTTAATTAGGCTGTTTGGATGAAAATGTGTATGTGTGGGGTGCTTATTTATTTGAGCTTGTTTTACATTTGCAGCCTGAATGTTGGCCACACCAGTAAAGAAAGTGACACCCTTCCCATCATTGATCATTAGCTGTCATTTGTCCCTCAGAAAAGGATGTGGTGTCATGAACTCTTCTGCCTTTCATGATGGAATGTTGGTAGGACCAATCTTGCATAAATCTTCTATTGATACTTATTTCTGAGTAAGATCATGAGTGCAGAGACCAGAACATTTCCAGACAACACTACTTTGCAACAGAACACCCTGTCCTTTATCTCTTCCATTCTCTCTATTCTGTTTATCCATTATGTCCTACAAGCCTTCTAGAGGGTGATATATGTGACCTATTTGATAAATAGAACTTCAAGACCTCATTAATGCCTTTGATATTGATATTTGATCCAGTTATTAGTTTATGAATTAACCATTTTCCAATACAATAGAAGTGTCTCTGATGAAAGTTGAGAGCAGGACAATCTATGGCTATAGACATAAGCATTTAGGAGACAAACTGACAATAAGTTGTATAAGGCTAACATACTCTTCATCCAGGGATTTAGTTTAATAAACTATGGTTTCAGGAAGAGAGTTGCACTCCTAAATATGGTAAATTTTGCTTTGCAATTAGTGTGAAAGAACTTATTGGCATAAGCCACTCTTCCTGTTTCGAATAATAGATCTATTATGTAAAAGATTATAACATCTTCTTCAGCCACTGTTCTTTCTGCTTCAAGCATATCATGTACTCTAAAAGAAATGATAACTAGTAAAAATCTTGGAGGTGCAGGACAAGAGCAAAGAGATTTTGAAAGGTTAGTTTCTGAGTGTTACAGAAGATTGTCCTCCTACTTATAAGACTCTGCATGGAGCATTGTTGATAAGGACTGGTTGAGTACTTGGTGATTTTAGGACTTCATCATACCATTGCTTTACTTTAAAATAATAAATGTATTCATCTGAAAGATACTTATATATCTTAGTAATTCTCAGAACTGAAAATCTGAAATTCTACACTTTTCATGATTTGCTGTTTGACCAATTTAATCATTCCCAATTAACACAGAATACATTTAACATATCTAACAAGAATTGGAAGTATGCTACTTTGTTTAGTACAATGTGGAGCTAAGGTGATAAAAGCCTATTTGGTGATTGTGAAAACTAGTATTAATAAATAATGCATAGCCATGACCTTTTCATATATTGTGCTATTGTAAAGGGGCAGGAGTGAGGTTAAGAAAGCAAAGCTACCCTTCTCTTAACTTTTAACATTATTCCTCACCGTGTTTCATTTTTTTTCTACGTCAGGAAGTAGCTCACAGTCCCAAGCTAAAAAAGATAAAAGGAATTTATAGGTATTCCTGACGCAAATGAAAGCCAGGATGGAATTAACATTAAAACAATAATCAGTTGAAACAAATGAAGTTTGTTCATCTTTAAATGTATTAAGGAATAATAATTTAAGCAAATGGGAGTGAATATGATGGAATAGTGAGCTCTTTATGATTATATTACTTTTAGTATAATTATATATAGTACATAATTATGTCGAGTATAATATATAAAAGTAAACTAAAATGCCAATTAATTTTTTGATAAGATTATTAGCATAATTCATTTGTGGTAAGTTTTAATTAAGGATGGATGCTCAGAAGAAAATATACATCCTCAAGAACACTATCCCTTGAAATGTCAAACTATATATGTAACTAATGAACTCAGTATATACCAGAAATCAATGTCTTTGTGTGTGAGTATAATATATTTGAATTAATTTACAAATATGTGAAGTTTCTAGAAGCTGGAGCTACTGTTCCTAAGAATAAATTTTGTAATCATGACTCATGAATTTTTAACTATTTATCCCTTGTCTATTTTTATCAATTCTTTGAGAGTTTTATGCAATGCATTTTAATTATATTCATTTCAAACCCCAATTCATACCTTATCCACTCCTCTATCCTAATCATCCTACTTTGTATCCTTACTTTAAATCCCTTCCTGAGTAACTTGTGCATCTCAAATATTCCTGAATGTATGATCTTCCACTGGAGTGTGGTTGACTTACCAAAGACTACACTAAGGACTACACCTCTTGGAAAAAATTATCTTTCCATTCTCCAGCAACTAACAATAACCAACAGCTCAATGGCTTGGGTAGCAACATTGTGTGCCCAATTCTTGCACAGGTTTTGTATTTCACTCAACAGTGAAACTGCATGACTAGTTGCCCTGCTGTGTCCAGAAGGTAATGTTTCCATGTGGTCAGCCACTAACTATGACTCTTAAACTCTTTCTCTTCCCTCTTTCACAATGACCCCAGAGTCTTTGGATGAATGTAGTATATAACCTTCCTTTAAAGGATGAACATTCTGTAGTCACAGTCTCTTATTTGCTGACCCTGGCTCATTGCGGGTCACTGTGTTAATCAAAATCTACTAAAAATAAGAACTATTCAGATGAGGCTAACGAAATAGATTTACTATAATCATATTGATAAATCATTAGAAGAATGTTTAATACAATGTCCATTTATTAGTATAGTCATAGTAAAACCTACTTTAGGCTTAAGCAGCAGGTTTTGAGCCCAATAATGGTGATATATATGAGATTCTCTTATGGATTAAGACTTAAACCCAGTGAAAAAGTAGCTGATTACCTCCATGTGATATGGATATCGCTCTGTATAAATAAAAAGCTGGTTGGCTAGTAGCCAGGCAGGAAGTATAGGTGGGATAAGCAGAGAATAGATTTCTGGGAAGTGGAAGGCTGAGGCAGAGAGACATTGCCAGCCGCTGCCATGAGTAGATGTTAAGATACTCGTAAGCCATGAGCCATGTGGCAACTTATAGATTAATAGAAATGGGTTGATTTAATATATGAGAAGAGTTAGCAAGAAGCCTGCCACAGCCATACAGTTTGTAAATAATATAAGTCTCTGTGTGCTTACTTGGTTGGGTCTGAGCAGCCGTGGGACTGGTAAGTGAGAGAGATTTGTGCTGACCGTGGGCCAGGCAGGACCAGAAAACTCTAGCTACATCTATGTTTGTGTCACCAGGACACCAAGGGCACAACTTGCCAAGCCAATCATTATTGTATCATGCAAGGTTCATAGCTGGGTATGATTGATGATTACTTTCCTACTCTGGTAACTTGCATAGTACCTTCCAGCATTATTGAGGGTAGCCATTAGAATTAAGATATCAGGTCCATACCAGCTTGATTTCAGTATGTTCTGCATATGATGTCTTCAGTCATAGTGTTATAATCATGTATTTGAGGGTACTTAATGGCACTAGCAAAAACTTTCAATGTTTAGGGAGTCTATGGGAACTCACTGGCCAAAAGAATTAACCTACATCTGATACTGAAATTTTGTTTGTTAGCCTCTGGTGTCTAGGAAGGGCATTGTTGGCCTGATAATGGGTAATTCCATTTTAATTATTGCCTAATTTCTCAATATTAAAAATTTCCTATTACTAGTAGTGGATTCCACATCTAAAAAAGTTTGAGTGCTACCTCATAGTTATATATACATTAATAATAAAATTTTAGAATTTCAGATCTTATCTTTCTCCATATTGTCCCCCTTTAACCAGAATTATTTGCAGAGTGTGTTAGTGTCATGTTTTTGTGAATGGTTGTCATGTTCATCTTTCTATTTGAAGATAATCAGACAGTAATACTGAAGTACATCTCAATATTCATATGACTTAATCAAGTGGAAGTACATCAATTTGTCTCAAATAAAATCACAAGAAAAATGTCACAGTTTCTAAATTAATTATTCAAAAGAGTCAAATGATTGGGAAAATTCCCTTGATGAGCTAAAATTATTGGTGTAATTGATCTGTAATCGCACTTATTTTTTCCTTTTTCTTCATGGGTAGAGTGAATCTTAAGAATCTCTCTCTGACTTTATTTAATTTTATTATTGACTTTTTTGCAATGGCATATGAATTTATTAGAATTGACTATATGATTTATCAAATTTACACATACTTCCTGAAGAAATTATTCAGAAAGTAATTTGCGTTTCGTGAGGGTTAGATTTTGGCCTGTGCAGATACAGCCGTGTGTGAAGAATGAACATGAATTACTATCAACAAAATCAGCTGCTCTCTGTTTTGGCTGTTTAGCTTTATCCTGACTTGGATGGCTAAATAACTGTCCCTATGAACTGTGTCTAGCCAGCTCCATCTGATTTCATTTTCCAGGCAAGTCTGGTGAGGCAACCAGAAATAAGTAGACAATAGAATATCTGACTGATTCGCTGCCTCTAGGCAAAAAATTCTCTGTGGTGATATATAAAGCTACAAAATAAAATATACAATTATGTATTTTCAAGGATTGAGGTTTCATTATTCTTTATCATAATAAGAGGCTACCCTGCACTGAAAACTCTTAATGAGAGATATCAGATATCAACATGTAATTCACAGAATTCAGAAGACACAAAAAGAAGGACACTAGATATTCTGAGGAGTAAAGTGACCAAGTGGGGAAAATAGGATTATTACAGAATATGAACATATGCGTTGTCAAAGAATCAGTTTTAGCCAATTCGTTATGTTATATGAGAACAGTTATTGGCAACTATTTTAATTCGGAAGAGATCATGGGCTCATATTTATTCAATTGACACAGATCTACAGCAATTCTGACAATGACATTTCACAAATAATGACCTTTCATATTGTTTTTTGGCTTAATATATGAAATTTAGAGTTTAATATATTATTTTTTAAACCAATTCATTTTTCACATCTCTGTATTCATGTGTCTTTGCAATGAGATCCTTGTAATTTCTCCCTATAATTATAAGCCTTACACACAAGATTAGCTAAATCCTAAGGCATTGTGTCTACTTTTGGCTGATAGAATGTGGCCTCAAGGAGGCATGCTTTTAGTCCCTTCCCTGAAAAATGTCTTCACATGAACTAGCTACAGACTAACCTGGTGGACAATGAAAGACAGACAGTTCACTGAGTTTCTCATGTTGCCTCAGTCAACATGCAATCAATCTAACAACACATATGTGAGTGAAGCTAGCTTAAAGAATTTGTTAAGAGATTGCAAATATAAAACCTACCTAAAAATCAGCCAGTGTCTTCCAGTGTACCTCTACACTATAGACTCACAAATTATATCAGTCATTATTATGTTGTACCTTGGAAAAGTGGGTTTTGTAGTTTGCCCTCTGTTTTTATAGGCGCAGTTTTGCTGGAACACAGCTATATTATTAAGCTTATCTTGTCTGTAGTTGCTTTCCAACTACAAATAATGTCAACACGTTGAAATAAAGATTACTATGAAGACGAAACATTTCCTAACTGGTCATTTATGTAATACTTATGACCACCTTTTAAAACTGCTATCTAGTCAGGTAGGTGGTTACATAGAACTGGTAAGTATTCATCCCTGGCAAAATATAGCCAATAATGTTTGCTTTAATTAAATGTGGTATTACACTATATTGTTATTTTCAATTGATAACAATTGCTACATGATCTAAATTTTGTCATTAATTTGCATTTGATTTGAATACATTAATAATAAATTCAGAATCACCAACAAGGCATCAGATTCACACTGAAAAAAGAAATCCAAGAACAACCCCTTTGTGTCAATTAACTAAGAAGAAGCCCAAATTTGAACTTTCTCCTTTACCCTTCAGTTGTCTTCTCTAATTCCCATCTATGTGTTGAATGAGTCTGAATCTCTGCCTGAATCTGTGCTTGAAGCTGTTTTCTGAATATGTCCCTGTGGGTCTTTCTCTGTGTGTCTTCATGGGTGTATTTGTCTATTGTGTCTGTGTGACTGTGTCCGTCTGGATGTCACTAACATAGGGCTTTGATCTATATTTATTTAAATAATAACGACAGATTAAAGAAAGTGGCATATGGGGAAGGAATGGAGAATACTTTACAGAAAAAATTAAGAGTTCTGCAGTGGATTAAGTCATTGATGCCTGCTGATCCAGGTGATAAAGAGTTCTAAAAATGTCATTGTTTATCAAGCAATATTCAAATGTTTTGTTCAATATTTATGGCTGATGTTCATGTTATAAAACTGCTTTCAGTCTATCTGCTGTTTACATAAAATAATACATATGCAAACACACATGCATGAAAGAGTATATCATTAAAGATTCCAGCTATGCATTAGCTTAGGTTGTAAACATTGATTACAGGGGAAATCCAAGGCAAATAGGATTATTTATTACATGGTTCTCTTAAGGTGGGTTAGACAAACAGTCCCAGTGCACAGTAGAATAGCAGTTTTGAGTCTTACGTGAGATCAAGTTATATCATTAACTTTGGCTGTGAAGTCCAGCAAACGTTTCTGTCTCTTAGGTTGCAAGAGATATTTTATTACAATATTGCATCACCAAATATTTTAAACCATTATATCATTGTTTGGCATGTAATGCAATCCATCATTGCCCAGTGCTGGCAATATAGGAGTGCAAATCAGACAAAATGTTTGCATTGTATAGTTTACATTATAGGTTATAGGGTCAACTAGAGTACACACACAGGTGCTCATAAAATCAGAATCAGAAAGTGTCACCATTGTTTATTAAATGTCAGCCATTTGATATCCGAGACAGGTATTTTATTGTAAATACTGAAAAGTACAATTGAGAGGCTCTAGAGACCATAGGACAGAAGAAAACTTTGTTAATTCCACAGACACCAGGTGGAATTACGGTAGTAAAAATTCTCCACATCTAGACAAAACTATGAAAAAGAAAGAACGGTGAGTACAATGGTGCGGAACTAGGAGGGAATTTGTCCAAATAATATGTGGAAGACCAAGAACTCTATATGTACTGAGATCAGAAATGTGCTAAGTAGGAACCATAACCCTCAGGTTATTCAGACTATTGTATCAGCAGCTATTGAGCCCGAGGGCTCAATTAATCAAATGTGAGCTGTTCTGTAAAGGACAATAAACACCAAGCTCGGATAGTTAGTATGAAAAAGATTGTTAAATACCTCAATGATTTCTATAGAAACTATAAGTTGAACTGATAGCATTTTGTGTGAAATAAATAGAATGTTAAAATATATTTCTACTTTTCAGCTTTAAAGGCTTGACTTCTAGAATGTATAAAATTTCACACATTGATCTTATGTTGTCATGGTACTGTTCTTTTACAAAGATTTAGACTCTAATATTTAAGGCATTTATTTTAAGTAATAGTCACCATAGAGGATCAATTGTCACAAAACAGTGACAGAAAGAGAAAGACCTGTTTAGGCAGTATTTTATTATTGTATCTAGGAAAAAAATAATAAGGATGGTGAAATATATTCATATTTTGAAGATAAAGACAATCATATTTCATATTTCCTGATACATTGAATTGGATTCTTATAGGGAGAGGTATAAAAAGGGAGAATGTGCAGATTTATGATTGGATGATGATGATGAAGATCACTTGGAGAGAAACAGCTTTGGCAGGAAAATGGAGTTTGAGATAAGGTACATATTGAAATGTTGAGTTTTTCAACATCCATTTCACCAAGAAAATGATGACTAGGTGTGTTTCATCAGCTGTTGGTAGAATCTCAAACACACTGTGAATTATTGAATGCAAGGAATAGAGAGTAGCTAATGTTACATCTCCAGGCTAGACTTGACATTGAGAAGTCAGAGAAATGAGGAAGTATCTTCAAAAGAGCCTGAGTAAAACACCCTGCAGAGAAACAAGAAAAGTAAGAATATTTATGATTAGAAATCAATTGAAGAAAGAGTTTTAACTAGGAGTCATGTCTGTGTCCAAATAGGTCTGATTATTGATCAGGTATATATCATATAGGTAGTCAAGTGACTTGAAACATTTGCAAATCACTAAATGTATTAATAAAATCTAAAATACATATTTTTAATTCTTTTTAAAATTATGGACATTAAAATCAATTTCATATTTACCTAAAAACTTGGTAGAAAATGTGGATTTCTATACATGCACTCATACACTTATTACACTTATCACAGTATGTCAGTATTTAGCATGTTGCATTAATGTATAATCTTTATTACAATGATGAGACAATATTTATACATCACTTATAATTACAACTTACATATTATCTTAAGGTTTGTGGTTATGGTTTTCATTCTGTGGATATGCTAAAATTGTAATGATATTTATCAACCATGATGATGTGAAACAGAATAGTTTCAGTGACAAAGATCTAGCAAGAATCTTAGAAAATCTTATTAATAAAACAAACCTGAGGCCGGTTATTTGGGTGAACACTGGAAGATCAGAGAGCCAGAACAAGCCACAGCTACCTCACCTCGCCGTATCCTCAGCTGGTCTTGTTTCCTCAGACTGGAAGCTTCTGTGTCTTCATCCCAATGGCTCTCAGCTGAACTGTGCTGCTCAAAAGATGGAAGCTTAACCAGCCAAATGCTTAACCAGCTAAATGCTTCTAGTTTCTGGTCTTCACGCCTTATATATCTTCCTGCCTTCTACCATTACTCCCTGGGATTAAAGGCTCACTCCCTGGGATTAAAGGCGTGTGTTACCATTCCTGGCTCTTTCCAATGTGGCCTTGAACTCACAGAGATCCAGTGGGATTTTTTTCCTCTGGAATGCTAGAATTAAAGGTGCGAGTGCCACCATTTTCTAGCCTCTGTATCTAGTGACTGTTCTGTCTCTGACTCCAGATAAATTTATTAGGGTACACAATATTTTGGGGAATACAATACCACCACACAAAGATGTTCCCTGTACTCCAAACAGAAATGTATCCATCTCCTATATTGGTCCCTCCAAGTCATTGATCTTTTAACTACACCCAAACATTGAATTTTCAATAAAGCCATGGAGTTAGAATCATGTAATGTACATTTTCATAGCAAGTTCTCTCAGTTAGCTTTTAAGACTAATCCAGCTCTTCTGGTGGTTAGCATATTAGCTTTTCTTCTCTTATCACTGAAATGATATCCTCCTATCATTAAAATGGATGTATTTCAATTTACTTAATTCACCACACAAATGACCTTTTACATCTCCAAAGACTTAGCAACTCAACTACCAATACAAATGCTGTAAACATTTGTGTGCAAATTTGTATAGTTCTATGTTTCAAGCTCAACTGAGAAACATGGGAAAATGCAATTGTTAGAATATGTAAGAATATGCTTATTTTAGTAAATGGATGGATGGATAGATAGATAGATAGATAGATAGATAGATAGATAGATAGATAGATAGATAGAAGATAGATAGATAGATAGATAGATAGATAGATAGATAGATAGATAAAATGAACCAAGGTTCTCCTTTGCCTTAGTGATCCCCATCAGCAGTGACTGTAAATTCTTGTTACCCTATATCCCTGCCAACATATGTTTTGGTAGATATATTGGATTTGCCCATTGTCATAAGTATGCAGTAACCCCTTAGTGTAATTTGAAGTTGAAAATAAGGATCATGCTATAATTGTGGGGATTTAGCAAGGCAACTCCATGTAGTTTATCTGGTAGTTAAAAGGAGGTTTATTTTGGGTAACTTACAGCCAGTAAAGGGCTTGGTTACAGAGTCTGGAAGAGGTGAGGTACAGTCCAGCATGGTTCTCTGGAGAACTCTGACTTGGTCTGCAATCCAGCATGTAGGATCACAAGGAGTCAAGAGGGCCAGCACAAGTGGATCTGGGGTCTTAAGGGTTCCTGTCTTGGCCTCACCCCAGGGGCAAATTACAGAGATAGATAGGTATGGCGGTTACCAACTGCTTCACTGGGGCAGTGATTCATGGTCAAAGCTGGAACAGCTAACCACTACAATGCCATATACTGTTTTATATTCAGATTTGTCACCTGTTTGACTATAAAGGATTTGCTCTTGACAATTTAATGCATTAAATCTTTATGCCTAGTTTTAGAAGTTCTCTGATTTTTAATAATCCTTTATCTTTTACAAGCATTTTTCCCCTATCTTTGGCTCATCTTCTCATCCTCTTGATGACACATTTGCAGAGAAGACTTTTCATATTACTCACACTCATTATTTTCACACAGTATGTATATAATTATCACCCAAACCATTATCTGGGCCTATTTTAGAGACCAAAGCCTAGGTTTCCTTGTGTTAGTCTTGGTTGGATAATCTTGTGTTTGCATTTCCATTCATAATCCCATTTAAATAATTTTAACAGATGCCATCTCCATGTGTATATTCATTAGTGCATCTGGCTATAGTACCATGACTAGCACCAAATGTTTATGACAATTCCGTCCACACTATTTGCCAAATATCAATAAACTCTATTTCAAAAGTCTATGGTGTTGGTTATTTTTCTACTCATTTGCTCTTTTGGGAGGCCTGTCACCCAACTTCTAAATAAATCACACATATGGAGTTTTGTTCTTAGTTATAAATGTCCAGCCTTTGCTTGGCTTGTCTCTTGTCAGCTTTTAATTTAAATTATCCCATCTACCTTTTGCTTCTGGGCTTTTACATGTCTCTTAATTCTGTAAATCCTATTTTCACTCTTACTCATGGCTAGCTGTGTGGCTGAGTGGCTGGTCCCTAGCTTCCTTCTCTCTTTGTTCTCTGGTTCCTTCCTATTATCCTCCCAGATTTCTGCTTCTATTTATTCTCCCTCCCTTCAGCCCCACTTATCCTTTTCCCTGCCTTGCTATTGACTATTCATCTCTTTATTAGACCAATCGGGTGATTTAGACAGGAAAATTAACACAGATTCACAAAGTTAAACAAATGCAACACAAAAGTATTCAACACATTGTCACATCATTAAATGTTCCACAGCACAAACAAATGTAACACATCTTAAAATAACATTCTAAAACAAGTCTATTTTTAACTCTATTCTTCTCCATTGAACATTTTGCCCATTGTTTCACAATAATAGACTTGATTGCTGTCTTAACTATTTTATGTTTATAGTGAGCCTTGAGCTGGGTAGTGTCAGTCCTTGTAGTGTCTTCCTCAACATTGTGTTGACTCACATGCTCTGTATATGTTTTGTTCTGTTTGTCATTCAGTGTGTTTTAAAATCAGAAGGTGAATATCCACCAAATACTTTTACCCAACTTTCTTGTAGATTTAGTTGAAGTTGATTCAAGTTCGTTGTTTAATTATTAGTTTTAGATCTCTTGATTTTCTTCATGTATGTTCTCTGCTCTATAATGTTCTTTACTCTTAAAGCTGACCTTCTCCATGCCATAAGTTCAGCATGTTACATTTTCATTTTCATTCAATTCTAGTATGATTTTTTCTTCCCTACTTGATTTCTACAGTAACTAATTATCATTCTTCAGAAGTATGTTTATTTAATCTCAAGATATCTAGCTGTATTCCATTGTAGACAGAATGCAAGATGCTTTTCAATTATGATACATTTGATGAAATCACTATTTGTCCCAAAATGTGACCAAATTTTGGAAAATTTCAATAGTCTACTGAGCAGAGCAGAATTAATATCATTCAACCTTAGATGAAATGTGTGTTGTAGATGTCTGTTAGGACAATTTGACTGATGGTATCGTTTAATAACATTGTTTCTCTGGCTGGATTTTGTACAGATGACCTGTCTATTGGTGATATTGGTATACTGAAGTCACCTACTACCAGTATGTAAGGGTCCATCTGTGATGTTACATCTGGTCGAATGTTTTATGGAACTGGGTACCCTATGCTATGTTACTAAACTGATGATATCTATCAATAATCAAGTTGTGTAACTGTGATACTTTATCAACTGACTGATAAGTTAATCTATACATTATCTCTTAACTTGTTTGAGATAATAAAATAGTTTTGCTTTTCAAATATGTGAGAAATGTCATTGAGAATTAATAAATTACTATATGTGGTTAATTTCTGCTTAAATGCTTTTCATCCAAGTAAAAATGGTTAATGAAGCGTCCCACTTAAAGAGGAAATATTCAGCTTTACACATGGCCTCTGTTCCAAATTCTAGGTTATATTTTCAAAGACTGCTTTGGGAACAAATATGGACTGAGAAACAGTGAGGTATAAAACAGCTTGCTGAGCACTCTAATGGTATCTATCTAGACGGTTAGGGTCCTAAGAATGTCATCTCTCAGCACTTCCTTCCTTTGTCTTTGCCTCTGAATAAACAACACAGAGTCAAACCCAAACTGGGATGCAGTATTAGGTGCCATCTGTGTTGAGTCTGACTGCAATCCAAATTGTTCACAAGCCAGTCATGGAACCAAGTAAAGAATCTGATTGTCATTGTATGAGGAATGCAGAAGGCATGAGGCTGGAGGACCAGAATTAAACATCTAAGCAGAAGAGGAAAGGCTTGTCTATTAAAAAAAAAATCTCTTGTGAAAAACTTCATGACCTAGAAAACAGAACTCACACAGGGCTACATAAACTACAAAGAGTAAACAACCATACTCATGCATTTATTAAACACATGGTTATTCAAAGTTCAAAAAAACATATTCAAGAAGATATGGGATTTTGCTGTTTTCCTTTTTTTTTCTACTATATATTTTCTAGCTGTACAGAGTTGACAAGTGGTAGCTTATAAAGAGTGTTTTGTTTGAGGGTAAATTGATTCTGTTATTTTCTTTTAGATGATACATCTATCTTGCCAGAAAAATATTTTAGTAATGATATGTGATAAATATATTAGCCTGAGCTAGATAATGTTTTATATTTTAATTTAAATTATATTTATTACGTGTGTATTTGTATATTTGTGTATTTATGTTATTTTGTGCATATTTGTGCCTGTGTCTATGTGTACATGTTTATATATGTATTTGTGTGTATTTGTATGTTATGTTTTGTATCTGTGTGTCAGTGTGCATGTTTTGTCACAGTGCAACATGTGAGTGAAGTTCAGGGGCTTACATCTTGTCTTCCATCATGTTGATCCTTCAAATTGAACTTAAGTCATCAAGATTCATGTCAAAATAGCTTAACTCACTGAACCATTTTCCTGGTCATAATATCAAGGTTTTTATATAGTACAATGTACTTTAAAAGAAATGGCCTAGAACAAACCTGACACTAAAAATAAAATAAAATAAAACTATGTGCAGTTGTTAATATAAGAATTTCTAACTTCTTAGTAATTCTAAAATTGTGATTTGCATATTGACATTCTACTGAAATGTGTTAGACGTATGTGAACTTTAGTCTCAGTTGTGATCACAAATGTTTAATGTTTCCATTCTAGTAGGCTTCCCTCCCAACAATTTCAACTTCCAATGTTTTGAACACCCATCTAACATTGAATGAAAAAAAATTAATGGAAAAATTACAGAAATCAGCACTAATAAGTCTTCTCTAAGTGAGTTTTACTATGTAACAAGATGAATTTTCATCCACTGTGGCTTTGTCCTAGCCGGGCAGTTGATCAACTCTCTGTGGCATACATCTCAGTTATCAAATCAACTGCCATGCTAACCTGGAGTTTCTGTTTCAGTAATCCTTGTTTTATGTAGCAGTGCCCCTGAAATACAAAAATAGCATTGCTACACACAATTGTATTTTTTTTTTTGTATTGCTGTCATTAAATCTCTTACTGTGCCTAATGTGTGCTTTTAATTTACTGTAAGCAGGCTTCTATGGGAAAATATATATTTTGAGTTTTGGTACAACCTATAGAATTAGGTACCCACAGAGTATCATGGAAAGAAACCCAGAGGAAAAAGAGAACATTATAACATAAAACCAGAGGAGAGGGGAAGAGAGGAGAGGAGAGGAGAGGAGAGGAGAGGAGAGGAGAGGAGAGGAGAGGAGAGCACTAACCACCTCAATGGCCTGAAAGGACTGTTCTTAATGGCTGATACATATATAGTGAATTTTAATTCCTGTTTCCTAAGTGATGTAGACCAATATATTACAAAATAAACAAGTGCTTATCAAACAATATGCATTAATTTTTAATATAATCCTAGTTTTAATATATTTTCTCAAGTTTCCAAACACAACAAAAAGTTCAAATTAAATTACTTCTGCCCCAGTTGGGAAAACTGCAAAACCTTCTACTAGCATCTGAACTCTAGACTCATTATTAAATCATACATTTATGCATTTATTTCTGTTCTTTGTGAGTACAGATAAGATTGGAAAGTATTTACACTAATATTGGTGAGAAAATTAGACATATAGAGATTACATGAGTTGCAACAATGTGTGAAATAATAAGCTGATATTATGGGTATGTAAAATTCATGATTATATATTTGATTGATAATATTGAAATGAGCTATTAGCATACTCCTTTGATAAAGAGTGTGGTGGTATTGTGTTTCCCAAAATATTGTGCATACTAATAAACTTATCTTGGGTCAGAGAAGAAAACAGCCATAATATTAAACATAGAAGATAGGCCGTGGTAGCACACACCTTTTTTTAAAAAAAAAATTTATTTTATTTTATTTTACAATACAATTCACTTCTACATATCAGCCACGGATTCCCTTGTTCTCCCCCCTCCCGCCCCCCTCCCTTCTGCCCAGCCCACCCCCCATTCCCACCTCCTCCAGGGCAAAGCCTCCCCAAGGACTGAGATCAACCTGGTAGGCTCAGTCCAGGCAGGTCCAGTCCACTCCTCCCTGGACTGAGCCAAGCGACCCTGCATAAGCCCCAGGTTTAAAACAGCCAACTCATGCAATGAGCACAGGACCCAGTCCCACTGCCTGGATGGCTCCCAAACAGATCAAGCCAATCAACTGACTCACCAATTCGGAGGGCCTGATCCAGTTGGGGGCCCCTCAGCCAGAGGCAGAAAGGTGAGTTCAAGGCCACATTGGAAACAGCCAGGCATGGTGACTCACGCCTTTAATCCTAGAAAGCCAGCCTTTAATCCCAGGGAGTGATGGCAGAAACCAGAAAGATATATAAGGCCTGAGGACCAGAAACTAGCAGCATTTGGCCTGGTTAAGCATTCAGGCTTTTGAGCAGCACAGTTCAGCTGAGACACGTTCTGGATGAGGACTCAGAGGCCTCCAATCTGAGGAAACAAGACCAGCTGAGGATCTGGTGAGGTGAGGTAGCTGTGGCTTGTTCTGCTTCTCTGATGTTCCAGCATTCACCCCGATAACTGGCCTCAGGTTTGATCTTATTAATAATAAGAGGGGTTTTTTTATTTATTTTTTTTTAAGATTCCTGCTACAAAAAAGCAATGGCTTCTCACTTGGGCCCCAAGGTGATTAAAAGTAGGATAAAAATCTGGCGTCTCTGAATTCATTTTGTGTGTATATTACATTGGCTAAAGGCATAGAGGTAAGTTATGGTCCTTAACATTCTTGAGTCACCTTTGAATTCTAGAAGAGAAGAAAATCAAACGATATCATTGGAAATATATTCCATTCAGTAGACAACAATTACCCCAGGGACAAAACTTTACCCAGGTTCAGAAATAATTCTATTATAAGAACAAGATTGGTTCCCTCAACAATGACAGAAAGTAGCAATTTAGCAAACTATTAAGCACTTTGCAAGAGAGAGGTAGCCCAAGAGTGAACCAATGGTGGACATGATCTCACCATGACTGCTTATTTATTTATGTATATTATCATTTTAAAATCTCAAACCTTTTCTTTCTTTCTTTCTTTCTTTCTTTCTTTCTTTCTTTCTTTCTTTCTTTCTTTCTTTCTTTCTTTTTCTTCCTTCCTTCCTTCCTTTCTTTTTCTTTCTTTCTTTCTATCTTCCTTCCTTCTTTCTTTCTTCCTTCCTTCCTTCATTTATTTAGTGTGTGTGTGTGTGTGTGTGTGTGTGTGTGTGTGTGTGTGTGTGTTCCTGTAAAGGTCAGAGAAAAACTGCAGGATTAAATTCTTTCCTTCAACCTTGTGTGTTCTGGAGATTGAACTCACATCTTCAGGCTTGGGAGCAGGTGTGTTGATCCACTGAGTCATCTCACTGCCCTCTGGATGTTATTTTTGTTTTTCTTATACCTAAAATTCCTTTTAATATCTTAAAGATGGAATTGTATTTTGCCATATTGAATAAATATTCTCTCTCTGCTTATACCATCACTCATCTATTAAATTGGCACTTTGGTGACAGGTGACTGATCAATGCCATACAAAGCAGATGAGCCTGAACTATTGTTTTAAAGTTGCTAGAAGCAGGAAAAAATGCTTCTGTCAATAATCGAAGAGGCAGGAACATGGGTTGTCACTTGTCTCCATATCATCACATGAATATTTTGGATAAAACTTATTTTGAAAGTAAGTACATGCCACATACACACATAAAAATGTAATAGTAATATAATAAATAGTACTAAAATTATCAGTTAATAGCTTATAAACCTTGGCCATAAAAAAAGATTTACAGTTTGTACCACTAGTTTTGAAAAAAAAAAAAAAGATAGTGAAGTAATGAAGGAGAACAGGGGACAAGAGCATTTTGTTTGTTTGGGAGCAACACAAGGAACACATAATTTCTTCCAATATTTAAGAATCCTCACTTTTTCAAAGTTAAAATCTCAATGCCATAAATACAGCAATACAAATGCTACCATAAGCTCCACTTGTAATTGTATGCTAATGCCTTCATATACCCCTAAAATCTTCACAACATGAGTAATAGTTAATACAATAAAATGCATATCACTTCCAGGGGCTGATTACAGGCACTGATTAGCACCAGTTATTTTCTCTGCATTCAGTTGATCATCACCTTTTCCCCTCTCTAAGATGTTTGTCAGATCTCCCCATTCCCCTCCTTACTTTCTCTCTAATAAAATAAAAACCAAAAGAAAAGCAAAAAAAAAAAGCAAGAAACAAATAAAAAAATCAAAAACACACAAAAAAGAAAATCAAACAATCAAATGACAAATAAGACAAAACAAAATAAAACAAACAAATTTAAAAAAAAAAGAACAACTCAAAACAAAGCAAAACAAAACATAATGTTCAAAATGAAATTATTGAGTTTGTTTTGTGTTGGCCAACCAGTCCTGGGCCTTGGGCCTGCCCTGGACTGTGCCTGATAGAACTGGAGTCTCCATAGGAGAATGCTGATTACCCTTTGTCAGTAGATCTGTCCATTATAGATAACTTCTTGATTAGGGGTGAGACCTCACATCCATCCCCGCTCAGTATCTTAGTGTTGATATCTCATCTGGCTGGAATATGTGCAGGCCCTGTGCATGCTGACACACTCTCTCTGAGTTCATATGTGCAACGGTCCTGTTGTGTCGGGAAGATACTGTTTCCTTGGAGTCATCCATTAACTCTGGCTCTTATAGTCTTTCCACCTCCTCTTCCTCATGTGGCCAGTGTTGTGCCTAACTTCACTATTTTTTTCTAAGACCACTTGGAGATTTTACTTTTTAAAATTTAAAGCAATGAACAGAAACTATGAATGTAATATTTTCCTGGCTAAAGAAACTCTAATGATATCTTTAATACCTAAATATCATCTTCTTTGTATTCTTTAATTGTGTTTGTTAAATTGAGTTAATTAACATGCATCAGTGATACAACTTGCCATTTACCTAAATTACATTTTGACAAATATTTCAGGGAAATTAACATTTAATTTTGAATTATCATAAAATTATTATCCCTGGTTGTCATGGGTTAATTGTAATTACATCTTTTCTTATTTAAAATAATTTGAATTTAAAAGGATTAAATAAGTTCTCTTTTAGTCTCTGATACTATACTATTACTTTTAGGTTTTCACTTTAATTTTCTATTCATATCAGAAGAGAATAGTTGCTTAAAAACTACCCACAAGCTCCTAGCCTTCTTTCATCATGATTTTCTGTTCATTTCAAAATTGTACCTCATACAAATTTATCATATTCAGAAGAAGTAAAAATTGACCCATTTGAAGGGTCCAAAACAATTATCCCCAAGTATATATCAATTTTATGTAAAGGGATAATGACTATTTTAATGTTTATGGGACATAATTTATTGGTGTCAACTATTCAGTTTTGGTGCCTCAATGCAAAACTACCCATAGACAACACGTAAAAAAAAAAAAATAGGTGTGTCTAGTATCCAATAAAACTTTATCACATGGTAGAAAGTTGCGTTTGGGCTTATGATGAGAATTTGTTTCACATGGATTTAGAATAGGACTGCTACTCACATCACCAGTGAGGTTACCAGAAAAACAGGACCCCAAGAAAGACACGGGGATCACCCAATGACGGAGAAATGGATGAGATCTATATGAACAGCCTGGACATGAAGTGGGAGCAATGAACGGCGAGGGTCGAGGGAAAGAGAACGGAAGATCCCAGCTGGATAAAGAACAGAGAGGTAGAACAAGCAATAGGAGACCATGGCAAATGAAGACCACATGAGAAAAGGAAGAAACAAAGTGCTAAAGAGGCCCACAGAAATCCACAATGATACCCCCACAAAAGACTGCTGGCAATGACCGAGAGACAGCCGGGACTGACCTACTCTGGTGATGGGATGGCCAAACACCCTAATAGTTGTACCAGAAACCCCATCCAAGTACTGAGGAATCTGGATGCAGACATCCATGGCTAGGCCCCGGGTGGAGCGCTGGGAGTCTAATTAGCGAGAAAGAGGAGGGTTTATATGAGCGAGAATTGTTGAAACCAAGGTTGGATAAAGCACATGGACAAATAGCCAAATGAATGGAAACACATGAACTATGAACCAAAGGCTGAGGGGCCCCCAACTGGATCAGGCCCTCTGAATAGGTGAGACAGTTGATTGGCTTGATCTGTTTGGGAGGCATCTAGGCAGTGGTACCAGGTCCTGGGCTCGCTGCATCAGATAGCTGTTTGAAACCTGGGACTTATACAGAGACACTTGGCTCAATTTGGGAGGAGGAGACTGGACCTGCCTGGACTGAGTCTATCAGGTCGATCTCAGTCCTCAGGGGTGGCCTTGATCTGGAGGTGGTGAGAAAGGGGGGTGGGCTGGGGGGAATGGGAGGGGGGCAGGAAGGGGGAGAACAAGGAAATCTGTGGCTGTTATGTAGAACTGAATAGTATTGTAAAATAAAATTTAAAAAAAAAGAATAGCAGTCACATTTAAGAAGAAACATTTGTGTTTTTTTTTAATATAGTTTATTTATCAAGAAGTAGGATGGAGGAGGGGGAAAAGGCATTAGGGATTTCAGTAGCTCTTTCAGCAAGTAAGTAGGTATGTCTTCAAAATAAATATCTGCCTAGATTCCCATGTTAATCATATATTCCAAAGCAATCTCATTATTTAGTCATATAAAAGCAACTGATTTGTGTATACAGGTGTATCCTGCAGCTTTATTGATAATATTTATTAAGTCTAATCATTTTATGATAGCATTTATGGTGTCTTTTGACTAGAATTATGTCACCTGCAAACAATTTCATTGTTTTCTTTACTATTTTTAACACGTTTCTATTATCTTTTCTCTGTGCAAGACACAGACCACAGTATTAAGTGGACATAGTGACATTTTGTCTTGTTTTAAATTTTAGAACAACTGTTGTCAGTTTTTCACAATTTACTATAATATTAGCTAAAGTAAGTTCCTCAGAACATTAGAAATAGAAGTGCCATGATAGAGCTGTACTGTGACTAACTTACACACCAGGGACCATGCATCCTACCACAGAGATATTTATATACTCTTATTCATTTCCATACTGTTCACAACTGCAAGAAAATGAAACCAGCTTGGATATCTATCAACAGAACAATGAATAGTAAAAATGTGACATGTATACACAATGGGACTTTTCTCAGGGGTTCGAAATTATGAAATATCTAGAAAAGTGGATAGAACGGAAAGGTACCATTGAGTGAGGTGACACAGCTTGAGAAAGACCAAGTTTGCATGTTCTCTTTTGAACATATGTTCAAAATATTTGCACGTATGTTAATGTAGGTATATCCATAGGGATAATGTAATGTATGGGAGTGTGCATTTGTCTACACATGGGATGCATGTGCACATGCTGGGGGTGGGGCAATGAGGAGGATGTCCACTGTTTTGATCTAGGACTTTCTAGAACCCAGAATTTAGTATCCAGCCTGGAGTTTTGCTGGTATCCAGTCAACTCTAACAATCCTTCCATCTCCACCTAACACAACAAGGTGTTCAATGCACAGTGTTTTACATGGGTTCTAGGAAAGGAACCTCCAGCCTTCACACTCCCACAGCAAGTTCTCTTACACACTGGACTATCCACAGCTTCCACATTTGAGCTTCTTTTAACAATAAAAATCTTTCAAATCTCAGGCCATATCCAACACTGTATATTAATAAAATTGACTTTCCTATGTTTCAATCAATTTTTACATATTTAAAAAGTATATTTTTGATAAAAAAAAAACATGCTTGACCATACCCATTCAGAACCAAATTATTGTAAAAAAGTTGTCTCAAGCTGAACATGTCCAGGGAATTTGTTCTTTAACATTTATTCACTGAAGTTGATGGAAAAGATCAGGGGTGGTAAGAAATATCTTTTATTATTTGCTTCACTTGTAAACTGCATACAAGATGAATAAAAGAATATTAATAGATAGACAAGATAATCAATCATTTCTCATCTCACACCAAATAAATTTTATTACTCTGACTTCATACCACAGACTTATAGAATTGTATTATCTCAATGGTCTCCTTGATTGAGAATAAATGCTTCATTAAATTTAAATATAGCAACCTAATAACAATAGTAAAACCACTAAGAATAATGACAGACATTAAAAGAGCACACAGCACACATATCACTCTTTGTTATACACTCAACTTCAAAATGAAATGCAAAGTCTAATATTATAGTAGCATAATAAATGCAAAGGGTTATGAGATTACAAAAGGACATAATAAAATCAATCTGAAGAACAATTTTAGATATATAAAAGTGATCTTGTTGATTGTTTTTGAAATTGGAAGTATATAAGAAAACAAATAATTATGATGCATAGTTGCTGGTTCTGACAATTAGATTGATAGTGAATAACTTTGTTAAAGAAGCAATGAAGGAAGATGAGTAGAACATGCTGCTCAAGAGATGTGCACACAGTTTGTTTTTCAAAATACGGAGTTTGAGTGCCTTTGGGCCGCAACATAATATAAAATTAACTCTCTTAAATACCTGAATATTTACATAGGTTTGGTTTTTAATTCTTCCTTTCTAATGATTTTTTTTCTTCTGTGTGTGTGTGTGTGTGTGTGTGTGTGTGTGTGTGTGTGTGTGTTTATGTGTGGGTATATGGGTATATTGTCTGTCTCTGTCTCTGTCTCTATCTCTCTCTGTGTGTGTTTATGTGTGGGTATATGGGTATATTGTCTCTCTGTGTCTCTGTCTCTGTCTCTCTGTCTCTGTCTCTCTGTCTCTGTCTCTCTCTCTCTCTCTCTCTCTCTCTCTCTCTCTCTCTCTCTCTCTCTCTCTCTCTGTGTGTGTGTGTGTGTGTGTGTGTGGTGGTGGTGGTGGTGGTTTTTCCCCTTACTGCAGGAGGTGAACTCTAGGTCTTCTTTCTTTCTAAATAAACATGCTAAATGAACTATGTCACCACATGATGCTAAATGGATTTGGTATAAAGTTTGGGGCTGGGTATTACTTGTAAAACTATTTCTCAGGTCTCAGACCCAAATATTCATTGTCCATTGATTATTGTTTAATGGATGCCATGAACACAATAATTATTCAATAAACTCAGTGTCTAACTCCAAAGTTTTCTCCTATCTGAATTAAATTATCACCCATTTACCTTTATTCATTAATGAATAGCATTTTCAAGCATCAATTTCAAACACTAGACTTATGTAAATCTTCTCTAAAAGCAGTGAACAATATCAGTTCAACAGTTTTATGTCAGTAGACATACTACAATGAATGAGAGTTACATTTTTCTACCATATGTAAAAATTCTGTTGCAAATTAACATTTCAAGGCAAGTGTATGACTAGCCTAAGTTGGATGAAAGACACATTATTTTTTTTGGCAAGAGAAAGGTAGGTATCTAACACCATAAACGAAACATTATACAAGAACAGACAATCACATTAAGGCATAATTCCAAACGAATCTGTAACTTACAAGTACTCAAATTTTGAAAGCTTCATCTATGGTCTCACAATTTATTTCTGCTTATGTTATGTCTGCAATAATTTGAATAGATTAGTGAGATAACCAAGTTCCTGCTATTATATCAAATATATCAAATATTATATCCAATATATCAAACAACCCAAATATAAATCACCCCCACAAGTCTCCTCTTATCACATTTGACTTTTGTACATTCCTTGAGTGTTGTATACTTCTCCAAATAAAAATGATTACAGAATGTATTTAACAAGCTATCTACATGCTTATTTGATTAAAGTGTAAGAAGCATTACTGTTACTGCAATTTTATTCCTCACATTAGGAACGATGCCTCTCATAAAGTTGCTTATCTGACATACAGTGTATGTATGGGCATATGGCTGCTTTTTTGCTACCATGAAATAAACGATTTGTAGACAATGAATATAGTACTAGAACTTTGCAGAAAAGAAAAACGTGATATGGAGCCAAAGACTTCTAGGATATAAACTATAAGAATGTCTTGTGGGGTAGGGAGTGGGAACGACTATCCTAGCATTCATATGTATGCTGTTTTCAGTAGAAATACAGAAAAGAAAAAAAAAAACAGGGCAAGGTAAAAAGAAAAGGCATTAAGAAGAAAAGTAGCTTACTTATGATCTTGAGAGCAAGCCTCAGAGAATGATTGTAAAGGCAAAAAATAAAAACAGAAAGAAATGGCTACATTATCTATCAGTTGCTAAAAGTTTGCGTGGGAAATGCCTGTATGGAAAGAATAGCAGTCAGGTATGAAGAGGAAATCTGAGGGTGTTGGATTTCAGTCATGGCATGCTTCTATAGTATTTCAGAATTCAATTGTGAATATGTTTGAATATTTATATAAATGATTGACACTGAAGGAAAAATTCAGCACAGGGAATAAAATTGATTGAGGGAGCAAGTAAAAACTTCAGGCCATCAAGGATAGTTGGAAGGATCTCTTCTGATCTCAAGGAAGGAGAATCAGAAATGATTACGGAAATACTACTGTAGATTTGGAACCAGGGATGTGAGGGACCTCTGTGCCTACATGATAAGAGAAAGAAAGATGTTTGGCTATTAAGCGAACAGTGGTATATATGAGTGATGAAGACAGTGCCGTTAACACTACGGAGAAATAAGAAAGTAGATGTCTGAAAATCAGAATGACGGGTGGAAACGAATACAGAGTTCACTGGGATAGAAGCCAAATAATCTTTTCCCTTCTTTACACAGGAATAGAAAACTATAGGCACAAAAGTAAGCACAAAGCCTCCGGACAGAGCTGTATGTATGAAGGAGCCTGTGCTAAACCCTTTGCTTCCTGATAAATCTGCTGCAAGGTGTCTGGCCTTGATTGGGCGGGAGTAGGCTGGTTTTTATAATAAAGACTCTTTTTTTATTACAACTTTTGACCTTGAGGTATAAACCTAGAGGAGGAATATCTGTATTACTCAGTACCATCTTAAGGGTTGAGTATTCTTAGAAAGTTCCATACTGATTTCTGCAATGGCTGCCCTAGTTCACATACCTACCAAAGTCCTCAATAATATTTGCTTTCTTTCTTGATGGCAGCCTTTCAGTTGGGATAAAATGCAGTTTTGATTTATACTTCTCAGAACATGTTCAACATTTACATGCTTTTATCGGCTGCTGCATGGGGTGCTGTTGCAATTAAAATACCATCTTTGGATGTATAAAACTAAGAAAAGTCTGTTGTGCTGGATAGTCTTCTGCCAACTTGACACAAGCGAGTGTTATCTGAAAGGAGGGGACCTCAATTCAGAAAATGTTTCCATAAGATCCATCTGTAGTACATTTTCTTAATTAGGTAATAGATGTGGGAGGGCCTAGTCCAGCATGGGTGGTGTGATGTTTGGGTTGTTGTTGGCTTTGGGCTCTATACCAAAGTAGTCTTAGAAAGCCATGGAAGCAAGCGAATTAGCAGCACCTCTCCATGGCCTCTGCATTAGCTCCTGCCTCCAGGTTCCTGTCCTGTTTGGGTTCCTGTCCTGACTTCCTTTGATGGTGAACAGTGCTGTGCGGGTATAAGTCAAATAAACCCTTTCATCCACAAGTTGTTTTCTTCGTGGTATTTTGTAACAGCAATAGTAACCCTATCCAAGACAGATACACTTGTTTCTCTTGAAGCTTAGAAAAAAAAAATGCCTTGGCACAGAAAAAGTTCAAAGAATCACTTCTTTCATAAATAAGTATAATATTGTTCCTTTTTAACCATTTCTTCTATAGCCATATAAATTCAAAAGAAATGAAAGCATGCATTCAGAATGGCATTTGTTCAGTGTAACACAAACTTTAAATAGTCTTATTAATAAAAAACCCAGAGCCAGGTATTGGGGTGAAAGCTGAAAGATCAGAGGGATAAAACAAGCCAGCCACAAGTTCCTACTGCTAGGAAATCCTCAGCCTAAGAGAGCTACTTCCTGTATACTTACAACAATATACCTTTCTGTGCTCTGCCATCTTCCTCTCTCTGCCCAGCTACATCACTTCCTTTTTCTGCCAAGCTCTATCACTTCCTATCTCTCTGTATAGACCTCCAGACTTCTATGGTTAACTAGTGCTGGGATTAAAGGCATGTGCCACCACGCCTGGCTCTGTTTCTAGTGTGGCCTTGAACTCACAGAGATCCAGATGAATCTCTGCCTCCTGAATGCTAGGATTAAAGGCATGTGCTACCACTGCCTGACTTCTATGTTTAATATAGTGGCTAGCTTTTTCCTCTGATCTCCAGGCAAACTTTATTTGTTAGAGCACAAATAAAATTTCACCACAGTTCACTAATATTTGATAGCTGAAATAGTCATTGCAAGCAAGACTCAGATTTTAAAGATTGATGTTTGCATTCAAGTTTAATGTGTTGGAACACTATCAATAACTTTGTACTTGTAGATGGAGCTTCGAAGGGAGTTGAGATTAAATGCAGTTAATAGAGACTAGCCCTGACATTACAAGAAAAATTACTAGAGAACTTGTTCTACCCCCTTTATTCTGTATCCACACTCAAAACCATCAAGAAGACAGTTCTCTGTAAGATGGTATGACAGCCCTCACCAAGTTGGACAGAACCATGATTCCCAAATCTAGTATTCATGGCTATGAGGAAATAAAAACTTTCTTCTTAAGCCACATGGCTATATTTCACTATAGTAGTGTGAATTGATTGATAAAACTTAAGGTGTTTTGATGTAAGTGATGCTATAACAGTTGACTAAAAATATGGAAGTAGATGGGTAAGAAAAAGTCTAGGTTCTATGAAGGGAATTCTATGAAGAATGTAGCTATAGGTAGTTTGACAAGGATACAAAAGGAATAGAAGAAAGCTCTCTGTCACATCAAGTAACAGATGCATCATGATGATCAGAGCTTTGTTAACATTTTGTATCTGAACTTTCCAATAAGATTGCAGAAGAAAAAAGGAAGAGATTTTGAAAAATTGGAGGAAGGCTAACATTGCTATAAAGAATTGGACTAAACTGTATTTCAGTGTTGTTTTCTGGAAGGTAGAATCAGGAGAGTTGAAATTTGATATTTATCTGAGAAAATTACTGAAAAGCAAAGTGCTGGAATAATGGCTTTGCTTCTCCTTAAAGCAGGTTATAAAATATGAAAAGGGAGAGATAAATTTAACTAATTATTATACAAAAAAGGAAAAAAAATACTCAATTTGGAAAATAATCAAACTATCCAGGTAAAAATAAAATCCCCAAACTAACACAACAAAAGTATGTATGTGGTTGGGTAACCATTTCCTCTTAGGTATTACATATAACTCATTTTTTGTAAATATCTCCATAGAAGCAGTAAATGGAGATAGGATTGTGCTAGCTAGGACATTGTCCATTTGAAATAAAGGCTATAAGGAAAGAAGCACACCAAAGGAAGTTTAACAGACCTGCGGGTGTTTTTATGGTGGGATCATAGAAAAATTTGCATGTTAACACTGATATTCCTTTAAGGGAAGGCAACTGATTAGGAAATGACAAAGTGCTGATTCTTGTCACAGGAACCAAATCTGTTATCTTCCTCAGATTCATGTCCTTAGTTTAAGATGGCTGAGAGCTGTAGGGAAAAAGCCACCCCACTGAGCCAATACAAAGATGTGAAAAGGTGATGCTTCCAATTTAATGCAGTTAGAGGAGTGTCTTCCCTAGGACTTCTATTGCTGTGACACAAAAACCAAAAGCAACGGGAGAAGAAAGGGTTTATTTCAGTGTATAGTTTCTAATCCATCATCCAGGAATGTAAGGGCAGGATCCTGGAGGCAGGAACTGCTGTGGAGGCCATGGAGGAGTGTTGCTTACTGGCTTGCTTGGCCTACTGTTTTTATATATACCCAGGATCACCTGTCCCATCTACCCACAATGGGCTGGGCCCCTATCAATCACCAGTCAAGAAAATGCCCCACAGGTTGGCTTACCAGCCATTCTTAGGAGACATTTCAGTTGTGGTTCAGTTGTGATCTCTTCTTCTCAAAGAACCCTAGCTTATGTCAAGTTGACATAAATCTAGCCAGGACAGGATGGAAGATCGTCAATACAATAAGGAATATCCTTAAGCCTTGAGATTAATGAGACTTGTCTATCTAGGGTCTTCAGCTTGCTTGAGAAATATAACTCCTACATCTTCTTCTCTGGGATTTCTTTTTAGGAACAGGACTGTGTATTTTATGCTTGCTATGTCAGAATCTTTTGGAAGACAACAACATGTCTCATAGAAAGATGAAATGTACCTTGTCTTTACATGATACGTACATACATATATACGTACACACACACACACACACACATACACATACATATGAGATTTTTTTTTATTTTAGAACTATTACTGTATTGAATGAAACTTTCTTGGGTTATTTATATGAATGAATTTTGCATGTGAGAAGAGGATTCAGGAAGGAGACCATGGAGAATGCCATTTGCTGAATTATGTTCCTGCTGTATTACTGGACTTCTTATCACACTTACAAAGAGAATAGTGTTATTTGTCTCATGGGTCTTGGAAACTATGGGCTGATGTATTTGTTATCCTTCATAGGCTCCATTTATTTTACACCTGTGCTCAGTCTATCAGCTGTCAAAAGCAAGGCGTGAGTGCTGGAGAGCATGAAAACACTCACATCTAGGTCCCGGAGGATAAGAGGCAGAGTGCATTCTATAATCTTTCAGGGAAATGTTCACAATGTTAAGTACCTTCCACTCTCCCTACCTTCAGGTATTCCTTCTTATGCAATAGTATTATCCTAGCATCCAAGCCTTCAACCTTGGAAGACATCCATCTAGACAATAGCTCCTTCCACTTGCATATATTGAAGCCATAAGTGCTTTGTGTGGGTGTAGTTGAGGTACTGCTTTCACAGAATAAGTGAGAGTGACATCAGGAATTGAAACCCTAACTATAAATAATCTTCTTTGCATTTGTAGTAGGATTGTATTCTCTAGACCCTGCTATGGGACCACTATTGTTTTTTAACATTGCCAGATTCTTCACTTTTCTTGTGCGTTTTAAAATCATTATGGCCCAAGAAAAGTCCAATGGTTTTTTTCTGAGTTTTAAATTTAGAGGAAACATACTAAAGATACCCACCTCAAGGATGACCCTTTTCGAACTGGAAGCAAGGGCCTGTGGGAGCACGAGTTTTCCATCCCGCGTTGCTGTCGTTCATATCCTGACGGGTGCCTGTGACCCACAAGAGGGAGGCAAGTCCAAATACACTGTTTACATTGGGATTATCTGTGTGGTTACGAGGTTCGGTGCACAGGAGATTTTAACGCAGTCTTTCATCTCCCACATAGCCTTTTCCAATGACGAAGGTCCATCAAATGTGATTAAACTGCCACTCAACGGCTGCGATAAAAAAAGAAGCAGAATCTGTTTGTGTTAAACTGAAAGAGATGCTGGCGGGGCACAGGCGAGAGGAGATGGTACTACCCTACAGATTACTCGGGATAAGACTTCACCCTGGGATTCATGAATTCCTGAAAAGCTTAAGGGATTTGTCCAATTTTAAGAAGAACTTGGTTAGTGATACTGATGTGGATTGGTTGGCAGGGAAGTGTCAGTGAGTAAATCATTTCTGATTGGCTGACTTTTGGAACGTAGCACAAAACAGGAATTGCAGAACTTTGTCTCTTTGTCTCTTAAATTTTTTTAATTTTTTTCTTCTTTGTTTAAAAAATTAAAAATACCAGCTCTACTTAATAATGGGTTCCATAATGACGTTTTCATATATATGCATATTTATATCATAGTCACCCTTGTAACCCTCTTCTGCGTTACACAATCTTGCGAATCCCCTTTCTCTTCCCAACTATCCCCCGCTAAAACTGTGCCTTTGTGTGCACTTGTGATGCAATGTGTTACATTAGAGTTCTTTGTAGGAGTGTGGTCACCTTACCAGTAGTTTAATCACTGAGAAAGGTCTTCTCCTTCCTCCATTAACCATTAACTTTTATAAAGCCTCAGGATGAAGCACAGCCTCAATGAGCCCTTTATCCCCTTTCCATGAAAGGGTGATAAATGCCGTCTTGTGCAGATCACAACTGTTTTGAGTTCCAGAGAGCAAGAGCCAAACCATGCCCATAAGTCAGTATTTTACACTGCCTCTTGGTGCTCCTCTTGGTCATTTTTTCATTCTGCCCTGTATTCTACAATGTCCCTTGACCCTTGGAAGGGTTGATATAGATGGTCCATTTACATCAGCAGTCATATATTCTTCATACTTTGATTATTTCTGAATCTCTCAAGTCACTGTTGACCACTACAAAATGAAGCTTCTCTGACCAAACATGGCAACAGCCCTAACCTGTGGGTAGCTTGAACAATTATTCAGAAGGTAATTTTTTAAAGACATCATGTTCATTTAGTAAAACAATATCAGTGACTTCCCTCACTAGGGCCTATGACCACTCCAGCCACAGAATTTTGAGCAGGGTTCAGTACAAGACTTGAATTACTTGATGGACAGTGAGCATAAAATTCAATCAGAAAGTGGTTGGTTACCACTGTAACAGACTTGCCACTAACACACCTGTAGGCTTGTCTTACCTGACTTGGCTCTATTATGGCACACAGCATCCACAGCTGAGGAAAACTACTGATTACAATGTTCTTTTACAGCATGCATAGCACTTTGTGGCCCAGTGAGGGAAGACACTGCCAGCCATGTTCCTGCTTGACTTCTCTACATCCTATGACATAGCCCTCAGGCATCTTTTGCAGGAATGTCTTGCCATCTAGTTCAGGTGGACAATCCACAGCAGTTGCCAAAATACTGAAATCCTTGAATTTGAAGTTTGAAAAATCATAAAACTGAGTGATTTATTTTTAAGACTTTAAGTTGTTTTTTTTTTTCTGTCATAAATTCCTGTGGTCAGTATTGTATCATAATGCTCACTATCAGAGTTGTGCAAACTAATTTGTATTTTCTCTCATCTAGAAATTTTACCAAGCACCCACCACTGACCACTTGTTTGCACTGATTCTACCACATCATAAATGGCATCGTGAATTTCAGAACATCAACTCAAAAGTCACAACAGCCGTTGAAATTTCCTCCCATTCCATTTCATGATATATCTGAGAATTAGAAAGCTGAAGAGTAGTTAAGGTATAGACTCTAGTTCTATTGAAAGCAATGTAAGAGAACTTTGGACTGTTTGTTTTTCAGTCTTCCACAAGGATACATCACAGGAGCACTTTCTTTTTTTTTTTTTCCTTTTATTTTATTTTACAATACCATTCAGTTCTACATATCAGCCATGGATTCCCTTGTTCTCCCCACTCCTGCCCCCCTCCCCTTCCACCCAGCCCACCCCCCATTCCCACCTCCTCCAGGGAAAAGCCTCCCCAAGGACTGAGATCAACCTGGTAGGCTCAGTCCAGGAAGGTCCAGTCCCCTCCTCCCAGACTGAACCAATCATCCCTGCATAAGCCCCAGGTTTCAAACAGCCAACTCATGCAATGAGCACAGGACCCTGTACCACTGCCTAGATGCCTCCCAAACAGATCAAGCCAATCAGCTGTCTCAAGTATTCAGAGGGCCTAATCCAGTTGGGGGCCCCTCAGCCTTTGGTTCATAGTTCATGTGTTTCCATTTGTTTGGCTATTTGTCCCTGTGCTTTATCCAACCTTGGTTTCAACAATTCTTGCTCATATAAACCCTCCTCTTTCACGCTAATTAGACTCCTGGAGCTCTACCCGGGGCCTAGCCATGGATCTCTGCATCCAGATCCCTCAGTCATTGGATGGGGTTTCTAGCACAACTATTAGGGTGTTTGGCCATCCCATCACCAGAGTAGGTCAGTTCTGGCTGTCTCTCAACCATTGCCAGCAGTATATTGTGGGGGTATTGTGGATTTGCTTCTTCCTTTTTTCATGTGGTCTTCATTTACCATGGTCTCCTATTCTTTGTTCTCCCTCTCTGTTCTTGATCCAGCTGGGATCTCCTGCTCTCACAGGCTCTTTCCCTGGAACCTCGGCCTTCATTACTCCCACTCTTGTACAGGTTGTTCATGTAGATCTCAGGCATTTCTCCATCATTGGGCCATCCTTGTGTCTTTCTTGGGGTCCTGTTTTCCAGGTAGCCTCCCTGGTGATGTGAGTAGCAGTCCAGTCATCCTTGTTCCACATCTAGTATCCTCCTATGAATGAGTACATGCCATATTTGTCTTTCTGAGTCTGGGTTACCTCACTCAGGATGATTTTTTCTAGATTCATCCATTTGCCTGCAAACCTCATGATGTCATTGTTTTTCTCTGCTGAGTAGTATTCCATTGTGTATATGTGCCACATTTTATTTATCCATTCTTCAGTTGAAGGGCCTCTAGGTTGTTTCCAGGTTTTGGCTATTACAAACAATGCTGATATGAACATAGCTGAGCAAGTGCTCTTGTGGTATGATTGTGCATTTCTTGGGTATATGCCCAAGAGTGGTATCAACAAGATCATAGAAGAAAACTTTCCCAACTTAAAGAAAGAGCACTTTCATTATATCATTGTTACAAGAATTCTTGGGAGGGATGCCAAGTACTTATAAGATCAAAGTCCTGAATTAGTGCTTATTGGAAGAAAAGATTTTTACATGACATGTCCTGGTATATATAATGCACTGTATGATAGCCCACCAGCCCCACATTACATTCCCCTTTTATGGCCCCTCCCTTTCATTAGCCACTGTAATCTCCATCGAGTGTTTCACTTCTACGTTTATGCCCTCTGTACTTTTATGATTTTATGTATCTCCAAAAAAGTCTACATCATTCAAATGAGAGAAAAATCATTTGTCTTTCTGAGACCAATTCAATATTTAATTTACTTACTAGTATTATCTCCAACTGCTGCGATTTTCTTCTTTATGTCTAAAATTGTTCCACTGGATATATAAACCAAAAGTTCATTGTCTGGGCTTTTATTTGGCAAGTGATGACTTCCAATATATAATATATACTTTAATATATATAATATTCTATCACACATAATCTTATATGTCTTTTATAATTTATCTTATCAAATAGAAGACTGCCATATGGTTATTTAAATTTGAGATCTCCTCTCTCTTTATTTTGGTTAGTTTGGTTAAGAGCTTGTCAAACAATCAAGTAACTATTGATTCATTCAATTTTTTATATTTGCATTTTAATAACTTTCATTCTGATATTGATTTTGATTATTTCTTTAAGCCTACTGATTTTGTTACAGATTTATTCTTGTTTTTTCCAAAGCCTTAAGGTTCCCTCACATTTAATTTATTTCACTGAGAGTACTATGAATTTTTTAAATGTAGGCCCAAAATGCATGTGAGTAGAACATAAATGTGTACATATATACATATAATATGCAACTATATACTATATTTTATATATTATATAAATTCTAAAATTTATTTCAAATTCCAAGTTTTATTGTATTACAAAAATTTATTGTTGATATTTCTCAATATACATGTATATATTGATTCCTTGGGTAGCAGAGATCATGCTAAATGTTTATACTGTCTGCATCAAATATAATTATTGATACTTAGTTTGAATACATGTTTATGGAAACTATATATACAGGATAATATAGGGAAAGATATATAATGTGTACTTATTATATAAACTAAATTTGACTGTTTTTCACAGAGGATAATCAAAAGCACTTGACATATTTGTATCAATATGACAGAATATGTAAGTTAAATAGCATATGGAGAGGTTTATTAGAGTTCACAGTTTGTATCTTCTAGCCTATGGCCACTGGCCACATTTTAGGGGAACTGTGACAAGGCAGCTCATCACTGGAGGGGTTTGCTGCAAAGGGAATCCATTTACATCACACACCTGGAGACAGCCAGGAGCAGAAGAAACTGGGAAAGAGTCCTCAAACTATTTTGCTGGTATTTTCCAGTGACACATCCTGAAAGTCTAGGGTGTGTCCAGACAATTCTACCCTTGGTGCAGACATTAACCCATGGCACATGGACCGTAAACAACAACCCATTTAAAGTAAATATTTGCAGAATATTCAATATCACAATCACAATACCGTGTATGGAATTCAAATCAAATTAACTCATTTGACCTTTTCAAAAAGTGTCTCTCATTTTGTTGTAAAAATCAGTGGTCTGCTTCAACCTCCCCAGTGCTGAGATAAGAAGTGTGGCCCCTGAATCAGCTCTTTATTAATTAAATATTTTAAAGTTATCTGTTTATGAAATGCTCCTAGAAATTGGAAAAAATATCTAAAATTAAAAAATGAATACTTTATTCATCTATTCTATGAAATTTAGATGCAGTAAGGAGTAAAGGATTATAATTATGACAGATTTGAAGTTCAGCATCCAGTGCTGAAGTACAGAAACAGGGATATATATGTAACATACATAATAGATACAATATAATATAACATAATATATTATATGTGTTTTATAAGTAATATATTAATATATATAATGTGTTGTCATATATGTGATTATATATGTGTTCGCATATATATATGATTATATATATATATATATATATATATATGAAATAGAATATAAAATAAATTGTAGGAAGATTCCAATACACTATGAAATGAGAATATGTAAAGAAATTTTGCAAATGTTCCATTTGTTACAGTTTACTGGGACTGTAGAAAAAGGGATTGTAGGTCAAAATAAAAATGGCAGAAAGAAATAGATGCATTAATTTACATCTCATGTGCCAATAATACTAAAGAAACCATCTAATGGGTATGTAAACATATTCACAGGACACAGTTAAATAAAAGCATAATTGTTTTAAAAGCCATCGTGGAGGGAAGTACCATATCCTCTGACTGGCATAATATTAGAAGCGCTAGAATAACATTAACAAAGACTAATTTGACAATTTAAAACACAAACAAAAACAGATGTCTAGAATCATTTAAGTTGCCCGAGGGTCTGGAAACATGGTCAACATACTTATAACACAATTAATGAGAGTTGAATAATAGCTGCTCAGTCTCCTGGGTAAAAGACAGACCTCTGTTTGCTGCAGGCCGCCATCATCCTTTTTTATGTCTTTGACATCTAGTAAATTTTTGTAGCCATTTCCCAGTGCTTGCATGAACATTTGTTTCACACCAGGATGCTTTTCTGTTGTGCCTATCCTTCTCCTTCATAGAAACTGAGATTCAGTCTCTATCATAGTGTCATTAATAAAGAAGAATTTCAAAATCCAATGAAGCCTATCATTCCTTTTGTTTTCCTCTCATAAGCTTTCCAAATGCTATACTCAGCCTATATCAGAAATGTTTCTCTTTATAAAGAAAGAAGTAAATACTGAGTGAGGTTCATGGCTACTCACAGGTACTGAGAATCAAAAACAAGTGAGTATTCAGACCTTAATAAAACATGTATTTCATACCCTCTACTGCTCAGGGAACATCATGGTGGTCTTTATTTTATACTGTGCGTTGTATGAACATTTAAAAAAGGACATCGGATTATCTTTAACTTAAGAATTTTTCCAGAGGCTTTTACTTAGCAGGTTAACATTGTTTCAATAATTTGTAGTGAGTAATGGGAGTATATAAAACCCTGTTTTCAAATCTACAACTTTTATTTTTGCTCTTGTTTCACTTTTTTTTTTTTTAGTTTTTTGAAACAGGGTTTCTCTGTATAGCGTTGCACCTTTTCTGGAACATACTTGGTAGCCCAGGTTGGCCTCGAACTCACAGAGATCTGCCAGGCTCTGCCTCCCAAGTGCTGAGATTAAAGACGTGCACCACCACCTCCCGGCTTGTATCAAATTCTTAAATTGTTTCATTACTTTCACTTTATCCAAGTTCAATCTTTTTACAAAAGTTTTCTTTTTGTATATTTTGAAATGAACTTGAAGTTTTTTAGCCTAATCCTTAAGATGTTTTGTAAGTTTTTACTGTTATCTCAAACCCTTTTGCCTATTTGTTCTATGTAGTTTTTATTCCTATTGTAAGATATTGAAAGAAGACTTTGATGGGCCCCGTTGATAGCTTTGTTAATGTGTTGATGCAACTCACATCCATTGTAGGAACTCTAAACTATGAAAGCTCAACCTGTCATACAATCAAAGAAAGGATGCAATACCTAACTGTGGGCCTATGGGAAAGGAGATACAGCATTTTTTCACAATAAACTGATTATTTAAATGTGTAATTTATGAACACGGTTTTATATAAAAAGAAATAAATCATATGAACGTTTGTATGATTTCAAAGTCCAGTGCAGACAAGATGGATTGGTGGTTAGTGTATTTGCTGCAAGACCTGCTGACCTGAGTTCAAACCCCAGGACCCACAGGATAGAAAGAGAAAACTGACTCATACAAATTGTACTCTTACCTCACATGCATACTGCCCACACACATACACATACATACATGCTCACCCACTCCAAATAAATCATGGCAATAAAAATTGCTCAAAATAAAATGGTTATGATGCAAATGAGAGTTCATTCCATTTATTATATATTACCAAATAACCTTAACCTCTCTCATTTAACTCATTATCTGCTGTGCCCAATTCTTCACAGCATGGTTCTTTTAAAACTGGATTGACAACAACATTGTATATCTGCTCCACAATATAGGCAGTGTCATGTAAAGTATACCAGTATAACTAAAAACATGACCTAAAATCACATTGTAGCTGAAAACAATGCCCTCCAGTATATGTACCCACATTCCTGGTTAGCTGTTGAGCTCCATCTTAGATAGTTCAGTTCTCCATTCACTTTACCTTTTCAAAAATGTGTCATTAATTTTCAAAAGTAGAGTACTTATATGTGGTTTACATGCTTAGTGTTCTCCCTACCTCCTTTGCTTAATTTTGTTGAACAGATTTCTTCCATGCTAGACATTAAAGGATAGAACAACACATGCTACGTCACTTAAGGAGTTACGAGGTACTAGATAATCTTTATTGACAGAAGGAGGCAGAAATGTATAATATTTCTAGGAGTATTTTGTTATGCTCCGTGTGACACAGTACCCTACTCAGCAATAGTACAAAAAGAGGAAATAATCAAGACTTGGGAAGTTGTGTCAGTCAGTAAGGTATTTGACAAGCAAGTCTGTCTATCTGAATTTATGTCCTGCACCTATACAAAAAGCACCCCTAGCGTTGAGATGGTGGAATTAGGAGGCTCCTTGGAGCTCACTGGCCAGACTGTCTAGTATCAGTGAAAAAGCTTGAATTAAAATATGAGATGGAATTCCATCATTTAGGATACTCAGTGTCAACCTCTGGCCTCTGTTTGCACACACATGTATGAGCACCTACACATACATTTGCACACCCTTCACTCAAATATTGATACAGAGTAAGCATTAATTTAGTAAAATGTCAATTTACTATTAAAAATGTTTGATGAAAGTATCAAACTTCTGGCAGTTTGGTCTTATCAATTACATCTATTTTATGTTAATATTAAAAGAAACATGTCTGAGTAAACTCTCCCCCATTTCTGTTATGTGACAATGATTATGTGATTTCCAAAGTTATGTGAAAGTGTTCTTTTCAGACAGTATAACCCTCAGGGCTCCTGAGATACTTTACTTTGGAAGAGATTGATGGGTTTCTATTGGAGACAGAAAGGAAACACCCTCTTTCCTACATGGAGTCTGTTGTCATGCACTATAGGATATTTATAAATGGTTTTGGTATTCAAAGAAGCTGTTTCAGTGGGATAGAACAATAGATAAGACAAGAGAAGTTACGAGTATTTTTAATAAAGTCATTGTAACATTTTGTTTTCCATTGCTCTCTTCCTTACATTTCTGTTGCCTCATTATTACATAGTGAAATTTAGATGTTTCTGTGATTTTAGGAAAATCCTGAAGGAGGAAAGGATATTGTGTTCAAAAGAAAAAAAAAAAATGCCAAACTAATTTCTTCAAAAGGCCAGAACGTAACAACACCATTCGCTTGTTTCATATCGAAGCAAAGATTGTTTTTATATAAACTGAATTGTGTGAAAAATAAGGGTGTTGTTAGGGCTAAGATTATAGTAGAGTAATTTTAAAATCCGGCAACAAAATATGCTACTTATTTAAAATCGTGTCATTTTAATAACAAGTTTACATCAGTATAAGTTGACAGATAAGGGTGCTCTGGTGCATGAAGCTCTATTGGTCCACCTGCTTGGCAGCCTGTTTTTGATCTTTGAAAGCAGACTGAAGTGATGCGTATGTGTTGTGATTCTGGAGCTCTTTTCTCTGATGCTTTTCATCACACAGTTCTCAACAATACGGGAATGACAGCGAAGAAAGCCTCTTTTCATCGGCAGCAGCCTCCACCCCGATACAAATGCTGGGTGGGGGCGGGGGCAGCAAAATATGGACTCCCCAGACACAGCTCTTATTTCCTAGTCATTTGCATTTTCTTCTGCTTTGCCTAGAGATAACAGATGGCTGGGTGGTGATTTGGGATGCTAATTAGGCTGCAGTGTTTTCCAGCTAACCTTAGGTAGACACAGTCCTTTGAGGCCTGATTACCACTGTGCCATTTTCAAATGCTCACAGGTAACCATTAAACACCCGTTACTAATGAACTTTTTACAAACAATCAAACCATGATTAACACTAGTATAATAGTAATCCTTAAGATGCCCTCCACAGCCGCAGTACAGCAATGGAGGGCACAGTAACAGTTTGGAAGTGGCTTTCGATTTCAAACTGAGCTAAGGAACCAGTAAGCATGTAACTGATGAAAATTAGAAGCATTTTTATGGACCTCTTTGAACTCTGTAATCGAGCGATAGATAGGGAATGTCGAAGAGAACAGAGTCTCAGAGGTAAAGGTAAAAGATGTGAAAGAGAACCTAACTAGCCATTTGAATAAAACATTGAAAGCTGGAGGATAATGATGTGCATATTATAATTGGTAGTATATGTAGGAAAAAAAACTGATTATAGTACTGAATAAATCTCAGTGCTCTATAAAAAGGAATACTTCTGTCCAATTCAACTCTGTGTCTTCTTAAAATAGCACATGAGTTATAAATGACACACATAACTGGATGATTAATATTTAAATTTATTAATTGGTCAGATAATTCTATAGGGAAATTATAGGTGGATGGAAACCAGTTGCTGAATTTTGAAGCATAATGCATGTCCCCAAGTCCAGAACAATGTTTTAATAAACATGAACCATATTTTCAGGAATCAAGACTAAATTCTCTAAAATTTAATTTTCATCTGATATCTAAGCTTACATTTAGTTATGGAAAGTAGTAAACAAAATACTAAGTGTAGATATAATATCTGAATCCTGTCATATTTGGTGCTAATAAAAATGGTTTAACGTCTACTACAAAATGTATTCATCTGTCCAAAGGCAAGGACAGGCAGGAAAGTAGCTAAAGGAAAAATCCTCATGATGACTTCCTTGCTTCTTAGTGCTTGTTGTTTATACCACTTATTATTATTGGGAATTTTGTTGTTGTTGCTGTTTTTGTGTTTTTTTTTTTTTTTTTTTTTTTTTTTTTTTTTTTTTTTTTTTTTTTTTTTTTTTGAGACAGGGTTTCACTGTGTAGCTTTGTGCCTTTCCTGGAACTCACTTGGTAGCCCAGGCTGGCGTTGAACTCATAGAGATCCGCCTGGCTCTGCCTCCCAAGTGCTGGGATTAAAGGCATGCGCTGCCCGCCACCACGGCCGCCGCTGGAAATTTGACAAATCCAAAATGCTCTTTAAGTTCAATTTCCTGAGTAAACACAATTCAATGAGGCTTCTGAGAAATCAAAATAAGAGGATTCACATTAAATACCTATATCCTAGGAAACCATGTCTAATGGTACAGGCCTGTAATACCAGATACTTATGGGCTGAGGTAGAAGGTTTCAAGGTCCAAAGCCAACCTGAGCTAAAGAGTAAGTTGGAACCAGCCTGGGTAATGATAAATTTTGTGAGAGTCTTTCTAGGATAATAAATAAAAAAGGATATAGCTCATGGTAGAGCATTGAGTAATATATGCAAAACCCTAGTTTTAATAACCAGAACCCATAAACACAGAAGCAAAACTCAGCCCAAGATTTGGTATATGTTGCACCTCTACAGATGAATCCAGATATTATTATCACCATCTTTACTTTGAGGAAATGTGAGAGACAGAAAACTATATTTAAGTAAATGATGTATTCTTGTAGCACATACTAACTGAAAAAGATATTTCATAGGAATTTCATGAAAAATATGTCTTTAACTAATGCCATTCAAGTTGTTATGCTTGGTAATAATCCACAGTAATGTAAAAATTTTGAAAATTCAAATATGTTCCCACTGGTCTTCAGATATATTTTAGTGTTAGAGTGATTGAAAATGCATTGAATTTTCAGGACACACACACACACACACACACACACACATACACACACACAAAAGGAGGAGGACATGGAGGAGGCAGGGGATTTGCAGGGTTTCTAGGAATCTGATCTCAGGCCTTTCAAATATTAGTTGATAGTGCTATGGTTTAAAAATGTCTTTACACCACCCACATTAACATGTCTATTGGTGTTGTCCTTTTTCAACTCGTGCTTATGTAGTCATGTTGATGAAATTTCATGGATGTAATTTATTACGTTACTAGGAGACTCAGTCTCCTAGAAAACCCCATGATTCTCCGGCTATTTCCAATCCCTCTTCCACATAGTTCCCTGAGTGAGACCTCAGCCCTACCCAAGGAACTACGGGCAAATGGAAAAACCTGAGAGCATCAGCAGAAATGACTATTGAGTACCAAATGGTCAGCAATAAAAGTATATATACAAGTAGCATTCTACAGACAGAGAAGATCGTATTCATGCATTAATGGATGTATATGTTTTTACACACACACACACACACACACACACACGAATTTCTAAATGGTCTCATTAAAAAACTTGGAGCCAGAAATTTGGGTTAAAGCCTTAGAGAGATCAGGGAAATGTGGAAAGCCACCAGCTAACCACACCTCACCAACTCTGCAGGTTCCAAGGACAGCGACTTCCTGTCTACTCAGGCTTATAGGCCTTGCTTTTCTGCTCTCTCATTGGCTCTTCGCCCAGCTACCTCACTTCCTCTTTCTACACAGCTCTGTCACTGTCTGTCTATCTGTACAGACCTCCAGGTCTCTATGTCTGGTAATGGGATTAAAGGCATGTGTCTCCATGCTTGACTCTATTTCCTAGTGTGGCCTTGAACACACAGAGATCCTGCTAAGAGATTAAGGGTGTGTGTTACCTGACTTCTTTGTTTACTTAAAATGGTTGGCTCTTCCCCCATGATCTCCAGGCAAGCTTTATTTATTAATGCACAAATAAAATATCATCACATTTCAGCACAAGTAAAATATCACATTTCTCCTTTTTTGTCTAATAAAATTTTAAAATGTTCTACATTGCTATGGATTTTAGTTTATTGATACAAATTAAAAGTTAATTTTGTTATAATATATATATATATATATATTTCTACTCTTGTTTAAGTTATGTTTGTGTACCTCATATGAAATTGTAATGTATAATTAAGAAATACAGATTAATAGTCATCTATGATAATCAAACTTACAGTCATGCTAGTTAAGTTTTCTACAAATAGATATATTTCAGATAGATAGGTAATCTTCAAATACTTCAAAGACCTACAGAATACAGCATTTAAAATGTTTTAAGAACTTAGACTTTTCTGGACAATGAGACATGTCTGCTTCTGCAGAATCAATTATTTCAAGGAGGAGATGGGCATTGAAGAAACTCATTATGGAGTTTGCCTTCTTTGTTGAAAAAGTTAGCCACAGGGCAAAAAAGTGCCCTTTAGTCAACTGATTGAGAGTATGTTCTATAAACTGGACATGCAGGACCCATAGGAAGGTGAGCACTGAACTTTGTAAGCTGAAATGGTCCTTCAGATTTCTGCTTCGCAGAGGAGACTGCCAAATATTCTACAGGACACAGGGAGAAATGGCTAAAACCTCTAGGCCTACTGACTGAAGATGGATGCCGCAATGTTACAGAGGAACTTTGGATGACTGTCCAGGCAGGCATCTGTCTCTGTCATTTCCAGAATTTTGGAAGTTGCTTACAATGCATTTCCTGTTTTCTTAGGTAATATTATTTCCTTCTGATGTCTTTGATGTAGTTGAAGACTAGATGGTTATAATTATAATTTTCCTTGGTTATGATAAAAGATAAATTAGATATGAAACCTTAGACTCACAAATAAAGGATATATACAATATTTTCTTTAAATTTACCAAATGTAAAGACTAGCTATTGTAACTGTAATTCTTACTTGATAACCATTTCGTTATATGTAATTTTACTAGGTTAAAGTTAAAACCATCCTTTTTGATTAGACAGAAAAGGGGAAGTGCTATGTGATGTCTTTCTGTATGCTGTGGATATGTGTTTCTCTGATTGGTTAATAAATAAAGCTGTATTGGCTTATGGCAAGGCAGCTTAGAGGCAGGCAGGAAATACAAGCAGATAGGAAGAGAAAGGCAGAGTCTGGAAGGAGACACCAGCCAAGTTGCTCAAGGAGCATGATGCCAGCATACTGGTAAAGCCACAGAACATGTGGCAAAATATAGATTATAGAAATGGGTTTAAGTTATAAGAGACAGCTAATGAGTAGCCTGCCATAGACCATACAATTGGTAATTAATATAAGCTTCTGCATGAATATTTTATAAGCAGGGCAGGATTGGAGAAATCTTCTTAGTACACACACACACACACACACACACACACACACACACACACATGCACGCATGCACACGCACATAGCAACAATTAATGAAAGAAAAGGAGGCCATGAATTTGAAAGAGAGCAAGGATGAGTACATAGCCTTAAAAAAGTAAAACAAATTAGAAAATGTTCTTCAATCCATCTCTCCTATGTCTATGGATATCCTTGCCATACTAAGATCTGCGTATGCCCTTATAGAATATAGTTTTGGATGAAACTACAGATACCCAAGCCTACAAAGGCTATGTTTAAATAAATTGCTTGTTTTTTTCCTTACTTAGATTCAATTTAATAAAGTTAGAAATTTTTCTGTATTAGCACCATATTTTGTCGACTGGTTTCTGCAAAGTTTTCCTTTCTATGTGTCAACTTTTATTTACAAACATATTAGTATGTTTTCTACTTTTCTTGAACTTATCTCAACACTGCTTTTTTTATGAGTTCAGTGAAACATTTATATGCATTATTTCATTTGATTTTTTTCATACCTCTCATATTCCTGTTTCTAGGTGTGATTCATGTAAGAACATCTGTTCCTGCTTTTTTAGAGTTGATTTATCTATAGTCTATAGTTTTCTTTACTTTGAGATCATTATACTCAAAGAAAGTGATAGGCTAGAGAATGAAATAGTAAATGGGAGATGCAATTATAACTCCGATATTTATACTTTCATCACAATAAGCTTTGCATTATCTGTTTATTATTGCATATTTTCATGTTCCCGTTGTGTGTTAATAAGGGGACTCATTTATGCATTCCTTATATTTCTTTATTTCACATTAATTTTTTATTTTTATTTACTTATTTTTTTTTTTTTTGGGGTTTTCGAGACAGGGTTTCTCTGTGTAGCTTTGCGCCTTTCCTGGAGCTCACTTGGTAGCCCAGGCTGGCCTCGAACTCACAGAGATCCGCCTGGCTCTGCCTCCCGAGTGCTGGGATTAAAGGCGTGCGCCACCAACGCCCGGCTTATTTACTTATTTTTGATATTGCTTAAAGCTTCAAAAAATCATTTGCTGTCTTTCATCTGGCAGAAATATTATAAGAGCCAGAATACCAGGAAGTCAGCTGTGAAACAGTTTCTCCTAAAGATGACTGCATAAACGAGATTGGAAGAATAGTGATACAAATGGACTGTAGAAGGGGAATTTTTTGCTAGGTCCTATGCTCAGCAAAGAGCTCCAGGCAACTATTGACTTCTAGAAGAAGGAGAATTAGAGACTCTCAGGGACGAATCCCCTCATTAGTTGTCAACTGTAAAGTGATCAGTCATGAAACCATAGATATACAAACACCAAAAATAGATTTGGGAACTTCTATATATTATAATATAGAATACAATATATCTAATATTATTATATAGAATATAATTATATCTAGATAGATATACTATATATCTAATATATAGAAGTTCCTGAATGTGTGCACATGCACATACACAGAATAAAAGAAAGAGGTTGTCAACTACAGGGTTGAGTATGAGGATTTCAATACAGCAGTAGTTCTCACCCTTCCTAATGCTGTGACCCTTTAATACAGTTCCTCATGCTGTGGTGACCTCCAACTACAAAATTATTTTTATTGCTTCTCCATAACTGTGATTTTGCTACTGTTATGAATCATAATGTAAATATCTAATATGCATGATGGTCTTAGGGGACCACTGTGAAAGGGTCGTTAAACCCACAGAGGAGTTGTGACCCACAGGTAGAGAATTGCTGAAAAAGAGGATAATTGCTGGTAGCTGGGGTGAAGAAAGTAAAGGAGAAGTGATTTAATTCTATTTCCATTAAAATCATTTAAAAATAAAAAGGAAAAAGGAAAAGACTGCCCATTTAAAATATGGCCTACAGTGGCATTATAAATTAACAATAACTCATTAACAAGAAAAAAAAACTAACTAATCTAAAGCTAAATACTTCACTAATTTTCTATCAGAAGCAAAATCAAAAGGTGGGTTTTTAAATAAAGGTCAAAGGTTAGAAATTTTCTGTGAAAATAATCTATGTATTTTAAACTATGTTGACAAATTACTTTTAAAAAAATAACAAATGTTGACAAATTTATTTATATACCAGTGTGTGTGTGTGTATGGGTGTGTGTGTGTGTGTGTGTGTGTGTGTGTGTGTGTGTGTGTGTGAAGGGACAGGAAGTTAGCACATGCTTTCTAAGATGCATGCGTGGAGTCAAGAAGAGAACTTCTGGGAGCTGATTCTCTTTTTCTGCCATGTGGGACCTGGGGACCATACTTACATCATTAAAGCTAGCAGATAACGTCTGCCTGCTCAGTCATCTCACTTGCATTCAATCTATATCTAACTTCAATTTTTTAAAAGTAATTTGACCCAGTGTTTTAGTTAGCGTTTCTATTGCTGTGAAGAGACACCATGGCCACAGCAACTCTTATAAAGGAAAGCAGCTCACTAAAGCACAGGGACAAATAGCCAAACGAGTGGAAACACATGAACTATGAACCAATAGCTGAGAAGCCGCTAACTGGATCAGGCCCTCTGGATAAGTGAGACAGTTGATTAGCTTGATCTGTTTGGGAGGCATCCAGGCAGTGGGACCAGGACCTGTCCTCAGTGCATGAGCTGGCTATTTGGAACCTGGGTCTTATACAGGGACATTTGGCTCAGCCTGGGAGAAGGGGACTGGACCTGCCTGGACTGAGTCTACCAGGTTGATCTCAGTCCTCAGGGGAGGCTTTGCCCTGGAGGAGATGGGAATGGGGGGTGGGCTGTGGGGAAGGGGGTGAGGGAGAACAAGGGAATCCGTGGCTGATATGTAAAATTAAATTAAATTATAAAATAAAATTAAAAAAAGAAGTTCAGTCCATCATCATCACGGTGGGGCATGGTGGCCTATAAGCACACATGGTGCTGGAGAAATAGCTCAGAGGCCTACATCTTACAGGCAACTGGAAGTAGTCTGTCTCACTGGGCATGGCTTGAGCATATATGAGACCTCAAAGCCCACCTCCACAGTGACACACATCCTCCAACAAGGCCACATCACCTCCAACAAGGCTACACTTCCTTTGTGGAGCCGTTTTCTTTCAAAGCATCACACACAGTATGATTGCAAACTTTTTCTTTATTTATGTTCTTTAAGAATATGCGTATAAAGATATATTCTAAATGATTGCTTATTTTATAGATATTTAGTAGTCAAATGATGACAATTTTACCCAGTCATTTTAGGGCTTCAGTTTTGATGGGCATGGTGCTTAGTAATACTTGGTTTCTAACTTTTACATATGAAGCGAGAAAATTCCTATGATACAATTACTTGGGAAATTAATGAGAAATATAGTAGATTTACAACAGGAATACGAATTAGAAGATAATTGTAGTCGCCCAGGTAAAGTAACAGGATGCCAGAGGAGTGGTGGCTGTGTCATAGGCAGAGATCACACTTGGGGCCACTTAAGATCAATTTATATCTGGTTTACCTGTTAATAGTTAATGCTTTCGATTCCTTGTCTGTTTGTTCCTTAAAAAAGATGTATATTCTACCTTGTTTCTCCCTGTATATCAACAGGATAGGTCCTTAAATTAAGAATGAATTATTGGCTGTTTTCCTCACAGTTTACCTTTCAATTTTGGCAATGTAAGGTATATTTTAAAATTGTAACAGTAGTGAAAAGAGTTTTGATATTCCAAAGAATGATACTTTATAATAGCTAAATTACCATGATCGGATTTGTACTCATTTGCATTTTATGCACATGCACAGTGTACTTGAACATTAAAACATTCATTTCCTTTGCTGGGAATGCTGTCAGAGTAATTTGTAGATGCAATGTCAGGTTTTCCTATAAATTCGACTATGTCTATGTGTCTTAATTACTTTTCTATCACTGTGATAAGACACCAGGAACAAAGCAACTTATAGAAGAAAGCATTTCTTGGGAGTATACAGTTTCAGAGAGTTAAAGTTCATGACCATTATGGAAAGGACCATGACATCAGGCATACAGGAAGCATCCTTATTTATAAGTTGGCGGCAGAGAGAGAGAGAAAGAGAGACAGAGACAGAGACGCGAGAGAACTGGGAATAACATGGGCTTTTGGAACTTCAAAGCCCACCACAGTGACATTTTCTCTACCTAGACATATTATAGCTATTCACATATTGTTTCAGTTACGTTATTATGGCTAAAATCAATGTATAGAAGCCAGAGTTTATTTGGCTTACATTTTCAGGGGAATAAAAGTTCATCGTGTAAAGGAATCAAGGGGGAAGCATGGAGGCAGGAACAGGAAGCTGAGAGCACACATCTTCAAAGAAAAGTGTGAAGCAGAGAGAACAAACTGAAATGTAGAGCAAAGCATTAAGTTCTTTGTTCCTACCATAGTGACACACTTCCTCCATCACACTGTATCTCCTAAAACTCTCCAAATAACATCACCTACGGGGGAACTAGTGTTCAAAAACGAGAACCTACAGGAGACAACATAGTCATGCCACTCTATTCTACTCCACATTGTCCACAGACTCGTGATCATATCCTAATGCAAAATGTATTTAATTCAACTTCATAAGCCCCTATATTCATTCCTACTATCAACACAGTTTCCAAGATAAGTGTCTTTTAAGACTTAATATAACTTCTTAACTGTAACCCCTTATAAAATCAAAAATAAAATTATATACTTTCAATATATTATGGTATGTGAAATACCCCATCATTCCAAAGGAAAGAGTAAGTACATAAGGAGGAAATAATGGACCAAAGCAAGACTGAACCAGTTAGGGCAAACACTAAATCTTATAGTTCTGTCCTGGGTGTCAAAGGGCTTAGAAGACTCAGTCCTTCAGCTTTACTGCCTGAAGCACACATATCTGGGATGGGCTGGTTCTACTCCCTATATGTAATTCTTGGTAGATGTCTCATGCCTCTGTAATCCTCAGTATCTTCAGGTCTCCACTGCAACTCAGGTTTCTCATTTACAGAATCAAAGGTTGGCCCTTCAGGACCTCTTGCTCTCTCAGAGCTTCCAAATAGAAACTTTCCTGTGACAAACTGCCTGTCTTTGGTAACTCTCTGAAATCACAGAGGAAGATCCATAACCTCTTCCATCTGCCATTGTCATTTCTATGAAGTCAACAATGCTGTGGGATGTTCTTTATGCTATGAATATGTGTTGCTCTGATTGGCTGATAAATAAAATGCTGATAGGCCAGTAGCCAGGCAGGAAGTATGGGCACAATAAGCAGACAAGGCGAATTCTGGAAATAGAAGCCTGAGTGAGGAGACACCAGCCCACTGACTAGGGAGCAGCATGTAGTGGCACACAGGTAAAGCCATGGAACATGTGGTGACACATAGATTAACAGAAATGGGCTGAGTTTAAGTGCAAGAGCTAGTCAGTGGTAGGCCAGAGCTAATGACTGAGCAGTTTTAATTAATATAAGCTTCTGTGTGTTTTCTTGGGGCATGCAAGTGGGAGAGATTTGTCCTGGCTGCCGGCAGGCCAGGACACAGGAAATCATCTGACTACACAGCAGCACATGAATCATTGGAAAGTTGGGCTAGAAGCTTGGGAAATACCCTGGCCCTGGACCACATTAGCAGCAGCTTTTTTTTCTTGTTGTTGTTGCTTTCTAGCAGAAAAATAACCCCTGGAACTCTCTTTCCCATGTTAGAAGCTTAGCTGGAAGGGCTTTTGCCTTAGGATACCCTTTCTTTCATTCCAATGCAAACTAATCTTAAAAATTACAGTCTCTTTTCCAGCCCATTCCTTAGCTGTACTATTAAGCTTCCTAGGGCTCTATGTTTCTTGAAAATGTACATATTGCATTTCTTTTTGCCTCATTTGCTCTGTTTCAGTGTGGACTTGCATAAGCATTACCGGTAACAAATGTGCAACACAGTCAACCTTATAGAGTCTTGAAATTTACTGTGTCAAACAAATTCACTCACTTCTTTCAAATTTAGCTTCAAGAAAATCCTCAGGACATGAGTAAAAGACAGCCAGATTATTTGTGATCTATTACAAAAATTATCTCTAGTCCACTTGCTGCTAAAAATCCTTATTTTTCTGTGAAGCCTTTTGTGTTGGGCAGCTACAGTTCACAGTACACTGAACATTACAGTCTTCCTGGCTCCTAGTAGAATATCCCACTAATCTCTAATTACAACATTAAGCTGTTTCCATCTAGGTTTCCAAAGGGTCCCACGTTCCTCAAAAACAATCAATCAATCAATCAAACAAACAAAAACAGCATGAGCAGGTTCTTCATGGCAATAGCTCATTTTCTGGAACCAACTTCTGTATTGCCTACTTTTCTGATTTGATAAAACACCATGACCAAATGAATTTATAGAAGAGAGAGTTATGTGGGGTTTTGGATGCAGAGGGATAAGGGTCTATCCTGGTAGGAATGCATGGCAGCACGAAGAAAATGTAGTGGCAGGAACAGGAAGCTGAGAGTTCCCATCTTCTAACACAAGCAATCAGAAATATCAAAGTGGAATTAGGATGTGGCTCTAAGTCCTTGAAGCCCCCACATATACCCCAGTGAGGTACTTCCTTCAGCTAGGCCACGTTTTCTAAAACCTCCCCAAACATTGCTACCAAGGGCTGGTCTAGAGCCCTTTAAATACTAGAGCATATGAAAAACATTCTCACTGATGCCGCTACACATATTCGAGATACGTTGTAAAAAATGTAACTTAATGAGCTGTGTTGAAACAGTCACTTTACATGGATGTTTCAGAAACACAATGAGTCTTTCCTATTGAAAACATTTTCTCTTAAAATGATGCAGGAGTTTTTGCTTGCTGTATTTATTTGTTTTCTTTCCAGGTATGGGAGGAGAAATCTGGGAATGTCTATAACCAGAAATTGACTGAGTACATGATCTGTTGAGCTGCCTCTCAACCTCTTAACTTGATTCTGACACCTGCCTTCGTGTTTGTTGGAAACTGGTCTCACTAACAAGTTGTAGACAAGTAGTTGACAGCTACATTTCATTGCACAAAATAAAATAAAGTTGTCAAATGTTAAAGTTCTTTGTTCCCTGGTGCTTGGGTTTGGAAAATTTTAAATCATCACCATATGACAGTCTTATTTTTTAATGTCACTGGAGAAAATATTTATTTATTTTTAATTTTTTTCTTAGACCAATAGTATACAATATATCAGGTAATTTTACTTTAAAAATACCTGTTATGCATAGTGGTAAAATTTTTCTATATCTTAATGGTGGAGACATGGTCCAACAAACATAACAAAATTATACAGAACTTAAGAAACATGCACATAAAACCACAACTAAAGTGATAAAAGCTGAATAAGACAGATAAAGATGCCTGGAACAGTTGTCCTCTCATGTATTAAACTACAGCGCCACAAAAACGACATCACAAATTGAAATCCTATAATATATACAAATAACATTTCTTTTTCAATCTTTAAAGCTTCATGTAATCTAAAATTACCTTAATAAGAAATTTAATAAAAATCTTTTGTGCTACTTTAAAATAATACTGTCTCTGTTGAATGCAATTGACATTGCATGTATATTCATCTTGCATCATTTTGACGTTCACCTAGAATTTTATTGGATGAATTTAATTTGTTTTATGACTCAAGGCAGATGAATTCCATAAAATATTTATGTTCAGTGCCTGATTTTTTTTTACATAAGGCATGACAATTATTTATTATATTATTTGAAAAGAATAAAAATGCTCGTTTGCCCTGGGCATCTGAAGAATTCATTATGTGTCTAATCAGACTTAATTTTGTTGGTGTGATGTTAAATAGCTAAAACATTAACAATAAGAAAACCAATGACCTGATTTGAAAATGAGATCACTCTGACACTTTCCAAATGATATTATACAAATAATCACAGACAATGACATCCATAATCAGCAAAATGAAAATTAAGAGGACAGCAAGATGATTTGATATAGGAACTGAAGTGATGGCAGCAAATTCTTGTTACAAGCTGGAGGGACTGGAACATCATTGGCAACTCTCACTGATCTTGAATGCTATAGTCGCTTTGGAATACAGTTTGGTACTTTCACAAAACAAAGAAAACTCTATTTGCATAAAGATATTGAAAACATTTGTTCACACATAAACCTGTACACAGCTTGTTCACAGCAGGCTGACTGAAATGTTGAAACTCAGAAGCAAGTTAGATGCCCTTCAGCCAAAGGATGGGCAAATAAACTGCACGGACAAGAACATAAGTGTATTTGATGAAGGGAGAGAGAGAGAGAAAGAGAGAGAGAGAGAGAGAGAGAGAGAGAGAGAGAGAGAGAGAGAGAGAGAGAGAGAGATCAAGCCATGAAAAACCATTAAAGGATTCCAATGACAAATTACTAAATGAAAGAAACCAAACTGAAAAAACTGAACAGCCAAATGCTGTTCGATTTCAAGTCTTTGACTTTCCAGAAAAGGTAAAAATGAAGACCAAACAATTAATAAGGATATAGGTGGATATAGTGGGGTCTCCATAATGTTAAGGACAGGAATATCTCTCTGATAGAATAGTGGGTACTTGTCATTATAAACATGTGAATCACAAAATTGGAAAATCTAAAAGAAATGGACAATTTTCTGGATATGTTCCACATACCCAAATTAAATCAAGACCAGATAAACAATTTAAATAAACCTGTAACTCCCATGGAAATAGAAGCAGTTATTAAAAGTCTTCCAACCAAAAAATGCCCAGGGTCAGATGACTTCAGTGTAGAATTCTACCAGAATTGCAAAGAAGATCTAATACCAATACTTCTCAAATTGTTCCACACAATAGAAACAGAAGGAGCATTGCCAAACTCTTCCTATGAAGCTAGTTACCCTGATTCCCAAATCACACATAGATGCAACAAAGAAAGAGAATTCCAGACTAATCTCTCTCATGAAAATTGATGCAAAAATATTTAATAAAGTATTAGCAAAGGGAATTCAAGAACACATCAAAAAAGCATCCACAATGAATAAATAGGCTTCATCCCAGAGATGCAGGGATGGTTCAACATGTGAAAATCTGTCAATAGAATCCATCATATAAACAAACTGAAAGAAAAAAAAAACATACGATCATATCATGGATGCTGAAAAAGCCTTTGACAAAATACAACACTCCTTCATGATAAAGGTCTAGGAGAGATAAGGAATACAAGGGACATACTAAAATGTAATAAAGACAATTTACAGCAGACAGCCATCATCAAATTGAATGGAGAGAAGCTCAAAGTGATTCCACTAAAATCATTGAATGGAGAGAAACTCAAAGTGATTCCACTAAAATCAGGAACAAGACAAGGCTGTCTGGTCTCCCCATATCAATTTAATATAGTACTCGAAGTTCTAGCTAGAGCAACAAGACAACAAAAAGAGATCAAGAGAATACAAATTGGAATGGAAGAAGTCAAACTTATTCACAAATGATATGAGAGTCTACATAAATGAATCCAAAAATTCTACCAGGGAACTCCTACAACTGATAAGCACCTTCAGTAATGTGGCAGGATACAAGATTAACTAAAAAATCAGTAGCCCTCATATATATAGATGAAAAACGGGCTGAGAAAGAAATCAGAGAAACATCATCCTTTACAATAGCCACAAATAATATAAAATACCTTGGAGCAACTCTAACCAAACAAGTGAAAGACCAGTATGACAAGAATTTTAAGTCCTTAAAGAAAGAAATTGAAGAAGATATCAGAAGATGGAAAGATCTCCCATGCTCATAGATAGGTAGAACCAACATAATAAAAATGACAATCATATCAAAAGCAATCTACAGATTCAATGCAATCCCCATCAAAATCCCAACACAATTCTTCACAGAACTCAAAAGAACAATACTCAACTTCATATGGAAAAACAAAAGACCTAGGATATCTAAAACAGCCCTTTACAATAAAGCAACATATAGAGGCATCACCATACCTGACTTCAAGCTCTACTATAGAGCTATAGTAACAAAAAACAGCTCGGTATTGGCATAAAAACCAACATGTGAGCAAATGGTATAGAACTGAATGTCCTGATTAATCCCCACACCAATGAATGCCTGATTTTTCACAAAGAAGCCAAAATTATACAATAGAAAGAAGAAAACATCTTCAAAAAATGATGGTAGCATAACTTGCCGGGGAAGGTATATAAGATGGCTGACATGCTGCCAGCAGAGATTGGAAAAAAGGGGACCCAAGATTGTGGACCATCCACCCTCCTTGTGTTCCCCTCCGGATCTTCTGCTTAGCATGCCTCTAGAGGGCCAAGGCAGAAATACCTATGTGTTGTAAGGTCATGCTTTATGGCATGCACATGTCATGTCCTCCTGCATATAAATATTTCTTGTAATACTAGTCTTTTTCTTCTATCTGATCTTCATGTTCTGTGTTCTTAGACTAATGGTGATTTCTGTGATACAGGAAAGGAGTGAAGTAAATTTCACAAGAAATTATACAGAGATGATCACGCAGACTGGGGTTAAGGCAGTTATGCTGTTCATGGAAAAGAACCTGCAGCCTGGGGAAGCTTTTTAGGCTTGGATAAACTTGAGATCCTAAGGGGTATTGGCTGAAGACTGTGGATGGAGTAACATACAGATGGGAAGACAAACTAAAAGTTTGGGAACATAGAATAGGAGGAAAATAGTGGCCTCCACCAAGAAATGGAGACGGCAACTTTAATTTAGATACTTTTTATTCCCCAGGAGGAGTGTGGAGATAATGTGACAATTGATGGAGTGATTGCTGCAAGCTTTATTGGGTTTCTAGATTGAAAAGAGCTGACAAGAAAGGTGAGCTTCCTTTCATAGAGGCTCTAAAAATTAGATTAGGTCTTCCTGGGAATTGTTGATATAGAAGGACAGAAGTTGCTGACTTGCAGGGACAGATTGCTTGTCTGAGGTCATTGTAGCCCACCAGTCATGGGGCTTGGTGTTTGCAGAGGACTGAGGAGGAACTTAGGCAGCTGCAGGGGTCTTGAGATTGGAGCAGGCTGTGTGAGAAGGAAATGACTGTCTGGTACAATGACCACTGTTCTTATTTTTACTTTTTTTTTTTTTGTGAAATTGTATGTTGCTAGCCATTGGGTCAAGTGCTCAGAAGATTGTATGATCATTAATAGTAAAAATAGATTATGCTTGCTTTGGTGTTAAGTCTGGAATAGTTTCTGTGTTTAGCAAAAGAATATGTTATGAAGAATATATTGGTGGTTTTCTAAGAATAATTATTGGAATCATGAGAACATTTTGTATTGGGTGATTTCCCCTTTCCTTTCTGTTCCCCCTTTACTTATGATAATAAAAGACCGAGGTTACCAGGGCAAAAGCAGAAGCTAAAGATGATGTAGCAAAAGCTAAGAGAAGTTAGAGAAACTAAGAGAAGCTAAGAGAAGTTAGAGAAGCTAAGAGAAACTAAGAGAAGCTCTTAGCTAGGAGAAGCTAGGGAAGCAAAAGAAACTTTGTAGATGTAACCAACCATCTTATTAAATAAGAAACACAGAACCAATGTAAAAGAGAAAGCCAAGAGGTCAGAGCTCAGAGCTAAAACCTTACCCTTCCTCCTGAGGTGGTCCTACCTCTCCAAAAGACACCTACTTCCTGAGTGTTTGTCTTGATAAAGTCTTTCTGTTCTGCCTTCTCATTGGTTGTAAACCCAAACACATGACTGCCTCGTCACTTCCTGTAAGTATAGCCCTCCAGGTCTTAAAGGCATATGTCTCCAATACTGGCTGTATCCCTGAACACACAGAGACTTACCTAGCTCTGCCTACCAACTGCTGGGATTAAAGGCGTGCGCTGCTGCCACCGCCGCCGCTACCGCCACCGCCGCCGCCACCATGCTCTTTCTATGGCTCTAGTAGATCTGACCCCCGGGGAACTTTTATTAACATACAATTCATTAACATACAATTTATTAACATACAATTAAAATCACATTTCAGTACAAATAAAATACCACCATATTTCCCCTTTTCTATTTTAATAAAAAGAAAAAAAGCAAAAGGTTATAACTAACAAAAGAAAAACTATATACAAAAGTACAATAACTATATACAATATATACAAGTAATAAATACCCAAACAATGTCTAGTCTATTTATATTTGACAAATTCAGAGCAAATAATTTCATTATCTTTCCTATTTTGGTAAGTCCAAAATGTATCTAATTCACTTTCTATCCTAATTAATCTTCCATTATAACTAACTAACCTTCAACTATAACTAACTAATCTTCAACTCCCTCAGAGACCCAAGAGGGAAATAATATTAGCTAACAAAAATAAAAAGAGGAAGTGCATGCAAGCAACTTCCAAAAAATTAGTGAGTTGACAGAAACAGCCAGCTACCTGGACAGTTACCTGAGGTTTCTCCGCAGTGTTGGGGCATCATCTTCAGGTTATAGGCTTAGCATATCTGACAGACTCATTTGTGAAGTAGGATGTACACAAGGATAACACTTCACCTCACATTGGGTGAGAGCAGTCCATGTACCAGAAACACCTGAATTCCACTAGTGTTCTGTCATGATTCAGGATTTTAAATTCTGGAAATTGTTGATGGTTTTTTAATTCAGCTGTCCACTCTTCTTGGCTATGTATATATGGCTTCATCTCAGCATCCTGTTCTTCTCCACATCCCTCTATTAAATGTCAGTCTACTATTGAGAGGCGTGAGCTTAGTTACTCTTCAAGAATAACTATTTCAGCTGCTGATCCATTGCACATCAAAGCCAACAGCCCACTGCCTGTTCAGCTGCCTTCAAAGAAAAGGGCACTGTACCTTTTTCAGATTGTGAAGGCCACTTCAGGGATGGTGCCATAGTTTCCTGGCCTCAGAAGATGCCTTTTGATAAAGCCATAACCACACTTGTTTTGGCAAGAATCGGTAGTCCTTTATTTCATGTCCTGTCTGTCCATTTTGTCCTGTTGATTTGAGGATACTTTGTTGTCCAGTGGCTAACTTTTGCCACAATGAAAGTTAACTCCATATGCAGTTTCTTCAATGCGCATATTGTCTCTGAAGTAGATTGGTACTGCCAGGAGCTGACATGTCTCAAAAAAGAAAAATTTCTAAGTTATTAAAACATTTTAAATGCCATATTCTGTAGATATCTGAAGGGTTTGAAAATGACCTGTTTGAAGATTTGAAGATATATCTAATACATATGTGCTCAATTTTTAAAACATATCTAATATGACTACAAATTCTATTGTAATGTCTAACTGCTAACTTTCATTTCTTTATATCCTAATAGTTGGCTATAATAACATTCAAGGATCAGAAAATTGCATTACATTGTTAAATGAATGGTATAAATACAATTAGAAATAAACATATAGCATTTTCTAACAATATCAATTTCAAATTTGTATACAATATAAAACAATCCAATCCAATGTAAAGTATTTAAAACTAGTAATTGTCTTTTTCTTCTTTTCTTTTCTTTCCTTCTTTCTGTTTTAAAAACAAGAACCTTAAATCTAATCTCCTTTGCTTAGCCTTTTTTGTACAACAGCCATTGGAAGTGATATGTAAAAAATTTCCTAAATCTCTAATTTATCATTATATGGATGATATTTTACTAGCTGACTCAAATGCAGATACTTTAGAAAGAATGTTTGAAAAAGTAACGAAAATTTTGCCTAGCTGGGGATTACAAATTGCTCCTGAAAAGATACAAAGAGGAGATTCTATTGATTAGTTAGGATATAAAATAGAGCTACAAAAAATTAGACCCCAAAAGGTAAAAATTAGGAGAGATAAACTACAGATTCTTAATGAATTTCAAGATTATTTGGAGATATTTCTCATCTACAAACTATTGTTGGGGTAAAAAATGATGAATTGAATAATTTGTTCAAAACCTTAGAAGGTGACAAGGACTTAAATAATCCAAGAGAATTATCACTTGAAGCTGAGAAAGAATTGGCCTTGGTAGAAAAGAAAGTACATGAAGGACACATGGATCGTATTGATCCAAAGCTGGATTGCATTTTGGTTATTTTACCTTCTATGCATTCTCCTACTGGAATATTAATGCAGAGGTAAGATATTATAATGGAATGGATATTTTTTAGCAAATAAACCAAATAAAAAATTAAAAACTTATGTGGAAAGGAAAATTGAGACTTCGTCAATTAGCAGGAATAGAGCCAGTAGAAATTGTCGTACCATTAACTAAGGAGGACATTGAAAAATAATGGACAGAAAGTGAACCTTGGCAAAGAGCTTGCAGTAATTTTTTTGGGAGAAATTAACAGCAAATATCCCAAAAGCAATAGAATTGATCTTGTAAAGAGAGCTGCTTGGATCTTGCCTCAAATTGTACGGGAAAAACCCATATCTGGAGTTCATACATTTTATACAGATGTCAACAAACAAGGAAAGACAGGTTACAAATCAGAATATTTAAGTAAAGTGGTTCAAAGTCCTTATAATTCAGTGCAAAAATCAGAATTGTATGCTATTCTGTTGGTATTAATGGATTTTTCAGAACCTCTCAACATAGTAACTGACTCTCAATATGCTGAAAGAGTGGTATTACATATTGAAACTGCAGAATTTATCCCTGATGCTTCAGAATTAACTTCACTATTTATTCAATTACAAGATACAATTAGGAAAAGGAGTCATCCTTTATATATAACTCACATTCGATCCCATACTGGTCTGCCAGGCCCTCTAGCACAAGGCAATGATGAGATTGATAAATTATTGATAGGAAATATGCTGCAGACGCCTGAAGTGACCTGTCAGCTTGCAGGAACATTGTCTCTGAGTCATTATTGCACCTTCCAGGTATCCCATCCTTCAAACCCCCAAAACTGCTGAGGCTGGTCCCTGGCAATAACTGGATGTCAACATATAGAAGATTGCAAATACATCCATATCTATTGCCATACACAAAACTCAAATCCAGTGAATCAAAGATCTCAACATTAAGTCCAGGTACACTGAACCTGATAGAGAAGAAAGTAGGAAGTAGCCTAGAATGCCTTGGCACAGAACACCACTTCCTAAATATAACACCAGTATCACAGACACTGGGAGCAGCAATTAATAAATGGGACCCCCTGACACTGAGAGGCTTCTGTAAAACAAAGGACACAGTAAATATGACAAAATGACAGCCTACAGAATGCTAAGAGTTTTTCACCCATCCTACATCTGACAGAGGGATGATATCCAAAATATTTGAAGAACTCAAGAACCTAGACATCAAAATACCAAACAATCCAATTAAAAAATGGGCTAAATATCTTAACAGAGAATTCTCAACAGAAAAATCTCAAATGGCTGAAAAACATTTAAGGAATGATAACATCCTTAGTCATCAGGGAAATGCAAATCAAAAGACTCTGAGATACAGTCTTACACCTGTCAGAATGGCTAAGATCAAAAACACTGATGAAAGCTTGTGTTGGAGAGGATGTGGAGCAAGGGGAACACTCCCCCACTGTTCGTGAGCGTGCAAACTTTTACATCCCCTCTGGAAATCAGTATGGCGGTTTCTCAGAAAATTTGGAATCAATCTACCTCAAGACCCAAGGATGCCCCTCATACCCACATCACAAGGACATTTGCTCAACTATGTTCATAGCAGCATTATTTGTAACAGCTAGAACCTAGAAACAACCTAGATGCCTCCTCAACTGAAGACTGGATAAAGAGAATGTGGCACATATGCACGATAGAGTACTACTCAGCAGTAAAAAACAACGGCATTATGAAATTTGCAGGCAAATGGATGGAACTAGAAAATATCATCCTGGGTGAGTTAACCCAGACTCAGAAAGGCAAACATGGTATGTACTCACTCATAAGAGAATACTAGATATAAAGCAAAGGATATGCAGGCTACAACCCACAGCTCCAGAGAAGCTAGGAAACAAGAAGGACCCTAAGAGGGACACGTGGATTGGCAATAGAGGAGCAGCAACAGAGGGGAAGGGGTGGGGGATGAGAAGGAACAGGACGGCTGAGCTGGGGGAGGGACGAAGTCGGAGAGCAATCAAAGAAATATCTTGATAGAGGGAGAGATTATGGGGTAAAGGAGAAACCTGGTGCTGAGGAAATTCCCATGAATCCACAAGGATGACCCCAGATTAGACTACTAGCAATAGTGGAGAAGGTGCCTGAATGGGCATACCCAGGTAATCAGATTGGTGAACATCCTAACCATCATCATAGAGCCTTCATTTAGAAAATAACTGATGGAAGCAGATGTAGAGATCCACAACCAAACAGCAGGCAAAGCTCTGGGAACCTAGTGGAAGAAAAGGAAGAAGGATTATATGAGCAAGGGGAGTCAAGATTATGACGGGGAAATTTACAGGGACAAAGGAACCAAGCTCATAGGAACTCATAAATTTTAGATCAAGAGCAGTGGAACCTGCCTGGTACCAGACTAGACTAGATGCTCTTCATATAGGAGACATTGTGTGGCTGGGTCTGTTTGAGGGTTCCCTGGCAGTGTGATCAGGATCTAACCCTGGTGCATGAACTGGCTTTCTGGATCCCATTATCTATGGTAGGATGCCTTGCTCACTCTTGAGGTAAGGGGGAGGGATCTTGGTCCTTCCTCAACTGAATGTACCAGGCTTTGCTGTCCCCCCATAGGAGGACTTACTATTTCAGTAGAGGGCAAGGTTGCTGTGGCTCGAGGTGGGGGAGGAGAAGCGGGGGGAGCAAGAGGAGGGATGAGTGAGGGACCTCTGGTTGGTGTGTAAAATGAATAAAAATTTTTAAATAAAAATATACTAATTAAAAAATAAGTGTGTGAATCACAGAGCAACAAGGTACTAGAAAACAGGAACTTTTTGTGACTGTTAGTGAGTGAGGTATGCTGGAAATCCTTCCATATTACTCTAATTTTGCTGTGAACTTTAAATGGCTCCAATAGTACTAATGTTCTGAATTTCAAAAGACTTGCCATGGTTTTCCATATCTAATCCTATGTTTTATTAAGGCTTTTATACCTTTTAAGTCTTGACTTCCACATTTCATTTCTACTTTATTATCTGCCTAGCAAAAACTAGCATTTTTCTGCTTTTGTTTTGGTTTTTCATTATTTTAGTTTTTAAGTAGAGTATATGAATTTTGTAAACTACAGGTGTCTCAGGGTTTCTATTGCTTCAAAATAACACCATGACCAAAAAGCAAATTGGGGAAGAAAGCATTTATTTGACTTGCATGTCCATGTAGCTGTTCATCTTCAAAGGAAGTCAGGAGAAGAACTCGGTCATGGAACCTGGAGGCAGGAGCTGGCTGATGCAGAGGCCATGGAGGGTGCTGCTTATAGGCTTGCTACCCAATGCTTGCCTAGCTTGTTTTCTTATAGAATCCAGGACCATCAGCACAGGGGTGGTACTACCCACAATGGGCTGAGCCCTCCCTCATCAATCGCTAATTAAGAAAAAGCCCTGCAAGATTGTCTGCAGCCTGATCTTTTGGAGGAGTTATTTTAATTGAGAATCCCTCCTCTTAGATGACTTTAGCTTGTGTCAAGTTGTTGTAAAACCATCCAGCCTAATATCCATCCGGAGTTTACATTCTGAGACTGGGAAGATAACCACTGGATGAGTTCAGAGTCCCACTGGACACACTGTTTCTTATACAAATAAGGACCACCAGCTCAGGCATATGACTATCCACAATTTACTGGCCCCCCCTACATTAATCACTAATTAAGAAAATGCCCTACATTCTTGCCTGAAGCCCAATCTTATGGAAATATATTCACAATTGAGGGTACCTCCTCTCATATGACTCCAGTTTGTGTCAAGTTGATATAAAACTAGCCAGCACACTCCAGCTCTCAACATTCCTTTGTTTCCTGTGGTCCTTTGTCTTGGGTTGAGGCATGGTGAAATTCTTCCCTTTCATATTATTGTGGCTATGATGTCATTCTCACCGAGGTCTTGTTTAGAAAGCCATGTCTGTCTGAGACTCATTGGTTCCTGCAGTTGTGCTTACTTGAAAAAAAGCTAAGGCGGAATACTAAAGCACTGAGCCACCTTCAGTGAGAAACATACCAGATGGTGATGTGGAGGTGAATTCAGGAAGTGTATACTTCCTGTGATCCCAAGTGCTAAAGGTCTGATCATGAATCCCCACCAACCCTGGCTGTGTCAAACCATGTAAAGGAAATCCCTCTTGCCCCAAGAGAGGCAGCAAATGTCTTCGGAGCAAAAGCTCTCTCCTCTTCATCTTTTCATAAGAATCATTTCCCTCATCTGATATCCTTCCATTGTCATGAATAACACAGGGGTAGCTGAAGCTATAGGGAAGCATGCGAACAAACAGATAATTCCAACTCTTTACAGTAATCCCTCCTACCAGCATTCATTGATTAGGTGTAAAGCTCATGCAATTCCTTCTCCTTACATGTAAAACCCTATGTTTCAAGTGACAAAGATATATTCAGTTTTGCCTTGCTGTCCTAGTAAATGCTGATTTGAATTCCCCCTACTTTTCATTATTTATACTGATCTTACATATTAAACAAGATTAACATTTGGCTTTTTTTTTGTCTTTCTTTCAGTAAATATTTTACTGAAGTATTTAAAGATAGAGCATGTGAATCTCAAAACAAAGTACAAAATGGCTTCTATTTTTAATTTTATTATTGATCTAACAGATATAAATAAATGTATATTCTGTGATTCAGTTGCTATTACCAGTGCTCATTTTACTTCTAAATTATTTTTGCTATTTTATGATTTTATGACATTTGTTCTTTGGACATTGTAGGGAATTTAACAGTAAGGATATGGGTGTGGCACATTGATAGAACCCATTTTTTCTCTTCATGACTCAGTTTTCCCATTTATCAATTTCCATGTTGAATCTTGACAATCAATTGATGGAGTTCAAAATTACTCTGGAAACAAAGTCTTGGTATACATGTAGAGAATTTTCTAGATTAGGTTAATTGAAGGGGAAGACCAATCCTGAATGTGAGCAAAAGCAGCGCCATACCACAACCTGGGGTTCTACACTGAGTGAAAGGGAACAAGGGAAATGAGAATCAGTATTGTCTCTCTTCTTCCCGAGTGACAATGCTATGTGGTCATGGGGGACCAGCCCCCACTATTATTTATCACAGGAACTCTTGAGGATTGAGGGATGAGACTCAGTTAGAGATAGAGAATGGAGAGAAAACACAGGATAGACTCAGGTGGGCTTGGATCCTTATCCACCAGCCCAGAACATTATTCCAAAGGTCTATTTATAACAATGCCATGGAGCAAAAGACCTTTTCCTTGCTAGTTATAGTCACCCAAGACCCAGGCCTGTGGTCCAAACATCCTCTCTATGCAGACCTATTGGCTACAGCCACTAGGAAACGCAGAGGGCTCCAAGAAGTGGTCAACTGCCTCAGTCAGGTTCCTGCTAGGATGATCCGTGGAGTGATGAACTGTTTACTCCAACTGTGACCCAAAGTAATGCTTCTTCCCATAAGTTGCTTTTTTCAGGTACTTTTGTCACTGTAGCAAGACAAAGTAGCAGATACATACATTAACTTTTTTATTATGGATAAAAAGCTGATCCAGATAATTTTATTACGTGTTGCCCTCATATGTCTTATTAACAAAATAAGTGGCAGTCTCATAATTAGAAGTGTTTCCATGTTTAATAAAATCAACCAGTAACCTTTCTCTCCATTATGTGAGTTTGCTTGCTGTTCTTCCAACCAAGGGCTGCATTTGGCATGCTATTTCTGTATTTGTGTGGACAAGATCCTGTTACATGTGATCCTTGAGAGAAACACTTTTGATATCATTGTTTGCTACTCAATTCTCATTTATGTAATCGATATCACATTATAATGTTATAGCCATATTAAGCCGTATGTGTCTAAGCTAATCTAATTTTCATCGGTCTACCTATATTTTAGATTCTTAGCTTCTTTAGCAATATTCTTGATGAAATAGTATTAACAGCATTTTAAACAATTAACTAGAAATTTTAAAAATTAGCTACCATAAAATTAAAGACTTTATTAAGATGACTTCTCAGTGGAGTTCAGAGGAATTTATAAATTCATATAGTTTACCTCTACAATTACTTTATTGTTATAGAACTTGATATATTCAAAACAATAAAAATATTTATAAATACTAATATATTTTTCTAATCTGCTAGCTGTTGAATTTATTTTATCTTTAAACACTTTTCAGACCAATATTTATGTAAAATTTTATATAAATATTTTTCGGTTTGTTTTTGTGGAACTTTATTACTTGAAAGCAACATACACTGTCTTCAATAAAACTTCTATAAAAATATTTGGCTATACTAGACAATTTAAAAAATCAAAGAAAAATTGTAAAGAAAAATTCTAATAACTAAAGTAAACCACCATGCCACTCACAACAGAAGGCTCTCCGTTCCTCTAGAAGTCTGGCTCTAATTTTGCATCTATTTATCCCAATTTCTAAAGTATACGCTTAGCTGAAACTTATTATAAAAATGCTTAACTAAGGGATGAAGAGATGGCTCAGTGCTTAAAAGCGCTTGTTTGAAGTTGGAAGTTTGGCTTCTAGTATCTACTTAACAGTTAACAACTGTCTGTAGTTCCAGTTTCAAGAGGTCTAGCATTCTCTTCTGGCCTCTGTCAGTATCAGGCTCCCATGCTGTGCACATACAGATCTACAGAAAAAGCATTCTTACACATAAATTAAAAATAAACAAATAATTTTTTAGAAACTTTTGTCTAATTACAACCAAATATCAGTTTGGGTACAATCAAGAGAGCTATACTCTGAATAAATTCATATTGGTCTGAGGGAAGATATCTTGAGACCATCACATACTCAGACTTTCAGTTCTTGCTTATCCATCATAGCCACTTATGATACAAACATAAATAATATCATGCAAGCTTTTTTTCAATAAATTAGTTTCTGTGGCCTAAAACCTAAACAAACTTCTGCTATGGTTAACGGAAAAAAAAAAAAAAAAAAAAAAAAACAAAACAAAAAAAAAACCCTTATGTCTAATCAAGGTAAGTGTTGGTTATGGAAAATGGCATCAAAGAATAAGAATATGCAGAACCTGGGGTTGGGGCCAAAAGAGCCCTTAGATAGAGCTTGCTAAAAGTATTTTTTTCAACTATCCTTTATGAGGAATTAGTGTCTATTGTTATGTGAAGGATATCAGCAAGCTAGTGATGAATAGGAATAGTCCCCCAGACAAAAGCAATGGACAGGTATAGACTGGAAAGAAAAACATGACATTTTATTTGAGCATGGAGATGAGGAAGATGTACTTGTAGACAAATTTGAAAGAAGATGGGTGGGCAGTGTATGAGTTCCAACTAAAACCTCTACTGAGGTTGGCATGAGGGTGTTCCTACTGAGCATCCTTCTTGCATGACCTGTTGGTACCAGTTGTCTTTCATTTTGTTCAATTAATTTTAAATTTTGAGCATTATTTATTTATTTATTTATTTATTCATTCATTTATTCATTTATTTATTATTTAGGGGGACATTCTTGAGGAATCCATTATTATATCTTTGAAATTATGAATAGTTCCTAGAGATTAAATACCCTGAGCAGGTTTTTATATCAAGGGAATTGTATCTGCAATTATTTCTGTTTGTTGGGATTATCTTTGTGCTTTTATCTTTATCTACACCTCTTGTGAAAATTTTAAATGTAGATCAAAGTTAATAGATCTTGAAAGTGAAAATGAATATTGGCACTACTCGGATATCATGAGGAAACCTGTTGGTTCATCGGGGTGAATATTGCAAAGCATGTGGTCTTACGTGCATGGGATAAAACCCATAATCTTGTACTGTACATAAAATAATCATGGATATAAAAGATTTCACTCATGCTCCAGTGGTTACCATCCCAGTCATGGCCACATCAGGAGCACTGGTTCAACCTAGTGGGTCATTAAGCAGAAACTAAAAGAATTGGAAGTGAGTTGGGAACACACCCTGTGTAGCCATTTCCAGCTCAAATGACAAACATGAAAGAGGTAGAGATGATAATGCAATGGCTTGACAGTTAGATTTTTAATAACGTGAGTTTATGGTGTTGCCATGTGACCATCTAGAGGTACACTGTCAACAAAATAGCCATTCTACTTATTCTATGTAATTAAAACTAAATTAAGATATCAACAAAATTTTAAATTTTGAAAAAAAGAAGATGGGAAAAATTGCACTTGACATGAAACTTTTTATAAAAAATAATTTCAAGGACTATGATGAAATTGGCATCAAGGTAAGGGCTCAAAGCATATTTTGTTGTTGAGACACTTAATTGTTCATTTTTCTGAAGCATAGATTATGTATTAGTGGACAAAAGAAAGATGAACAAAAAGTCTGTGAATAAATCTGGAGAATAGAAGAAAAGGGAAAATTATGATGGACTCTAGGTTTATTCATGAATGGTGCCATTTGCTGAAGTAAGAATTATTATGATGTCTTTGTCTTAAGATAGTCCAAACAAATAATCATTTTCAAAGGAATACATCCTACTTCAAAAATGACTAAACTCAGTGTAAATGAAATGACTGTCAGAGTTCTGTTTCACATATTGTTTTCAATTGATATAAATTTCATTCTTAGAAATGTCAACCCTTTAATGCCCAATATAGGATGTAACAGTGCATGACTCTTAATGTCTATGATGGCTGGTGTTCTCCAGATAACACAGCTGGACTGTGTCTCACCTCTCCTGGGTCCTGTAACCAACACCTTTACTAGCTGTAAGTTACCCCCCCAAAATAAACCTCCTATTTAACTATGTGGAGTTGCCTTAATAAATCCTCTGATAATTGTTTTAAAATATACATATTAAAGAATAAAATGTCATTAATTCACACAACATTTTGTCCTAATGCAAGTATATATAATGGTCCTTTTTCACTTCTCCTTCCAGCATCTAAAAACATATCCACAGGTCAGTCACACTTCCATATATTTCAGCAAACATGGTCTATTGTTCTCTTTTAAGATTGACTTAGGCAGGGGCTGCATTTAAGTCTCCGACAGTCAGTAATATTTCCCTCATAAAAGATTACATAATCCATGCCTCTTCCTCACTCCCTTGTCCTTCCTGGGAAACTCCTCCTCCATCCTCTAATGTAGCCATTTGCTGCTCACTAGGACAATGCTAAAAACATTTTGTTTAGTACAAGAAAATGAAAAGCATTTCCCACGCCACAGTGAGTACAGTGGTACTTACAAATATAGATATATATTTGTACACATATGCACACACGTGTTCCATTTTATTCCTAATAAAATAAACTTCAAACAAGATTCTAAAATAGAGAAATTATGAAGTATTTAGACCTTAAAATTATTATTTTATTTAAAATTATTATTTTATTCAAACAGTATTTAGAGACAAATACACATGTGAAAAATAGCTTTCATTAAGTTTAAAATTTTCAGTGACATTTGGCTTGCAAACTCATTATTTGCCATAAGAAATATCTTAAAACACTTCTCTTAATACATATCTAATGACCACAGGAGCGTGAAAACCTTTAGTGCAAATTGTTATGATTTATGTTCTATGCACGTATCTCAAGTTGGGATATTCCGATTGTTTCAATATCTCTTTTCTCTCTCTTTCTCTCTCCCTCTCTCTCCCCATCCCTCCCTCCCTCTCTCTCTCTCTCTCATCACAAATACTTATCTGATTTTTCTGCCTTCACAAAGAAGCATAATTCACTTAGAACAGCTCATACTTAGATATTTAATTGCACCCTATTTAAGTCTCAAATATAGTGTGAAAAGGGAACTGTAACGGTTACTAGATACTGCCTAAAATCTAGCAAATGTATAGGTTATCCTTAGAAATCAGGTGGCATTGGTGAGGTTCCATCTCTGTCGTCTCTTAAGCTAAACTATGATTGGCAGGTAGTAATGGCATGATAATGGCCACTGTATGAAACAGAAGATCTCATCACTGCTTTTGCTTTAATGCACCCCTTCCATTTTAATACTTCTCTGTACAAGTTCGTTTTCTTTTTATATTACCTATAAGTAAATAAAGCCTTGAGAAATTGAATCTAATGTCATCTAAAGCCAAGGTCAATCCAATATATGAAGGATAATATTATGTACATTCTGCTAGAGCACACTTTTTTATTCTAAGATCCCACAGCATCCACAAAACAATAATTTCCTGACAAATTAAATGTATCCTCTATTTCTAAGGTAACTTGGCTGGGTACTTGTGGCATTTTACAGAACCAGTAAAATGCTGGTGCTAGGATTTTCCCATAATTCAGAAATGAGTCTTAAAAGTGTTTGCTCTAACAGTTTTTGCTTTACAGACCCAAAAGTATATCATTTTTATGTGCTCAGACTGTTTGAAGGATATTGAGAATACCTTAACAGTTATAAAGTTGAAAACAATTACAGTTTAATAAGTAAATACTCTCTATTTGCTTCAGTAAATTTTAATAACTATAATTCATAACAAGAACAATACAGCATGAGATTCTAATAATATAGATTCATGCTCTCTTGCCTAGGAACATTAAAAGTCCATGAGGCAAATGGAGCCTTTATAAAAGTTAAGCATAAGATGATAAATTTGAATCCTTTCATATACTGTACACACACACACACACACACACACACACACACACACACACACACTTAATGCTGCATGTGAGAAATTGTATCTAACAGTCAATCATCTCTTGAACTTTGTTTAAAACCATCACTAGATAGACATAGAGGCCAGAAAATGGTGGCACACACACCTTTAATCCTATCACTTGGGAGGCAGAGATACATCCAGTCTCTATGAGTTCAAGGCCACACTGGGAACAGCCAGGCATGGTGACTCACACCTTTAATTCCAGGAAGTGATGGCCGGAAGCATAAAGGTGTACAAGGCATGAGGACCAGGAACTAGAGGCTTTTTAAGCATTTAGGCTTTTGAGCAGTTCAGCTGAGGTCTATTTGGGTGAAGACTCAGAGGCTTTCAGTCTGAGCAAATATGATCAACTGAGGAGGTAGTGAGGTGAGGTTGGTTGTGACTTTTCTCTCTGATCTTTCAGAATTTACCCAAATAACTGGCTCCCAAGTTTTTTATTAATAAGACCATTTAGCAATTCATGTTACATGATTTCTTATGTCTCATGACTTGGTGGAAACAATCACTAGATGAACATGTCAAACTTCAGCCTTCTGTGCTATCAGGTATAATGTGTTTCACTTCAAATTTGGAAAAATAATCATCAAAGTAGTTCACAGAAAAAAAAATTGAAGAAAATATAAATTGCTACAACTAAAAGATATAAAGTAATTTACTTACACCCCTAACCTCATAATGTGCAAATAGTATTTAGGGAAAAATATACAGCTTTCAGAGCCTGAGATACCTAAGTGCATAGAGGTGACAATTCAAGTCAAAACAGATCTTAAAAACACACACACACACACAACAAACAAACAAACAAACAAACAAACAAACAAACAAACAAAAAACAGGATATACAGTGAATGGGATTATTTTCCTAATTTCTTCCTTATGACCACAACTCTTCCCCACAGCTCAGGGATCATTGACAAGGAGAGGATTTAAGGAAAGAATGTAAGATCAAGGGGCATGTAGGACAAGACCAATACAGTGCCTTCTGAACACTATGAAGGGGTTGCCCTAATGAACTCACAAATGGCAATGCTTGCTTGCACAGGACCTGTGTAAGACTGAACAAGCCAACATTTCAATTCCTCAAGATGAGGAGCAGCTGATAGCCAATGGCCACTGTGGGGAGGGAAAGTCAATTTTAGCTCAAGAGGGAAGAAAAGCCAGTTTTCTTTAATGCATGGACCCTAGTAAATTGACAAGACTCCAGAAGCAGGGGTGTTTCCGCCCTTGTGAGTAGCACTAAGGGCAGCACTAATGGACGTGGTTCGTTATTTAAAAAAAAAAGGAAAAAATTTTAAAAAAGAATTCAGAGGAAAGATGAGGAGAGTGAATCCTGGAGAAGTTGTGAAAGTAGTGAGGAATGAATATGATCAAAATATGCTGAATGCATGCATGAAATTCTGAATAAATTAATAAGATACTATATTGAAACAGAAACAGCAATAACAATTATAAAGTAATCAAGTAGTGAAACACATAACAAAGAAAGAATTAGGAAAACAGTGCGCAGCATTATTAAATTTCATGTTAAGTTATTAAACTCTGTCTATTAAGTTATAAGATCCATGAGGACACTGTTTCATCTTTGTGTTACAGAGCTCAGCTTAGAGATATATTAAGCTGCTTTTTGGTGACAGAACACAGAGTTTTACTATGTAGCAGAGGCTGGTCTAGAACCCATGACTCTCCTCTTACAGCTTTCCAAATGCAGAGAATGCTTCCCAAATACATGTGTCACCTTGCCAGCCCTATGTCACATATTTCACAAATATGTGTACATCAATGTGCTATTATATAGTGGAGTGGCCCTAAATGTAGCATAGCCCAAACATGGGTTCATTAATTTATGAAACTTTTTTTTCACTATTTAATAATATTGTTTTATTATTTATTAAACAAGCAATAGTATTAAAAGTTATTCCAAAAGGCCTCTAAGATCAATTTTAAACTTAAGAATGCAAGGAAATAATAAGTATGGTATGTATGAAATCCTACAGTAAATAAATTGCAAAGATATGAGCACTGTAGTGCTGTCCATGAGGTAATTTTTGGATTGAAAAATATGTCTTCTGAAATGTAATCACATATTCTTCTATGGTCATTTGGGGAAATTAATACCCTAAAATAACACCTAGAGCTTAATGCATAAAATTAACAGAATATAATGGAGAGTGAAATATATTCCTCCTGATTCACTTTTTTCTTTGTCTAGCTTTATCCACAGAATGTAAAATAGAATGGCTCTGTCTATATAGTCAAATTTTCCATTGATCTCTGAATAAATAGTGAATATATCTTCACAATCTTAATAATGAATAATTGTGGGTATGACTTCAATATAAAATAACCCACCCTTGGATTGATTTCTTGATAAATGTAATATTACTTCAATTTCGCTCAGACAGATGTGAGATCTTTGTATGTTGGTAGACATATTACTAGTATGCCTTGATGTGACAAACCACATCTTTCATGTTAGATTAAAATGAACTATCATGTTGCAAAAAATAATGGTTCTGGTAAAATGAAAGGGACTATTGATTTATTTCTAGTAAAGTTTATCCTACATCTTCCTTACTGAAAAATATAATATGATTTTTCCATGTGATATTCAGGAGGATTTAATATTTGAAGCCAATCCTCATGTCACTCAACAAATGACCCTCACTAAAGGACCTAACACTAGTCAAACTAGGCCTTTGTTATATAATTGAAAAAAAAATTAAGTCCATTTGTTAGCGAAAAATATGCAACACCAGGTCTGTCTTTTTAGATAAAACATCCCATGTAAGTTATTATTGTCCTATTTAGTTGGTAGCGCTCACTTTGAGTATTGGATTATTGGTCCAATTTGGAAAATCATTTCAGGCATTTAATTTGCACTGATGGGTCTAATTTCCGTGAGGTTGAACCTCATTATTCATTCATTATTTACTACATTGATCATTTTAAGGCAATTTACTATGGCCCTTTGAAAATTACATGACTCTTTTGTGTTTCTCTGTTATAAAAAACAACAAATCTAGGGGCCAGTTACAAATTAATACAGCTATCATTTCGTAAATTTAATCAGCTTAAAGGGGATTAAGTTGCTTCGTAGACGAGTTCATTTAAAAACGTATGATACTATAGAAAACATTTGGGAAATTTACCTCACCACTATTTCTTCGAACAAAAGAAAACAACATTTCTGCAAACATCAGCATTACCAATGACTTTATTTTCAAAAACTTAACTAATTTTAGGGACATCTTCTCAAAGGAAAAAAAAAAATACATTGCCTGGTTAACGAATTTGTGATAACAAAAGGAATAACAAAAGGCGAGGAAATAACTCCTGCATAGTATTTGGCATTTTTCAAAGTAATCTTATCTAAATACCTAATTGATCCTCACAATAACCTATGAAGATGGAGGAGAAAGAGACTTAAAAAGGGAAATAAGGCAAGAGAGTTTGTGAGGTTTCTGCCTGAGGTTTCTTCTGAATTTGGAGTTGAATGTAAGTGCCTTGGCAAGCTCCAGACTTGTAAATGGCCTTGCAGAGACCATGAAGGATTTGTAATGGAGCTAGCTGAAGTGTTGTTATTACTCTTCAGGACTCTTTTCCTCACTGTGATGATTTCCGAATAATTTTCACTTCTCACTGGCCCCACAGTAGTATGTGTTGGTCCATCTCCAAGTCCTTAGGCTTAGGATACTAGAGAGAGATTAATTTATTCATACTTGGCATTTCACCATCTGCTCTCGCACTTCTTGGAGTAGTGTGTCCATAATGACAAAGTTCTCCATAAGAAATTTTGTGTGCTGCCAATGATCTTCTTGCTATGCTCCTTAACCTCAGAACAATTTCCAGGGTTGAGATCTTGAGCATTGTTTAGAAAATCCATACTGTAATGAAACATTGACATTTCTATCACCTATAAAAGTATTGTCAACTTCTCTTCAAGAACTGTTAAAATGAATAGCATTTACATAGCAATAATTCTAGAATTTATACACCAAATAGGAAGACTGCTTTGGGCTCAGACTAGCAATATATTTATTTTATGAATATTTTTAAAATTCATTGGCTGTCTTTGAAATAAGTGACTTAATCAAATATTTAAATAAATGCCATTTATTATTCCAAGAATTCTCAATGATTCCACATCCAGGAAGTTTATCTACAATGTATATCACACTAGAATGAAAAATACATTCTAGACAAAGTAATGAATATAATTTACTAGAATATACTGTGAATACTACATTAAGGATATATAGTATTTGACATTCAAAGTTTTCTTGGAGTCTACTGGATTTCCTTAATTTAACTTTGAAATAGCCTAAATAAATTTAATAGTCATTGATAGAGATAAAGCTTTGTTGTATAAATTAGACTCAGAAATCAATCATTTACTCTTTGTAAACATTGGCATGTGCAAGCAAGATCTCACTGTTCATTGAAGCTGCACTAATGGGGACACATTTCATATAAATTTTGCATCTAAGCATTAACTATTCTAGTTGACATAAAATAATAATTGTGAATGGGCTTGGTAAATGTTGTGCAAAAATTAAAAAATATGACACTGAACAGAATGTCCTTTGAAGAAGAATTCACCATTGTTCACATCTATATGAAAACTTTTATACCACTTCTTTTCAAGGGAAAACTTGGGTTTAGAAAGGCTAAAAATCTTTCCAAAATAAGTAGTTAAGTGCATTATTGATCATAAGCCTCTAAAATTAAATTTAGATTTTACTTAGGCTCAGTTGCCTTCAATTACATATTTCTATAATACTTGAGGCTGAATGACTACAACCCATTCCTTCATCCAGCTCTAAAGATTTTGTTTGTTTGTTTTTTCTGAATCCCTGGATCTTCTTTCAGAGTTAATTCATTGTCTTATCTTTGTGGTAGAGTAAATCTTTTTTTCCATTACTTTTGAAATGAAAATGGAAATGTCTAAGGAAGCATATTCTCTCTTTAGATCATGAAGATTATCAGAAATTAGAATAATGAATTTTTACACTAAAATTTATATTTTCACATGGCAATTATTTATAGTTTGAGTTATTGAAACAATAAGAAAGGCAGCTTCTTATTGTTAAATTAATGTAACAAAAGCCATTGTCTCAGATTCTTCATCCCACTAACAGAATTAGGGCAGATCATCTTCAGGAGAATCCGACATTTTGAAAGAGTGAACCACTAGAATTTATACTCCAAAACATCAATATTACTCTTATTTTTTAAATGTGATCATGGACTACTAATCTAATTCAGTATCTCAACACTTAGCCTCTAATTCTCTCCTCCTTCACTTTTCAATCTCCTTTTGTTCCTCCTTAGTTTCTTTTACTCATGCTACTATCAAACTACAAAATATTTATCTAAGTGATCTATGAGTAGTAAAATGAAGACAATCAAATTTACACATTTTAAATTACCTAAGCCAAAATTTCTGCCCTTTAGAAATGAAGAAACACATCTGTTCCAGGTAGTATGAATATGTCTTGAAATACAATGACTCATTTGAAATGTTTTATGAAAAACAATATACATATCAAATAACCAAGCAGCATAACCCATACTTACATAGAAGTCAAAATTTATGCACTATATATGTTCACTTTTACTCATCTCTTCATGATGTCATCCATTAACACTTTCTGAGTTTTGGGGTAAATTTTTTTTTTTTAGTTCTGAGAATGAAAAATAAATAAAGTCTGAAGTGCCCAAGTTTTCTTCATTTTAGAAATAAGAGTAAATTTTAAAATGGTATTGATGCTTATCAGGGGTCTGAAACTAAGTTCTGAGTTTATACTTTTACAAAATTAGAATTATGTGAAAGGCCTAGGACTATGTTCAATCCAAATGAACCTGTATAATTTCAGCCTACTGGTCAAACTCCTTTCTTATAAGAAATGCATGATTAAGGACAAAGAGACTACATTGTAAATAGATAGATAGAGAAATATTATATATTGGATAAAACTTCTAGTTAGATATCACTCTATGCAACTTTTATAGATTTTCAGTATTATTTTAAAATCTATTACATGTTAAATATTCTATTTGCAGTGTAATTTATTGAGGAGGTCTTATATTGAATGCATTATGAGGAGAAAATTAATTATGTTATTGCTCTGGTGTAATAGACATGAAAATTTTCCATAATGTCCAGACACTATTAACACTATAGTACAGAAACAACCATCATTTTTTACAAATTTAGTGAAAACTATGTAGCATTTCTAACTAATTTCTTATCTTCAGAGTGGAAAAAAAAAGCTAGTGATGTTATTACACACAATGCCATGACTTTTGTAATCAGTGTATATTGAAACAATGTAGAGCAGTAGATTCAGCATTCCCCTAATATCATATGTCTGAGGCTCATTTCATTATTTCTTATGAGTTATTCACTCCACCATGCTGACAGTAATAATAGATCCTAGAAAATCTCAAAGGCAGTAACTAACTATGCTCTTTTGTTGTGCTCCATTAAACAAATATTTCTGGAAAAATGTGAAAAGTCAATTTATTTTGATACTAAATTTATTTGAGATTTGTATAATATAAACATAAATATAAAACATTCTCTCATCATCCCCTTCACTTAATTATTCATAACATGTGTCCTGGAATTGTAGCAGTTTATCTTATTTATTTTTACCACCAATAGCAGAGAAAAGAAAGGAAAAGCTCATGAATGGAACTTAGAATTTTCCTATCACAAATGGCACACTCTATCTTTATTTGGCATATTAGATCTACATAGGAGAGTCAGATTCTTTCAAAAAAAATACAAAAAACAAAAAATAAAACAAAAGCAACAACAACAACAAAACTATCTGAGGGGCCTATGGAAATATCTAATCAGGCATAGGAAGAGTCACTGCATCCCCTGTAAACTTCCTGCCACATGATATAAAGCCTGTGGAAGAGATGGGGAAAATCCTGGGTGCCAGTGACTTGGGGCACACAGGATAAATGAATGTTGTCTTGCATGCTGTACTAAGTTGGAATCATCAATTTACTTGCAGGCAAATACCCAAGTTTCCCTGGTAACTGGAGGCAAAATATGAATAGCCAGACTCATCTTGACTCACATTGAGTCCAGGGAGAAGCAGAGATAACAAATCAAGTCATCAGCACCATATGGCATTTTCAAGACATAATCCAGCTGGCCAGACTTATCCCCACTGTGCTGGCTTCTAGATGGAGAACACAGTTTCAGGGCCTCTGAAGTCCTATGGGCAATGGATCTAGGCCTGCCTAGTGTTTTAGGTCTAAACAAAAAATGTATAACCCTGCATTGGAGCAATGTTTTATAAGACCTTAAAATAACTTGTTGGTGAAAGTGGAAACAGGCTTCAATTTTCAGTAGGTGAATATTTATGGAAAGTCTGTGTGTACTATGTGTGCTTGCAAAAACACATGTTTGTGCATGGCCATACAGAGACTCAAGGAGGGTGAAACAGTTCCTCTCTGTCACTTTCTACTCTATCCCTTTGAGACAGGGTTTCACACTGAGTCTGGAACTAAGCTGACATCTAGCAAACCACATCCTCCTATCTCTGCTCCCTGTAGGGTTTGGGCTACAGTTTCAAGCATGGCCCCATTTGGTTTTTGTTTGGTTATTTTGTTTCCATGAATGCTATGGATCCAAAATCAGTTCACATGCTTGTCTATCAAGAGTTCACGCACATTGATCCACCTCTTCAAGTACCTTCCTTTCCTTTGTTATCCAGAAAGAACCTCACAATTAAGTTATCTGACACGAAAGTATAGATTAGTAGAATGAGCAGTTACAGTTGGTTCAAAAAAAAAAAAAAAAAAAAAAGGCTCTTTGTAAGCTAAACCAATAGCCATCCACTGACTCCAAGAAAATAGAAGCCGAGTGAAAAGCCACATTCAGTTGGTATCACTACAGACAAAGAAGATGGACAAGAGAGACTGAGCCAGGCAAAGCAGGAGACAGATGCTAATTTGTACCTGAAACAAGTAACTTGGCTTTGGACAGCAGCAGCAGAATGAAGCATTTCATAGCACTTCAGCATGAAATATGTCACAGATGATTGCACACTTCATTTAAAATTAGAACAGAAGAAGAAGAGAAAAAAACAATGAATTCACAACCTGACAGGGAAGGAAGAGCAGAGAGACAAAGCAGAGCTGTTGTTCTGAAATCACAGTGCAAGCAACTCATCCACCATTGGAAATTGATTCTATGCCCTGGGTTGTTCCAGATACAAAATGTGTTTTCCCTTTAGCAAGGAAGAAAGGGAGATGATCACAGGATAGGGTCTGACAGTCTGTGAAACTAAATAAGGAAGTGTTTCTCTGCAGCTGTTTTCCATGAAGAATGAGTTGAATATTGTATATATGAGGATATCTGTATGGTGTCAAAAGGTGGGAAATTATTCTTTTAGTGTGGGCCTTCTGACCTCAAATTTCTGTAAAAGGAAAATAAAATAAAATCTTTTCAGAAGGTTTGGCACTTATCCCGGGAAAGGTCTCCCTGAGCAAGCAATAGTCTCACAGCTAGAGTGCTCTCCTACAAAATTCACAAATCAACACTCAAGAAGACAACTCGTATCACTTAGTGCCAGTTTAAGTAGGCTTTCATCCATAGGCACATTCAAATCATGGGACATCTCTAAATTCACCATACTGAATATAGAAATTATCATGTATTCATTTGAATTCCTTCTTATGTGTATCTGACATAAATTATGTCTTTTTTTTTTGTATCTGACAGTGAAGTAAAAAAAAAAAAAGTGATGAAGAGACATCATTAGGCTTTTCAAGTTACTGCATCCATGGACAAGCCCCTGCTACATAAAAGTGGAACAACAGATAAATGCTATCAAATGATGTGGAAGGAATGAAACTTATTCACAACATAGGTAGCTACATAAATTAGTAATGATTCTATGTAAGATAGTATGGGAGTCCTTCAAGTAACTTTAAGAAAATACTGCAAGTGAACCAAGTATTTCAATCACATTCTTGATTATATATCCAAATGGAAAGAAATCATTACATGGGATAAACATATTCACTTCCATGTATATAGCAGAATTGCTCAAATAACTAAACAGAGGAAACAACCTGAATATTCATCATTTTAAAAATGGATTAAGAAACTATAGTTGCATACATACAATGCAATATTGGTAAGATACAAAATAAAATTCTGCTATTCATGGCATTACATATTGAAATGTTTTATTTTAAGGGTTTTTATTTTAAGGGAAATAAATAAAAAATAACATATAAATAGTGTGTGATTTCAATTATTTGTCCATTCTAAGAAAAATGATCTCATATAAGCTGAGAGGAGAATGGTTGTTAACAAAACTGTGAAGAGTTGGGGGAAAAAAGGGAAAGAGAAAGGCTGATCAGCAGTAAGGTACTAGGATATATTTGAAAATGACCAAACAGATATTGGTGCCACTGTATCCCCTAGTGATAGCAGAGAGTACATACTCCGAAATGAATATGGAAAATTTCACCATAAAGACGTTAACAATGTGAGTTAAACATTGTCCATTTTATATATTTATCCAGTATTACAAATTAATCTTTAAGTAGACGATAATGTATTAGTTGAAAATATCTTTAATTTGGGTTTTAAAACACCATAAACAGGAGCAATTAAAGAGAAACTGTGAGTAAGCATATTTCAATCACACAATTTTTTTTAAATTAATTTGATTTCGAAAGTAATTTTACAATGCTGATGTCAGATACATTAAAGAGAAAAACAATGAGATTAACTCAGAAAAGGTTTGTTTTCAAAAGTAAGCCCATTTTTTTTTCAGTAGTTGAGGATGGAGGAATGATCAGAATTCTATTTACACGGTCACAGCGGGGGATACGTTTGTGAGTGTTCCCTTTAATGTCACAGATAAACATTTCAGTAGCAATGTATTTTCATTTGCTTAGTAATTCAGAAGAAGTAATCTAAAATATATTCCTGAATTGGCTATAACAGAGATACAATCCATAACAGCAGGAATCTAAGTTAGAATATTTATCAAAATACATGGAAACTGAAAATTGGAAAATCTTCTATTTTTAAGTATAATCACAAATTGAAGTACAAAATTATCATGACAAACCTGATATTAAGTTTGAAAGTAAACACAACATGGTAAATACCTTCACTCTTGCCTGCTCAACCATTAAGCAAACTTTGTAAGTAATTCATCCTTTGAAGAATGCCTCACTGAATCAACAGTGTCAAAACAGAGATACTAAATATGCAAAGCATTCACTACATGTTGATTGTATCTCATTTACAATCAGTTAGAAATATATATTCAAGCTAATCTATGAAAGACCTAAAAATTCATAGTTAGTGAATTGCCATTATTAAAAAAAATTGACAAGCTAGAAGATGTTGAAATTTATTCTTTTAAAGGCGAGGATTAAGCTAAAGTCCTTGAAAATGTGTATGCATGCTATGTATAATAGTGAATTTTGAAGTTCTATAATTAAACTACAATATGCTGATATACTATAGGAAGAAAACTTTAGATTTTGAAAATCTTGTGATTTAAGAATGACTGAAAATTGATAGAAGAAAGCCATTTTTTATAGCATTATACACTACATCACATTTTAATGACACATTAATAGGTAAAAATATTTGAAGTACTGTATTTAAAATATTATGAAAATATTGTTCTGAAGCATTTATAAAGTTTAATCATAAATGTAAAATTAAATTACCAATAATTTAGCAGAATTTTGAAAGTGACTATAGTGGGATTATCCTTTTATTTCTTTTATTTTTTATTTTTGTCTTTTTTTTTTTCAGAGCTGAGAACCGAACCCAGGGCCTTGCTCTTGCTAGGCAAGCGCTCTACCACTGAGCTAAATCCTCAACCCCAGGATTATCCTTTTAAATATTATATTCTATCAATTTCAAAATTGTTATTATAAAAACGATTTTTTTTTAAATGCAGACATGGAAAATAATGGTCTGTACTGAAATAAAGTACACTTTTAGAAAAATAACAATGATCAAGTAATAAGAAAATTATGAGAGGCATGCACATGTCCTACAAGTCATCATCCCTTATTGTCATAAATCAATAGAAATTTGTTTCTTTTAAAATGTATTTGTTGAATACTTAATATTAATACCCGGAGAAGGACAGTTCTAGTTTCAAAGTGCATGTTTGAGAATTTAACTCCTGGAATTTGTATCCCCATCTCCCAAGTATAAGATGGTTGTGGTGGGTGAGCCTTCCCTAGGAACACAGCATAAGAGTTAGAGGTAATAAGATACCTGCTACCCAGCTATCTTAGCCAATCAGAGCTTCAGTGGAAGACCCTGTCTTGAAGAAAGTTGGGATATGATGGAAGAAGATACAGGATATTAATTTTTAATCTCTCTATATTCACACATGGACATATATACTTGTACACAGAGGTTCAAAGATACAAATAAATATAATACCAATAACACACATACACACACACACACACACACACACACACATACACACACACACACCATTTTTAAAGTAAAAATTGGTAAGATGGTAGATGTCACAGTGTTCTTTCACAAATTTTACCTTTGTTTTTGTTCTTTATGAATGTAGTATGTGTCTGTATGCAGGCTTATGCATGTGTGTGTGCAGATGTCCTTGGAGCCCAGAAAAGTATGTGAGATGCAATGGAGTTGTAGTTACAGGTGATTGTATGCCTCCCAACAAGGAGGGTTGGGAACAGAACTCTAGGACTCAACAAGATCTACAAATGCTCTTAAACACTGAGTCATCTCTCCAACCATGTCACAGTGTTCTTATTATATTTTGACTAGTTCCTTTTCTAATTTTTAAATGATTACACCATTCTCCCCCTTCCATTTAATTCCTCCAACCATTCTGAAGTACCTCCACATTGCTCTTTTTCTTTACTTACTTGTTTCATTCAGACATAATTTTGCAAGGTGGACTCCAACCTTAGACAAATAGCTACAGACAACTAAGGAATTTTGAGAGTGTGAAAAATAGTCTTCCCTAGGGAAAAACACCCTAATTGGCTATCCAATATAACTGATCAGCCCTGAAATCAAATACATATAAGTAACATTATAAAGGCTGAACAGGTTGTATATGTATGTTCTTAGTAATTCCATTTTTGAAAGTTATTTGTCAGTCTACAAATCACATTCTCACAGATTAAACAAATTATTTCAATTATTACATATAAATTTTCATGTATTCAATATACCCCCATGTCTATTTTTATCTACCAATGTTCATAAAAAACAAGTTATAATATGTGATATGTGATAGTCGTTGATAATAATGACAGAATATAATGATCATGGTATGAGTCCTGGACAGTTTGCACTGAGTTATCTTAGGCAGTAACACAGTTGTTACTATGATTATACAGGGGGGCATTATGGATAGTGAGAAGAAGGCACAGCCTGAATGCCAACTATGGAGCTCTCTTTCTTAGATCCATCAGATTATACAATCCCTTACTTTCCAGTAATCAGGGTCCTGAAGTCCTGTCCCCAGTCATTTCATAGTCTTCAAAGTTACATCTGAAGTTACTTGACCTTAATGTCCAGGAATGCATGAATCAAATTTTATAAGTTTCAACCTTTTGTGTCTCCATTCAGGCAGAGTGCTTGGTCATGGGTTCTTTACAATTTTGATCTGACACAGCTCAAACAAATGGATGGTAATACTTTTGGGAATGACTGCTTTCCAAAGTCAACATGTAAGTAGGGCTGTAAACATTACAAATTGTGTATTTGTAAAATTTAAATTGGCTTGTAATTTTCTTTCTGTTTTTCTATTAAAAGTCCAGTAGAACAAAAGATAGTGAAGATTTTTAACTTAGCAGAAGAGATGGCTCAGCAGTTAACAATATGTGCTGTTCTTCTGGAGGACCTAAGACTGATTCCCTAAACCCTCATTAGTTGGCTCACAAACATCTGTAATTCCAGCTCTAGGGACCCCAACATGGCTGGCCTCTGAGCTCCCTTGCATTCTTATGCACATAATCAAACACAAACATTCCCATAACTATAAATTTAGAGTATTATTTTAAAAGCTTCAGATATCTTTCACCTACACGCAGTAGTGTACAGATTGCATTTCATTTGCTTAAAATCAGTTTCATATCTGTTAATCATAAAATACTAGCTTTAATTATGAGTAGAGACCATTTCACCTAGTTTCAAAGACACAACTTAAATTATCTTAAAGACTTTCTTCATTTAAACATGATGCAAAAGACTTTACATAATTTTATTATTTACGGGAATTAAAACATCTTACATTTACATTAGTTCATTACAATTTCCTTTACAAAACTTATCTTCAGGGTCATCTAATCTTTTTACAAGTATTGTGTGCATCAAAACAGCAAATGAGTTGGAGTATATGTATATTTTATATTTATCATTCCAGCAGCATCAAAATCTATCCATCTACAGTTTTACAAAATTATTCTCCAATTTTAGAATGTCACACTTCATAAAGCATGGAAGAACATTAATTTTCCAAATTGTATATGCATCTTCAATACATTTTTGTTTTGAACAAATTTTTAGAGAAAATACATTTATATGTTATGTATATGTGCCTGTGTATATATGTGAACCTTATGTATGCAGATACTCAAGGAGGCTAGAATAGGGAATCTGAGACCCTGAAACTGGAGTTACAGGCAGTTGTGTGTATCCATATGGTTGATAAAAACTGAACCATTGTCCTTTGCAAGGGTAACAAGGATTCTTAACCTTCAAGCCATTCCTCTGTATAGTTTAGTATACAATGTGATTCTGGAGTTTTTCTAGGCTTCAGTATTTTGTATGCTCATAATTTGTAATGCTATTTATTTAGATTATAATTTAATTTAATTTCTCCTTCCCCTTTCTTCCTTCTATACCCTCCCATATACCCCTCTTTCCTCTCCTTCAAATTCATTGCCTCTTTTTCACTGATTGTTATTGCCTACATATGTATGTATATAATATATAATGTATTATATATAATAGAGTATTAGAGCATTATATATACATACACACAAATATGTATGTATATATATATATATATATATATATATCCTGTTCCAACTGTATAATGTTACTAGAATATGTGTATTCAGGGCCTAGTTTTGACACTGGACAAGTAATCTTCCATGGGGAAGATCACCTGTCTTGCTCCCAGCTTTCATCATCTCCCTCAAGTTCTTTATGTATGGCTGAGTTCTTTATGTATGGCTGAGTCCTGTGGATTTTTTCTTACTCCAGTTTTGCATGTTCACTGGTATTGTACTTGTGTAGTTCATGTTCAGGCAGTCATGTTGGTGAGACTTTACAAGCTTTGCCTCTGATATTTCTAGGAGACACACTCTTGCAACAAGCTCCTGATCCTCTGATACCTGCAGTCTTTCTCTCCTTGCTTCCACATTTCCCTAGCCTCAGGGGCTAAAGTGATCCATTCGAAGTATCCACTGGGACTGTGCCCCACAACCTCTGCATTTTGATTGATTTTTGGTTTTCTGTAGTGGTCCTGATCTGTTGCAAATAGAGTTTGATGAGGGGTGAAGATTATACTTATCTGAGGGTATGAGGATAAATGTTTACAGATTGCTGTTAAGTATTATACTGGTTTAGTAATGCTATTTTTTAAAATGAAAATTTGACTATTTAAATAGTTTATCTGCCCCCTTACCCCCTAGTGGTAAGCCCTAACCATCAGTTTGGAAGTGTTTGGAGAAGGAAGATAATAGAGGTTAAATGAAGTCATTTGGTTGGAGCCCTGATCCCACCAGACTTGTGCCCTTATGAGAGGAGATACCAGAGAACTCCCTAGGAACACACTGTAAGAAAGTAGCTAGCCAGAAGTCAGGAAGGTACCCCAACCAGACACTGAATTGGCTACCCTTGATTTTAGATGTCAAGCTTCTAGAGCTGTGAGAAAATGCATGCCTTCCATGTAACCTGCCTGTCTTTAGTAGTTTGCTGCAGCAGCCTGGGCTGATCAAGACCCAAAGAGAAGAAGATCCTAGATGTGGCTTCCCATAGCAGTGTTCCTGAACTCTAGAGAAAATGCTTTCTGTGAACCATGGAGGGGGCTGGCTTGGTGCCTAAGATTGTACTGGCTGCTGACACCCAAGATGTTACTTCCTGATCTCATCATTGGGTGCCACAAACTGCTCCTTTGGGGGTGGCTGAGGCTTTCAGGTCTGCAAGTGTTGTCCTGCCACTTTCCATTTAGTCAAAACACCTCATTTTTCTCAAGCTCTCTTTGCTTCACAGATTTTCATAGCAGGGTGTTTAATTTCAAATACATTGGGACATCCCAAACTTCAAAAAAAAGAAAAAAGAAAATTTGAAATCCTATATATTACACAATAACAACTCTTTGGAAAGTGACTCTGTCTCTGTCTCTGTCTCTGTCTGTCTCTCTGTCTCTGTCTCTCTCTCTCTTTCTCTCGTGTGTGTGTGTGTGTGTGTGTGTGTGTGTGTGTGTGTGTGTGTCTGTGTGTGTGCTCGCGCACGTGCGTGTTTTCATGTGAGTTGGTACACAATTCTGGCTTTTTTTTTAAATCATTCTTTAGGAGTTCTACACTTGGTTTTGAGTTTCTCAGTAGCCTCTGCTCCCTGCTTAGGGTAGGTTGACTAGTCAGTGACCTTCAGGGATCTGCCTGTCTGTACCTCCCTATTGTTGTTAGAATTGCAAAAAGCACTCAACATCTTTAAAGGGTTCTGAGGATTGAACCCAGGCGTTCATACTTGAACTGCAAACACTGCTAAGCATTTTTCCCAGCCCTAGAACATCCATTATCTTTTATTAATTTGTGTACACTGAGGTCTGATTTTATCTTTTACAGTCCCAGAATACCTTGCTTGTCTGTCTAAGTAAATGAATAAAGCGCATTCTCAAACACTCCATTCTCATGTGGTGCAGAAACCTATTGGTTGTAACAGCCTCAGAGCATCAGAGGTCTTAGTGGAACTGAACTTGGTTCAAATTGCTTCCATTTCATCTACTGGAGGAAATAACTCACTGCCTGAATTACAAAGCCTGCTTTCACACTGGCATTTAAAAATGTTGCTCAGAGGTCATTCTATGGTTGATAGACATTTGCCATGAGAAACATATTCAGAGTTTGGGGATTCTAGAGTAGAAAGCTTATTCATTAAATCACTGACAACATTAATTTGGATGAGATTGTTGGCACCTTGGAGAATAGAATCAAATTTTAATAACCTGACAAGAAGACATGTAGGAAGATGTCAACAAGATAAGTTTTAGCACTGAGGTCAAAGGAAGCTAATTTACCCAAGAAGAAAAACAAACTGCATAAAGTCAAGAAGGAAATATTTGCAAAGATAAAGCAAATATGTATATATAAATAGAATAGGATGTGTGGCTCAAAACAATTTATAGATAAACAGGAAAGAATTTCTGTATTAAAATGAATCTTAGTTATTTTTAATCTATTTAAATTTAAGCCTTAGTGACAGAATCATCTACCTTTTCATGCATTTCTCTCTTCCATGGTAATATGCTTACATTTAGTCAGCAAATATTTAATAAGCATAAGCAAGTGTTTTCCTTTCTACAAAGGGGGCTGTAGAAATGGAATAGATAAAATATAACCCATTCACTTTTCCACCCAATTTCTGTGTGACTTTGCAGATGCAATGAGATCAAAATGAAAATCTTAGGCATAGGGTTACGTTTGTTTTGTCACTGTCTAAAACATTTTCTTTTATATACTGAGAGTTTATATTCTTCACTAATGATCAGGTGGAACACTAACCCTCAATGTGCTAGCAATAGGAAAAGTGGCTGCTTGGCAATAATTATGTTGGAATGAGGTCGTAGGTTAACCTTAGGATAGAATCAGGGCATTTGAAATGGGAGGAAGAGAAGACAGAGTTTTCCTGGCCATGTGAAGATACAGGAACTAGACAACACCTCCAAACAGGGAAGATAGCATTCTCAAAAGAACTCACTGGCTCTTAAAATAAGTATCTGTTACTTAGCAAGACCTTTTAAAAGTCTTAATTTCACCTACTCTTTAGACTATTTCTTCAATTTCTAATCTTCAAAAATTAAATTCTCCATGCAGATCAGAATACTGGCAATGAATTAATGAAATACAGAATGGATCATATCTTTATGATTTTGCACTACTAATGAATAAAGTAATGTGATACATTTACAAAATTGTGCTGTGGAATATTCCTTTACATTGTGAATATATGGCACTGTGATTGGTTTAATAAAGAAGCTGACTGGTCAATAACTGAGCAGTAAGTGGTTGGGCAGGAGAGCCAAACTAGGAGAATGCTGGGAAGGAGACGGTGGACTCAAGAGTTGGCACCAGATGCAAGGAGAAGCAAGATGGGCATGCCCTACTGAGAAAAGGTACCAAGCCATGTGGCAAAGCATAGATAAGGAATATGTGCTAACTTAAAATGTAAGAGCTAGTTAGTAATGAGGCTAAGCTATTAGCCAAGCATTTTAAATTGTTATAAGCCTCCATGTGTTTATTTGAGAAAGGCTGTGGGACAGAAAAACTACCTACCAATGACACCTAAAAGTTCAACAAGGATTTCCACATAAAATTAAAAAAAAATTAAAAAGTTCTAAACACACAGAAACAGAGAAAAATGCAGCCTCTTACTCTTACAGTCTCATGCCATCCTCTGTGCAGAGATATGTCTCTGGACAGTTGCCTGCAAGATGGAACAGGCTGTCAATTCCCATGAGCTAAGTGGTGTGGCAGAATTCCCCAGTCTCTCACATGGGCAACACTACAGACAGACTTCTCCCAGCTGCTGCCTGTGGGCTTGAGCTGCTAGCACAAGCCATGCCAGCGTGCTGCATGGCAGGTTTGGAGTTTTGCTTATACAGACAGAAAGGGATTACAGATATGTAATAAAGACAGATTCAGAGGAAAAACAAAAACAAAAACTCTAAATGGGTTACAGTGTGTTTAAAAAGTACAAAGGTTTGGGAGAGAGAACTAAAGAGTATATACAGTCTTGGATTAAAAAAATATATAGTTTTAAAACAATAAAGTTCTTAAAAAAGGAATAAAGCCTTATTTTTTTTAAAAAAAAGGCACGTAAAGATGGAAAATACACAGTGTCTAGCTACTGTATGGTATTGTGTTGTCTTTGAGTCTTTTGACAGCTGAGGAAGGAGCAATGACTGATAAGAGGCACTGGAATAAAGCTTCTAGATTAAACCAATCTAAACATTTAAAAAATATCTTGACTACCAAATTTAAGACACAAGGTATGTTGCTTTGGGAGAGAGGTTATGCTTTTATCTCCATAGGTAATGAAAAGCTGTGGATTCATTCAAAGTTAAAGATAATCAAGTTTGATCTAGGAAGACTCTCTGAAAATCTTAGCTACAAACATAAAGGATAAACCTAGAAAAACTATAAGACATGTGACATCATATATTCTATCTGCTCAAATATAAAACAAGAAATAATCTTTGGCTGACTTGTGTAAAATGCACAGTCTATATTTGTATTAATACAGATAGGTATATTACCTTTAAAAGTTTATGTATTTAAAAAAAAGTTTATGTATTTTCAAAATAAGGAGACGAGACACCAATTAAGACAGATGGCCCATATGATCCAACATGTCAGAGTGCCTCTGTTACAATTTCCTCTGAGTTCTGCATTCAGAACAGCTTCAAGGCTGCTGGCTGAAATGACCCAGCCTCACAGACTACTCCAGCCAAGATTTAACAATTATCTTGATTTTCTTAAGGTTCCCCCCCAAAGATTTTAATACCCCCAAGCAACAGGAAGTAGTCCAAAGAAAACAATATCCACATTCTCAAAAGATTGCTTATGGATGACTGTTATCATTTAATGCAGGTTGGTTACAAGTTGTTATTTGTCATATTTAGGAAAAAAAGCCTAAACAAAGGAGTTAAATTCAAAGATATTTTTCTAAAGGAAAAAGGGGGCTATGACATATAAATAATGAGATAGAAGGTTAAATTATTGAATCTACTTTGATCCAAAAAATAACTATTAATTTTAAAATATTTTACATTGGTATGGATTTTGATTTATTGATACAAATTTAAAGCTAATTTTGTTATGCTGTATTTATGTTTCTACTCTTATGTAGGATGTTGTGTTTATGCAGCTCTTTTAAAAATGTACAATACAATTAAGAAATACAGATTAATTATATAATAAATATAGACTGTCATCTATAACAGTCAAACTTACAGTCATTTTTGGTATGTTTTCAAGGTCATAAACAGATACATTTAGATAGTCTTCAAACACTTCAAAGACCTTGAGAATATGGCATTTAATATGTTAAATAACCTAAGGCTTTCCATGACAGTAAGACATATTTGCTCCTGGAAGCACCAATCTACCTCAGAGAAGATGATGGGTATTAAAAAATATCTATATGGTATTTTCTTTTTTTATGGCAATAGCTAGCTATGTAGGCAAAGAAACTGCCCTTGCTTCAATTGCTGTCAGTTACTGTACAAACTGAAGCAACAGGATATGAGAAAGGCAACTGCTGATCTTTGCGAAGACAAGGTAGGATAGCCCTTCAGAGTTTCCTGCTTCACAGGAAAGTCTGTTAGATATACTAGACCTGTAAGCTAGAGTTGGATGCCCCAACATTACAGAGGAACTTCAGGTGACTGTCCAGGCAGCCTGATGTCCTTGTCATTATGTAACATTTCATCCTTCTCAGGTCTTTGATGGAGTAAAAGACTAAAGAGTTAAACTTATAGCTTTCTTTAATTATGATAGAAAGCAAATTAGGTATAAAATTTAGACTCATAAAGATAAGATAGATAATAGAGTATTTTCTCTAATTTTGCCAAATACAAATTAACTGGATATTGGAACTATAATCTTTACTTGATAATTACTTTTTTTTAATCTTTTTTTTTTCCAGAGTGGAGGACCAAACCCAGAGCCTTGCGCTTGCTAGGCAAGGGCTCTATCACTGAGCTAAATCCCCAACCTCGATAATTACTTTTATTGTATACAATTTTACTATGTTTAAAGTTAAAACCTTCCATTTTTGTTTAGACAAAAAGGAAAAAAATGGTGTGTAATAGTATGGATATTCACACTGTGTGAATATTTGTTGCTGATACTGGTTTAATAAAGAAGCTGACTGACCAATGCCTGAGCAGGAAGTGATTGGGCAAGAGAGCCAGACTAGGAAAATGTTAGGAAGAAGAAGGGGGGAGTCAGAAGCAAGATAGGCGTGCCCTTCTGAGAAAAGGCACCAAGCTATGTGGCAAAACATAGATAAGGAGTATGGGTTAACCTAAAATATAAGAGCTAGTTAGTAATATACCTGAGCTATTGGCTGAGCATTTGTAATTAATGTTAAGCCTCTGAGTGGCTATTTGAGAGTGGCTGTGGAACAGGAAACTTCCACCAACACAATGGAGTACTAAAAAGCTGTTAAAAACAATGACATCATGAAATTTGCAGACCAATGAATGGAATTAGAAAATATTATCATGAGTGAGGTAATGCATACCCAGAAAGACAAACGTGGTATGTGCTCACTTATAAGTGGATATTAGCTATAAAGTAAAAGATAATCATACCACAATCCACAGACCCAGAGAGGCTAATTAACAAGGAGAACTCAATGGGGGCCTGTATGAATCTCTCTGGAATAGGGAAGTAGAATAGATTTCATGGGTGGATTCAGGGTGAGTGGGGATGGGAATAGAAGGGGTCAGGTGTGCGGGGACTGGAGAGAGAGAATACTTGAGACGAGAATTGTGGGACATTTTCAGGGTGAGGTAGAAACTAAGTGCAACGGAAACTCCCAGGAATCTATGAAAGTTAGCAAAGACTATCAAAGACTCCTAATAATGGGTGATACAGAGCCTGAACCAGCCATCTTCTGTAATCAGAAAAGGTTTGCAGAGGAAGGACTGGGGCACCAACCCATCCACAAAAACTTTTACCTGCAATTTGTTCTGCCTACAAGATATGCTGGTGATGCAAAATCTGTGGGATGTCCAATCAGTGACTGGTTGAACTTGAGAATCATGTCAAGAGAAACAGCCCACATCTGCCATTGCCTAGAGGGCCATGACCCAGAGGCTTGATATCCCAGAGAACTAGAGTAGAATCAAACATGACTGGTTAAAAAAAACAGTCAATAAATGATTCTGAATGATATTCTGCTTTACTCATAGACTGGAGCCTAGCATAATCGTGATCAAAGAAGCTTCATCCAGCAACAATAGAAGCAAATACAGAGACCCACAGCCAAATATTAAGCAGAGATTAGGGAATTTAGTGGAAGAGGGGGAAGAAGGATTGTGGGGGCCAGAGGAGTCAAGGGTACCACAAGAACATGAAGAACACAGCCCACAGAATCAACTGACCAAGGCTCATAAAGGCTCACCGAGACTCAACGGATAGTCAGGGAGCCTGTATAGGTCTGACATAGGTCTTCAGCCTGTATGTTATGGTTGTGTAGCTTGGTGTTCTTGTGGGAATCCTGACAGTGGGAGTGGAGAGTGTCTTTGAGTCTTTTGGCTGAACTTGGGACCCTTTTATTTCTACTGGGTTGCCTCATCCAGCCTTGATGTGAGTTTAAGTGCCTAGTTTTATTGTAACTTGTTATGCCATGTTTGGTGATATCCCAGGGAGGCCTGCTCTTTTTGTTTGTTTGTTTGTTTGTTGAAGGTAAATAGAGGAGGGATGGATTTGGGGGAGAAGGGGAGTAAAAGGAGGGACTGAAAGGAAAGGAGGGACAAAGGGAAATTGGGGTGGGCTATAATATATGAGAGAAGAATAAATAAATAAATAATATATAGACATGTATATATAGACATATATATATATATAATTTTGCTCTTCTATCATGAGCAAAATATATCAGAAATATTTCTCTGAAAAAAACAAACAAACAAAATTCTTATACTTTTTAAGTATACCAGATAAGTAAAAATGTATAGTAGTGTTTAAAATAAGATATAATTTTCTAAAGTAGTATCTTGGTAAGCCATGATGGTTAGGTCTTGAATTTGATTCAGGTACTAGGAGCTAATACATGAAAGCACTGAGTCCTGTTCTTTGGCATCTAGGTCCAAAAACAAGCTGCCCCAGGTTCTCTATACTTTAAGCAAATTAAGAAACAGAAATAGGTAAAGAAATGTGGATGTATTTATTATTTTGCTTTCCAAGAAGATAAAGACAATGAGTGTCTGCCTTTCTTTAGTAGTTGTAGAGCTTTATAGGAAGGATATAAGGAGAGTCAGCAAATGAGCAAGGCTTCAGTTTTTTATTATTTATTTTTAATTTTTATTTTTTTAATTATTTCTTTGTTTCGAGCTTGTAAGTTAACTGCACCATTTCCCATTTCCCTTTTCTCCTCTAAACCCTCCTGTTTACCCCTCTTCTTTACCTTTAAATCCATTGCCTCTTTTTCATTACTTGCTGTCATATAACAAATGTATGTTTATAATTACATATATATTCCTAATTACATAAACACAACAGGCTTGGTCAGCATAAGCTTACTTGATGCATGGTCAGGGTTGACCAGTTAGTGTTTTTTTCCCTGGAAAAGACTATGTTCAAATGTGAAGTAAGCTTGAGAACTATGAAGAATCTCTTCTTGAGAGGTAGGTTTCTCTTCTGGCACCAGGGCTATAATAGCTCCTCCTCCTGTCTGGAATTCCTGGGGAAATGTTAACCCTTTGGGATCCATCATTTTTAAAAATGTGTTCATTTATTTTACATCCCAACTGCAGTTTCCTCAGTCTTTCCTCCCCTCCTCCCCTTCCTGAGCCCTGAATAGGGTCCCAAAAGTCGGTAAGAATAAGTCCTTGTTCCCACTGTTAGGAGTCTCTCACAAAGACCAAGCTACACAACTGTGACATATATACAGAGGGGCTAGTCAGTCCTATGCAGGCTCCCTGGTTGTCAGTTCAGTTTCTGTGAGCTCCTAGGAGCCAGGTGAGGCGTTTCTGTGGGTTTTCTTGTGGTGTTCTTGACCCCTCTGACTCCTACAATCCTTCCTCCTCCTCTTCATCAGTATTTCTAAGCTTGACCTAATGTTTAGATATGGGTCTTTGCATCTGTTTCCATCAGTTGCTATGTGAAGCCCCTCTGATGACAACTAGGCTAGCCATCAATCTACAAGTATAGCAGAATATTGTTAGGCATCATTACATTGACCAGAAATTTAATGTCTTTATTCATTCCTACTAGGAAGAATAATACATAGATGAAATGAGGAATTGAAAGTGAATCATAGCTTTTCTGGAACTTGTGTGTGTGTGTGTGTGTGTGTGTGTGCGTGCGTGTGTATGTGTGAAAGAGACAATAAATGTATTAAAATTGCTTGTCAAACAAGATTTTTATTCTTTTCTTGTATATAATTTACTTTTTACTTTTTTTTACTTTGAGGCAGGATCTCTCTGTGTAGCTCTGTCTGTACTAGAACTTGCTTTGTAGATTAGACTGGCCTTGAGGTCAAAGATCTCCATCTGCCTCTTTCCTCAAGTGCTAGGATTAAAGGCATGAGCTACCACATTCTATCACATATTCCCCAAGTGATAGCCCTACTCATTACTAATGTACTAAGTTCTGTTGAGATTCATGGCTTACAATCTGAGAGACAAGAGAAACAATGAATGGTGAAGTCCATCTGACTCAGCTTCTACCTAAGGAAAAATCTAAACTGGAGAAAAGAAGGCATCTCCACATTAAATGATATCCTATATCAGAACTACTAAACGAACTAAATTAGATATCTATTCACTGCCTCAAGGAATGGCACTATGAATTGATCACACAGCAATAGGATCTGCTTAAATTACACAGACAGTAAGAGGGAGGGCTCACTAGTCCTAGAGAATAAATAATAATCTGCCAGAACATAGGGAAAGTCTCTTTGTAATTACACAGCATGAATAAAGATTGCCTAAGTAAGAATCCTGTGTAATTACAAAGGATTTTCCTTATGTTATACTCAGATTGCTCAAATATTCTACACAGTCTGAGTCTCTATACAATAGAGATTACAGAGTATAGAATGAATAGGTGTAGATGCATAATTATATCAACTTCTGTCCCTTTGATGGTATTGCCATTTTATGGAAGGTGTAATTTATAACTTTCCTAGATATAGAATTGCCAAGGTTTACCAAATGAAGATATAAGCCACCTCATTAAGTTTGAATTTCAGATATATAATGATATTTTTAATTTTTTAAATACGATTTTATTTTTTTGAAGTTGTATGTTTTACATGTTTCTCTTTTTAAGTATATGCAGAGACCAGAAGAAAGCATCAGATACTCTAGCACCAGAGTTACAGGAGATTGTGGTTAACACAACATGGGTGTTGATGATTAATCTCAGTGCCTCTGCAAGAGCGGTACTTGTTCTTGCCTACTGTGAGGCTTCTCTCCAGGCCCTGGATATTTAATGTAGTCATAACTCTTTAAATATTTATTGCAGGCTTACAGGAGGTTACAAAGTAGTAATTAACAAAGAGCAAAATACAACTGGAGGTTCTATATTTGTCTGGTAACTCAATCATAATTCCTGAGCTATGGAATTTGGTCACATGATTTGAAATGGCTTTCCTCTTTACAGCTGTCAGCTTTCATTTCATGGTCAGAAAAGAGCAATTCAGTTGTTTCTTCACAGGTCTATGTCTTAGGACCCAACCCAACAACTCCAAGTTTAATGTACTTCTACCCAGTGATGAAAACTATTCCTACTATCTCTGTTTGGGTCTTAAGCATCCAACAGATTAATTAATGACAAAGCCTTGAAGCATGCTAGCATCTCCTTAGCATTGTTTCTTATTCCCTTTAGGTTCAGAACTGAATAGTTTCAGCATTTCTCCTAATTCAACATTTTTAATCTATTTGCATTTTACATCTCTCAAATTCTACTATCAAATTCTGGACCAGTGTTTTGGTTTTGTTTTTGTTTTTTTCAAACATCTATTACACAAATGACTTTCCATGAAAGATAAACCATTTAACATCAATATGAAAATCTACTTTTCATGATTGCATGGGGTAAAACTGAATAAGTTATATTTGAGATATTCAATGTCATCATACATTTGGAATTAACACACACAAAAAGTTGAAATGTGGCTCAATTGTTCCCTTGCTAGCACTCTAATATCAAGTGGTATTTTTTATATACTTTAAAAGTTGTTTTAATATTCACATAAAACTAATTCAATCATTAGATAAAAGTAAATATGAAATGAGTACGAACATAGTTCCATTATATACATACATAAATACATAACAATGTAACTCATTATTTATTACACTAAAACAAAAAAAGTACATTTTTTAAAAAAAATGTGAAAAATTTTTTGTGGAATTTCAAAGAATGGAAAATTTATTTTTTTGTATTCACTTTCTCAACCTTGCCCCCAAGTAGTTTGCTATCACTTATCACTTATCCTGATTTGCTAAGTGTACATAAACTTAGATGTCAGAAGGAGTGAGCTTGACAAGTTTTCCCAGTGCTTCCTTCACATCTTTATTCCTCAGACTGTAGATGGTGGGGTTCAACATGGGGAATTACACAGTATAAAAGGTAGACACCATTTTGTCCCTCTCTAGGGAGTAACTGGAACTTGGACAAGAGTAGATGTAGAGGATGGAGCCATAGATCAAGGTTACAGAGATTAGGTGGGAGGAGCAGGTGGAGAAGGCCTTGAGGCGGCCCTGGGTAGATCGGATCCTCAGGATGGAGGCAATGATGAAGCGATAAGAGGCCAAGATGAGCAGGGTGGGAGTAATGACGTTTCAGGCTAGGAGAAAGTACAGCACAGATTGATAACTCTCCCTGACGTCACATGCCAGCTTTATGAGAGGTGGTACATCACATAAAAAGTCATCAATGACATTGTCCCCACAAAAAGCCAATGTGAATGTGTTGCTAGTTAATATGATTGCATTGACAAATCCTCCTGTATAGGAATAAACAACCAAAGAGGTGCACAACTTCCGCTTGAGCATAAAGCAGGGGATCGCTATGCAGCCATCTCCAACTCTCAAGTGGTATTAATTATATATAAATAATAGACTCATTCTAAACAAAAAATACACATTTAGTTTTAGACAAAATGTAGTATAATTTTTTTCTTGAGAAATTATTATTATTCTGTTGTAGAACTAAAATGACATTACAATAAATGACTTAGAACCAAATACTAAAGAGGCAAGCCTTATGGGCACTATAGGTTTTTTCTTTAAAGCAAACAATATGAACTATATTAAGAAAGCATGACAAACACTGATAATCTATGCATTACACAGCATCACACTGTTGACTTTGGGAAATTATCATGAAACCAGACTGAAACAATTGATATTCATAAAACAAAAACACGTCACATAGACATATAAATATATTTGATAGGAAGTGTTAAATAAGTGCTTTCTCAAGATAGGATCTCCCCAAGACAAAGTTCCTGCCTCAGCCCCCCAAGTAGTAGGACAGCAGGCATGTGCTATCATTCTATCTGTATATGACTGTTTCATTATACATATTTCCCCTCCGAATTCTAACTTTATTATACATAAGTATTGGGATAAAATTTCAAAAACATTTAGTTGTATCTATAGTAAAATGTTGTAGGTATATTTCAAAAGATTTATTTATCATTTGAAGTGTTTGATTTTTCTTCTTTTTTATATGCTCTTGCCCACAGAGGCTGGAAGAGGATTTGCAGATCTCCCAGAACTCAAGTTATAGAAGATTGTGAATTGCCATGTGTCTTTGGACTCAAACTTGGGTCTTCTGCACAAGCAGAAAATGTTCTTAACTGTGGACCCATCTTCCCAGCCCTGGGTATTTTTAAAGAATTATGAAAACAAACTAAGGAATGGATTTGCTGAAATAATATAGCAATTTTGAAAAAGTCTAACTATCTGGGAAGATATTATGGGAGCGCTATGCCTGGAAATGACCTTTGTAAGCGAAGAAAGCCGTGCAGTGACTGTGAAGAATGGCAATTGCTATGGATTAATTAGATAATTAGTGTCACTACCCCTGCTCCTATCCCCAAGCTCATGTGTTTAACACTTAGGCCAGTCACTGTACTGTTTTTGTGAGTTGCTGACAGTGTGTCCCCATCTGATCCACTGCCAACCCCATTCTGGCTTTATATTACTCGTGTCTATCATTTCTTCATCCCCCATTTCCCCAGTCAGGAAAGGCCCAAAGCCACACAGGTCACAGTGAACTCTGTCTCTAGCTCCAGTTTTGCAATTAAAGACATGCATCACCACATCCAGCCAAATCTGGATATTTCTTAAAGGATGAAATTAGAAGTTGATGCATATTTAATGGAGGGATGTTGCCAACTTCAATAAAACATTTAACAATGGAAATAAGGGGCAATGTTTTCCACAATTAGTTTTAAATTATTTATTATACATTTTGAAATTATAATATGATTACATCATGCCCCCTTTCTCATTTATCCCCCCAAAACCCTCATATACTTCATCTTGCTCTTTTTTAATTCATGGGCTCTTCTTCAATTAATTGTTGTTACATACAGAAGACAAACTGCTCTTTATAGGGTATCCCACAGACCAGGTTGACCTAGAAATCAATAGGCAGTCAAGGTTGACAAAGAACTTCTGATCCTCCTGCTTCTACCTCCAGAGAAATGGGAGAACAGCCACCCACAGTTATCACAGTGGGGAGGCTCAAATGCATGGCTTTACATATGCTAGGTAAATGTGCTAAACTACATTCTAAACATGATAAGCAACTAAGCTACATTCCCAGCCCTCCATTTTTTATTAAGTTTTAAAAGTGAATCTATTTTTTTTCATTACAAATCCAATTGTTAATTTATGTGAAAACTTGGATCCTGAAAACTTATGTTTGTTTGCCCTGGGGCTTTGACTATTAATTGCATTACTTATTTGATTATCATTAATAATCAGGCAACACAGGGTTGGGATATTTTAAAAAAATGAATTTGTGTCCCTCAAATTTCACGATGAGTAAAAATAGCGACCGTAATGCAATCTTTCACAGAAAAGCATGATACACTGTAGCTTCCCAAAATGTGCTTACTTGAATAAATATCCTAAATGAATTTACCATAAAGCAAAATATTGCATTTGCGAAAATAAATATGTATTTAAATGTGCACAGCTACAGATGGCTACAGCTCTTAGAGAAATAAATAAGGCTCAGCCTGGAATAAATGTAAGGCACTGAAAGAAACATAAAATGGTTTTACAGAACATGATAAAATGAATATTGCCATTTAAAACTGATTGACAGGTAATGAAGTATAAAATCTATATTAGAATGAGAATGACACAGAGAAAGAATAGTACATGGCCTTATTTATATAGTTTTAGGGTTGAAAAGAGGTACATTTTCTAAACCACCAGCTCACAAAAATTAAGCAAATTAATAGCAGGTGAAAAGTCAATAGTCATGATTGAATTAGCTAGTCTCAGAGAAGTAAAAGTGCAAGGAAACGTAACTGTGAGGCATTAGAATAATTTCCCATTCAAAACAGACTGGGTAGCAGATGGAAATGAGATGTTTTCTGAATGTATGTGTGTTTATCTATACATCCTTATGTTTCTAGATAATTTTTCATCTACAGAAGACTCGAACATATGTTAGAAATGTAGTTTGCACCTTTGCCATGAGCATACCCATGTTGACCTTCTCGTACAAGTTTATAATTCATCAGTCTGAATAGTGTAACTGTCACTAACAAACTCAATTTTATTGCTTGTTTTGGTATAATTGCTCTGTATTGAATTTGATCTGCCTCACCAAGAGAAAGAAAGAAAAATTTTGCATCTCACTTTGGTGTCATTATTTGCACATAAATGACATGGAAATAAAAATAAAGCATAACACTAACATAGATAAAAATATTTATGTCAGCAATAAAAGTGCACTGAAACATAACAATTAAAAATCAGTTCAACTGATTTTATAAATGAAAGAAACATTGGTATAATTATTCAACTATACACTTATACCACAAGCTTCTGCATGTCACAAAAACCTATGTAACATTGATAATGTATTAGAAGACTTTCTGGTGAATGGAATGGAATATATGTGTCCCTCCAAAGTCATGTGCTAAAACCTCTGCCTTCATGTAATAGCATTAGGAGCTGCAGTTTCTAGAAGTCAATAAATTATGGACATAAATCCCTTCTCTAATGACAGGAATAAATACCCACCAAGGTGGTTAAAAAGACCAGTGTTCAGTGTTTTGTGAGTAAACACAAATAGAAAACACCATCTACAAATGAGGGAAGGAATTAAAACCAGAAAGCAAAAATACTCTGGTGCCTTGATGGTGGACCTAAAAACCCTAGAACTGTAGGAAATATTTTTCTGTTATTTGTAAATTATTGTTTCTGGTGTTTTGTTAGAGTAGTCAAAAAAGGAAGTTGTTCTTCTAGAAACTCAATGCAAGAAAACTGTATAAGTCTATAGTTTAGTATCATTATGTTTATTATTCTCTTCAATTTACTGATGATAAATCTAGAATATGGATGAACTATACCAGGAGAGCAAGGCTCTCTGAATCAACTAAGCAAGACACATATGGCCTCACAGAGGCTAAAGCAGAAAACACAGGCCCTTACGTGGGTCTGTCCCAGGTCCTCTGTGTATGTGTTATAGCTATTAGCACAGTATATTTATGTGACTCCTGAGTGTGTGAACGACCGTCTCTGAATCTTGTTCCTGATATTGGGCTCTTTTCTTCCTGTTGGGTTGCTCTTATCCAACTTTTTTTTTTTTTTGATACAGGGTTTCTCTGTGTAGCTTTGCGCCTTTCCTGGATATCGCTCTGTAGACCTGGCTGGCCTTGAACTCACAGAGATCCACCTACTTCTGCCTCCCAAATGCTGGGATTAAAGGTGTGTGCCACCACTGTTTGGCATGAGACTTACTCTTAATAGGTGGCAATGTTTATTCCTTGTGCTTATGTCCATCTATTTTAACTTCTCACAGTATTGGAACAGTTATTAGAAATGAGGGAACTGTGGGTTTCTATAATTCTACTTCATTCCCTGTCTCTAGACTATTCCCATTAACTCTGGATGTCATCTGTTTAATAACATTTCTCAAAGCCTCTTGTGGTTAAAAAATCATTCTTTCCAACGCAGTTATGCAAATATGTACTATTAAACTTCATGACCTACTGTGATTCATTCAAGCCAGCAGTATGGCTAGCATGGTGAAAGCAAGGAGAGCAGGTAGCACATAAGTACCTAGGGTCATGCCCCAAATTATGCAGCAAACTGTTCATAGGTCTTTGACAGATGGGTCAGGGTCTCCAGGGCCTTGCCATAAAGAGAGTCATTCATGATATTCTTGGGCCTTGTTCTCCAAAAGAGTCACATGAATCCTGCCAGTAATTAGGTATATTGTAGAGAAAAAAATCTATTTTCAATAAAAGGAAGACAAAAAGAAAAAGAAAAAGAATGGACTAATTTCATTGGTGGAAGAGATTTCAAGACAGCTTATCATATTCACTCTCCTGAATGTCTGTTTTTCACCACTCCTTTGGATATCGACAATGAAAACCAGCATGTGGGGCAAAAATGACATGCAAAACATACAGGGTAAGGAGGAAAAATAACTCCAGAAAATTTTATGATGGAGCTGAGGACTGTGCTGAGAAGAGATACAGAGATCAAAGAAAGAAACCAAGGCATGATGAGCATTGGAGTCAATGGAGGGGTCTACTCAGGCCTGATCATCATTGGGATAAATGAAAAGGAACAATCAGGCCTAATCAACATTGGAATAAATGGAGGGGAATATTCATGCAAATTCCCCCGCCCCCGCCGCCAGCTAAGCTTGTAACTTCTGAAGATAAAAGACTTAAGGAATTTTCTTTTTCTCAAAAGTAACAAGTAATTGAAGCTGCCACAAATATGAGTCAAGGTGCCACGTTCACCCCAAGTTGGTAATCAAGCACTTCAATATCATTACCTGGTTCTGGCTTTTGAGTCATAAAATACTCTTGAGGAAAAGGGTTGTGGAATCTTTCTCTGTGGTTAAGGGGTCAGGCTTATGGCAGGGTTTCTTCATGAAGGCCTCAAGAGGCTGCTGTGTGAAGCCGTAAGGTGAAGCCTGGCTGTTTTGGAGACCCCAAAACATTGGAGATGTGATAGCCATGAGTTTTATGCAAAGAGAGCTACAAAGATATTAAAAGTAGCCCATGAAAGAGAAGTGTGTTACAGCCATCAGATTTGGTGGAATAGAACCATAAAAGTCCTCTGATAACAGACCTGCAGCACAGGATTTAGAATTTGCTTCTCTGGGTTTCAGTTTTGCATTGGTTCAGTGTGTTCTATGCCACCATCTTATCAATTTTGGAATGGTAATGAATATTCTTGTATATTTTAAGTGTGTTATTTGTTTGCTTTTTTTAATTTACAGGATGTCACAGTTGAGAGATTGCCTTGAGTCTCAAAAATAGATGTTAGAGTTGGAACTTTTAAACAGTGTTGAAACCACGAAAGATAATGGGGATCTTTGAAGTTGGAATAGATGCATTTTGCCTCATGATATGGACAGAAGCTTATCAGGCCACAGAGTGGAAAGTGGTAGTTTCAATGGTATTTTCCCCCTGGGCTCCTATGTTTGAATAATTGGCTCCCAGCTGGTGGGGACTATATGGGAATGATGGGAAGATGTGAACTTCTAAGACCGTGTGTTGCTGGAGGTGGATTTGGGGTTTTCAAAAGACACTCAACATTCATAGTGTATTTTTCTCTATCTTCTAATTTCAGGTCAAGCTGTGGGCTCTGTTATTTCTGCCACCATACTTTTGCTCCACCATCACAGAATTTAACTCTCTGAAACAATAAGGCCAACTAAATGCTTTATTTTATAAGTATCCTTAGTTGTGGTATTTTGTTATAGTAACAGAAAATTAACTAAGGACATCCCTGAGCAAACAAATAAACAAAAAATTATCAAGATAGAAATAGACCTAAACTGGAAAAAATATGCAGATTAGAAAACTATTTAATTTGCATTGAATAAGTGAAGTGGATTTTCATTTATTGTCCACCTCACGTGCAACAGCTCAGATACTGCTTTAATTTTAGTCAAGAAAACCAATTTTCCTCAGGCAGTGGGTGCTCATGCCTTTAATTCCAGCACTTGGGAGGCAGAGGCAGGTGGATCTCTATGAGTTCAAGGCCTGGTCTACAGAGTGAGTTCCAAAGCTACACAAAGGAACCTTGTCTCAAAAAACCAAAAAAAAAAAAAAAAAAAAAAAAAAAAGAAAGAAAACAAATTTTATTCTGTTAGCCATAGTAAAAAAAAATCTATAATTCCATTAGTATGCACAGAAAAGATACAGTTTCAGAAGTACCTGCCTTTAAAATTACTAGCTTTTAATCTTGGACCACTGCACCAATGATTTGAAGTATATAACTCAATTTATCCTTTAAACTATCACATGACCTGTTATGGAGATGACACAGATTGGTAGTCTGGGGGAAATTTGGAAACCTGTTCAGTATAATGGATAAAATCCATTTGAGAATGAGAATCCCAGGTTCAAATGTTGTTATAGTACTCATTGTCTGTGTAAATTTAGATAATTTCTCTTAACTGTTCAGCATCAACACCATGTTGAGGATAATATTAGCATGTATCAAATCTGAGTCTCCTGTGGAAATAAATTATTTTAGTAAACATAATGTCTGTAGAATTATATATCTTAATCAGATTATTATGTCCTTAGTTATTGTGTGACCTTTTGAAAGCTAATGAATTTAATTTCTGAAGGTCTGAGTTTTTTTTTTTAAGTGACTGGTCATGTCTAGCAATGTAACTAACTTTAATTCAAACTCGGGAACTTGAAATCAGAACTATTCAGTTTGTTTTATAATCAGGGTTCAATGAAAACAGCTCATCTCTACTCTACAGACAGCCACTGAAGGTGACTCAGTGACTTAAAATGTCTCCCTCTTGCAGAGCTGCATTGACTTACTCAAGAACAACTGACCTGTCTCCACTCTGAAGAACGCCAATGTGAAAGCCAGTATCACTTGCACTTAAACCATTACTGCAGAAGAATAGCTTTGACTAGTATAAAATCATGTGAATAAATATTTTGATTTCTAAAAATCTTAAAAAAAAAAAAAAAGAAAATATACAAAGCTTTCTTTTCTCTTGTACCTAGTGGCCGATGTACTGGAGTCTCAACTAGTCTCTCACCTAAAATGTTTATATATAGTCTCTTATGGTACTGTTTGAATTCCTCATATAACAGTGGCTGAGATCCAGCAAAATAAATGTATCTAAACAAAGTCAGGCAAAATATATTTGTTTTATGTTCTGACCTCAGAAATTACTCATACATAATTGTAGCTAGAGTTTTCCTGCCTTGCCCACGGTCAGGACAAATCTTTGTCACCCGCCAGTTCCACAGCTGCTCAGACCCAACCAAGTAAACACAGAGACTTATATTGCTTACAAACTGTATGGCTGTGGCAGGCTTCTTGCTAACTGTTCTTATAGCTTAAATTAATCCAATTCCATAAATCTATACCTTGACACATGGCTGGTGGCTTACCGGCATCTTCACATGCTGCTGGTCATGGCGGCAGCTGGCAGTGTCTCTCCGCCTCAGCCTTCCGCTTCCCAGAATTCTCCTCTCTCCTTGTGCCACCTACTTCCTGCCTGGCCACCTACTTTCTGCCTGGCCACTGGCCAATCAGTGTTTTATTTATTGACCAATCAGAACAATTTGACATACAGACCATCCCACGGCACATAATATCTCTCAAATTGGTGGAGAAAAATGAGAAACCTCATTTCTCACTGAAAGCAGGAAATGTCAGTCTGTGTAGTGAGAGGGATTGCTGCAACTCTTGTTTTAAGAATATAATCGACCACAGCAACTTAACAAGCACTGTTGGCCAAATAATATAGAGCCTTGTATGTGAAAAATGTGGGGAAATATTTTCATTTTATTGATCAGCTTTAATCATTCATTCCTGTGAGTGCACATATGAAAGAAAGTGTTATATAGTTGTTCTGTGCTATGTTTCTCTCCAGAATAGACTATATTAAATTTCTGCTTTATTAATAGGGTTGAAAGGTTCAATATAATATTTCCAGTTCACCATAACAAACTCAGAAAATACAGAAAAAATTTAAAAGGGCAATGTAGCAGATGTAAGAATACTAAAATCATTCCTGATAATATTGCATATCCCACATGATGTCAAAGATCAAGATTTTCTTTTAAATAAGCTGTGATATACACTTTATGTTGGGATTTCTTAAACTTCTTTCACTCACGTCCTCTTTTTACTGAGAAAATTTTAGGGAATCCTGAGAAAATATAAAATAGTATATAAGTTAAACCATGATGTTTGTGTGAACTTAGGGGGAAAATATATGTAGGTTATGAGTTCAGAACTAAGGTCAGAGTCCACTGTTTGAAACATTAAGCTTTAATCAGTATACTTCCTTATTTTATAGGGCATAGTTTCTTAAATCCTGGGTCTTGAATGAAGTTAGAACTTAATATGTGGTTTAAAAACTCAACAGCAAGTGATTCCTAAAAGTACAGTGACCAAAATTTAATTCAAATTCAAGCACATAATGACTACAATTTATTTTTGGTAATGTTGACTTGTGCTACCTTACATATCCTCACTGCAGCCTTGGTTTGGAATACAGATGATGCTCACTTTGCACCATACATATCTTCATGACCAAAGACAAATGCCTGAAACAGCTTGACTCAGACTCAATATTGTTGTGGGCTATGCACCCCAGTGTTTTTACTGCACATATAAATTTTTCTGGTCTTACAACACCCTGATATATGGAAAATGAAAAAAAACTTTCTCACTATAGTTCCTCAACATGGGAATTAAAATGAATATCATCATGTGCTGTGTTAGACTGATTCCAAAATTTTGTTGGAGTTTCTGACTTGAACTTCATAAAAATTCATTTAATCAGTTTGGCCTGGGATTATGAATAGAACAGATAGTTATGGATTAACTGGTCGAGAGTGTGGAATGAAGTATCAAATGTGGAGAAGGGAAGAGGGAATGTTAGAGGGAGCATAGGGAGTGAGAGTTAAAACTAGGGGCCACTTAAGAGATTGTATGGAAACCTAATATAGTAGAAGCTTCATAAAATGCATACATATATGAAGGGTACCTAAATGAAACTGCCAAACAGCTGTTGAAGACAAAGCCTTGACTGGACATCTCTTGTCTCCAAATGAAACTTTTGTATTGGGAATGAGTTACAAATAATTGAGTTATGAGCAGATAGTGTCCCGTGGAAACCCACAAACAATGCTGGCTATTACCAAAGCTACTGGTTGCTCTCCACAAACTGTCAGAAAGGTATTTAAAAGAAGTTTGAAAAATCTTCGAAATTAGCATGAATAGCAAGATTCTCAGTAACCATAATGGAAACTCAGAAAATCCAATAGATTGCAATTCTTCAGACTGAGTGAAAATGACTTTTGAAACATATCCAGAAAACCACCCTTTAAGGAAGGCTAGCAAGTGGACAGTCAGTCCTTAAAACCAACAGCCCTATCGACTTATAACACTTATGAGCCACAACAAATATAGCACACTGTTCCTAAGGGTGAAGTAGCAGCATGCATATATTGTTGGTAATCAACAGCTCTCTGATTGGACACCAAGGATAATCTTGCCTGCAAACCAGAGACCTATTAAAGTACCCAGGGATAGTGAAATCAGGGGTCTTGGAGAAGAACATACAATGGCCACTTTTCTGAATCAACATAATCCCTAACTACATTCTAAATGTTTGTCATTATACTGTACATAAATAAGTGAAGTCCTTATCCTTTGTCAAGGAAACTTTTCTGTGCAACTGATGATGATTATTACAGAAAACTAGAAACAATCAAAATTTAGTTTGTAGAGCCTGTACCCATTGTCTATATCTACAATTCCTACACTTAAGGCTTGGGGAATCATTGGAAAAGGGATTGGGAACTGGGTGTTTGCTGTGAGATTGTGATTTACAGAAATATCAGAAGCTACAACCATGAAATCTCACCAACATGGCTGCTTAAATATTAGGTGAACAATGATAACACCAATACACATACTAACGTGAACAGGAAAGAGCTCAAGAGGTCTCAATCCTAGACAAAGAATGCTGAAAGCAGGAGTAATATTAATTGGTTATCCAATACCAAAAATTTACTCCTGAAGACATATTCTTACAAGTAACACTATACAAAAGAACCAGGTTTAATTTATTTATTTAGGAATGTGTGTTTGTGTGTGTGTGTGTGTGTGTGTGTGTGTGTGTGTGTGTGTGTGTTTATAATTGTGGAAAGGTCACATACAAATTTACCTTGTCTAGCTCTAATAAGATAAGTTTTATTCTACAAAGCTGCTTTGAGAAAGCAAGGTCTTTGATTTCTCTGCAATTATAAATACAGACTCAATCTGGGTTGTTGGTCAATGAGTTTGCTGATTACACTGAAGTAATCTAATTGGAAATCAATTTAGATATACACAAGTTCAAATCCACCTTAGTGCAAGCAATTTCCCTCTTTGCTTTTGTTTCTTCATCCTTAAAAAAAGGCATTGCAATTCTTAGTTTGTAGAAGTTGTGAAAATAGTTCATGAAGTAGTGCCGTAAAATGCCCAGCACAGTAGCTGACATCAAGAAGGCAGTTAATTAATGGAAGTCGTGGTATCACTGGTGCAATAACCCACTACACTATTACACCTGCTGATCTCCAAGTATGCAGAAATTGAAGTCCATACAACCACAAATACAGGCACACTTGTCACTCTTTTCAGAGAAAGGTTTAATAAACTTCTAAGCCAAGGCATAGGACCCGTATGCTGCTAAGTTGATTTTTAATGCGCTTCAGTTGTACCCCTCTGAGGAGCTCATTAGCGATACTGCCTCATCAGTTGCTATAGGCATCACACCAAGATTATTTTTCATTCTTGCTCCTACTTCAACCTCTTCTTTGCTCTTTTACACCCTGCATAAAAAGGGAAGCTGCTGTGCTCCTGAAGAACTTTTATAATAGCCTCTTCCTCTTTGTTCTCACAGGGAAGTGAATTGGCCTTATCTTGCAGCAAGATGGGGCTTCAGTCCAAATGCTTAAGCTTAATTCGCTCATTACTGAACACGGCTGTACCTGGGAAAAGATAATGGAGATCTAATGCATATGCTAGGTAGCTTCCCAATAGAGAGTTCCTTTTTTGAAAGAAATAATTAGATGAATAAATTAGATTTTAAGCACTGATCTACCTATATACTCCAAAGAATATGTAATTAGAAGTTTAAGCAGTGAGTAGGTATCATTAAACCATTGGAGACATTTTGATTAGAAGCTAGAGAACTGCCCAAATGTTAATTGTCTAAAACCATTTTCAAACCTTTAAATCTGACAGAGTGTACATCAGGTTGATTGAGCAGGACAATTCAGATAAATGTACCTGATAAATAATGCTGTATTTATGAAAAATGCTATATTCCTGTTAGCAGGTTAACTCGGTATTTTAATACTGTGACCAATATGATGAAAATGAGGTGGCAAAGAGTCATTTCAATTCCAGAAATCACTCTTGTTAGAAATTAAGAATAACACAATGATGACATTCTGGATGAAACTGGAAAATAATACATCCTTTAGTGAACTCTCTCTCTCTCTCTCTCTCTCTAGTGGAAATCAAACACATGTTTGTCATGGCATACCGATCTGATATTCAGAGTATCTAATGGAATGCTGAAGACTGGATGAATTAATAAGAGCACTTTCCTTTTTTTTTTTTTTTTTTTTTTTGGAGGCCTAGAGCCTGGTGAGTTCAAGATCAGAGTGCCACCCGATTTGGTTACTACTGAAGCTCCTCTTCTTGGTTTATGGGCAGCTTCAATACTGTGCCCTTTGCTCACTTCTCTATGAAGAAGACACCTGCTCCTCTATCTCTGTTTCTTTCTCTGTCTCTCTGTCTGTCTCTATCTTAACAAACTAGAGTGATTCTTATTTTTATTACTTTAAAAATGTAATAACCTCCTTGCAGATTCTTTCTCCAAATACAGTAATGTTGCGGGTTGGGATTGAACATATAAATCTGGATGTGGATAAGATACCATTCCATCCATAATACAGGAATATAACTAAGTAACAAAATAAAGTTAATTGTTTTTATATTTACTCACTTAGGAGGTTGACATAAAAGATCAGTGGAGAAGCAAAGAAATACAAATGTAATAATGTTTGAGTACATAGAAACTTAAAGTAAGCCACATCTCGAACATTTTATTTTTCTAATGAATGATTAAATCCACATTTATTGATACTGGTATAATGATAAATTTTTTTGGGGGGGGGTTGAGACAGGGTTTCTCTGTGTAGCTTTGTGCCCTTCCTGGAACTCACTTGGTAGTCCAGGCTGGCCTCGAACTCACAGAGATCCGCCTGCCTCTGCCTCCCGAGTGCTGGGATTAAAGGCGTGCGCAACCACCGCCTGGCTCAAATTCTTTTTTGGTGGTGGGGGAGAGTGACAATTCGGTCACTCCACTACCATGAAATATGCAGTTCAGTTTTCCACATTTGAGGAAACGGCAGGGTCAGCACATCTAGAGTGCAAGGGATAAGCCCAGCCCTGCAATATCCACCTTCATGATCATGGTAGCCATCCTGACAGGAAAGTATGAATTCTTAAGTAATTCCTGACTGTGTAAATCTTTAGGCTATTGACATGTTCAGTCATGTTCACAGCTTACTGAGAAGGATCAGGGAGAACTCTTAAGAGAAGACCCACAATAAGCCACAAGCCTAATTAGATTGATTAATGGAAGAAAAAAAATAAGTTTTCAGTGTGTATATGGAGATATATTTGTCAATTCAAAGTATCTATCAAAATAGTCATCATGAACTTATGTATGAGGCATGCAAGATATTCAATGAAAAATGTCTGGCAATGGTACCAGAGAAATGGCCTGATGGGTTAAGATTACTTGTCACCAACTCTGAAGACCTGAGTTACACACTTGGGAGGCACATGGTAGAAGAGAAATTGACTCCCACAAATCATCTTCTCTGTCTCTCTGTCTCTCTGTCTCTCTCTGTCGCTCTCCCTCCCTCTGTCTGTCTCTTTCACACACACACACACACACACACACACACACATACACATTGCAATTAAAAATATGAATGTGCTAAGACAAAAGTTGTCTCTATCTTGTTCACATGTACTGCATCTAAGTGTTACAAATAAGAAGAAAAAGAGTACATATGTCCTTAGTATTAGCACTTGGCTCCAGAAACTTAGGATTGTGAAGACTCCTGATTATTGTGATAGGGTGGTAGCCCCCAATATATAGTACAGATTAATGATTACTTAGAGGGAGTGCATGAATCCATGATTACTTTTTGGGGAACAGAAAGTGGCTAGAGTGTTCTCTAGTGATTTCCAGAAGAAATGAAATTGTTCTCAAATCAGAGACCAGGAAAGCTGAGGGACTGTCAGCTGTAGAAGTGATCTCAGAGGAAGAAGAATGAACACACAGATGCCAGTGGTAAATGACTTGAGGCATCTGTAGTCAGCATAAACAAATGTCATAGTTTGTGGGTTGACAGTTCTGATTTACATCTAACCGACATAGTACTTTTTAATGTGCCTCTGATGTACTTTGCATTTTGCTTATAAATTACATGGTAACCAACACTATGGATAGAGAAATTCAGAGTCTAATAGTTCCCTAGCAAAGAACAGGGCAAATTAAATGGAAATTGTACATTATAAAATTATTACAACCCAATGTATTTTTCTTTAACTAGAGGATCAGGAGACAGAGGATTCTCTCAGTCTTGTAATCTGACTAGTAAATTCAGATAAAAGCCACAAAGATGAAGCTGAAGAGGAATGGTGGAGTTGTATCACTAGTGTATGTGCTTGCCTGTACAGACCATCCTTCTTATGGAAACTCTAGACAAAATTATTTTCTCCTTTTGTATATACTAAGACATTGAATTTCTATGGTGGTTAGAGTAAGTAAAAGTAATTTGTCTGTCTTGTTCACTATGAAAAAAGAAGGCTGCCTAGTATTTCCATAGATGTGTTCTGGGAATTATCAGTTAGAAACATACCACAATTCCAGAAAAGCATGGAATGGATTTCAGACTCTTCAGATAAGATGGGAATTTAAAAAGAAAATCCTTTATTACTTTAGCTAACATTGCAGGGATGTAGGGTCCAGATTAATTTCATTTCTGAGAACAACTGCTTAGTAGATTGGACTCAAGAACTAAGGCTTGACATTATACTGTGTACAATGTCTGGGAATTCTCCTCTTTACAAATGAGGTTTCACTAAAATCAGAATTATATATGGTGTCTCCCCTTATTATCAAGCAATTAGACTTTCTGTCAATACCAGAAAAAGTGGAGTGTTTTCTGTAAATACCAGTGATATCCAGAATGAATGCTTCATTTCTCACCTCTGCACTATTGAGATTTAGGGCCTTGGTAGTTCTTTTTGTAGGAGATTGCTCTATGCATTCAGGGTCTTTTACCAGCACCCTTTGCCTCAGCACAAAATGCCAGTTTTACCAAGCTTCCGCCCATCACACTAGGTCTGCACAATGCCATCCTTCTCTAGAGTAGACAAGGAAGAAGAGAAAACAATTGCCCGAGGGTGAGATCTACCGGCTTAGAGGAAAGAGAGTTCATTTCTTCAAATGGGACACCATGTACTTGTTCTCATGGAAGGAAAATTTAGAAATCTCACACACAACCTCACTTGTGGAGATACAGCCTGGCTGTCTGGGCTTAAAGCCAGAATTAGAATTAAGTATATCCCAATTCCCTAAGACAATCAGGAAACACATTTTTCTACCTCCCTTCTCTCTAGCCTGACACCATTTCTTTTGGGCAATTAAACTACAGTACTTTAGACTCCTTGGAGGAAAACTGCTCTGCAAATGCAAAGTAATAATGGATCGTGGTTGGACAAGTCAAAGAAAGAAACTACACTAAAAAGCTAACTATTTAAATCGAGGAGTCCGTGCTCAGGAATGAATATTCATGGATATATTTTCATATTAATATGTTGAGGTACTATCAGGCTCCAGCTAGCAGATTAATTGAAGCCAAAGGAGACAGCTATTTTTGAAGTGGGAGACACTGATTTTTGTGATGCTGTTATATCGTAACAGCATTGTAATGATAAGAGGTGAATGTTATAATAGATTTAAAATGATAAATTCCTATGCTGTGGAGAGACATGTTTACCTACTTGATTTGCATTAATGGATTTCCTCTTAAGGGTTCTGATAGTATATAGCCAAATTACAATGTGTAAGACATGACCATTATTACTATTACCTTTATTATAGAAAGCACAATAGCTGTCTATCCTTTACTACCATCATGAATATTCAGTGGCTAATATTTAGAGTATGCTGATTAAATGCCCATTATTGGTGGGAAATTTCCATTACTCCCAATGAGAAATTAGGATGAAATCATGTCTCTTTTTGAAAGAAAGATCCTGTTTCGTTTGTTGTTGAGTAGTGGAGTTGGTTTCACTGTGAAAGGTAACTATGTCAACTATAAATGTATTTACTTAAGTGGTCTAAAAATCAACTAGTTTGGATAACCTAATCAAGGTTAATATGTTAACACTGATTACATTTTGTAATAATGGATGTTAATTTGGAATTTTTCTCCAATACCTGTCTGTGACTTCTCACACTACCACTTTTAGATCCAGCATTGAACCTGTCAAACTTGATTACATGCAGGCTTTTCCTTCTACTGACTCAAGCTAAGTCTTTAGTTTAGGAGATATCTAAGCCATCTTTAATAACCTTTTATTCATAATTTAAGATTTAGTACCTCCTCAGGTTTTTGCCTCTTCTAATCTTCCTTCTTCAGGTAATTCAAGATCTGTTCTAGTTGTTTGCTCTGAAATCTTCCGTCACCTTATCTCACTGAGAAGCTGTTTATCAGTTCACATAGTTCCCCCAATGAGAACTTGGTCTTTAATGACAGGACACCTTCCTGTAAGTCCATCTGCTTATTTACCACAAGAAACTCTTAGAAAATGTCATTTAAATATTTTTTCAGATGAATGCATTAATTCAAACTAATTTATATTATTTCATCAATTCATGGGAGATAATAAAACATAAAATTAACAAAATATTACCTTTACCTGTATTTTATCTCCTTTCCCTGTGCCACCTACTACTTGTAATGCTGAGTTTCTGAAAGGACACAAACATTATCTACTCCTCACTTCACAGCATATCTCATCTAACACCTAAAAGTTCTCTTTCGTCTCTTTCTCTTTCTTGCTCTTTCTCCCTTTCTCTTTCTCTTTCCCTCACTCTCTCACTCTCACTCTCTCTCATCTCTGTGTCTATATTAAACAGAGAATCATTTAATAGTACTGCAGAGTGAATTGCTCACTCATAAATAAACTGACACTATCACCATGGAATGTATTCAAGGCCTGTTACAGCAGTCTGCATAGAATTTGTAAATAAACTAATAGACTGACTTAGACTGAGAATTAGTCATGGTCTTCTGAACACATTTTTTTTTTTTTATTAAAGTGACACTTTAAATTGGGAGAGTGTTAAACTATCCCCTAATGACTCATCATTATACAAATTGATTAGTGTTCATCTTTCAACCTCCATCAGGGAAGCTTCTTTTTGCAGTAGATGGTGATTAACATGGAGGCTCCTAATTGGCCAAAGTGCAGTAGTATGTAAGAGACTGACACAATAGAGCAGTTACCTGTTACACGTGAGAATTCACAGTAGTCATGACAGCACCCACAAGACCTGGGCAAATTCAAGCCAGACACAATCCTATCATGGAGATACTGTGTTGGCATAAAAGTCATCCTCTATCTGAGTAGTTTTGACCACTGACTGCTGCTGGGAAATGGACAGTCACACATCTAACAGTACATGGGAAAGACAAATCATGTTTTATAGGTTAAGGGCGGGGGGAAAGACACAAAGTAGGGTGAGTAAGGAAGTAGGTGGAAGTGGCGGGGCTTGGAATTGGAGGGGATTATTCTAAAAATACATTGAGAAAAATTCCCAAAGAACTAAAAGGCTAACTTTAAAATGGTACTACAGCAAGAGACATTCTTATTGTAAGACATTTGGCTGTGAAAGCAGAAGAAGGTGTTTAGGCTAAAGAAAAACAGTCATTTGATCTAGCTGTGAAAGGAGCTGGTGGTTAGTTATAATTTAAATAGAATTAAAGCCAATTGCTGGTGATCTTGCGAGTGACAAGTAAAGGTAATAGGAACTTACAACAGCTCATCATATCACATCAACAATAGAAAGAAATGAACAGATGAATGACTGTTACTCATAGCTTGTTCTTTACATTACAACATCAAGAATCCCCTGCCTAGGGACTGGTCTCACACACACAGTGAGCTGGTTTATTGCATATTGATATAATTAATTATAGTGTAATTACAATTATAATCACTATACTTCCCCACAGATACGCCCATAGATTAGCGAGGTCTAGGAAATACCTCACTGAGACTCTCTTCATAGTTTGTTCTGGCTGTGTCAAGTTAACAAACAATATTTACCAACACACACTAAATACATGGTGTAGACTGAGCAGGTTGTAGTTATATAATCCTGAATATATATACATTTACTGATACATAAATTTATGTAAAAACAATGATTGTAAAAATGATCATGAATTTTAAAGAGAACAATGAAAGGTATAGGGGAGGGCTTGAAAGAAGGAAAGTGAAGGAAAAAAATTATATAAATATATTATAATTGCAAAGACTTAAATAATATAAAAATACTCATAGCTGTTTTGTGCTAAGGTATTCAAAATGGCCATTAGCATCTTTTAAGATGGGTTATGTTATTGTTAAGTGTGGTGATACTGTGTTCCCCAAAATATCATGCACTCTAATAAACTTATCTGGGCTCAGAGAACAAAAGAGCCACTAGATAGACATAGAGGCCAGAAAATGGTGGCACACATGCCTTTAATCCTAGCATTCCAGAGGCAGAGATTCCTCTGGATCTCTGTGAGTTCAAAGCCACACTGGAAACAGCTAGGCGTGGTAACAAGAGCTTTTATCCCAGGAAGTGATGGTGGGAAGCAGAAAGGTATTTAAGGCATGAGGATGAAGAACTAGAACCTGGTTAAGCATTTAGGCTTTGAGCAGAACAGTTCAGCTGAGATCTATTTGGATAAGGACTCCTAGGCTTCCAGTCTGAGGAAAGAGGATCAGCTGAGGAAATGACAAGGTGAGGTAGCTGTGGCTTGTTCTGTTTCTCTGGTCTTCCAGCATTCACCCCAATACCTGGCTCCAGGTTTGTTCTTATTTAATAACACCTGTTAAGATTCATGCTACAGTTAAGTGTAATCACCAATCATAAGATTTTGAATCTTGTTACACAAAATGCAAAATAAGCAATAAAATGTTTTCTAAGGCTGTCAGTATATTTTTAACCCCATTTTACATATAAACCAAAAATAATATTTTTAAAGCTTAATTAAGTCCCCATTTGTTAACTTCATATCTTCATACATTATATGCACTTAATTTAACTGCCACTGTTGTGTGCTTCTACAGAGTTCTACAGCAATGGGGGAAAGTGGGTAAGAACCTGTTTTTACCTGTTTTAAACAGGTTCTTCTGTTTAGTCTTCATTGTCTTGTAAATGAAAGGAGCCTTCTTATTCCAAAAATAATTACACAACTGCAATCAAGAACTGATAATAAACATTATTCCACTCAAAGGCATTCAGAATAATAAAGATAGATGTATAAAAGAGAAGAAATTAAGGCCTCAAGGAACCACGTTTGTTCTCATTGGCTATAAACAAGAAAAATAATAAAACTTTCTGTTGCAAAACAATACCTACTTTTTGAGTAGCTTTTGATTCTAAAATTACTTTAGTAGCTTTAAACATAAAGGCCTATTCAATTAAAAAAGAAAGAATGACACTTTTCTATTTGATTATTTTCTGGTTTCTTTCATTTATTTAAATTTTGCCTTTAAGAAATTCTCTTCTCTCATATGCTACACATTTCCCAATACATCTGATGAATTTCATAGAAAATTTCTAGCATCTTTAAAGAAGTGTTTGCTGAAAATAAGGAGTATCTATAGAAAACCCATTTGAACATGTACAATATTCTTTATTCTATACAATTAAGAAAATATAAACTGGCTGCTTCATAGCACTTAGCATTAATGGCAGTCAGTTTTTGAGAAGGATGAAGAGGCAAGGAATAAAATCAGTCATTTAGAAGCCCAAGTACTGAAGACTCCTGTGTCTGTAATGGAAGTCCATGTGAATTGTATTGTTGTCATTATCTGCAAGGAGGGCAATGACACAGTTCATGTAACTGTGAACACAAGCTAGTCATAGCTCATCAAAAACTTCTTTTCCAGGTTGATCTCAATCCTTAGGGGAGGCTTTGCCCAGGAGGAGGTGGGAATGGGGGGTGGACTGGGGGAAAGGGGAGGGGCGTGGGAGGGGGAGAACAAGGGAATCCATGGCTGATATGTAGAACTCAATTATATTGTAAAATAAAATAAAATTAAATTAAATAATAATAATAACACAAATATCCAACTCCCGATATCCTTAGCTATTAAAATGTGTATAACACCTACTGTAAAAAAACAAAGCAAAAAAAAAAAAAATCTTCTTTTCCTTATCCCTGTGGTACAGCATATTGATAATCACTTTGAAGATATTAGGGGGTATAAGATTAAAGAAACCATTCTGCTAAACAAAAAGAATAACCCCATTGGATGATGAATGATGCTGTTGTAATGAATGGTTTTTGAGGGGAAGAAGAGAAAGTAAGAAAGATGAAAGTACTCAGTAAACACTTATTAACAGGATACATAGTGGATGACTATGCAGAGGTAAATTCGCTGTCAATCAAATGAAGGGTAAATGTCATATCACCTCCCAAACATCTATAGATCCTGGAAAAGCCTCTATCATGTTTAATATGGTTTTATATTTCTGTAACTTGGTAGTAGAGTGCTTATATAATAAACAAAAGGCCCTGTGTTTATTCACATAGGAACACATGCACAGGAACACACACAGTCCTACACACGTATAGACATTACAAACCCTTACCAAGTTCATATGTTCTGAGGTAAATAAAAGATGCATGAACTGATAAAATGTCACCTATACTTTTTTGGAACTTTGTGGGTGAAATGAAAACTGGAAACAAATAATTCTTATTTTTGTATTTCTCATTCAGAATACACTTGTGACATGGGCTCACAAATGTTTTTCTATTTGTCCTCTGATGTTTCTGAGGACTTCGCTGAGCAAAACTGACCTAACCTACAACTACAGGGGTGATAGATAAACAATTATAATTTCAGCACAGGCAGATAGCTGTTTCTTCATTATGCAAGCAAATGTAATTGGTTAATATAAATTTGCAGCAGATTATTCACATGTAAATAGCAATCAAAGGCACAAAAGATTCACTCAGTGCTTTGAGTGACTGGACAGATGAGGATATTGATTCTGAAGAACACTGAATAAGCCAATGACAGGAGGCCACCAAGGACACTTTTTGTTTTCTCTGGAGTCTTTTTGCCCTTCAACATTGACTAAGACTCAAAAGTATGCTTTCATCTACATGTTTTGACATCTATGCCAATACTCACCCTTTCATAAGCCTATTCATGTCTTCCTTCCAACTTAGCTATCATAGCTCTCAACATAAAAGAGGTAAGAACAAACAGAATTAATAGTAAAAAAAAATCTGTGTATAGGTGATTGGCCACTAGCCACAGGGTAAGAGTCAAAATATAGTTGTGTATATGAAGCAGAGGATCATTGAAGTTAGTTTTGAGATACTTGAGACTAGAACAGACTTGGTTACTACTACCAAGTCTTTGATTAACTAATTAACATAGAATAATGAGATCTCTGCAGGCTCATATCTTAAGGCTCTCTGTATGTGATTAAGGGTATTGACTATTGTGCATAGTTGGGCCCAACACAATCACAAAGTCTCTTATTAGAGGAAAGCAAGAGGGTGAGTCAGAGTAGGAAATGTGACAACAGAAAGAGGTGCTATAATGGTGATATTCCTGGAAGAAGGCCAGCCATGCTCAAGAATGAAAAATCAAGGCAATGTTTCCCTCTAAGTTATTCTCAAAAGGAACAAACCCAATCAACATTGTAAAATTAGCTCTGTATGACTCTTTAACACAAATTGATGTTGCTTTAGTCCATTAAAGTTTTGCTTATTTATAAGAAGAACAACTGGACACCAATAGAACACTCAAGTGATGTTCTTGATTAGTAGGATTATTACTAGTTTCCATAGTAGGTGTCCAGTCTCATACCAAATATGGTACATCCCATTAGTTTAAATATTGCACTTATGTAGGTGGTAGATTTTATTACACAAAAATAACTTTTATTCATATGCCACTCACTCAATAGATGTTTTTAAAAACACCATCCTTTTGGTTAGTGCAAGAGAACAGTGAGTAAAATTATTACAATTATTTTTAAACACCATGTTAAATGTAGTATACAAAGCTGCAGTGATTTGTTGGTTCCACATTTGTTGGTAAAGAATACCCTCAACAAATTTATTTTCAAAGTCTTCTGTAAGTCATAGTTATCAGGGCTAAAATAATTGGGTGAAACTTTAAATTGCCAAGAATTGGGGAAAATGCCAAGATTCTGTTTTACAAATGTACAAGAAAAAAAAAAAAACTGCTAGAGGCTAGAATTTTTCTCATTGCATATATATGGTTACCTGAACCTTACCCCATTTGCAATTTTGTTCTGATTTCCCTAGAATGATACTCCACCTGGGTTTCATTGTTTCTATGATAGACATGCAGAGACTTTGAGGGAAAGTCTTCGAGGTAAACCGTCCTGGGTCTTTTCTTCTTGTAGTCCAATATGGCGATGACATTAAAGGACTAACATTTCCATGTTTGTCTGATTTTTATCTTCCAATTTATAATTTTGTGACTCTTCCTACAGAGTTATAATAAAGCCTCTCATAGTTTAAACAAAATAATAAAATTAAAATGAGAAAAAAATGAATCACCGTAAGAATGTGTAGAGCCCAGGAAGAGTTTTCTTACTTCATTAAATTTACTTTGTAACATTATAGATGAGCTAAAACTAACTGAGCCAGACGTGGTAGGGTACCCCTGCTTCCCTAAAGGGTGTGGTACGCAGAGTCAGGAGAGTTGTCCATCTCACCCATCAGCCTAATATAAACCTAGAGTAAGACAACAACCTGAAATTCTAATTTAAATACAAGAGGAGACATTGAGGACAAGTTCCAAAAGTTGTCTCTTTACTTCCACACACATGCCAAGGTACACACACACACACACACACACACACACACACACACACACAATTTACATATCTCATATACACCACATACTAACAGAATATGATTAACAAGATACAAAGTTAAGTGTTCATTGTCAGCATAATATCCTGTAAGAGCAGAATGAACTATTTAGTTTTGTCTCTAAAGTGTGCTATAAATTTGAGAACACAGCCATAAATTTATGAAGTTTAAAACTAATTGTGAGATAAAGTTCAAAACTATAATTCTACTATATACATTTATTATAATTTAAAGAATATTACATAATTTAATAATTGACCCTTCTTCTATCTGATAACAATGACTGATTCTAACAATGAAAATGACTTAAACATGAGAGAAAAAGAATATTCTTTTTCAAGAATGCTTTTAAATATAGGGAACATGATTCTACCCCCACACACACATGGGTGTATGTTTAGGGCATACAGAACCAAAATAGGAAAAAGTAACAATAAAATGAAGAGATTCCTAAGCAGAAACATTATTTTTTCTCCTAAAGTAATAATATATTATAATGAAATTTCTTCATTTGTAGTGACTTAATTCCTTAAGAGTCTTATTGTAAAAGAAATACATATTTAAATCAGGAGAAAAGAACATTGTTTTTCTTCAGATTGAAAACTGCCACTGTGAGTCTTGATTTATTGTGGACACAAAGATATTTCTCTGATGAAACAATAACCTGCATGAGGACAGTAAATAAACTCCCAGCACAGGAACAGGAAGTGACTCAGTGCTTCTTACAAAGGAGTCACAGGTGTGCTATTTAAATTCCCAGCTTGTCTATAGACAACCAGTTCTAAAGCCAAGCATGAGGTAACAATCAACTTCCTTAATGTGACTGTGACATGATTTTTAGTCAGTTTGTAGCATCAATTTACTCAGACCTTCCTTACTGACTTATAAAAGATTTATTAACATTTTTTTAAAGGCCAGAGCCAAACATCCAGGCTGGACTTTTATAAATCTTTCTCAATGGCATATTGTAGTTCTTTGTGCAACTTCACAGGTAGTTGCTTCTTCTATTAATTTAAATATTTTGATCTTATCAGCTTTGCTGGGTGTTTCAGTTTTTTAACTTTAATTTCTACCTTACTCACAGGGTTCAGAGGTACATTTAACATTCTAAGTATGGGTTTCAAACCTCGATTCTTGACAGTCCATTTCTGAAGAGAACATCAATAATACGGGCACTAAGGTCAAAAAATAATAAATGAGACCTCATGAAACTTGTAAGGTAAAGGACACTGTTGATCAGGCAAAACTCAGTCTACCAAATAGGAAAAGATCTTCACACACCCCACATTTGACAGAGGGCTAATATCCAAAATATATAAAGAACACAAGAAATTAGACACCAGTAAACCAAATAATCCAATTTAAAAAATGAAGTACATATCTGGACAGGGAGTTCTCAATAGAGGAATCACAGTGGCCAGGATACACTGAAAGAAATATTCAATGGCCTTAGGCATCAGGGAACTGAAAATCAAAACAATTCTGAGATTCCATCCTGCACCTGTCAGAATGGCTAAGATTAAAAACACAAGTGACAACAGGTCATGCTGGTGAGGGTGTGGAGCAAGAACACTCATCCTTTGCTGGTGGGAAAGCACAAGTTTGTAAAGCCACATTGGATACCAATATGGTGGTTTCTCAGAAAACTGGGACTTGATCCACCTCAAGACCCAGCTATATCACTCTTGGGCAAATGCCCAAAGGTCTCTCCATCCTACCACAAGGACACTTCCTCCACTATGTTCATAGAAGCTTTACCCAAAATAGCCAGAAACTGGAAACAACCTAGATGTCCCTCAACAGAAGAATGAATAAATAAAATGTAGTACATTTAAATAATGAAGTATTACTCAGCTGTTTATATATAACTTCTCATGCAAATAGATTTAATAAAAAAACAAAATAAATAATAAAAAAAATCCTGAATGAGGTAACCCAGACCCAGAAAGACAAACATAGTATATATTCATTTATAAGTGGATATATTACTTGTTAAGTAAAGGACAATCATGCTACAGTTGAGACCCAGAGAGACTAAGAAACAAGGAGGGCTCAAGGGGGTTGCAGGAATCTCCCTGGCAAGGGGAAGCAAATGGATTTTATGGGGTGGACCTGGGGGGGGGGCGCAGATACCAATGGGTTCAGGTGGTGGGGGAGGGAGAGAGTACTGGGAGAAATGCCTAGAATTGGGGTTAGTGGCATTTCAGGACAGGATAGAAACCTAGTGCGATGTAAACCCCCAGGATACTATGAAGGTGAAAGTAACAAAGACTCCTAGTAATAGCTGATACAGAGCCTGAACCAGCTGTCTTTTGTAATCAGGTAAGGCTTCCAGAAGAAGGACTGGGATACCAAACCAGCCACAAAACCTTCCATCTACAATGTGTTCTGCCTACAAGTTGTGCTGGGGTAAAGGTGGCACAGAAGTTGTGGAAAAGTCCAACCTATGACTGGTTTAACCTGAGGCCTCCTCCTTCTCCTCTTCCTTCTCCTCCTCCTCTTCCTTCTCTTTCTTCTTCTTCCTCTTCCTCCTCCTCTACTTCCTCCTCCTCCTCCTCCTCCAACTCCTCCAACTCCTCCTGTTCCTCTTCATCTTCTTCTTGCTTGCTTCAAGACAGGGTCTCTAACTTGACAAAGATTCTTGTAGGCTTGGCTCCTCACAATGCTCAATCTCTGCCTTCTCTGTACCGGGATTGTAAATGCCACTGCCCAAGTCTACATAGGTTATGGAAATAAAATCAGCTCCTTTTCTTTGCAAAGCAAGCACTTTATCTTCTAAGATATGTCTCTGGTCCCATCACAGTTAATTTTAAAAATATAAAGCTTTTGTTAAGATATGATAATTAAAGTTAATTAACATCAACCAAATTTAACATAATGACGGCTGTGAATCAGGCTCTCTTATTTTTGATGGTCTTGTAAAGAGAAATGTGTCTGTGATTGAGAATCTCACAATGTGGCACTAGAGGTAGATTCTGTGAAGAATGGCCTAATAGACAGATTCGAATACAGCTATGGGAAGCATGCCTTAATAATCCAATAAACACAGCTGTTACACTATTCTCTGTGAAAAGTTGTTTTGCTCGTGCTTTTCTTTCTGAAATAGACCCGCATTCAATTTTACATTTCTGTGGATATTGAATCTGAAATTAAAACCACAGCCCAAGTAGGATAACCATCTTCCAATTTCCACCACTTCATTATACAAAACTGCATTTCTGTGAATAATAAGGAAACACCAAAATCTTAAACCATGAAATGAGAACGTTTGTCTGAGACCCTTACAAGCCACATGACAACTGCCAATAACAATCTTCAGAAATCAAAAAAGCATGTTAACAGGTCAACAACAAATGCCTTAGTAACATACTGTGAAGTTAGATGGGGACATTAGAAATAGGATTTATGAAACTAAAAATACACAAAATATCAATAATCAGTAACACTTGTAAAAATTACTGCTGATTGTAGATATAAAAGATTATAAAAGGTAGCATTACACATTCAGGTTACTAGGTACCACTAATTAGGTACCACTAATAGAATATATTTAGAGTTTCCCTTGTTTTAACAGACATCATATGTATTTGTCAGAATTGAATAAACGGATTTATTAGAGAATTCTAAGAATAAAGCTGTTCTATATAATAGCAATTTCAAAATGATCATAAGGTAATGCCTGACATGGGCTTTTAAAATTGGTTTAGAATTTATTAAATAAACAGTTACTAGGAATCAACTATTTACCAAGCATTATTAGAAGTGGATATTTTTTAAATATACAAGAAAAAGTTCCTGCAGTCATAGAGATTATATTCTATCAGAAAAAAAGATAAGTAGACAAATATATGTATTAAAGAGAAATTAGAAGAGAAATAAACAGTGGAATGAACTAGCTGGGCAAGAACTGGAGTGATACCATCACCTGGATAAGAAGTCATGATATTTTGGATCATCTGAGATAGTGGAGGTAAGGAAAAATGATCTAAATTAAGAACAATATTTGAGGAATACATAACTGTATTATATGACTTTATCTTAATGAAAACTAAGAAAAACAAAGGATAGAGTCTGTATGTTCTCCAATGCTACCAAATAAAGGGAATTTTACTATACAAAGAAAGACAGAAGCAGAAACAAGCAAAACTCTAGAAGCATAGGGAATGACTAAATAAGTTTGATATTACTTATTTATAAGCTATTTGTAACACATTTAAGAAAGTCATTGGCTACACAATTGTATGTTTGACCCTGAATTTCATACGTTATGTAATTTGTTGTGGGGATTCATGAAATAACCTAGGGAGTAAAAGATAGATAATATATTAAAGCTTTATGATAGAGATCTGAAAAATGAACAAAAAGAAACTGATGTTAAAATTAAGTGTGCTGAATGCTAAGCAAAGGAAGTAATAGACTAATTCCAATCTAGACACCATCTCTTGACAATCAGATTAAGATCCTTAACAATTAAGCATCTACATTACTAAAGAATGAAGAGTTAGAGCTGAGAGAAGGTTCGAAGAACATATCTACCAGGCTTTCATCCCTAGGAATTGGACAGACCATAAGATTCTTAGAGTGATTACATGTATTCTTTGTCCTGACAGAAAAGACTGGAGGTTGGAGAACACTTGTTTTAGATAGAGCTATCATTATTTTATCATGCATACCCTTGGTATTTTCCCATTAGATGATCCTGAGTGTTTGATGTAAGAAATAGCTATGATCCTCAGGTCTGTCAAAAATTGAATTATTGGAAGAATATGGAACATATTAGAAAAAGGCTGAAATTATCATTAATCCAAAAGAATAGAATGTAAAACTAACAAAATATAAACACTTGACTCTCATCAGTCAGCAGTGGATTCGAGCTCTTACTTGAACTGGCTTGTGACTAAATCTTCCTGACCTACAAAACTCACACAAGTAAAGTTGAACTCCTGCCACGAGAATGCTAAGCCACTCCACATTAGTCTAACAAAGATCTATATTCTTTTCATTTTTCTTTGCTTGTTTGTTTGTTTTGTTTTTTACTCTTACATCTCCAAATTTCTGGACTTGAAAGAATGAGAATCAGAAGTTGCGAAGCTGTTGGGTAGAACTTGAAATGACCTTAAATGACTGAAAAAAAAAAGGTCATGATATATTGTGTACCCTAATAAAATATGACTGAAGATCAGGGAACAGAACAAGCCACTAGATTAAACACAGAAGGTAGGCAGTGGTAGCACACACTTTTAATCCTAGCACTGGAGAGGTAGATATCCATCTGAATCTCTATGAGTTCAAAGCCACTTTGGACTACATGAGATTCATTCAGTCTAGGAGAGAAACAGAGCCAGGCAGTGGTGGCACACACCTTTAATCCTAGTACTTGAGAAGCACACACGACATTAATGGCTGGGTGGGGAAAGGTTATACGACACAAGGAGACAGGAACTAGAAACTTTTTGGCTGAGGAAGCTCATTTGGATAAAGGCATATTAGCTGGGCCTCTTCAGGCTGAGAAGCCCTAGAGGTAAGACATAACAGTGGCTTGTTCCTTTGTCTCTCTGATTTTTCAGCACTCACCCTAATATCTGGTTCTGTTTTTTTTTATTATAAGACCTTTAGAAAATTGCATTACAAAAAAGTGGAGATTATCACACTTACTTTGTCTAATTGCTTCTAACACAGACATGATAGAAGACATTGATTGCAAAATATTTACTGCTATGTCAAATTTAGAATTTTAATTTTAACTAGAGATTAGAAATTTTAGTTAATACAATGATACTAAGTCTGTTAATTATATGGTTTGAAAGGTCAGTATAAGTATTTCATTAGGTTAGACAAATTTACCAAGTAAGATAGTTAATTGATGGGGATTTACCTTTGTACTAATAAAAATCCTACAATGAAGCAAACATTTATGAACTATATGTTGGAAAGATGACCTAATCTAATCATAGAGGAGATGTCCTATGATCTTGCAATCTGCAAGGGAGGGGCCTAGAAAATCTACAGTGACATTTCTCATTCAAACCTGAAGACTTCACATGATGTAAGTTAAGTTGTAAGGACCGATTTATCAAAAGTTTATGACTAACAATACTGATAACCAGGGACTACAACAGCAACTCATCCTTCCTTTGCCTTTGGATCTATTCATACCATTAGTAGATTGTCATCTGCCCACCTATATATAGAGAGATCTTCTCTTTGTATACTCGTTCAAATGTTAATCTTTTCTGTAACCACCTTCACACCTTCACAGGTATATAAGTGTTTGTCATATAAGGAATGTTTGAACAAGTAAGGGGCATCCTGTACTCCCATCAAGCTGGCACATATAATTAACCATCACAATCTTATATGTAGCTAACTCAATAAATCTTTTACTAAATTGGTTAATTGCATGACTATCTATATTAAATGTATATTTAATTTAATGTTACTTATTTAGAAAATCTCACTGTCAAAATTTTACCTATTAGTACTAAAAAGATAATTGGTTTAGCTTTGTTTGTAGAATTAAAGGGAAAATAATTGTGTATCTCAGTTTTCAAAACTAACAGTAACTGCACAATGAAGTCATCCAAGGAACTATAAAACACCAATAACAGACAAACTGAATTAAAGTATTTCTTGAAAGGATATGTAATTATCCTCTTCTGTATGGTGAACCGCTTTTAAATTGGAATATTTCAAACTCTAGCCATTTATTTGTTCTTATTCTTTACTTGAACATTTACTCATTGTTTAGACACCACAAAGAAGCCTAGACCACAAAGCCATATTGTGGGCAAAAGACATTCTTCTAATAGAAGACAATGGAAAGCAAGAAACTTAAGAGCAGAGGAAAACATGCATGTACACTGTACATGGGAACAAGAAGACCTCTGTATCTTCACCTCTTACATACAGAATGAAAACAGGCCATTATCTCTTTCCATTTGACATACTGAAGGAAGTATGGTAAGAAGTATCACTCAAGTGTTACTGAAACTGAATGAATCTTGTAATAGACTAAAGTAATTTAAGATCTATACAACAATAATGAATCATGGTTATCTAAACATCACAAATTACTAAGAGCTTGTTCACTCCAATATATATATATATATACACACACACACACACACACACATATACATGCAAATGTAAATGGAAAGTTCTCTCTTGACTACCAGTTCCCAAATAAACACTCAGAAGCTTAATATTACTTATAAATGCTCAGCCAGTAGCTCAGGCTTATTACTTACTAGACCTTACACTTAAATTAACCCATAATTCTTATGTATGTTTAGCAACATGGCTTGGTACTCTTTCTCAGTATGGCATTCTCATCTTATTTCCTATGTATTTGGCTGGCAAGTCCTGACTCTACCCTTCCTACTCTCAACATTCTTAGTTTGGTCACCCTGTCTATATGTCCTGCCAGTCTACTAGCCAATCAGCAGTTTATTAACCCAATACAAGTGACAAATCTTTACAGTGTTCAGGGGATTATTCCACACATGCAAAAATGATAGAAAATGTTTCAATAACATTTTAATTTAAATATGGCTAGCTTTCTGGCAAAGATTGGGAAGAGTGAAGATTGATTTTATGAAATTACCAAAGTGTTGGAGCATTCTAGAAAAATCCACACAATTACACACCTTTTTAAACCTTTGCATTTCCAACTTAGCTATTTCCCTAGTTTAAAGTTAACTTCTTTCTCACTTGACTATCACAACCAAATAATTTGTTTCTGAAATCAATTATATTAACAAAATATTTTTCAGCTTGGTTAATTAGGTTTCCAGGAGATGAAAAGCAATTATGTAGCTGGAATTTCATAACTGAAGAATTTCAACAGTATTGAGTAGGAAATTGTTTCTCAGTGAGAGACAAATTATGTGTTCTGAGGTAATATATCATATTTCTAGAAACCATGTGATTCCTTATAGCAAGATTGTTATGATCCTCCATCAAATATAGTAGATGGCTCCAACATTAGATGTAAGCCAGCAATTGTGATTCCACTTCCTCTCTGAAACAGATGGCTTCATTAGAGAAGAATCACAGATAATGTAGGCCTTCTGTGTCTTCACCTCTTACACACAGAATAAAAATAGGCTATTCTTTCTTTTCCATTTACCATACTGAAGGATTACTGACTCATTTTTAAAAAAGGCTACTGCTCTGTATTGTGTGTGTTTAATATGTGATGGGTCTCCCTGAAGAATATTACAATGAGTTATCGAATCTAAAAATCAAATTCTTTAGAAAGGAATTAATAATTAGGATGGTATTAAATATTTATTATCTGTTCAATGTGATAATATATGTTAGATGTGGAAGCAAATAAACAAGGGGCATAAATAAAACACTTTATTTAATCTCTATATTTTTTGAAAAGTCACAGAATTCTATTTCATCAAGAAATTTTACAAAATACATTCTAAATTAAGGAATTTTCAACATGAAACTTTACATCCCTTTACTCCCAAACAATACTATGCCAAATTTTTTCCATAAGACAAAAAATATAGCATTATGATATTCCAGAGACAACTGCCATGCTTCACTGCTTAGATTCATGTTTTGAATAGTGACAAAGTAATACTTATTAGAATTCTCTGTGTTCATTCATAAGCAACATTTTGTTTCTGAGCCTCTGTTGACATGAACAAAATGAGAAAAAGAAAGAGAAATCTGTGTTTAAGTATAAATAACAATTTGGCAAAAAATAATAATAATTCCAAACATACAGGTTTTCTGCCAGAGCAACATTATAGAACTATAGTAAATAACTCCTATATTGAACTATTTCATTGTAGACAGATTTAAATACTTGATATACTTTAAAGTTTTACATGTATTGTTACTTTTTCAAGCAACAAGCATTGTGTAGTATGAATAATAAAAAAATACTGGCATTGAAGAAGGTAATAAAAATGTAAACCAGATAGCAAGACACTTTCTGTCATTGAAAATATGCAAATCAATAGAGGATCCTACTGAATAACTACCCTGTTCTCCATAATCAAGGTCATCAGGTAGGACTCAAAAATGTTTATTAAGTTACAATAATCAATCATTTGAATTTTAAAATACAAGGTATCTCTCTGGCATGCTTTATTAGATGATTGTGTCTGGTATTTTCCCACTGGGATTACTAACAAAGGAAAGAAAAAGAAATCATTCTTAAGAAGAAACAGAGAAAATGTAACTGTAGTTCTATATTTTTCAGACATAAATATAAGTAATTTTCAATTTATAAGGAAATACATAGTAAGAAAATGTAGAAGCAATTTATATTGAAAACTGATTTTCACCAGGTGTATTATTCTGTATAGACACCAGGATAAAAAATAATCTTTTTTTTTTTACATTTAAAAGAGTAAAATTAACTTGTTTTTGAAAAGGCATATTCATTTGAACAGAAAAATAAATAGGTTTAATAAGAATAAAACATATCCCATGCAGATATTTACTTATTTGGATGACTGACTGCATAGGAGTGTTCCATTAATGACATGATCATACGTGCCAGTCATATCCAGTAAGGCTTTAGTCTTTACCACACTTAGTCTGACGGGCAGGTTGGTTTAACTAGCAGAATTGCTAGCATGTTAGTATGAAAGAGGTCTCAGGCTAGTGTAGAATTTGCAAAGGCCTGTTTATTGTCCAGCAACTCAGAATCTACCATGAGGAAGAGCCCAGGGCTAAAACGTCAGAATTGGACAACAGCATCTGCTCCAGTGCAGCTGTAACAGAGCTGTGGAAGGTGGCATGCCGATTGTCCCCCATAGGCACATGCGTTGGAACAATTGGTCTCCAGTTAGAAGCACTGTGTATTAGAGGTTCTGGAACCTTCTGGAGATATACTTTGCTGGAGGAAAAACATCAGTAATGGTGGGCTTTGAGGTTTCACAGCCTTGCAGAAATTCCTCTTCTTTCTCTCTGCTTTCTGTATATTCCAGAACAATGTGATACAGGGGCTTCCTGCTCCTGATACCATGCTTTCTCTGATGGTTGCCTTGCCTTCACCATGATGATGGGGCTCTATACTTCTGGTAGAATAAGCCAAAGCAAAACTTTTCTTCCTGCCTTGCTTCTTGACAGAAAAGTTTATCACAGCATCAGTAAGTATCTAACACCAGAGTCAAATCATTTTATGTCATTTCAGCTCATCTAGCTATCACCCAACCTGCTGGCTAACTACTGAAACATAAAAGCTGCTGTGATTATCCAGCTATGCTGGTTAAGTCAAAACATCAAATAAATTCAATTGTTTCAATATTTGTAAGCTATGTTATTAAGTTTGGAGGGTGGCTTATGATATGATAACTTTAAAATAATAGGTTAATATATATGCAGTGACTATGGAATCAAGAATTATAAATCTGGAGAGCATGGTAGTAAACATTAAGCTAAAAACATGATAAACTAAAACAACCAATACAAATATAGTGAGATATGCATTTTTTCCAATTTACTTTCTTTCTGACATTTATGTTTTTGTTTTTGAGAGTAAGGAATATGCAGATGTAGAAAAATGAATTACAGAAAATTTAAAAATGTACATCAGCTTTTACCTATAAATATTAAAACTATTAAAAAATGAAGGGCAGTTGGGAGGCAGGGTATGGAAATCCAGGGCATTGGAAACTGTCTAAAATACATGAAGCTAATCCTAATGAAGTCTCCAAATAATAATGGATACAGAGTTCTAACTGGCTATCTCTTGTCACCAAAGAAAGCTTCCAGTTCTGGAACTGGGTTACATCCAATGGAGTTGTTGTCCAAAGTGAACACACAAAAATTCCCAAACAACTCAGGCAACAGATAGCAAGACCACCTTGCTGGAGATAAAACCCACACAACTTATTAAACCTGAAGAGGGTGAGCTGCTGGCTACATAGATCCTTTATTCCCATCTTCTGTGTCTTCAGTAGGTAAAGGTACTCTGTAGGCTACCAAAAGAGGAACATAAACACCAACTTAACCACGAAGCCCTTGATCTACAATCTGTCCTACCTATAAAATGTACCAGGGTAATGGTGGCACAAAGCTTGTGAGAGTAACCGACCAATGTTTGATTTGACTTTAGGCCCACTCCATGAGATACAATCCCTACTTGGCACTGTTTGGTTAACAAAGAGCCAGAGACTAGATAGCTCAGAGACCTAGGATAAAACCAAATACTCCTGATCTGAAGAAAAACAAAAACAATACATTCACTCCTATTGATATTCTTCTATACTCATAGATCAGTACCGTATTCAGCCATCACTAGAGAACCTTCCTCCTGTAGCATATGGCAACAAATAAAGAGACCCACAGCTAGAGCGTACACAGAAAGAGAATGACCTTGAACTATGCAGCTTTAAATGTGATGTCACCATAAAACCACTCCCCTCAAAACTCAGGGACCTCCTCAGAAGAGGAGGTGGAAAGAGTACAAGAGCCAGAGAGGATGGAGGGCACCAGGAGAACAAAGCCCTGTAAATCAACTGAGAGAAACTAATATGAATTCACCAAGACTGCAGCAGCATGCACAGGACCTACAAAGGTCTGCACCAGGTCCTCTGCATTTATTATTTTAGCTTTCAGCTTAGTATTTTTATGGGACTCCTGAGTGTGTGAACGGGTGTGTCTCTGATTCTTGTGACTACTTTAGGGGCTCTGTTCCTTCTCTTGGGTTTCCTTGTCCATCCTTGATATGATGGTTTTTTGCTGTGGGATAATGCTTTTGTATTCTTGTTTAATAAAACACTGATTGGCCAGTAGCCAGGCAGGAAGTATAGGCGAGGTGAACAGACTAAAGGAATGCTGGGAAGAGGAGGTTGAGTCAGGAGTCACCAGCCAGACACAGAGGAAGCAAGATGAAAAGGCAGAACTAAGAAAAGGTACCAAGCCACGTGACTAAACATAAATAAGAATTATGAGTTAATTTAAATGTAAGAGCTAGTCAGTAATAAATCTGATCCAATGGCCAAGCAGTTATAATTAATATAAGCCTTTGTGTGCTTACTTGAGGGATAAAAGTAGGAGAGATTTGTTCCAACCTCTGGCCAGCTGGGACACAGGAAATCTTTCAACTACAATTTTTATTTTGTCTTATATTTTATTTTTTTATGATAAATAAATATGTAAAACTGAGAATGTTTATAATATAACGTAAAGACCCATTTGGTAAACTAGTTGTCCAAAATAGCAAGAAAAAAATAAAATAAAGGACCCTTCCAATTAGTATTTTTCTTTTCCCATAAAGAGCAAATACATTCAACATTACAAAATTATTTGAGATTGTTGTGAGTATAACTCAGGAATTAAAACAGTTTTCAAGAGTATGATTCTCCTTCTGGGACCAAACAGAAACAGAAATTTGCTTGCTTCCTCGATGGCGAAAAGGAATGAAAATTACTTCAACTAGACAAATCTTCAGATTCAAATGAAAAGTTAGACAAATCCATTCTTCTTTTACTGCAGATAGGATCTCATGGCTCCCACATTGTGATGTCAATATTTGTGATTGCTCTACTTCTGTCCAATCAATTTCTAGTAAGGTAAAGACAGAACAATAAAACTCTTGGGTTTTCGTTAAATGGTAACCTGCAAAACATTTTTCTCTGAATTTTCAGTGCTTTAAAAAGGTGACATCAAGATTACCTACATGGACACAAGCGGTTGGATTTCAAAAGTTTTAAATTTGAATGCATTGTGTTTTTCTTTTGTGTCCTTAAACAAATCATAAGGGAACACTGTTTCTTCTAGCATGCTGCTGTAGAACTGGGGCAGATCAGTTATAGTTTTATGCACAGTTTGGTTTTCCCTGTGGGAGATGAGTAATAATTGTTTTCTTTTCAGAGTATCACAGAGGAGTAGGAAATTTGTGGAGAATAATCAACGGAGTGCAGGCTTAGCTGCTGCCTCTGAATCATCACACCAACCAAATGAGCATTGGATGCCAGGCAAAGTGAGAGTAATGTTTATTCTGTAGTTGAAATGAAAATATTTCACCTGCAAACGCATTTCAAAATGACATGCAGAGAGGCCTTGCATTGGTTGATTATACTTTATTCACTACACATTAAGGAAAATTGTTCTTTATTGACAGGATTTTTCTTCTGTTACTGTTTCCTCTAAGGTTTAATCTTTGCCTGGAAATCCATGTTCAAATGTACATTTTAAATGAATTTCTATTAAAGCTTAAATGGCACAAGCAATCTTAAAATGCATATTTTGGCTGGCAGGGGAGTGAGCGTTTCTAAATTCCAACCTTGGGTATGAGTATGTGGTGTAGGGAAGTGGTCAAAATATTTCATTACAAGGGCAGCACTTCATCTAAGATTCCTGACTCTGATACAGTTAGATTTGCATTTAGGGTCAAAGTTTTACTTTCATTGTGATACATAAGCTTGCTACATATTGAATACAAGCTTATAATTGTTGATATTACCTGGTATGGCTCTTGTAAAATTAAATGAAGTCACCCAAGTAGAACCCCATATATAGTATTAAGCACATATTGAGTGGTTTGTGAGTAATAGTTACTATTATAAATGTAAATCTACTTTGTAGAACCACAGGAATGCAGAGATGTAGTCAAAATACTACTCTTTAACACTGGTGAGTCATTGTAAACATCATACAAATTATCTCTGAACTCATTTTAATCATTACAAAATGAAGATTTTTATTAATATTTAATCATAATTAGACCTATTAATATTTGTTTTTACCTTTACCATTTTCATGTACATCATATACTTTTCCAAAATCTTAATTTGGAGACTGGATGAATTCTTCATGAGTTAATATTTGAAATAAGTGAAATCTCTAATCAGATTGTTGGAAATTCAATGTAGTATATGCATGTATGTGGGTACTTTCCGTGGATTTGGCTTTTTAAGTGCATTTTAATACTGAAGTACCTCACTTCTGAGAGCCACCTTTTAACCACATAACCATAAGTGTTTACTACTCAACTCACTCATACCAAAAGCTACATATTTTATTCCTTTGGAATACCTTGGGTATAAAATTTAGTGTAAAAAATTTATAAATGGATATATGCATTGAGTAAGCTATTTTGGTCACTATATTGCCTCAAAATAACTTGTCATGGATTTATAATCCATCTTTACATGTTATAGATGGAATGGAAAAAGAATATTCATGCATTCAAACTTAAACATGGCTTAAACATATCAAAGTACAATATAGAGGGCTGGCCAAAAAGAAATCAAGAAAGGAAGAACAAGAGAGAAAGAAGTAATTTGTTCTCTGATCATGTTGCTGCAAAGAAACAAACCTCGGCGGACTACATCAAAATATGCATCACTGGTATACCAACATCTAATTTCTCCCAGTACTTCAAGGAATATAAGAGGACAATTCAGATGAATGAATCTTTTGTATGCTCTAAAATGTGGAAATTTCTTCCACGCAGCTCACTGATTGTGTGTATGTATGTTTGAAGTTAAGAGGTGGTTGGCAGTTCAGATATCTCCATGGAGACTAATAGTATGTGATTTTCACAATGCTTTTAAAGGAGGGTAAGGTGTCAGATTCAATGGTACTTAATTATACAGTATGAACCAAATTATTTCTAAAATGAAAATATTTGAGGAATGAGCGCTACAGAATGTAAGATTCTTATTAGGAGGAAGCATAGTACAATGTACTGGACTGAATGTGACCTTGCAAAATTTGTACTCTGAAGTCTTGAACTTCAATCAAATTCCAGTAGGAAATTGTGCCTTTGGGAGGAAATTTGGTTATGAGGGTAGAACTTTTGGACATTTGTAACTTTATAACAAAAGACCCCAAAGAACTTCCTTCTCTCTTTCAACATGACCACAGACACCTGGAGCCCCAAAGTCTGCTACTGAACTGAAACATAATAGCACATTCACCTCACATTTTAGGGCTTTCAAAACTAGTGGAGCTTAAGGTTTATAGCTACCTAGATACTGATTTGAATAAACTAAAACACATACCTACATGTTAAATATAAAAAATACTTAAGACAATATTTCACCAAGACAAGAAATAAGCTCTACTTTCAAGTATATCATTCTGTTGGAACTCAATTCTGCAATGCTGCACAGAAATATAACATATTGGTTTTGTTTTGGAGTATCTTTTCCAGGTGGTTTCAATAGTAGCAGCATGAAAAAATAGACATAGCACCCAAGGCTAGTCACTAGAACACTTTGCTTCCTGACCAGATTTAACCTCAGTGGTAAAAAAGGTGGGGCCAGGTTGATTCCAACACTATTGCAAATGAGTAAATGCTAAACTCATAACTAAAACCGTGACCTAGCAGAGAGTCTTCCTGAGTTATTCCTCTTGATTTTCATGGAACTTAGGGAACAAAAAAATTTGATACAAATCAGCAACCATTCAGCCTGCTGTGTCATGAGCAAATGAACTCCCTTGTGGACATTTGCCCCGCCCTGTGAAGCTGTAGCAGGAACCAGTTACCTTGGAAGCAGTGTAAAAATTTAGACCCCTTCATTTTACATGGAATAAATGATTCATGGAGAGAAGCACATAGATCTAAGGTGAATCATGTCCTTATACATTGTGAAGAAAGACCATATAGTGAATTTATATATATAAATAGTGACCTCTTTCACACCTCTTTCTCTCTGTATATATGTACTGTGTATGTATATGCATATATATATATATATATATATATATATATATATATAGAGAGAGAGAGAGAGAGAGAGAGAGAGAGAGAGAGAGAGAGAGACTATTTTTCTAGGAATGAGATTCATTTAGTTTTAATAGACCCTGGACTAGAAAAATTTACTGAAAGATTTAGACAGAATTTGATATATTGGGATACAAAATCTTAAGCAAATTTATTCATGACTCTTGGTAGCATATAATCCTGAAACTCTAGACATATCTCTAAGCTCCTTCTCTTCTTCTCTTTGCTTCCCTCACAATCACAGCACTTTCCCACTTTTAGACAAGAAAACTCTCAACCATCTCTCTTTTCTTCATGTTTAGGTTTTATATATCAAATCTGAATTTGGAAATGCAAATGTACAGTCTCTGTTCCAATGACTTTATCACTCCATAATGATACTTTTGATCAACATTGTAGTAGTAATACACATTGTACTTTTCCATTTCACTCATTTTTATCCATAGAGCACCCTGAAAGACCCAATACTTATTCCTAGTTAGTACTAAAAAAGATTATCCAGGAAGGATAATCCTTTTCATTGGTTTGATTGGCATTAGTCACCTGGTTTAGACTACTCAGAATCCAGACTGTACAGAAATATTATACTCTTCTATCCAGGAGACATGCATTAGCACTTAATTATGGGACAAACTCCCAGAAGGTTTAAAACCTGAAACAGGAAATGATCAAAAGCCTTCAGATGTTCTTAGCTTCATACTCTATTTTAAATGCTGGAACCTTCCCTCTGTGCTTCAAAACCTAGTATAAAGAGAATGTCACCAGTTTTATTGAATTTAATTCAACCTTTCATAAGTCTAAATGGAGAAATCATTAATAAATACTAAGTTCCTGTCTCAGGCTTGACAAGAAATGATCTTAATAAATGACATTTTATGCATCAATCTAAGCACCAAGCTGCTGTGATTATGATTAATCTAGCAACACTGATATAAAAGAAAAAAAGAGCAATTCTACAAAAAAAGGACTTTTCCAAGCATTGTTATCACAGTGGCATAGAAAACATTGCAAATACTGTTGTATCAGATTCAGGAAAACAACTTAATAGAAGAATAAATCACCTTAAATTGTGCTTTAACTCTATTCTGTATCAGGTAGTAGAACATAATGGCAAAAATTGCCACTGAACTTTGAAATAATTTGAGGGAAAAGGAGAATTCAATCACTATTGGTTTGATGTAGAACTCTGAGAGAATATTCATAAAAATCACCTGGAGAGCAAGCAAGCTTCCAAGCTAAATTTATACTCTTCACTTGAAATCAAAAATAAATGTGAATGATAAAATTGCAACATGTCAGTAATTCCAAACTTTGTAATGAATGCTCTTGGTCACATTTAAATATACTTAATTTTTCCTCAATTATATTAAAAATTAAATAATTATGAATATTATTTTTTATATATTTTCAAGGTTTTACCAGTCAAAATAGCCTTTACAATACACTAGGAATAAAAATAATATATTTTGCCAATAGCTGATACTAGAATAATTCTTCATACAAGTACTATGTGGAAAATTCTATTGACGGAAGAAAGGCTAGGTATTTTGATTTTCACTCTTGAGACTGGATGAACCATGAAGCAGGAAAATTGTTATGTACTACACATGAGTGAAATTGGAAGTAGGAAGGCAGAGAAAAAAAAAGAAGCAGATAGAAGAAGATACGGAAAGGGTAGTCATGTGCGTCAGTGGCCCACCAAGGCTTGCTTGCAGAAAGCAATGAGGAAATTTTAGTAGGATCCACAACATTGATTTTGAAGCTCTTTGCTTACAAAGAAAATAGATCGTTATTGTTAATTTTTTGGAAGTCTGCTAAATCTCTTTGTTTCTAAAGGCAAACAAAATTAAGGATAAAATTTTCTAAATCTTTTTCTTGACTTATTTGCTACTCTCAAGCCAACGTTTCCTTTTGCAGTGGTTTTCAAATTTTACTACTAATCAGAGTTGTATGTGGTACCTTTGAAAAGAGTAATAACATAAGAGTTTTAGACTTTCTGATACAGTAAGCTCAGAATGTAGGCCCTATAAAGAATAATCTAAACAAATGGCTCACATTACCCTACCTTTTACCCCAACTCCAGCCACTGTCTCCTCTACACAATAGCTCCGTATTTGATCTTCCTAATACTAATACTCTGGCTTTGTCCACAGGCAATATAACCTTAGTGCATCACCTCAATGGTCTTTCAAAATTATGAAGCAGGTTGAATAAATAACATTACTATTTAAATGCCTGTCCTGTCTTCCTTATTTAAAATAAACTCTTTCCCATTTTATTCTTCCCTATACTGAGGGCTTTATTTTGAAGTGTGTGACCCTCTGTTCCGTGTCCTACTTCACATATTGTCAAATATCACCCCATAACGAGAGAAACTAGCCCATGTTGCTCACATTGCAGATACTATACTTTGTAGTGCCCATGTAGCAGATTTCACTAATATTTATTTAAAAATTAAACGAAACCCTTGTGCATTTAAAAAACAAGGAATTATATGGCAGTTTTACAGAAAATAAAAGGCAGATTTCTCCAACTATATCAACATGGTAGGAGAAGGAAAAAAAAATTATCTCCAACTGGCATGATTCTATGTAATAAGACGAAATGCAAAAATATCAGAAAACTTTCTCATACCTGGTACCAGGACTTTTTAATACTTCTTCACCCTGGACTTTTCATGGAGGAGAAAAGAAGCATTGTATAAATGTTAACTATAGCTAAAGAGAAGTGTGACCTTACCTTTGGCAACGAACTAAATATAAGTCAACATGCCCCTTCCCTGACATCCTGATTCAGATATAGTCATATGCACAAATAGCCAATTACTATAGCTATATGTGTGCCTGACATTAATCTGTGACAACTTGATTTTGTTCATAAACCCAGGGTATTTAAATATTTCACTAGGATTTTCGTAATCTTGAAATTTTCAGACCCATGTTGGAGCTTAGGCATGAATGTCCTTGCACACACAAGATAATCTGATGTGGTTGTATTGGATATTGATAAGCAATTTGGATTTTGGAATGAGACATGAAAAAAGTAGGATTATTAAAGCTGAAGTTTACTTTCTTCAACAATGACTCTCTTGTCTTTAGATTTTAAGAGCTATGTATTTTGTTTTGTTTTGTTTTGTTTTGTTTTGTTTTGTTTTGTTTTGTTTTCGAGACAGGGTGTCTCTCTGTAGCTTTGGAACCTGTCCTGGAACTCACTCTGTAGACTAGGCTGGCTTTGAACTCACAAAGATCCACCTGTCTCTGGCTTCCGAGTGCTGGGATTAAAGGTGTGAGCCACCACTGCCCGGCAAGTTAAAAACTTTGACATTACACAGTTTTATTTTTAATTTTCATAAGAATTCAGGTCCAAGAATAATTTTCTTTCTTTCTTCAACTTCCCTTCCACACCCCCTGATTTTCCTGACTACTTTTCTATGTATCCCAGCCTAGCCTCAAACTACTAATCCACCTCCCCATGGTTACACACACACACACACACACACACACACACACACACACACAGAGAGAGTTTACAAGCCTGTTTATCGCATTAAGTTAGAATTTCTATTGCATTTTTTTCATTTTATTCCTAGTTCAGTTCAGTCATTTAATAGTGTCTGTGACTTTGAATCAAACACTCCTCCCTTCGTGTTTCAATGTCTTCTTCCATTAAATGGTGATACCATTATTATCACTTATGTCAAAACTTGGCTCTTAAGGATGAATTAGTAACTGCATATAAGACCTCTTGACTGAGGTTGAAATTTCATTATCAGGTAGTTATTAGTGTTTTAGGGTATATTAATGAGCAGAATGTTCCCCTCAGGTAAATTGCAGGTCATCCACCAAAGACCATTCTTGGCAAAAGGAAAAATAAAATAAAATCAGTAGACAAAAGCCAGAGGGTGAATGAAAAAATGATCTCTCATTGCTGATATCTTCTGCCAGTAGATGAGGGTTTATCTGGCTGGAACATATGGGCTATGAACATGGCCCAACTGGCCCAGACAGAAAATGGTTTTGGAAAATGAAGTTGTCTGGCGCCAAATGCCTGATTGTAGAGACTGGGAAACAGAACAAATCTACGATTTATTGAGCACCTGTTACATGCCAGGTAATTTCATTCACGTTGTCTTAGTCCCCGGCTCCCAGTAATTCTACTTCATAGCATATAAAGAAAAAAGATGAGCCAGTATCTTATAGAATGTTACACAATTTTAAGCCCCAGAGTCAGAATTCCATCCTACTTCTGTTTAAATCGAAAACTAAAATCCTTTTCTTTTTTATGTCCTGTTTACGATGGCAATATCAATAGGTTTGCAACAGCATATAAAATGCAAATTCTGTTTATTTGCTAAGTGTTGAATGCCTCCTTTTCATAGCCAAACTGAAACCCACCTCTTGAGAGCTTCTATTCCTAGAGCCAAGTGCACTGAAATGAGATTTGGGTGACTTGTATCTTCACAGAGATAGATTTTTAAAAGTTATTGGGGACAAAATTGAACCATTTAATGATTGTAAAATTCAATACCCAGACCTGGCTTCTCCTCAAAGAGAACAAAATAAAACCCATCATGGTTGGAGTTCTGTGTAGAAAATTAGCTAAGACAATCATGAATGTCATTTTATGTTTTTTTTTTTTTAAAGATTTATTTATTACAGTGTTCTGCCTGCATGTGTCCCTGCAGGCCAGAAGAGGGCGCCAGACCTCATTATAGATGGTTGTGAGCCACCATGTGTTGCTGGGAATTGAACTCAGGACCTCCGGACCTCTGGAAGACCAGTCAGTGCTCTTAACCACTGAGCCTTCTCTCCAGCCCCGATAGTGTTTTTTGTTTTTGTTTTGTTTTGTTTTGTTTTTTAAAGGAATGTCATTTTAAATGAGTTTTATTTTTTTAATTAAGATAGAAAGCAAAGAGGTAAATAGCAAATTGAAGATAGAAATGATAGGTAGATAACAAATGTCATCAAATTGAGTGCTTATGCCATTCAGCATGGACAACTGGAGAAGCCTGACTAAGAAAACTAAAAAAAAAAAAAAAAAAAAAAAAAAAAAAAAAAAAAAAAAAAAAAAAAAAAAAAAAAAAAAACCTGTATGATCAAACAGAGAACTTACAACACCTTACAGAAGTGGACTGGTGGACTGGGGAAGGCCTGTTCAAACAGCCATAAATGATATCCTGTTTGAGAAACTTCCCAGTGGGAAAGAGTTATTTCTCCACTGATGAACTTCCAGCTTCTCATTACCACTGTGGGCAATTTTATACCATGGAACAATATAATAGCTATCTCTTTTGAAAAGAACTCCCCCTGTAGCTGTTCCTAATGGCATAACAAGTTTATTTTTTCATTTACTTTCTCTCTACTACAAGGTCAGGGGCCAGCTTGTCCAACAACAGGTAATCTTGGAGACTTAATTTAATATGCATGCTTGCTTATAATCAGTGTCAGTTCTCAATATGTGCCTCCCAACTTACCTCTTTAACTTATACTACACTTCACTGATTTGTGGAAGGAAGTTTCACATTGTGTTTAAGATAACTTAAAGAGTGAAAAGTTTGTTTCATACACCTTGAAGACTTATTAATTGTAAAAGACATTGAGGCTTTCCTCCTGAACTTCCTATGTACTAAGTTTTGATAAGAATTTGAATTCTTACAAAGGTCATTAGTAACGCCGATGCTACTGATCTAACCACACATTTAGAACCAATGCTGCAATATGAACCTCTACGTCCACAAGAAAATCAATTAAGGCTTAGACAGAAGCTTGTCTCAAGTAGTGCAAGATGTAAATTTGAAAATGTTTCAAAATGGGAGAGAACCATTAACATCTGACAGAAATAATTATATGAAATCAATTTTAAAACATCATAGCCGTGATGGTATCCATATATTTTTGAAGCAAGCAAATCACCAGAAAAAGAATAAAAATATGTTTGATGATATTTTCTTCTATCATTTGTTAGTTCTTTTTTGAACCTTACAAGAAATACAACTGGTCTTTTTTTTAAGATTGTAAGGAAACTAGATGAAATGGATTCTATATATTAAGTCTTTAATTACTAAAATGCATGTGAAATTTTGAATTATTGAAATTATGGAGTAAATACCATTGCACAGAGGCAAAAGAAACTGTGTACTGGATACTTTTTATGTCAACTTGACACAAACAAGGGGAGACCTCAATTGAGAAAATGTTTCCTTCAGATTGACCTATAGATAAGGCCTTTTGAGGTATTTTTGTGATTAGTGCTTGATGTGGGAAAGCCCAGCTCACTGTAGGTGGTGCCACCTCTGAGTAGTTAGTTGGTCCTGGGTTGTGGAGCAAGCCATGGAAAGCAAACCAGGAAGCAGGGTCCCTCCATGGCTTCTGTTTCAGTTCCTGCCTCCAGGTTCCTGACTTGAATTCCCGCCCTTACTTCCCTCAGTAATATATGACCTGAGAGTTCTAGGATGCAATAAATCCTTTCCTCCTCAAGTTGCCTTTGGTAATAATTTTGTACCATAGTCATAGAAAAGTCAGATGGTTTGAAAATAGGTACACAGAGTACTGTTATTTTGATGTTAGACAAATATTAACAGGAAATTACAATGTGCAAAGACTGTAAGAAATAAAGGATAACAAGTTTTATACAGTACCAACTGCTGGGATATTATTGATATTTGTAGTGGGTTTGCACATAACCTCTATAAGGAATGTGCATGTGGCTTTAACTTTGCTAACAATCTATGCTACTAATTATGATCATGAAGACATTATTCATGATATCTCATTTAATTAAATATTGATTAATCTATACAGTAAATGTCTCCACTTGTCTATAATAGTTGACAACACATTAATTCCATGGCTATACTATTCTGTTTAATTTTCTTTGCAAAAATACAAGTTTTAATCCCATAACAAAGAATTGACAAATAACTGTAACTGATGCTTCATTCTCATTCTGTGTACTTTAAGACAAATTATGCATAGTCATTCTAACCAATTCTCCCTATGGTGGTGGCAAGATTTTAAATAATATATTAAGTCTATGTAGAAAATAAGTTGAAAATCAGAGGAATGAGAAAATGGAAAAAATACATCTAAAGTGTTCTGTATTAATTTTCTGTTTCTATGTAGCAAATTGTAGTACCACAATATCAGCATTTTAAAATAAAACATATTTATTATAACATACTTTCTGTGAGTCAAGAATCTGGGTTGAGAAAAGCTGCCTGATATCCAACCAATGTCCCATGCCTTTATTAATCTTCCGTGGTTAGTCCCCAGACTGTTGTAATGCTATAATTGAATTCTTATAGATAAGGTCCTCCTTTTCTTGTTTAGAGTGACAGTGGTCTCTCCTTGCTTTTTCAAGATGACCGTATGTCTGAATGATGGCTTTCAAATTATGTTGAATTATTCAGATCATCAGGGGAATCTCACTCTCACTTTATATTTCTTCCAGGAAAACTCCAGTACATTTTAAGGGCACATCTAATTTAATCAGATTTACCCAGCAAAATCTTAATTTTGATTAAAGCAAAGATCAAGTTATCTGGCACCTTAATCACTACTCCAAGCCTCTGGATTTTGTTGTATAACTTAATATAGTCATGGAAGTCAAATTCATGACCTCCACAATCCTTTTCATATTCAAGGGGAAGTGATTACACATAACGTATTTACTTGAGGTAGGGAATCTTTTTTATTCTTTATTGAAGACAAATTTTTCTCTCATACAATCCCAAACACTGTTTCTCCTCCCTCTACTTCTCCCAGATTACCCCACCTCCTCTCTTCCCCCATTAGAGTATCCCTCAGTCTCCTTTGTGAAAAGAGCAGGCCTCCCAAGCACAACAACAAAACATAAAAAAAAATAAAAGCCATATAAGGCAATAAAATAGGAGGAAAAGAGTCCTAAGAGCAGGCAAAAGAGTCAAAGACACAGTGGATCCCACAGTTAGGAGTCAAGCAAAACCACAAAGCTAACAGCCTGGTGCAGACCCCAGCAGAGCCCATCCTTACTGCTTCAGTCTCTGTGAGTCCTTGTGCAGCCCGCTTAATTGATTCAGTGGACTGTGATTTACTGGTGTCCCCCATACCCCCAACTCTTCAATCTTCTGTCCTCTCTTCTGTGGGATTTCCTGACCCTCATGTAGGTCCTCTACAAATTATTTCACTGTATGTCTCTGCATCTGCTCCCATCTGCTGCCAGAGGAAGCCTCTCTGATGAAAACTGGACAAGGCATCAATCTATGAGTATAGAAGAATATCATTTGGAATTATTGTGTTGAATTTTTTTTAGAACAGTTGTGTTTTGTTCTACCTAGGTCTGTCGGCTATCTAGTCTTCAGTTTCTGGCCATGCAAGCAGTGTCAGGCATGGGTTCATCCTTTGGAATGGGCCTCAAGTTAAATCAGATATTTCTTGGTCACTCTCACAAATTCTGAGTAGCTATTTCCCTAACACATCTGATGTCAGGACAGATTGTAGGACAAAGGTTTTGGGGGTGGGTCAATGTTGCTGGAGAGCTTCTCTCCAGGTTCTACCAAGCCCCGCAGTCCCACAATCCACATATAAAAGAATCACTCAGACACTTATATTACTTATAAACTGTATGGCCATGGCAGGCTTCTTGCTAACTGTTCTTATATCTTAAATTAACCCATTTTTATAAATCTATACCTTGCCACGTGGCTGGTGGCTTACCAGTGTCTTTACATGCTGCTTGTCCTGGCGGTGGCTTCAGTGTCTCCGCCTCCTTCCTGTTTCCCCAATTCTCCTCTCTCCTTTTTCCGCCTATACTTCCTGTCTGGTCACTGGCCATCAGTGTTTTATTTATATAGAGTGATATCCACAGCAGGTCAATGTTTACATTTCTCTTTCCATAGCCTGCAGAATACCTTCTTGCACCAAAGAGACTAGAATGTGGGGTGAAGGCACTAGCTTGAACTCTCTACATTCAGTGAGCTGTGTGGATGTTGTCCTTGGCAATGGGGTCCTGGTTAGTTTGCTGAAGCAATCCTCTGTCTTAGGATCAGCCTGGGTTTTTAAATTTTATCCTTATGATTATCTGGATTTCCACAGTGTCTCTTATTATGTCTCCATTTTTTTCTGATTTTGTTAATTTCAATATTTATTTCTATCTTTTAGTTACTATGGATAAGTGTTTGTCTATCTCATTGATTTTCTCAAAGAACCAAATCTTTATTTCAATGATTACTTGCATTATTACCTTTGTTTCTTATTTTTAAATTTCAGGCCTCAGTTTGATTATTTTTTGCTGTCTACTTTTCTTTGGTGTGTTGTGCAATAATCTTTTTGTATACTGTGAAGATTTGTCACATTATTGGTTTAATAAGAAGTTGAACAGCCAGTAGCTAGTTAGGATTTTCAGGGTAGAGAGGATTCTTGGAAGAAGATCAGAAATGCTGAGAACTACTAAAATATGGAGAGGAAGCAGCATGGAAAATCCAGAGAAAAGGTAACCAAGCCACATGAAAAATGCAGATTAAAAGATATGGGTTAAGTTCAGTTGTAAGAGCTAATTAGTAATAAGTCTAAGCTATGGCCAATCTTTAATAATTAATAAATTTTCATGTGGTCCTTTGGGAGCTGGCTGGCAGGACAGAAAAATTTGACTACAAATACTACCCAATGTCTGATTATGTATATCCACTTAAGACCTGAGAAAGCCTTAAACAAGGTTCTAAACACACAAAAGCAGAAACAAATGTGTTTTCTTAGTCTCAAGTTTCTCATGCCGGTTGTAGTACAGAGACAGGTCTCCCAGCAGAAGCTTGCATGTTTGAGCAGCCAGTGCACCATGAGCTTAGCCACATGGTTTTAAGGTTTTGCTCATGCAACAGAAATGGTTACAGATATGCAGTAAAGCAGGTTCAGATGGAAAAAAATTCTCTAAAAAGGTTACAGTATGTTTAACAATGTACATAGGCTTGTTGGAAAAAATGAAGATAGGCAGTCATAAGAATAAACAAATTAATAAATAGTTTAATCTAATATAGTATTTAAATAAAGAATAAATTAATAAAAAAGAATAAGTCACATAAAGATGGGAAATACACAGAGAGTCTGGGTCTTCTAAGTTATTGTGTTGTCTTTGAATTTTTGATCTCTGATGAACAAATGATAACCACTGAGAGACATTGAATTATAGAAACTGCTAAATTAAACCAATCTATATATTTTTGAAATGTCTCAACTTTAAGAAAGAAGTAAAAAACTGTATTATGTTGGGGAAGAATTTATGCTTTTTTTCCATAGGAAACAAAAGGCTGTGCATTCCTTCTAGTGTAACAGTGATCAGGTTTGATTGAGAAGACCTCATCCCTGAAAATCCTGGCTACAGACATAGAGTAATAAACCTAGAAAAACTGCAAGACAGGTAATGTATATTTACTTGCTCAAACATAAAAACAAAAAAAAATCATCTTTGGCTGACTTCTGTACAACCCACAGTCCATAATTGTGTTAATGCATATATATGTATATTACTTTCGCAAGTTTATATGTTTTGAGAGCAAGGAGACCAGATACCATTGAAAATGGTTGGTCTAGGTGATCTAGCCTTTGAGAGTCCCTCTGTTGCAGTTTCCAGAAGAGTTTCAAGGCAGCTAGCTGAGATGGTCCAGCCTCATGTACAACTCCAGCCAAGACTACACTTACCCATTACACAGAGACTGACAATAAATGATACACCTACTTCTCCCAGGACTTGAACATTATCTTAATTTTCTCAGGGTCCTCCAAAGATGCCAGCTCCTTCAGACAACAAGAAGCAGTTTAGAGAACACAACACCCACATTTGCAAAAGATGGGGTAAATGGTTTTTGGTCATTCAGCAGATTAGTAATGTTTATCATTGTTTAATGGGATTGGATACAAAATGTTATTGGTCATGGTAAGACAAAAACTGAACAAAGGAGATTAGATTCAGGAATCTCTTCCTGAAAAGAAGTTGGCATATAGTTTTAAAATGATGAGATAAAAGGATGGATTGTTGAGTCTACTTTTGAACAACCACTAGTCTCATATTTTACATTGGTATAGATTTTTGTATACTGACAAAATTAAGGTTATTTCTGCTAGAACACCCTCTACAAATACTTTTACTCTTGTTTAAGGTATTATACTTATGCAGCTCATTTAACAATGTAATGTAGATTTCCAGTCCTTGAAAGTTATTATTATAAACTATAACAATTAAACTTGTTATGGTTGGTTTGTTTTCAAGGTTAAAGAGAGATATATTTAAGACAGATAGATGGTCTTCAAATGCTTCCAAGACCTATTGGAATATGACATTTAAAATGTTTTGTTAACAGAGAGCTTTTCATGACAATGAGACACATCTGCTCCTGGCAGAACCAATTTATTTCAGAGAAGATGGTTGGTATCAACAAAACACCATATGGAGTTTGCTTTCAATGTGGCAAAACTGGCCATTTAGGCAAGAAACTGCTCTTGTCTTGACTGCTAACAGTTTATTGTCTAATCTGGACAAGCAGGACCCAAAAGAAAGTGATTGATGAACTTTGCCAAGACAGGATAAGACAATCCTTCAAACATTACTGCTTCACAGAAAATTGTCAGATATTCTAGACCCATAGGCCAAAGATGGATGCCACAATGTTGCAGAAGAACCTTCAGTGACTGTCCAGGAAGCCAGATGTCTGTCATTTCTATAGGTTTGAAAATGGCTTGCATTGGACTTTCTGTTTGCTCAGAATAGAAATATTATATACTTTCCTGGTCTTTGAAGGAGTTGAAGACTAGGTAGTTACAGTTGCAGTTTTTCTTAGTTATGATAGAAGATAAATTAGGTACAGAGCTTTGGACTCATGATAGAAAAAATAATGGAGTATTTTCTCCAAATATGCCAAATCCAAATGGACTGGACATTGTAAATGTAATTTTTACCTGATAATTGTTCTTATTGTTTATAGTTTTACTATGTTAGACTTATAACCTTTCCTTTTTCTTACACACAAAGGGGGAAATGTTGTGGAATAATTTTTTGTACACTGTGCAGATGTGTCTTTGCCAAAAGTCCTTCTGACTTGTTTAATAAAGAGGTGAATGACCAATATCTAGGCAGGGAAAGAGGTTTGGTAGCACTTCTGGGGACAGAGAGAAAGCTGGGAAGAAGAAACATGGAGTAGCCAGGAGATTCAGATGGAACATAACATGCTGGAGGATAGGTAAAGCCATGAGCCATGTGACCATATGTAGATTAATAAAAATGGGTTGTAACAACCCTAAACCATGGCCGAGCTTTTATAATTAATGATAAGGCTCCATGTCATGATTTGGAAGCTGACAGGAAGGATAGAAAAATCCACCTACATTGGTGTGCTACTTCTTTTTGTTCTTGGACTTTCTCATGTGCTGTTAATTTGCTAGCATAAGATGTCTCCATTTTCTTTCTCTTTTTTATGTAGATATTTAATACTATGATCTTTACTCTCAGCACCACTTTGACTGTGTTCCATAAGTTTAGATATGTTGCACATTCTTTGCATTGGATTCTAGAAAGTCTTTATATCTTTCTTATTTCTGTCTTGATACATTTTTCATTAAGTAGAGAGTTGTTCAGTTTCCATGAGTTTGTAGTCTTCCTGCTGTTTCTCTTGTTGTTAAAATCCAGTTTTCATCTGTGATGGTCTGATAGGTTGTAGGCATTACTTTAGTTTTCTCATATCTGTTGAGACTTGCTTTATGACCAAGTATATGGTCAATTTGTAGTAAGTTCCATGAAGTGCTAATAAGAAGGTATATTCTTTTGTGTTTGGGTGAAATTTTCTCTAAATATCTGTTAGGTCCATTTGATTTATAATCCATTAGCTCAAGCATTTCTCTATTTACTTTTGTCTGGATGACCAGTCTATTGATGAGGGTGGGGTATTGAGGTCTCTCACTATCAGTGTGTATGGGCAAATATGTGATTTAATCTGTAGTACTGTTTATTTTACAAAAGTGGGTGTCCTTGTGTTTGGAACTAAGAATTGAAATGTCACCTTGGTGGATTTTTCCTTTGATGATCATATAGTGTTCTTCTCTATTTCTTCTGATTAGTTTTGGCATAAAATCTCTATTGTTAGATATTAAAATGACTACAACAGCTTGTTTCTTAGGTCTATTTTGTTGGAATATATCTTCCAACACTTTACCCAGATTTAATGTCTATCCTTGATGTTAAGGTGTGCTTCTTGAATGCAACAGGATGGATCCTGTTTGTTTTTATTCCATTCTGTTAGTCTGTGTCTTTTTTTGTGGGTGAATGAGCCAATTAACATTACAAGATATCAGTGACCAGTGATTGTTAATTCCTGTTATTTTGTTGTTGTTGTTGTTGGTGGTGGTGGTGGTGGTGTGCTTGCGTTTCCTTTCTTTTGGTTTTCTTGGTGTGAGATTGTTTATTCCTTGTGTTTTTGTGAGTATAGGTAACCACTTTAGGTTGAAGTTTCTCTTCTAACATCTTCTATAGGGCTGGGTTTGTAGATATTGTTTAAATTTGGCTTTATAATAGAATATTTTATTTTATTCATGTATAGTGATTTAAAGTTTTACTAGGTATAGTAGTCTAGGCTCGCATCTATGGTCTCTTAGAATCAGTAGCACATCTTTCTAGGCCCTTCTGGCTTTTAGAGTTTCCACTGAGAACTCAGGTGTAATTCTAATATTCCTGCTTTTATATTTTATTTGGTCATTTTTCCTTGTAGCTTTTAATATTCTTTCTCTGTTATGTATGTTTAGTGTTTTGATCTTTATGTGATGAAGGGACTTTTTTTCTGATCCAATCTATTTGGTGTTCTGTATACTTCTTATCACTTTATAGGCATCTTCTTTTTTAGGTTAGGAAAATTTTCTTCTCTGATTTTCTTGAAAATACTTTCTGAGCCTTTGAGCTGAAAGTCTTCACTTTCTTTATCCTATTATTCTTAAGTTTGGTCTTTTCTTTGTATCCCAGATTTCCTGGATGTTTTGTATCAGAAATTTTTTTAAGACAACATTTTCTTTGACTGATGTATCCATTTCTTCTATCATATACTCAGTGTCTCTCTTTCATCTCTTGCATTCTATTGGTGAAGATTTGCCTCTGGAGCTCTTGTTTATATTCCTAAAATTTCATATCCAGAATTTCTTAAGTTTGTGTCTTCTATACAGCCTTTATTTCTTTTCAGGTCTTGAAGCATTTATTCATTCCCTTCAACTGTTTGTTTATGTTTTCCTGGCCTTCTTTGAGGTGTTTATTAATTCCCTTTTTAAGTTCCTCTATTATATTTATATAGTTGATATTAATGTCTTTTTCTTGTGTTTCAGCTATTTGGGAATATTCAGGCCCTACGGTGGTAGGATAATTGGGTTCTAGTGGAGACATGTTAGCCTGGCTATTATTGATTGTGTTCCTTTGTTGGCATCTAGGCATCTGGATTTGAAGTGATTATAGTTCTAGGTGCCAATTTTGTGTTTATCATTGTTGATGGGTGTTTTGTTCTATGGTTTCTGTTTCCTCTCTACATTTTCAGGGACTGTGTTAACTCTGTATTGCCTGTTTTGCTGGCCTGCTAGGCTGGTATGTTGATAGGGAATGGCTGGGGCATAGCAAAGCCTGGGGGAGTGGGGCAAAAGGAGATGATCTGTAGGATCCACAGAAGAAGTGGATAATGGAGGAAAGAAACTGCAGTTCCTGTTCGGTTGAAGCATTAGGGAGGAACCTGAGTGATTGGGTCTGCTGAGGGAACAGAGAGAGCAGAGAAGGTCTGTGGGCAGGCTACCTCACCTTCTTAGAAGTACGGAATATTACAAGCCATGTTAGAAGTCTCTCTATCACAGACTGCTAATTATATCTATATTTTATTCTTTGTAAATCTTAAAATTTATGAAATTTAAAGAAATGCAAAAAGATTTTAAAAGAAAGAAAAAAAACATATCCTGTATTAGACTTCTATAGTTAAATATTAACAACATTTTGCCTACCTGTGCATACTTATAAATATATTGCATGTGATAGTAGAAATGTGATTTTAACAATTAGATTTTATTAATTTATAGTTTTGTGTTGGGAGCTATGCAGCCCAGTATTGGACCAGTATATGAGTTCTTGTCCACCAGGTCTCCATATGAGGCAAAACCCCATGGGTACAGTCACAGTTGGCAAGGACCAGTGCAGCTAGTATGCTCTCTTCCCTCTTATAACATTGATGATTCTCATGGCATCTTTTAGTGTCATTTTGTCAATCATGCATGAGACAAATGTGATCATTCATGGAAAACCCATTTTTTTTTAAATATCTCCCCCTAAAATTCTTTGGTACCTGATGCTTCTCAATTTTCTTGTCTGGGGATACCAGCTGTCACTTCAGAACCTGGAAACTGTTCTAATTCAGTGCTGACAGGATCAGAGGCAGATTACCTGTATTTATGGAAATACCTTTTGCATGAGAACGTTGTTTTTGAAAATGTGTGCCTATGTCAATCACCTTTTAGTTTTGTAAAGACAGGATGTACTAGGCTCAATATTTGGCCAAGTTAGCAAAATGTTAAGTGTTGTTTTGGTTTCAAGATGTTTTGATGTAAAAGAAATCAGGAAAAAGCATATTTAACATATTTGTTTTTTTGTCTGAGGCTAATGTTGGGGGATGGGGAAAACTTGTTTGTTATGGAAAATCATGTTATGCATGATTTTTAAGTATAAATAAAGACAGCTGGAGCTATTCGGAGTCACTGGTGTAAGCTCATCTGGTGGTGGGACAATTCATTTCTTCTTCCTGATGTCCCTTCCCCATCTCAGGACCTGAAACCAGGCTACAGCAGGGCAGTGGGAATTTCTTACGTTAACTTTTGCTTAAAATATTAAAAATGGTCTACAGATTAGCATATTATTCTGAACTAGATTCCAAGAACTACATATTATTAATCATATGGATTTACTGTCATTAAATTAGACATTTTTCTTCTATTCATTTCCATTACTTCAATATTTTAAGGATATTTTCCATGAATCATTTTATGCGTTAGGTTTTCTATACCTATTCAATTCAGATAAAGATGCTGGTACAAAATGTTGACTGACACCATCTTCCATGAGCATTTCCATCTTTACATCTTTTAAAAAAATAATAATAATTCTTTTTATTAAGAGGTTTTCTATTTATTTTACATACCAACCACAAACTCCCCTGTTTTCCTTCCTCCTGCTCCCCCAGCCTTCTCCCCCAATCCACCCCCCATTCTCACCTCCTCCAAAGCAAGGTCTCCCATGAGGAGTCAGCAGAGCCTGGCACATTCAGTTGAGGCAGGCCCAAGCCCCTCCTTCCTGCACCAAGGCTGTGCAAAGTCGCTCTGGCACAAACAAAACCCACGCACGCAGTTTTATCCAGTAGAGCAAATGATTAGAGGTCTTGGGGGCAAAACCTATCTTTACATCTTGAATGTATCAAATTTATTCCACTGATTCTGAGTCTGGCTATATGGATAGATTGGACAAAGAAAGAGTAGCCAACTGGATCCAAGCAGATGATTAAATGATTCCTTGCACAACCCAGCTTCCTTCCTTGACCATTGCAACTGTAATAAAAATACCTCAAGGCTAGGTTACATAGAAATGTGTTTTTAATATGAAGGATCACTGTTCTACCCACCTAAGGAATGCATGAAAACACAGTCCCCAACCTGCACCAACTGACTTCATTCATATAGGTGCATCTAATGATGATCACCTGAGTTTGCTCATATGTAAGAGTATTCACAAACATTACCCAGAGGCTCATGAGAAAAACTGGTTACTGATTGAAATGATTGTTTACTGTCATTTATGTACCAATAAATGTTAATCTATAATATTCTGGAAATTAATTGTGGTGAATAAACTTATAAGTATCAACAATTGTAGCCAAAATGTAATTATTCAACCAAAGCGACATTTAAAGACCTACTACAGTTTGCTTTCAAGCAAAGGGGGAGGCCCTCATAAGACATGAATAATATAATCAAGAAACAAAAAGACAGAATATTGACTTCAGGTAGTCAAACAACGCAATGACATAAAATGTTTTTTTTTTTTCCATTGTAAGTTTCAGAATTTTTCTCTCTGACATAACATGATCAATGACTACATTTCTCCAAGATAATTTTAGTATAAATTCAATAGCATAGTTTCCACTGCTCAGTGGCATGAGTGACAGGCCAGACAAAGCAAAACCACACATCCAGTATTCCTTTCTCTTCCTCACATTTAACTCAGTTGGGCAGGGAGTTCACTGCATTTTAAAAGTGGTTACCAGACACCATTAAGCACGAACACTTCTATTTTCCCTTCTTCAACAGTTTATGTTCTTTAGAAACAGAGATCTACAGAATTTCTTAGCAGAACAGAGCAAAGAGAATTAAATGCAGTGTATAAAGTAGAGTCTCAGCCTTGTGCACCTACATATTTTCCTGAAGATGCTAACCAATCAGTGCAGCAGATTCATTTCAATGATGGTAGTAGGTTGGATCCATCAATCAGGTACAGAAAGGAGATCTGTTCTCCAGGAACAAAAAAAGGCTTATTGGTGCCTGTTAGAATTATATATTACAGACAAACTAGATTTTAAAGTTACTAGGAATTATAGTATACTAATTAATTTTCATAATTTAAGTTTGCTATTAGAAATATTTGACTGTAATGAAATTAAAAACAAACTAGGAGAGAAAATTACATATTTAATTATCATTAAGAGAGCTAATTTGCTTTAAAGTATACCATAGTTTTCCCATGTAGGATACTTATTTTTGTTTCATTACTTTAATTTTTTCATAATCTTTCTGGGAACATAGGCATTGTTAAGCTTGCCAAAGAGGAAAACCAGAAGCAGATTATTAATAACCTTTTTCATGAATTCTGCATTACAAAAAAGCAGTAAAGCAGGTGTCTTCTATATATTAGAATTAATAACAAATGCTTTGAATTAAAAGGAATTTAATTAGAGTCATACAACTGACTTCCTAGATGCATTATCTTGTACATCATCCTTTGTTTACATTTTCCACTTCACTATCAAAAATTTCCTTTTTTTCAGTAACAGATATGTAAATAGAAGGAAATGTTCAATATACAAGACATTTTCTGAAAATTTACGGCATTTTGTGGACACTTTTTTTCAAAACTCTAATCAATACCCAAGCATTTAAAGATGTAGTTCAGTACCAGGACACTCACATTTCAGGAATGATGCCCTAGATTCAATATCTAGCAACACAAAATAATAATTATGGTACTCTATTTGTTAGAAAACTTAGGTTCAAGGAAAAAAAAACTTTAATGGATTATTGATATCTACCTGTTGTTTCCCATCACTTTATTAAAATGCTTCAAATAGGAGCCAGGCAGTGGTGGTGCATGCCTTTAATCCCAGCACTCAGGAGGCAGAGCCAGGCAGATCTCTTTGAGTTCAAGGCCAGCCTGGTCTACAGAGCGAGATCCAGGACAGGCACCAAAACTACACAGAGAAACCCTGTCTTGAAAACAAAAAACAAACAAAAAAAATATTTTCAAATAGATAATCAAAACAAAAGCAGTCACAAAAAATATACAGTTTTGATATAAGGCTATTTTATGTTATGATTATTTGAAAATAACAAAAATAAATTTTGAAAAAAAAAGAAAAAAATAGAGTCACTAAGAGGTTTGCTATCAAATACCTTCATATGTCGCTGGATAGGCAGGCAAAGAGAATCAGTGTGCCAGCAGAATGCAACATAAAACATGAATCCTTAGGAGATTGTGAATTTGCTTTTTTTCTTATGTTCTTTTATATACTATGATGATCCAAAAGTTGAAGATGTTTACGAGTGTCATAACATTTGAACATGACACACAAACATAATTTGTAAAATAAGATTTCAACATAGAAAACTAAAACATGGAGATCTCTCATAAGCATAACCAGTCAGAGGAAAACAGGAAGTGAAGCAACTTTAACCATTTCCCCAGTGACTTGGTATAGGGAGACAGCCTATACCAGGGTTTCCCTTTTTAGATGAAGCCAGGTCAGTTTTCTTCAGGAGAAATATGTAAACCATTTAGAATGCATTGGAATGAGAGAATATCATCCTCCAGTAGATCACCACCCATTTTCCCCCTTTCCCCCTTTCCCTAATTTCTCTAGTAGCATTGTTTTCCTTTGGTGTGAAAAGTTGAATCCAAAATGATTGAAATATAAAATGGGTATCAAATATTATTGAAGCAGTAGGTGGGAAACAAGGTCATATAAATGGTAAAATTTGATGAAGTTTGGCATCCATTCTCAGTATGGCATCTCTTCTGTACAACCAGGTCAGTAACAGAACAATGGCTAGCTCCCTGGTGACTTTTTGCAGAACCATGCACACACACACACACACACACACACACATCCACAAGTTCAAGCTTTCAATAAACTCAGTACATCATTTTAAACTACTTCAAAAGCATAAATTGGAGGAGTGGATGTCAGGAAGGGGTGAGGTGGTAGGGGGGACTGGGAGGACTGAATAGAGGGGAAACTACAGTTGGGATGCAATGCATAAGAGAAGAATAAATGAAACAATGTATTACATTTCTCTTGGTCCATGTTGCCTCTTTACTGACTTGTTATATTGTTCGTGGCAACTCTATATTCTTTGAACTTCAACACTTTCAGCTCCTCGGGCATCAGCACTTTCTTTGAGAAGATAATGATGTGCTCACCATTCTCATTGCCTTTGAATTGACCTGAGACCAACATCCCATGATTCCCATGATGTAGTCAGCTTTCTTTTCTTCTGAACTATGGTGGTATTTTATTTGTATTGAAATGTGATTTTCATTGTATGTTAATAAATACAGTTGTTCGGGGGTCAGAGCTATTAGAGCCATAGCAAGAGCGTGGCGGTGGTGGCGGCGGCAGCAGTGGTGGTGGCGGCGACGGCGGCGACGCACACCTTTAATCCCAGCACTTGGTAGAAGAGCTAAGTAGATCTCTGTGTGTTCAGGGATACAGCCAGCATTGGAGTCATATGCCTTTAAGACCTGGAGGGCTGTACCTACAGGCAGTGACAAGGCAGTCATGTGTTTGGGTTTACAACCAATGAGAAAGCAGAACAGAAAGACTATTTAAAGACAGACACACAGGAAGTAGCTCTCTTTTGGGAAGCTAGGAGCACTGCAGGAGGTAAGATTTTAGCTCTGATCTCTGACCTCTCGGCTTTCTCTTTTACATTGGTTCTGTGTTTCTTATTTTAATAAGATGGTTGGTTACATCTACACTGGACTCCTTCAAAATCCATATCACCAATCATCATAGCTTCACAGTGACAGGATCTCCAGTGATGACTGCTACTACTTTCTTGACCATGTCTGCTGTGATCAGATTTGGAATGTTGATGGCAAACACTACAATCACCTCAAGGATCATGTGCTTCCTCTGTTTCTCTTTTGAAGTCTTTGAGTGTGATACCATATCAGTGTCTCAACTCCAGGATGTTTGTGTGCCCCATCTTTGTGCAGGAATAACTAGGTGAGCATTTGGATATCTTTTGGTACAACCGTATTAGTCACTAAGGTTGGAATGTCAGTTTACTTAATTATCTGCCATATACCCCATGGAGTATCTGGTAAAATAGACTACTGATTCCAGGACTATTGGCCATCATTAGTAATATGAAAGTCATTCATACCCTTGTCCTGACAAACAGCATTGTAGATCTTTCAACTATGGGCTCTGAGCATGGCAGCTGAAGTAGGAGGCTATCTACATTTTATTATCATTTAGTTTATTGAAAAAAAAAAAAAACAGCTCTTCCCCTGAAATGAAAGCTGTTTTCACATTTGTCTCACTGTTGATTTCAATGTCTACAGATACCCTGGTGTTGTGACTGGCAGGATTCTCATCAAGCAGATTCATGAGGGTTGCCTGAGCCTACCACTCTCCAACCTCTTAGGCACAGTTTTCCTTGTGTCTGCTGTGGAGTTTCCTCCCAGAAATGTCAACAGCTTCATTTTCAACTGTAACAAGGCATAAGAGGTACTATTGACAGGCGGGCAAGGATAAGACAAAGCAGCCTCAGGACCAGGACCAATAACAAGAAGTTACTGCCACAGCCAGGTAACAACGTGTTCAGGCCTGAAAAGTTTAAAGTATAATTTTCCTGTTAGGAAATTTCAAACATATTAACTTATGGGAAATCTCTAGAGGTCCGTTATTAATAAAAGCAACCAGTAACAATAGAATCCATTATCATTTCAGTGAACTCGTGACCTATAGGCTACTAAAAGCAAAGATTAATGAAAGCATTTTGTCAGGAACAACAGATTAAACTGCGTCTTTCAAAAATCATTCGGCTCTGAACATGCAACTGGATCAAAAGGATGTGTACAGAAATGCTCATTTTCAAAGTTTTCTACCCTTCCACTACAGAAACACGCACACACCTTGTCCCCTTGAGCCACTTTGAAAGGCACTGTCAATTGTTTTCTTCTGTTATCCTTTGTGGCTTTGCATTGGTCTGGGAGTAGGGATTAACATAAACTACATTGACCACTTTGCCATTTTGCTTCCCTGTGTGTGATCTTAACCAGATTCATACCCTTTCCTCAGTGGTTCCTTTGCAATTTGAAACAATGCCAAATGAATAGACTTGAGAAAACTTAATGGGCTAATGTATCTAAAAGGCTCAGAGTAGTATTTGTAAACTAATAAGAACGGTTGCTATAGTAGGTATTGTTTCCATTATTTATTATTTCTCTCACGATCCATGGCTTGCTTTGGTTGAATGGAACTGGTTGATTTTTGAAGTGTCTAACATACATGTTGCAACTGAAGTGTTTTAAAACTTAGATTGGAATAGTAGAAAGAATCTGATATTCATCAGGCAGTCTGTGCACGGAGTCAGGGCTTGTATTCTTGAACCCTCAGATCAATAAAATTTCATAAATACAATGATAGCTGAGAAACACAACAATAAAATTAGAAAAGTAATACATATACAAAGCTTTCCATGAGCATTTTAATTATGTTTAAATATATTTAACAATATACACATATACATAGATAAGAACAATTTCCTGTGTTTGTGTAATGTTTCTTACATGTATGTTTTTAGGACTGACCATTTGTTATTAGATAACCAACTGATGTGCTCTTCCCTGGGGAATACTATTTCTACCATTGTCCTCAGCATTCCTTACGTGACTTTAGTGTGTGTGTGTGTGTGTGTGTGTGTGTGTGTAGGGTTGGGCCTCCTGAGCTTTCTCCTGTTCACATTAACATGTCTATTAATGTCACTCCTGTTTAGCTCATGTTTAGACAGTCCTGTTGGTTAGACAATATGTTTGTAGCTTCTGATGTTACTTGGATACAATATCTCACAGCAAGCTACCTGTTTCTCTAGATCTTACAGTCTTTCCATCCCCTCTTGGACAATCATCCATCCTTATTTGCTGGATTAATATTGTAGATATATTCTTTGGAGCTGGCCTTCATAATTCTGCTTATTGATGGGTTGTGTTTTTCTGTAATGGTCTCCTTTTGTTACAATGAGAAGTCTCCTTGAGGGAGGATGAGGATGGCACTTATAAGTGAATATAAGGACAAACACTTAGAAAATAGTTAAAGAGGATGCTGTTTTAGTAAATTGGTGGTTGTAATTTCTCATCCAAGATCCATAACTTCACTAGAGCTGAGTAATAGCCAAAGTTTCCAATACTGGGCATAATTCCCTCTTTTTGAGTGTGTCTTAAGTTCAAATAGAAAGCTATTGGTTACCACCAAGGTACGTATGTCACTAATTCACACTGAGCATTATTATTATTATTATTATTATTATTATTATTACTATTATTTTATTAAGAAGTTTTCTATTCACTTTACATACCAACCACAGATTTCCCCTCTTCCCTCCTCCTGTCTCCAGCCTTCTCCCCCAAACCACCCTCCATTCCCTCCTCTGCAAGTCAAAGTCTTCCATGGGGAGTCAGCAGAGCCTGGAACACTTAGCTGAGGCAGCTGGAAGCCCCTCCCCCTGCAGCAAGGCTGTGCAAGCTGTCACACCCTAGGCACTGGGCTCCAAAAAGCCTGCCCATGCTATTATTCCATACTAGTCATTGTGGTTCACAAGTTCATAGCTACATGTGTCTGGTGGTTGTTTCCTGTTTTGAATTCCACCTCTTTCATGTTATCTGACCATAGGCAAACTAGAACCAGATGTTTCCATGATTTAGCTACAATGATAGAGTCCTTGATCTGCTCTGAAACATCAGGAGCTGCAACTCCATTGTCTGCATTCCTCTAAACATACCGGTCTTACAAACGTCTCACCAGAGCAATGCATTAAGCTCTCCTTAAGGCATTCCACGTCTTCCTGAACTCACAGTTCTAAAGTCTTCCATACTCCTTCCTCAAACCAGTGACAAAGATATAGAAATCATGTGGTCAAGTTGATTACAGCAGCAATCTCATTCATGATGCCAATTTTCTGTATTTCTGTGTTGCTGTGACAAAATGTCTGACAAAGGTGACTTAAGGAATAATAATAATTTATTTTGATAAAAAATATTATGGTAGTGAAAGCTTGAGACAGCTGATTACCACGTGTCTTCAACTCATTAGGATGGCGCTACCCATATTCGGGATTTCCCTGCGCTAAGGTTTCTGGAAACACCCTCATAAATATACTCTGCTGTATCCTCTTATAGTGCTCCTAAATTCTTTCAAGTTGATAATTGGCACAGCCATATCCACTGGAAACGACGCGAGTCAGGAAGCCCGCACAGTTGTTTGATGCAGTTACCGCCTAAGTTGAGCAGAATGCTATGATCGCCTTCGTTCTCACTTTCGGTTTTGGGCTCCATGTGTTGCATGCTTGGAGGGCTTTCTACATTATAACTCTTTAATGTCTTTCCCAGAGAAAATTATGTCTGGGTCTCTCTAGGAAATCCTGCTTTTAGGGGGGTCATTTTATCCAGCCCTATTCAGAACTATTCCTTATGCCCCAGAGATTATGATAAACACAAAGACACTAAGACCTTCCTGTGTAAGGCCATGACTCCAGGATTTTCTTCGTACATCTGCCCCTAAACAAACTCAAACATGATAATTCAAACAATGTAAATTTAAAGAGGACTGATGAGCTCCAACTAACCAGAAAGTTTGGCCACAAACAGAGGCCTCCTCTTACATTATACTCAGAATTTTCTGAATAAGTAACATATTAAAGAGGGGGATATGCAGGGTATTACCCTAGAAATTTAAAAATTCAATGACAGGCTAATTGATGAATAGCACTTTATACTCTAAAGAGTGATAGGATACTATTCATGGCATGATGATTCACCTGACTTGGATATTTTCTATTTACCTAGCTCTTTGAAACTGCAGACACTCCCAGCCTGGAAACAGGCTATTAGATATTAAGTATGCTTAACCTAACAAACATAATCAATAGAGTCTTTGAAGTAGGGTTATGGGACTATGATAAAAGCAAAATATATTCTATCTGTACTTATTAATTGTAACTGAACCAACAACCCCAGACATGGTATAGAAAATCAAACATGTCCAAAGACAAAATGGTATAATCTGCATCTTTTGAAAAAAAAATCATGAGTCTATCTTTGTCTTATGAATGTATATAAATAAAGAAGCAACCTGATTGCTAGTCAGTCAGGCTACAAGATTCTCCCAACTATCCTGCCTTACTCATTTCCTTGCCAACACCTTACATCCTCTCAGGACCTGTCAATGGTTGGGTCTGGCCCCCAGCAGATAATGAAGACTATAAACTACAGGACCTGTTTATCAGAGTGTACACATTGTGGTTTGCTTAAAAATAACCCTATCTATAAGAAGAATGGAAAAAAATTATTCATGTATTACATAATTTTAACTCCAGTTTCATGTACACATGTTCATGTACAAATATATTATGCCCAAATTGATTACAAGTTGTTCCTCCTAAACATTCTATTCAATTCCATCCCTTTTGAAAGTTACACTTATCTTTTTCCTGTTGCAATACTAAAACCAGATGTTTTTCATACAGAGTAAGTTTTCTAGACCTAATGCCTTTCATAAATTTATTGTATTTTTTGGAGGGTTCTCTGAAACCATGAGAATATCCACTTGAAAAGATGAAAGTGGTTGGTGAAATATGGGGAGGTAGAGCTTCTGATAGCCTAAGTGAAAAGAAACTAATAAACAGAAATAAGAGCCAAGGACCAATCGAGTGGGCCTGAGGGGTTTGTAATACACAAGATATGGAGAGGGTAACTACAAAGGACATAAACTTTCATAAAACAAAACAACAACAAAAGCCAGTGTATAAAGTGCTTTGTTCTAGTTTGGCAGGTAATATGTGATGCGCACCCTACACACTTCATAAAACCTTTATGCATTCCTTAGTAATATGTGTGTAGGTAGTTAAGGGTGACAAGCCCTGGAATTCAGTGAGAATAAGCAATCTTTTATGATTAGTCACTCTTCTAATAAGTGGCGTTTAGAAGTATTTAAGATAAACAGCCTAGAGGTAAATACAGTTCTTATGATTCCCTAACTTTTTATGGAAGAACATAAAACTTAATAAACATTGAACAGTTGAATTCAAGTCTTCTAATAGCACATCTGATGATGATTCTGATAAACAGTACAAGATATGATATTGCTTTTAGTACTACTCCTCTATCTACACCTGTTTAATCTTCTATTTTTGTATCTATATATCTTCCACCATCTCCCCTACCTACCTTCATATAGATAGCTGTATTATGGAATGTATTTCTTTGTGTAGGACAGAACAATGTATCTTATAAATTTGTAACTTCTCTAATACCAAAATTCTAGTTGGAGGAAACAAAGTAAAAAGTTTTGAAAATAAATCACTTTTAAAACTTTTGTGCCATTAAGATGTCTCACCAGGTAGAGGTGATTACTAACAAGACTGGTAAACTAAGTTCAATTCCAAGGCCCACAGAGTGTATAGAGATAACTGATCCCTATAAGCTGTGCTCTGACCTCTATTGTGTGCATTCCACACAAATGCCAACTGGTGCAAATAAATACATACATAAATTAATATAATAATTTTAAAACACATACAAAGACATATCAGCAGAAAAACACAAAATGTTTTAGTAAAGAGTTAAGCTGTATATTTGACATTTGAAAGAGACAAAAGGACTCAGCCAGAGATAATATCTATAAAGTACATGACCTATATAAAATATCCATAACACAAAGAAACAAGCTCAAAGAAACAACAAAAGAATAAAGAAGCCAGGGAAACCAGACTAACAGTAGGAGTAAAAATAAATCTTTCTTTAAACTCAGTGAGGGTGAGAAATTCTAATGGAAAAAGGATATTACTTAGGCAATGCATTTGGCAGGAGCCACAGAACATTTGAGAGAATAAAATCACAGGTTAACAAGTAGGAGTCACATATTTCAAGATTTTATATATTAACTCTACCTATTGGCATACTTCAATTACTAGAGAAAAGTATTACATCTCACAGAGTTTTGTATAAACAGACCCCAGGAATTATTTTTCCAAAGGCACTGCTAGAGTATTTGTTGAAAAGAGGTTGTAGCTTAGGTATGATGAAAGGGTCACTTGCTTTTGTGTGTGTCCAAGGCTTGAGGGCAGGGCAGAAAAAGGTCAGATTTTAGGATAGAAAATTTTCAAATTGGGGTCACAGTAGCTAAAAGCCAGGGACATGAATTGTGCAAGAAAGAACTGTAAACTAGATTCATTGAAAGTCTCAATAATTTCTACAATGAAAATGTTAATCTATAAGAAAAAAAGAAAATGAAGATCAATTAACTTTTGAAATGTTATCAAATACACCAAGAAATTCAGCATGCAGTAGGCAAGAAGAGCACTCAGGAAAAGCTCGGTGGTGATAGAAGTGTGATATTGACTGAAGGAAATAAATTAGTACTTACAGACCAATCAGGAAATTCTCATTTATTCTTGACTTGCTGGAAAGAATAACTCTTGTGAATTGGTTGACCCAGGTTATATCATAACATTCTGTAGTGAAAAAGAATGAAGCTAATTGATCCCCAAGGGTAAGAGACTTGGAGGAACTTCAAAGGATGGCTATAGCATTAACTCTTCCTTGAGTTTTCCAAATATTGATTCAATTTTCTCTTGGCATTTATCCCTATAAACTTTTTTATCATTTCAAAAGATAATAATGAGACAAAGCATTTAGAGGATGATATGATAACAATTATACATAGAAAACATCAACACCCTATGGCATATTAACAATGGCAAGCTGACTCTTGGATTTTTAGTCAACCTGAAAACAAGCAAAGAGTTTTGCATTGTGAAATATTTATATATTTCATTCATAAAAGTTATAATATATGCTGTGGTGGTTTGAGAATGGCCCTCATAGGCTCATAGATTTTAACATTTCACCACCATGAAATGGCAGTATTTGAAAAGAATAGTGTTTGTGCCATTGTTGCCCTAGGTGTGGCCTTGTTGGAAGAAGTATGTCTTCCAACAAGGAAGGTGAGCTTTGAGGTTTCAAAAGCCCAAGCCAGGTCCAGTGTCTCTCTTTTCCTCCTGTCTTCAGATCCAGACATAGAACTCTTAGTTACTAGGTCTGTCTGCATCCTGTCATCGTCCCCTCTATAAGGATAATGGACTAAACCTCTATATTAAATGTTTTCCTTTATAAGCGTTGTCATGGACATGGTGTCTCTTCCCAACAATAGAACACTGACTAAGACAAAAGTTGGTGCCAGAGAACAGGATATCACAGTGGAAGGCCTGCTCATCATGCTTGTTGGTGGAATGTGGACTTTAAGGCTTTGAAATAGGAAATCAGTTGAATGCTTCAAGGGGAGCTTACTGGGCAATGTTAGTAGGAGCTTAGAAGACAGGACTGAAGATTATTTGAACTGTAGGGGCCCAGCTCAAAAAATGTCAGTGGAGAAGAATATTAGTAAGTGGCCTAAAAACCATTCTTGTAAAATTTTGGCAAAAAACATAGTTGATTTTTCCTCTTGTCTGAAAAATCTGCCAGAGGCAAAATTGAAGAGTTTTGGATTAATGGGATTGGCAAAGGAGATTTCAACACAGTCTCATATTGACTACATAATGTGATGATTAGCAGCTACTCTTTTCCATATCTATAAGGAAAAGAAACAATCTGAGCAAGGAAAAATACAAAACGTACAGTTTGAACAGAAAAGGAGCACCAGGAACTTTAACGTTGGAACCAACTCCTGTGCTCAAGGTGATAAAATGTTTAAAGAAAAACCTGATGCTAAATGGTATAAAGGCAGTGGTGACCTCAGTGCAAGAGCCTTCCCAGTGTAAGCTTCTAACTTGTGAAAAGAAATTAAGCAATGAAGGAAAACATTTAAAACAGAAAGCTAATGAAAATGTAATTGAACAAGGGGACCAAGTTACAGCTTCAGCAAGCAAAACTTGGCAGCTCCAACCATGTGGTTATGGCCTTAGAGTCAAGTGTAGAGGAAAGGAGTTGTGGAATCTCCATCCACAGCTAAATGAAGCCATAACACATGATGCCAGTCATGTGTCAGGGATGTCTTTGCAAGGAGGTCCAGAATAGTCATTGAGAGAAGTTGTGAAAGTGAAGCCTGGATTTCATTGGAGATTCTAAGATGTTGGAGATGTCAGAGTCATGGGATATCAGTCAAGCAGAGCTCCTAACAGGGAATGGAACCAGCCCAAGAGAAAGAATGATGTTGCAGCCAACAAATTTGAAAGGAGTTGGAAAGCCATGGAGATGCAGAGTTTGAAGTTTGCACTGATCATTTTCAATCATGCTTTGGGCTAGTGTGTCCTTACTATGATTCCTTTTCTTCCTTTTGGAATGGTATTGTGTCTGATCCCTTTTCTTCCTTTTGGAATGGTATTTGATCCCTTTTCTTCCTTTTGGAATGGTATTTGATCCCTTTTCTTCCTTTTGGAATGGTATTTGTCTGATCCCTTTTCTTCCTTTTGGAATGGTATTGTGTCTGATCCCTTTTCTTCCTTTTGGAATGGTATTGTGTATGATCCCTTTTCTTCCTTTTGGAATGGTATCTGTGCCACTGTATGTTGTAAGTATGTGATGTTATTGTTGTTGTTGTTATTATTATTTTGATTTTGGTTTTAGAAGGTGTAGCAGTTAAAATTTTGACAAGCATCCAAGGAGAGACATTGAACTTTCAACTTTTAAACAGTGTTGTGACTGCTATAGACTATAGCGACCTTTGAAATTGGACTAAATGCATTTTTGATATGGCTACAAGCCTTTGGGGCCTAGAAATGGAATATGATGTTTTGAGAATGGTCCCATAGGCTCATAAATTGTAATATTTAGTCACCAGGGAGTGGCTGAATTTGAAAAGATTAGGAGGTGTGGCCTTGTTGATAAAGATGTTGCCTTGCTGGAGGCAGTATGTCACAAGGAGGAGGGGTTTGAGGTTTCAAAAACTCAAGCCAGTTTCAGTGTCTCTGTCCGCCTCCTACCTTCAGATCCTGATGTAGAACGCTTAGCTAACATGTCTGCTGCCGCGCTCCCTGCCATGAGGATAATGGACAAAACCTCTGTGTTGTAAACAAGCCCCAATTAAATGCTTTCCTTTATGAGAGTTGCCATGGTCATAGTGTCTCTTCACAGCAATAGAACACCTACTAAGACATGCACTATTAACTATTACATAAGATTTGAATTTCACATCCAGTAAGAGGTTATTTAAATATATATACATATATTTTATTTATCCTAAAATAAAGAAAGCTGAACAGTTTCTCTTCAACAGAAACTCTTAGATAGCATGCAATTTCTAAAATATCTCCTTCACATGAATAAAATTACAGCTATGCATATGTAAATACAAATATGTATAGTTATATATGAACATATGTATATGCATGTATGTTTAGTCAATTATTGTGTGTGTTTTTAAATGTCATAAATTGATCAATATTTATTGACTTTATAAAATGGTGTTCTATTTTGTGAGATTCCTCTTTCTTATTTTAAAATTACATTTTTAAATAAACTTCAGTTTTCTCACAAAATGTAGCTGTCCCCACAGATCCCTGCATGTGAGAAGAATTTAATAAATTTTTACTATATAACCATCCCAGAAAAATTGATTTTTTTTTATTTAAAATTTTTTTCTTTCTTTTTATATACCAACCCCTGCTCTGCCTCCCTGAGGGAGGAAGGATTATAAGAGCAAGGAGGGTCAGTATCATGATGGGAAAAACCACAGAAATAGCTGACCCAAGCTAATGGGAGCTCATGGACTCTTACTGACAGCTGAGGAGCTTGCATGGAACTGAACCAGGCTCTCTGAATGTGAATGAAAGTTGTGTGGCTTGATGTGTTTGTGGGTCCCCTGGCAATAGGACCAAGACTTATTCTGGGTACACAAACTGGCTTTTTAGAGACCATTTTCTATGGTGTGATGCCTTACTCAGCCTTGATTCAAGGAGGAGGGGCTAGGTCCGGCCCCGTATGCCAGCCTGTGTTGACTACCCAAGGGAGGCCTTACCCTCTGTGAAGAGGGGAAGGGGGTGGATGGGGATAGGTGGTGGGGAGCAGGATAAGAGGAGGGACGCAGAACAGGGGTTGATGTTATTTTTTTAATATTCTAATTCAGTGTCTAATTTTAACTAAAATTCAAAATTTGGTACAAAGAGGTTACTTGAAAACATAAGACATAATGACAACCTTTTAGAAATTATGTTAAGAAAATAACGAATTAGAATCTGCATAATTATTCAAAATGGCATTTTAATTATTAAAATACTTTTAAAGGGCACACACTCCATTGTAACACAGGTAGTTATACACCCCAGCATAGAAACTACTATTGCTTAGTGTTTTTTATACAGCCATTGTTTTTATTCAACATTAGGTATAAGTTGCTTTATTTAATATTTTCAGTGAAGTACATGGTAAACACTTTCTCATCCTCATTTTAAATAAAGAAAGTATATCTGGGGGTCTATAGGACGTCACTGGCCAAGAAATCCAATACAGATAGCTCATTCCTGTCACTAAGCTTTTTATTTGTGCCACGGCTCTTGGTAACCTAATGGTAGAAGCTTATTGCTGAAGACATCATGTGTTTGAGTCACAAAACAAGGAAAAATGAAGCTAGTATTGAATCAGAAGCATCAGCCCTCTTGACTAGGTTTTATAGCATGAACTGTGCTATGCATGCTCCCAGAAGAGATGAATCACCAGTCTTATCCAGATGGGAACCCTGCAAGAGATAATAATAACCAACTTTGAAAGATATGCCCACTGCAGCACTGGTAGCAAATATCATGAGAAGAAGAAACCACTTTAGGATTGAATTTAAGATCCACTCCATTATATGGACCTGGCACAGTTATAGAGCCCAAGAACCTGTACCTGGATAGATTGTAGACCTTATGGGAAAACCTAATACTTTTATTTTGCTGATGAGACACCTTATTAAACTGATCCTTGAGGATGCCTTGTTATATCCATAGATTAATGCATCTCTCAGATGTCATTTGGGAAGCTTCCTTTGCAGCATATGAAGATTAACATAGAGCCCCACGACTGGTCGATATACGTAGAATAAATGATGATGTGGTGTTCAGCCCTAAATGTAGCATCTATGACTGCCTCCCTTCCTCCCTAGGCTCAAGGATAATTGTAGAGAAGGTGCAGGAATATTTTAAGAACTACAGGCACTTTGTGTCTACACTGCAAATGTATAGTATTTTCTGAGCATAATAGAATATTTGTACTTCTGGAATCATAGCAATGGTGACAACACTGACAGGAACCGAGAGAGCTCAACCCAAACGAAATTCCAGCATGGAAGGGGAGAGGGGAACATGAAAAATCCCACCTGCAGCTGATTATATAATGCTCATTGAAACTTTTGGGAGAGGGAGAGTTGATTTCTTCAGATCTAGTCCCTGGTACATCTAACATGCTCCACTGGGGAGTAAAAAATTTGGTCGTATATAGGCAGCACTAATGGAATTTGTTATATATGAAAATTTGTTATATATATGAAAAATGAGGACACAGCCGGGCGGTGGTGGCTCATGCCTTTAATCCCAGCACTCGGGAGGCAGAGCCAGGCGGATCTCTGTGAGTTCGAGGCCAGCCTGGGCTACCAAGTGAGTTCCAGGAGGGGCACAAAGCTACACAGAGAAACCCTGTCTCAAAAAACAAAAACAAACAAAAAAAAAAAAGAAAGAAAAGAAAAATGAGGACACAAAGTAGTGTGGGCATGGGATCCAAGGACGATCTGGAAGGAAAATCAGGAGAAAGATGGAAATAGAATGTATGAAGTTCTCAAAAATTGATATACATGTATATATCACTATGATAAAGCTAGAGAAATTTAAAGTCAAAAGGGAGATTTGTTTCAAATTTTTAAACTGCTTGAATTTGGCTCACAAAAGATATTTGGTAATTATGAGTCTATGCAGTCTGGAAATGGGGGAAGGAAGCTAAGCAATTGTTTTGAAAGGTAGACATGTGAGAAGACAAAGTTTACCAAAGATGGACAGATATAAGTTGTACAAGAAAGACATTAGGAACAGAATAAAGTCAAGGAATAGACAGAGCAAAGGCTTGATATGAAATGTATGATATAGTTTTGCAATGATGCCTTACTATATAATAGAATTACACATTAATTAGCCAAGAATCAAAGGAATAAATCTATGTGTTTAATTTTGGGGAATGAATATTCCCTCTTGAGTTAATAATGTTGCATTTGTTAAAGTTCTCTTTCAACGACGGAAAAATATCCTATTTTTGCTCTAGAAATTATGCAGGCAATGAAAATAACAAGAGACAAATCATTTCCCCTTTTGCTTAACTATTTTCCAAATATTGCAAAGTGGATAATAAGTGTCACATGGGCAGCCTTAAAATTGCTACTAGAAATTGAGAAATTCATTTGTTCAATGGCAGGACTGCTCCAGGCATTACAGAGCCAGGACATCTGAAAACTGAACATCTATTCTGCGGTTCTGGAGAACATCAGTGTGCTTCATGTAGCCATGTTTTCCTTCCTACTAAATAGAAACCCTTGGAGCTGCTTTCTGCTTCATGACTTTACCTCATAAAGATTTACACTTCCATGAACAAGGTGAAGGAAAGGTGGCTGCGATAATTACATATTTTCTTGCATGACATGTTACTTTCTGTCTATTACAGTGAGAAATCTACTCCCAAAATCAAATAAATACTACTGACCGTGATATAAGGTTATGCTTTTGTGTGTAAAATATAAACAATTGTGTGAAGCAGAACCTGAAAACCACAGAAAATAATAAGTAATAAAAGTCCATACAGCATTGGTAATTTAGGTACTCAGAATCACTGAAATCATTGTACACCAAAAACTCATGTCTCTGTTGCTAGCAAAAAGAATGTAATATACTTATTGTACACCACTGTAATGTGTTATGTATCTCATTAATTCTGATTGCTGCGTGGCTGTGTGTGTGTGTGTGTGTGTGTGTGTGTGTGTGTGTGTGTGTGTATTCTTAACAGCTAGTCAGTAGCCAGCTAAACTGGAGAATGTATCAGAAAATACTTTCCATTTATTATGTCCCTTAATTTAGTGCCATAGAACTAAACATTAGAAACTGTATTTTAATACATAAAATAATCAAAGCTAAGGAAGATTGAAACACCATCCTTTGGTAATTCAGAAAATAATGTAACGGTTCAGATAATGTAAGTCTGAATCAAAATTGATAACTAGATCTCAAGTGCTCTTTAGTAAAATACGTTTCTTAAGTCTATTTGACTGTCTTATACATAGTAAGTGTTGAGGTTTTATTCGGGCAGTATAGTTGCAGTAAATGTCTCAGTAGGAACTGGTTTCATTACACATACTGATATAATATATACCAGTGAATAAATACCCAAAACCTGTGTCTTCACAAACTAAAATCTTCAGCAAACTAAAGTGAGAAGGGATTAGTAATTCTAGCAAGTCTAGAAATAAGCTCTAACTATTGTAACATTGACTTCATGGCTACAATATGGCAGTATGTTGCTAGTGTAACAGTGATTCTGGTAGAAGAAACTTCTTGACATACAAAGGAGTTATGTGCTAACAAAACCACCATAAATTGAACATACCATCGGAAAATGCATTTAAGGAAATATACACCCAACCTGCCAACCAGATTAATAACATGATAGACTGCATAATGCGATTTGTTTATCTTTGAGGTTGTGTTGCTCGTTAACAGCTGTAACCTATAGCTACTGCACAGAACCATGAAAGTGTACTCTGCTGTATATCAGCATTCCTGAGCTGCATAAGGAAGCTAACTACTAATGATCGAGGATGAGCCAGCAAACAGTGTTCCCTCAAGTCATGTTCCCCTGATATCAATCTTTGGCCTCAAAATGCCCATGCATACACACATGGACATGTGCATATGTGCAAAACACACACGCACGCACGCACGCACGCACGCACGCACGCACACATACACGCATGCATGAATAGCTAATCTTTAATGACACAGAACGTTTAAGGCAATATGATAACATAACTGTCACTTTACTTTCCTTCTCTGATCTTTGATATTTATCTCTCATTTTGCTAAGTTCTTTCCTTAGTTTATTGAAGTGTTTTTGTAGATAGAACCTACTGGAAGGCATGTCTTCATGATGATGTCTCTTGTCATGATGACATTTTGCATCAATACTTAGCCAACACAGCCTATGTAATTTGAGATACCAGATTACACAATTTAGATTGCCTTTGTAAAATGGCTACACCCATTTGATGAATCACAATCTCCTTTTAATGGGTATTGTTTTCCTACATCAACTGGAGATAAGGAACAGTATTTTTTTCCTCAACAAACTCATCACCAGCTGTTCCATTTTAATAAAACCAATCTCTTACTACATTTTACCACACACAACAGGCAGCTATGACTGCCACATCATTTTTTTTTTTTTTTGGTAGAATCTCCACTTTCTGTCTTCTCAGTCTGAAACATTTCATTCGTCAAAAGTTTATCATGAGGGTGTTGAATACTCCAAACACCACCAAACAATCCACTAACCAGCTAAAACTAAAGCAATGACCCCATCAGAAGGGAAAATACCACCTTAGGTGTCGCGACCACCTCGTCCAGCAAGGAAGACCCAACACCGAGCTCTTCTTTCAGCAGTTTATTCAGGAACCTTGAACAATCTTCTGACCCTGGGGAGAACCCTCCCTCAGCCTAAATAGTCTTTGGGTAGCCAACCCTAGCTCTCTACGTGGGCATCACAGATAGGTGCAGGTATGCGGAAGCAAGCCAGATCCAAGAGCCAAGTCAAATATGGAGTTGTTTGCCACAGAGAGCACTCACCGTCGGGAGGGTGGAGGGCAGAAGCCAGAGCCATCTTAGGGTGCGGCACGCAGCTCTCTACACTTAGGTGAACCCTCTTAGCTCTGAAGAAAGAATCTGAAGCGAGAGTTTTATAGGGTCTCAAGCCTGATAGCATTTTTTTTTTTTTTTTGCTTTTGTTTCTGTTTTTGTTGAGCAGATCATTCATGTTGTGGGATGGTTGGGATAAAGCAAACTTTGTTAAATGTAGTTTGAGCTTTGGTGACACAGCAGAAGATAATAGTGGTTTAATAAGTGTGATGTGTATCCTGATATTGTCTCTAAATTGATCTGTGGAAGGCTGGAAAAGTAAAACTGAAATTGTGTTCATTTCAAGTATGCCTAAACAGACAAGTTTTTAAACCAATTGCAATAGGTTGTTATAGAGTTGTCACAGATGTGGGCATAGACAGACTCAGTTGTCTAAATTAATCATTGCTCTCCTGACTTGATCAATCAGTCATTTCATCACAGTGGTCATGACCACCCCTATTAAGTAAAAGATCAGTTCCTGAATAAAGCAAGATTCACAGTGCTTCTTGGTGAAATTGACTACTCATTCTTACCAGTGCTGCCCATGTGGAATTGTACAATACCTAGATTGTTATGCTATTATTGAGATCAATGTCAACACCCACCCCCGGTACACCAAGAAAGAATGAAAATGTCAGTTATTTACATAATAGGATTTTTAGGGGAATATGGGGAAAATTCCAAAGCAGGCCTGAAAAATACCTTCAGTCCTAGTTTATCCAAGCTCATATAACAACCTGCAGAGTTTATACATGACCAAATATCATCAAGACATGACCAACGATTTCTGCTAACAGATGGAAACGTTTCTCTGTGCCCTGGTGCAAGAAGGCCATCCTTGATAGGGCCACCACTTACATTCATGAGGACTGTGAGACTGTCATCTAATCATCTTCTTAAAGGTTCACCAAAACACCTTGGGGCATTGGATGTCAACATCCTTAATGCTGCAACCATACAGTTCTTCATGTTGTGATGGCCCCCCATGTTGCTGGAGAGCTTCTCTCCAGGTTCCCCAAGCCCCGCAGTCCCACAATCCACTTATAAAATAACCACTCAGACGCTTATATCACTTATAAACTGTATGGCCGTGGCAGGCTTCTTGCTAACTGTTCTTATATCTTAAATTAACCCATTTCGATAAATCTATACCTTGCCACGTGGCTGGTGGCTTACCGGCATCTTCACATGCTGCTGGTCATGGTGGTGGCTGCAGTGTCTCTCCTTCAGACTTCCACTTCCCAGAATTCTCCTCTCTCCTTGGCCCACCTACTTTCTGCCTGGCCACCTACTTCCTGCCTGGTCACTGGCCATCAGTGTTTTATTTATATAGAAGGATATCCACAGCACCCCCATCCTAAAATTATTTTCATCGCTACTTCATAACTGTAATTTTTCTACTCTTATGAATCATAATGTTAGTGTCTGTGTTTTCTAATGATCTTCGATAAAGTCCATGAAAGAGTCTTTCAGCCCACACAGATTGATAACTATTGCCTTGAGGATTAGTTTACAACAGAAGAATCTGAATAGAATAACCATATCTTGAGGTTCTTAGGTCAATTAAGTAGTAGGCAAGGGTTGAGTCATGGGCATAGGCTTGTCATTAGTCCAGCCAATGTTGGTGTTCTTTTTGGCATCTCAGACATGTCGGGAGATTATCTCAAATGCTGTCAAATGTCTAACTTTAAAAGGTATCATTGCAAGGGAGGTCAGGGAAGGGATGTGATGAGATAATATAATTTTAAAAATAAAATTATTACAAAAAGATAATATTAGATTCTGTGGTAGTTTAAATGTAATTGGCCCCCACACTTTCATAAGGTGTGGCAATTTTAGGAGGTACGGCTTTCTTGGAGTGGGTATTGCCATATGGGAGACTGTGTCACTGTGGGAGTAGGCTTTGAAGTTTCCCATGTGTGTCAGTCGACTTCCTGTTGCGTGCAAGGTGTAGGGCTCCCAGCTCCAGCACATCTGCCCGTGTACCACCATACTTCCCATCATGATGATAATGGACTGAACCTCTGAAGCTTTAAGTAAGCCACTCCAATTAAATGATTTCATTTATAAGAGTTAATGTGGCCATGGTGTCTTCTCACAGCAATAAAAACTCCGACTAAGTCAGATTCTCTTTTTTCACACATTGCAAGGGTTTTGGGGGAAAGCCTGATCCTTCCCCCCGTATTCTGGTCTTTGTATTAACTAACACACTTGGCATTACCTGAGTATGGCTGGTTTCAAACATCCAACTTGGTTTATTTTGTTTGTTTGTTTTTTTCATTGTCATTTTATGTTAAGGATGAGAGATACTAAATTATTTCAGGAATACTCATTACTAAGGTTTTATCTATATAGCGTCTAATGGTGAAAAAAATAAGAAAATAAAGAAACATCATTCTCTGTGTCTAGATTTATTTTAAAGACTAGTAAATTTAACCTCATGCTTAAAATATTGTTTTATTTATACTCCTTATAAACTCAAAGAATGCATATATGTACCTAACCCTTGATCCTAATAATCTCTCTTACTATTGTACTTTCAAAGCATCAACAAAAAAATTAAACTGTTGGTTGCCTTGTGCTTGCAGGTTTTCATTAGGCATCATGTCAAGGAGACAGTGTTAATTTGAAAGGAAAATTAAAGGATCACAGTCAATTAAGTTGACTTAGACACAGTAGAACTGTGACAAAAGTAGACTGACATCACCCAGCTCCCTGCGTGATGAGGCGATTCTAAAGAAAATGTGTTCCCTTCTAAAGAAAATGTGTACTGATATCCTTGCAGCCTTAGAAACCAAGCATGGTGTCCCAAGCCAGTGGTTAGATTACAGCATAAAAATGGGAACCATGAAGGCATGCTATGTTGAAGATCATTAAGAAGCACAGACAACTTTGAAAAATATCCATTCAGTCCTGGCCTGGCTTGGAAGAGCAGCACCAAACAGGTAATGGTAGTTTGGTTGGCAGCTGTGGCAGTGGGGCAGATAGCAGAAGTTTCCACACAACAGTTCTCATGACCGGATAACAGCCAAGAATGAAATTTCCCACTTCGTGTAACACTCTCTCGCTCTCCACTTTGTATACAGATCTCCCATTTCTGAAGAAACTGGTGTGGTTGCCTAAAGCTCATTCATACTTTTTGTTACATTTTAGAATTATATATACATGAAAGTAACAGGATTCTGAGGATATATTTGGAATGCTCTCAGCTGTGATTCTGTGCTGTTTCAAACTGTAATTTTAAAAGCACCCAGGTCTTCTAATTTTTTTCTTTGCTATTTTTATTATTATCATTATTGATTTCTTATTATTTGGAGGACAGTGTCTCTTTGATTTAGCCCAGGATGACCCAGGATGACTTTCCTGTCTCAGGCTCCTCAGTGTTAGGATTACAGCTCTGGTTTTCAATATGTGATATAAACAGGAGAAAACTACAATCAGGAGTCTGTCAGCTTGTGTTAGTTGAATTAGATGAAGCAAAATAGCCAAAGCCTTTCAAATTAATATATTCTTAATGTTAAGTATGTTCAGTGTGATGACTAAGAATATGAAACTGGGGGCTTAAGAGCTATCTCAGCAATTAAAGCACTGTATATTCTTCCAGGGGTCCCCAGTTTGATTCCCAGAAACCACCTAGTAAGTAGCTCACAACCAGTGTAACTCCAGTTTCATTGCATCTGAAGCCCTTTTCTTGCCTTGCAGGCCGTGCATGCACATGGTGCACAGTACATTCTGCCAAAACACCCCCTTACATTAAACAAAAATACTTTGGTTGAATTTAAATTCAGTCATGGAGTTAGAATTGGTACAAATCATTTCTGTCTCAGTTTCTTTGACTAAACATTGAGGTCATTGGAAATTATCTCATAAGTTATTAGAAGGATTAAATGGAGAAAAGAATAAACTGTATTATAAAATAGTCCGTGTTTTCATTTTTATTTAATGTTTCATTTGTATTCTAGCTTAGTTGTTTAACAGGAAACAATATTTCCAGGACTTAGGCTTTCAGAAAACCACGTTTTTTTCTTCACTGTGAGTGAAATAAACCCTTTTTCCCCCATGTTGTTTTTGGTTATGATGTTTTATCATGGCAGTATTTACCTTAACTAAGATAGCTACAAACTCTGTGATCTACAACAGTAACCTACCTATAAGATATATCCTGGGAAATAGTGGCACAACTGTAACAGGAGCAACCAAACCTTTTTTGTTTGTTTGTTTTTGTTTTTGTGGAACCCATATCTGACACTATTAATGTAGCCAGCAGCCTGAGCGTAGATAGGTCTTGGGCCCTAGTGGAAAAGCTACTACTATTATCATGCCAGGAGTGTATCATATGTGTATACACACACACAAACACACATATGCAAAAAAATTGATTTCTAATGACACATTATAATAATAGATAGGTGCATGTCTTAACCTTCATCAGAGAAGAGTCTTTGTAGGATATAGCTGAAACCATATTAAAAGCAACACTATCACATCAAAATAAAGTGTGTGTGCATGACCTAAATTCCTATATGTGAATTCATATAATCAATGGAAGATTTAAAATCAATAACAGTATTTTTTTTTTGCTCTGGAATAATGCTTTTGTACAATGGTTTAATAAAACACTGACTGGCCAGTAGCCAGGCATGAAGTATAGGTGGGATAAGCAGACAAGGAGAATTCTTGGAGGAAGAAGGCTGAGTCAGGAGACACCAGCCTGCTGTGCAGGGAGCAGCATGTAATGGCACACAGGTAAAGCCATGGAACATGTGGCAACATATAGATTAACAGAAATGGGCTGAGTTTAAGTGTAAAAGCTAGTCAGTGGTTAGCCTGAACTAATAGCCAAACAGTTTTTGTTGTTGTTGTTGTTTTCAGTTTTTTTTGAGACAGGGTTTCTGTGTAGCTTGGTGCCTTTCCTAGAACTTGCTTTGGAGACCAGGCTGGCCTGGAACTCACAGAGATCGGCCTGCATCTGCCTCCCAAGTGCTGGGATTAAAGGTGTGCACCACCACTGCCGGGCTCAATTTTAATTAATATAAGCCTTTGAGTGTTTACTTGGATCTGAGCAGCTGCAGACCAGGCAGGACACAGAAAAATTTCAGCTACAAGTCTTCTTGCGGTAGATGTAATTAACAGAGACCTACAACTGGACAATATGCAAAGAGTAGGAAACTTTGGTTTCACCTTTTAAAACACGAGATTGAAAATCAGAATAAATGGTACTTGAAATATGGCTTCTTCTTCTTCTTCTTCTTCTTCTTCTTCTTCTTCTTCTTCTTCTTCTTCTTCTTCTTCTTCTTCCTCCTCCTCCTCCTCCTCCTCCTCCTCCTCCTCCTCCTCCTCCTCCTCCTCCTCCTCCTCCTTCTTCTTCTTCTTCTTCTTCTTCTTCTTCTGCTTCTTCTTCTTCTGCTTCTTCTGCTTCTTCTTCTGCTTCTCCTTCTCCTCCTCCTCCTCCTCCTCCTCATTCTCATTCTCATTCTTATTCTTGTTTTGTTTGTTTTTCTCTCTGTGTGTCATTTTGGGCCTGTCCTGGAACTCACTCTGTAGACCAGGCTGGCCTGGAACTCACAGAGTTCTGCCTGGCTCTACCTCCCAAGTGCTGGGATTAAAGTTGTGCACCACTGTAGCCTTCTTAATCAGCAATTCTGTGTTTCTTGCTCGTTTCTTTAATGTATTCATCTTCATTATCCTCAAGTGTAACCCAGACGGAAAGCTTGTAAAAATTAATTGAGATAATAAATGTAAACTACTTTATCTTGTGTTTGGAACATAGTTAATGCCTGACACTTTTGTTGTCTTGACATTTGTTGCCTTGATTATAACTTCCATTCTTCTCCTTTATTGTGCTATGGGGAGAATAATATCCTCCTGGATCATCTGCTCTTGGTCAGCATTAATAACATCCATTTTCCTGAGGTCTGTGAAAATTTTTCTCAGAATTTTCCTTGCTGTTTTTTTTGTCCTTAAGGTCTTTCCCCACTCCCCAAGGATAATTAGTCAATATTGTTAGTGAAATGGCTAAAGTTACTGCATTTGTCTTGACTAACATGGCAGCTTGGCAGATTGAAGATTACTCTGTGACTCTGCTCCTGAGACTTCAGTTTTCATTCTGTGCTGCAGCTTGAGCCTTAAAATATTCAGCTGAGTTCTGGTCTAACCAAGGCCTCCCTGAACCTCAGCATATGTATTGGAATAATGAGGGTACTGAAGGAGATCACATACATCCAATAGTATTATATAGTTGTGTCACAGCCAAACTTATAGAAGTGGAATTCCTATTTTAAAAGGGCCCAAACTTCCTGAGATGGAGGTAGCTAGGGTTTCAAAGATGAAAGTACCAAGTACTGAGGCAGCCAGTCTAAAGAATCTAGTACTGGATTTCTATGGAGCATGGTTTTGCTACATCTGTAATACAGAAGGAAAACCATATCCATTTATGAACATGGTCACTGCAGGCTGAATGTATGGAGGTCATTTAAAATATAAATGAGTTTTACTTAGATCTGGTGTTTGTTTTTTGATTTGTATTTACCAACAAGGTTAGTAGATTAGTTTCACAATGTTTTGGAGCATTGATTTAATTAATGTCTAAGGATGCTCAGTGCCCTGGCTTGGGCTCAAGCCTATGTAGAGAAGCACATAGCTGGATGGTCACAAAGCAGTCCCAACTTTCTAATCAAGACACAGAAAGAAAGGGAGGAATATCAGGAGCATCTGAAGTTGGTAAATATTAGCAATTTCCTTTTTATTATACCGTGGTTCATGGGTATGGGTATATATTATATACATATTCTACAACTTCATTTTAGCAGAGTTAATACTCATAGTTTATAAAGTGAATAGTTCAATTTCAGTAAAAATATTTGTCCTGCAGTGTGGAGAAAAAATAATATAAGAACTATGATATAAACTTAGATGTGGCTCATTCTAAGGCATATGATTTCCAAGTATCTGCTTTGCTTACATACATAACACATAATAGGGAAGTCACTCTTCACAGAATCAGAGTCCTACTTCAGATATCACCTATTCAGCTTCTGATTAACCTTAAGAAATGTGAGAAAAGAAAGCTGAACATAGTGGTACACTCTAAAGCCCAGGGTGGTCTTGAGCAAACAGCAGTCCTCTTGACAAGGCATCTTAGTACAAATTGCAGTGCAGCCCAGCTCTCTGGGTCCTCCTGACTTCATTTTTACCTAAGCTAAATCAAACCATTAGTCCAATAAAACCAGCCTATTCTGTACTCTTCCCCTACATGACATGCCTATATCCAACACAGAGCCAACAAAAGAAATCCACATGCCCAGATCTCACCACAAAGATGCAAATGAATGGAAGATCAAGGCAGTATTTCCCTCACAAATTGAGTAGTCCTTGATGTCCAAATTGAGTTATCTAGATGAATCCCAGAATACAGATTTAAAAAACAATCATAAAATCATCAAATAATACAAGGATTTTGAAGAAGACATGAAAAGAAGCTCAACTGACTTAAAGAGAATAAACAGCTGACTAGTATTCAAGAAAACACAAATATAAGACAGATAGAAACAGCAGAAAATAATCCAGGATTTGAAAAGGAAATTCAGTAAAGATATAAAAACATTGAAGAAACAGAAGCTAAAATTAAAATGCAATTGAAAAACCCAGTACGCTACTGGAAAAGAGCTGGCAGGTTGGTGATATATAGTGCAGGTCCAGGATGAAGTCTGGAGTTTGGACATGGTACAAATAGAGGCAGCCATACTATGCCAGGTCAATAGATGTGGTACCAGGATAGATCTGGAGACCTGGAGAAGGTTCATAGAGGGGATATTGGACTCCCTAGGCTAGACCTTACCAAGAATATCAACTTCATGGTTTTTTAATCAGGACTGATAACACGGGGAAAATTAAACTAAAAGACAGAAAGCTAAGAATAGAGTTCCAGACTCACAGAGCTAACAGAGCCCCTGCCTTCTGAGTGATGGGATATAAGGCTTATGCCACCCACCTTCTGACTTGGGATATTTCTGTTTTTCATAAAATGGAGATAATTCTCAAGAAAATGAATCAGGCAGTTAAAATGGAGTTAGAATCTTCACTTGGTTTTTTTAAATGAAGATTTTAGGTTCCACTTTTTTCATCTATAATGTGGGAATAAAGGCAACTATCTCAGAGAATATGATGTAAGCTTAAGTGTGTTAGTACAGAACACAGTAGGAATGGTCCAAATACATTATATCACAAGCAAAAAGCAAGTAAAACGTCATAAAAATGATGGGGCACTTATCATTATTTCATTAAATTTTATTCTATGGCTTCATAAAAGCACCTAGAAATAAGGATTAGAATTTATACAGAAATTTAAAGTCAATCTATGAACGAGCTTTTGAATAATAAAAATTATCACCCTCCAAGGTTAGGACAATCTTATTTTGCAGCAGGCTTTGAGTTCATCAGGAAAAAAAAAGGAATAAATGAGTGGAATTTTATCCTGTCTTCTCAAAGGAGCATAAAATCCGTATTTCCTGGTATCGCAGGTACCCTTATATCAGGCTAGTATTATGGAAACTTTTTCCTTCCAATCTGTAATTGATGAGAACTTGAGTGCTAAATTTTATCCATGACACACTAAGTTTGAGATGTGAGCAGCTGTAGACATTCTAGGGGATTAAATAACCAGTACATTGGGTATATTTGCAGCCTAAATTTAGCCCAGAAGAATTAAAAGTGAAAGTTGCATGACAAGATTTGGTTAAGAAGCATTTTGGCTAGGAAAAAGACATACCACTAAAGCTTGCTTCTTGAGTTTCTTAGACTGTGTTAGACCTAGGCCTCTGATGTCACATCAACAGAAAAAGTAATTTACTGAAATTGGATACCCAGATAACCATGATGTTTTGAAAATGTGTTAAACATTAGTAAAAACAAAAGGCTATATTATCTCACACATAATATAAAGTAACAAATGTTCTTAATCTTACTAAGCTATTATTGAACATCTCTGATATGTTTTCTAGTAGATAGATGCTATTACTCTGTGGTGCTAAATAAAAGAGGTGGCGTATGTCTTGGATTCCTAGTTGAGTTAAACATTCCCTGAGAATTTTTTTCCCAGACAAAGTTTCCTAGTTTAAAATCATAAGTTTTCCTATTTTATGAACTCATCTCTGAAATATCAGACTGAGAGTACTGTAGAATAGGGAAGTTAAAATGTACCCAAACTACTAAGGTGGGAAGGTTATAGCATTATGTTTGAAACTTTTATAATTTGGGGACAAAAAAAATGATTTCAGTAAACACAAAACAAAGTGTGTATGTATACGTACAGGTACTTTAAATATGTTTGTTGAAAAATTTATCTAAAATGGAAAATATAGTAGCTATGTTTTATTATTTCACAAAGGGCATAACTCCACTAAACCATAATTATAAGTAGAGATAGGCAACTATCCCATATTTTCTCCACAAGCAAAAGGTAATGCTCCCAGTGAGATTTCTAAGCACAGTTATGTTTCACTGATGGTTAGCTCTGTTTAATTACAATTTTTCTGTTTCTCACTCTTGATAGTAATGAATGAATTAACTATTCCATGTGTGTAATGTTCATACATAAAATAGTATACTATCCATTTAGGATTACCAACCAACGAAAAGAGATAAAATACTACATGTACATTCATCTGGCCCGTTGTGGATGATTAGGTGGCCTCATTAGATTAGGAGAATATAGTTAGCAGTTATGACTCATTAGTGTCCTCAAGAATTCTACAAATTGAGAATGGGGACATAGTTAAGTGGTACAGTGCTTGCCTACCATGGGCAAGTCCCTGGGTTCAATCCTCAGTGTCCCAAGAGAAATAAAACGAACTCCAACCACTCCTGGGGAGACAAAATTTATGATTTTAGTGCTTCTTTGTAGGAATTAATAATACTCTTTGCAATTGTGAGGATGGAGAAATTAAATATGGTAGGATCAATATTATTGTAGGATCCAATGCTACTGTAGTTTGAGTTGGCATTCAGAGCAAAGGTAGCTTTTGAGAGGAGGCTTGAATCCAAGATATCATGAATATAGAAAGACTTGTAGAAAGAGAATCCTAGGCAGAGAGAAAGCACTACACAAAAAGTATATCCATGAGATCTGTAAATGAATGGTACTAAGAAACTCTACTTTTGTTCCAAAAGGTATATAGTCTGACATACTGCATATAATTATCAATGCAATAGATACTCAACTTTTCAATAACTAAAGTTTTATTTTTTACAACGTGGAAATTGATCATTATTGTAGCCAGTTAGAGGTCCTTCTTACCATGACAGTATCCTTAATAATCCAGCAGGAGATACTATTCCTCATACTTGGATGAAGCACCTATCTAAACAACTAACTAGCTCTGTTTAACTTGATGGAGCATTTTTAATAAGTGGTTCCTGTCTAATTTGAAATGACAGCCTGCTTTCTATCATATCCTCTGTGCTATCTTTCAACAACTCTTCCTGGGCTTGCTTATTTATTTATTTATTTATTTATTTATTTATTTGTTCGTTTATTTTAGATGCTTTGGTTTCTCATACTTTCATTCATGTGTTTTTCTCTAGTTCCAGTAATACATGGATTCTGTCCATGTTAAGTGAGAAAATACAGATACTATTGGATGTGGGGGTACAATCACTTTTTTATAGATTGTCCTGAAGTAAAGTTTCTATCTAATAATAGAATCCTTTCTATTTTATACTTTCTCAATTTTTCTTTTCAACAACTACAGAGTCAGTTATTTCTCTTTCTATAGGTTACATTTTTCTTCTGAAAAAATTTACTGTAGGAATAAACATTCCCAGTTCTTCTACCCTGAAGATAACAAAGAAAAGACATAAATTTTAGCCCACTTACAAAATCCAAATGAAATCTCTGAGATATATTCCTTCCTGTTAAGCGTTACTGTCTTCCCATATTCCAAATGTTTGAAACACATGGGTATGAATTTGTTGCTTTTAATACTAGGTAAATGTGAAGAAGACAAAGAAAAAACTACACATCATATACATATGGGAGTCTTAGTTACTTGCCAGGCCCTGTCAAGAGCAACTTAAGGAAGTTTGTATTTTTGCCTATAGTACATCATGGTGGGAAGTCAAGGCAGCAGGTGTTTGGCATTACCTGGCACATTGCTCCTGCCCTATATAAGAAAAGAGCAATAACTGCGTGTACTCAGCTCACTTTAAACCTTTCACACTATTAAGGAGGTTGCCCAGGGGATGGTACCACCCACAATGTGGTGGCTTAAATCAGAAATGTCTCCCATGGACTTAAGTATTTCAGCAGTTGTTCCCAAGTTGTTAGTGCTGTTTGGAAAGGTTATGGAACCTTCATGAGGCAGAACCTTGTTAGAGGAAGCATGTAACTGGGGTTGGCTTCAAGGGTTACAGCCTTGCCCCACTTCCTACTTTCTCTTTTCTTCCTATGTGCAGAAGAAAAATGTTACCAACCTGATTTCTGCTTCTGCCTCCACGCCATGCCTTTCTCAACATTACTAGACCCCATCCCTCTGGAAACACAATCTAAGATAAATACTTTCTTCTTTAAGTTGCTTTTGATTGTGACATTTTTTTTAAATCACAGTCCCACAAAAGTAACTACCAAACAAATATCCAATAGTGTTATTTGCAATATCAAAATAAGATGCTTGAAATGACTGCAGAAGATCAAGGACAAAATATTCAGCATGAAACAGGACTTCAAGAGGTAAGTTGACCATACCCCACTGGATAGACCCATAACAATGTACATATTGACAACATCAATTCTAATCAGTGAAATATATTTTTAAAGAGCAGTGCTTAAAATTGAGTCTAAACCTCCATGAGGGAATGAACAACTAGTGTTGTTTGCAGTATTTAGGGCTACATTCGAATTAAACATTTCTCTTTAGAATTGTATAAATAGATAGCATAATCTGTCTTTAATCAACAGCTACTAACCTGAATATATTTCTCATTATTCTTTCATGACTTTATTTACAGGAACCTTATTACCACGTTTTTATTTCAGTAGCAAATCAACAAAGTCTTCTTCAAGGCAATTTTATTAAACCAATGTCTGCTAATCCTTTGGAGCAATCTCAGAAGTAGGAAAACTAACAAAGAGAAGAGGGTGTCTCTTCCTGTATCTTCCTATGGAAGACTTTCTCTACTTTGGAGTCTGTTCCCGCCATTGCCTCCTTTTAATGGATGATTTCATTCATGACTAGAATGGTCTTTTGCTCTATTGTCCTTAAGATATTTTATCCTATCCAACTTATGTATTCAAAAGAAAACGTATTTATCTTTTATTGACTTAGCAATTATTCCTGAAATATTCAAGCAACACCATAACTGTAACATTATTACTGTAATTTACAAGGATTTTTTGTATTTTTTCACTGTGTAATATTATCTGAATCAACTTATTAACAGTGGACCACCTACCCATTGTAACTGTTGCAGAACTGACTTTTTTTTCTAATTCATTAATTTGTTTATACATGTGTGTGTTTCTGTGTGTGTGCATGTGTGCTACAGAATAGTCAAGGTATTTATTTCATGTTCTTACCATGTTTTGTAATAAGAATGCTTATATTTATCTTTTAAAAGGTTTAACTACATTATATATTGCTATTAACTGTAGTCACCATAGTGTACCAGAGAGCCCTTGAGCTTATTTCTCTTCTGTAACTGAAATTTGTGTCCCTGAGCCAGAAGTTATTTTTATACAGAGGGTTTAAAACAGAAAAATAAGTTTGCAGTAAAAGGCATGTATGCTTACTCCAAGTGAATCTAGCCATAAATATAAAGAATAAAAAGCACTAGAAATCCCATCTTCCTTCAGTAATTCATATTTAGTGAATTACCTTTCAGGTTCGGTGGGGAAAATAATATTAATTGATACCAATTAGGTTCATTGAGTTACATCGTGCTTCAAATTTCACGGCTTTTTTCTTTAGTAAACAAATATTTTTATCTACTTTTCCAGGGGCACAAGTTATCGTCTTCTTTGTATGTGCCACAAATTCATTTTAACACTACCTTTTAATATATCTGAAGACATTTTCTTTTTATGTGAATATAAACAATGTTCAATGAGAATCCTCGCTGCTTATTTATCTCCTTAACAAGAAAGAAATCTTTACATGCATTGCCAGAAAGCAATAATGCAGAGCAAAAGAGCTGCGTTAATCTCTCCTTCCTCCAACAGCACATTGAACTATCTCTTCTTTCTATGACTCTATGATAATATTGTTCCTCAGATTTTCCAACCCTTCAGATAAAAATGCCTTATTAATTTTTCACAAAAGCCACATGGTGAAATAGCTCCCTTGACTTCCTTTGGGGACCAACAACAAACACTCAACAGTCACACTGCCTCCTTTAACTTTCTTCATAGTATTAACACCGTCTAATACACTCCCACATGTATGGCCTTTATTAGCTTCCCCTTTCCCAACAGCATTGAAATTCGAAGACAGTGATCACTTTGTTTTTCATGCTTTTCACCTCAAGCCAATTGAGCAGGTACTGACAAGTAGTAGGCACTCATGGATTAAATCATCAAGTGAATGTTAAACAGATTTACATTTTGAAATTATTTCTTTTATTACTTTTTTAGATTAAAATAATATTATATCATTTCCCCCTTCTTTTAGTCACTCCAAACACTCCCATACATCCCTTCTTGCTCTCTTTCAAATTCATGACTTTTATTTTCATTAATTGGTGTTATATATGTTGCACACACATTTTCCTAAATATGTGAATACACCCTGACCAGTCCATACAGTGTTACTTGCATGTATACATTTGCAGGAATAGTTAGTGGTGGATTGCCAATTGGGAGGGAGCACAATTTTACAGGAACATTCTCTATCCTTTACAAATATTTGTTTGCCTAACTTTCTTAGATACTGAACTATTGTACTGATCTTTCATGTTTTTCATTGACAAGCTAGATAATAAACATTAGATGCTCTAGAGATTAATGTATCTATTTGATTCAGTATGATACACTTATTTTTAATTACAGATTCCAAATATATTTGAAATTCTGAAAGAGTACACCTCAATCCTACATTATTCCGAACATGCTCTTAATGAGTTTTTGCTTTGTATACTTATAAATAATCTTGTGAATCATTTAGTCAAGTTTTAGATAATCCTATTATAATTTGGGAGTTGTATTGATTCTACATAAATACTTAGAAGTTGAAACTTTACATATGTTCCTGGCTTCCTCTCTAAGATAGCATATGTGCATATTTTCAAAATTATTTGTTCTTTTGTGCAGGAGTGTATTACAGCTGTCTCTTGGAATAGCTGGGATAGTTCTACACATACACATGCTTAGGCTTGCATTGCCAATGAGATTATCTTTGTTTTTGTTCTATATTTTTATTTAAATTTTCATAAAATATATTTTCATCATATCTTTTTCCTCCAAAACTCCTGTTTGCTATATTTTGAACTGTATTTTAAATTTCTCTTAAAAATCCTTGTGTCGGAAGCTCTCAGAACCATTGTATTACAAGGGTATAACAAACTGAGAACTCTTATGAAATAAAATATTGAATGAAGGTTAACAAAATATTCCTCAAGATGTATTTTCCTTCTTTTCAAACATTTATATTTGTTTCTCTGTCGCTACACATCATTAGGTATGAAACTAATGGGGATTTTTTTTAATCTATTTATTGACTCTTCATTGGGTCCATTGATGAATGTACTTAACAAGCATAGGCCCTCGTGAAAAAAATGTTTATATAAAATTGGTGCTGTAAAAACCAGAACAATTTACTTACATTTACCTTGAGGCTAAAACCTGTCTCCCACTTTTTAATGAATCAGCAATCATAATAGCATATTTGTAATTCTATAAATTCAGTTCACATACTTGATATTTCTAAGTATTCTATAATTAAGTAATGTTTTATAACTGTAGTTGAATCATCTTTCCAAATTTCAGGAAGTTAATCTTACTCTATATAATACATTCTCTATTTATGTAAAAATTATATAACCTAGGAATAAAGAACAAGAGTGCATGAGAAATAGCTGAGCAGAGTAACTTCAGATAATCCTCTCTGGAATACAACTGGACAAAAAGATTTCCTTTACATCTTAATAGGAGGGAAATTATAATATAATATGTGGGAGCTGTAAAGTTGTTTCACTAATTGTTTTGTTATTGTTCATCTAAAGCCTAATTTCTGAATGATCATTTAATATATAAAAATCGGTATGATAGTTCAGTGTCTCACAAAGTTTGGGGAAACACAATCAGACATAAATGTTTGTGAAGGTGGAAATGACTCTCTGTTAAAACCTGTTTAACATTCACTCAACATTTTATTTCATGAACTTCTAGCCTTTTAAGGGCCATTATCTGTTTTATAACTTGTCCATTGAGGGGAGCTGAGAGAAACTTAAAAAATGAAGGAAGTTTCTCCTCTGGTGTTTCTAAGCCAAAATATTGTTATTGGAGAACATGATTACTGAAAGCTGTGCTCAGAATCAGTACGGGAAAATTCTGAGTATAGAAGAAAACTGACTTCTAGTCTTCTGAGTATTTCTAAAATGACCGTAAGTTTAATATGGGATAGGACCACTGGGTACTGATTGCTGAATTGATTACAGCCTTTTTGATACTCCAGTTTCTTTATGTGCTATTTTAGCTCACAAATGTAAACCGTAATTCCTGCGGTGCTATGCGGCTATGATCTGAGTGAATCTTCCTGTGTAATTTCCACTAATCATTTTTATGCACCCATCTGTGCAAAAGATGACTTGATATTATCAACTAACCATCTGCACATTTATGGAAATCAGCACAGAGCCTGCATATGTGAAGCCAGCCATATCCCTTCCTAGTACATGCAGACTTCACCAAAGGAGACAGTATATAAATATTTTAAATGGTCTTTTCTATATTAAGATACATGAAATAACTAGCATGATACAACTGAGCCATATGATAGCATCAGAAATGATGTTTCAAAATGACATTGTGGGAGAAGGGTTTCAAAAATTAATGCACAAAATAAGGAAATAAACTTAAAGCAGAGGTGTGCTAAACTGATGGCTTTGTCTCACAACTTTCTCTTGGAAGATGGGGTAATTTCTGCCATTTTACATAGATGACTTTTTCTCTGCCTTGCTTTCAATCTCCTAGACACTTTATTGATCTTCCTCATTAGACTAAGATGTTCCTCTTGTAAGACAAGAAGAAAAAAAATTTCAAGATAACATCTAGTATTTTGATAACTTTAAAAGATGATCTGTGATGGGAAGACCCTCCTTATTTCTTCTTGCCCCCCAAACCTTGACTCATTAGTGACCATGCTCATGGATTCAACATGTGATTTTACTGTGAGAGTTTCTACTATTATTATGTTTTTGGACACCATGTTCTTGTGTCTTTTGCATTATTTGAATATACTTGACAAGTGACATCATATTTTTTCCTAAGTTTTGAATATATTTTAGTCTGCAAGACGTTCTTTAATGAGATTTGCTCAATAGGGTGCATATTTTAACAATCAGCTTGTGTGTTTAGTTGATTGTGCTGCATATTTGAATACTTAAGGTTTTATATATTTCTGATTGAGATTCCTCCTTTAATGAGACACACAAACTGTGTCTGTGTTGATAAAGAACCAGAACTTTAATAAGGAAAGGTTATGAGGTCATTCTGTCTTCATGCTTCTCTATGTCCATGTTTGCACTGGAACCGAACCCCAGATTTAGTAGGCCCCAAGACCTTAGCACAACTGACTCCATGATGAAAGTACCATTCAAACTGTAAAACTCAGCACATAGATAGCACCATCTGCCAAAACTAAAGCAAAGGCCTGATCCATCACAGTCCATATAGTTATGGGAAAGTCTCTAAATGTATTAACCTTGCTTTGGGGCTTCTGCATTTCCACTTCTGGCTAACTGTTCTTGTTAACTGAGGTATGTCAACCCAGAATATGGGTTTTGTGCTTAAAAGCTCACAGTGAGAAAGGATCCTTGCTATACTGGGATCCCAAACATTCAGTGTGATTGCAGACTGGTTAATAAAGAATTTCTATTTGCTTAAACCCATGCCCAAGTAGTCTTTGCTGGAGAATACCCAACAACTTGTACATCTGGGTTTGGCCTAGGGTTTGGCTGGTGTCTAGGTTGTATAAGTTGGAGATAAATCTCAAGAGAGCGTGTTGATCTTACACATATTTCCTTTGAATAGAATTGATCAGTCTCTTTTTTTTTCATGTCTGAAATCCCATTCCTTTGTGATGACATTCATATTTTAATGGTGGATCTTTTAAAGGTCTATGTTGGTGTATGTTTGGAGTACTGAAAGATGCAAGTAACTTAATTTTATCCTGACATACTGAACTCTGGGTGATAAACCTTTCAACTTCCACTGGTGAAGGAAGAGAATAAAGAGTTGATGTAGCTCTCACTCTCTCTACTTTTTCTTTTTTTTTTCGTGTTTTTATTAATTTTATTTTACAATACTATTCAGATCTATATAACAGCCACAGATTTCCTTGTTCTCCCCCTTCCTGCCCCCCTTCCCTTCCCCCAGCCCACCCCCCATTCCCACCACCTCCAGATCAAGGCCACCCCCTAGGACTGAGATCAACCTGATAGACCCAGTCCAGGCAGGTCCAGTCCCCTCCTCCCAGATTGAGCCAAGCGTCCCTGCATAAGTCCCAGGTTTCAAACAGCTAACTCATGCAGCGAGCCCAGGACCTGGTACCACTGCCTAGATGCCTCCCAAACAGATCAAGCCAATCAACTGTCTCACCTATTCAGAGGGCCTGATCCAGTTGGGGGCCCCTCAACCTTTGGTTCATGTGTTTCCATTCGTTTGGCTATTTGTCCCTGTGCTTTATCCAACCTTGGTTTCAACAATTCTCGCTCATATAAACCCTCAACAGAGGAAACTCAAATGGCTGAAAGACATTTAAGGAATTGCTCAACATCCCTAATCATCAGGGAAATGCAAATCAAAACAACTCTGAGATACCACCTTATGCCTGTCAGAATGGCTAAGATCAAAAACACTGAGGACACTCTTTCTACTTTGACAGCCATGAGATCATATCCCAGGCTTAACAGTCACTTTTAGACAACCAAAACATTTAGACTAATGCACTAAATATAATCTTAAATATTAATTATTATTTTGATCCATATGTATGTGGGTGAGAGTTACATGAGCACAGGTTCTTATGGAGACTACATGCATTACATCCAGAGCTATAATGATAGGTGCTTGTGACTCCTGGGTATTAGAAATCAAACTCGGGACCTCTATAAAAGCTGTATATGGTGATATTGTACTCCCCAATATATCATGTAACCTAATAAATTTATCTGGGGTCAAAGAACAGAACAGCCACTAGATAGACATAAAGGCCAGAAAATGGTGACACACATGCCTTTAATCCTAGCATTTCAAAGGCAAAGATCCATCTGTATCTCTGTGAGTTCAAGGCCACACTGGAAATAGTCAGGCATGGTGACAAGAGCCTTTAATCCCAGGGAGTGATGGCAGGAAGCAGAGAGGTATTTAAGGTATGAGGATGAGGAACTAGAGCTGGCTTTGAGCAGCAGTTCAGCTGAGATCCATTTGGATGAGGACTCAGAAGCTTCCAGTCTAAGGAAACAGGATCAGCTGAGTAACTGGCAAGGTGAGGTGGCTGTGGTTTGTTCTGCTTCTCTGATCTTCCAGCATTCACCCTAATACCTGGCTCAGGTTTGTTTTTATTAATAAGAACTTTTAAGATTCATGCTACAGCTGTATGTGCTCCTAATCAGTGAGCCATCTCTCTAACAACTCTTAACCATCTGTTTTAATATTACATGCAGTAGAAGGTTTCATTTCTTCTCCCAATCCATGGAAAAATAGTCAAAGAAGCATATGAATTTAGAAAGTAGAGTCAGAAAGATGAAGAATTCATTCATCTTTAGCTCCATAGAAAGTCCTATGCTTGTGTGAGCTACATGTGACCCTGTCTCAAATAAACAAAAAGCAATACAATCATTTATTCCCCAATCTGCTTTTTCTCTTCTTGAACGATTGATTGAATGAATGAATATTTCATTCAGCAGGAGCTATCTATTAGCTATTATTGGAGGCCAATATCTTCTAAAAAATCTAATTGTTTAAATATCTAAACTGGGTTTCTCTTGCGTGTCTCCCCACAGTAGATAGATCTGTGGTTTACCTACTTACAACTCCCACATAGAGCTGACTGGACTTGCAACTCTTTTAATGTCAATGAAGAGGCCCAAGGCCTGCCCTGTAGCAATAAAAACCTCTGTAGACTCTTCACTTGGTGTGCCTTTTAAGCAAAGTTTATATACGATGGCCTTAATGTGGCCTGCACTAGTCGCAAAAATTTTTTCAACTACAGTGTGATTTCCACAGGTATTGTGGTGAGTTCTGTTTTCAAGTTGTCTAAGGAAAAATAAGACTTCAGGCCCAAGCATCCCTCACAAAATACCTCAAACTCTTGCTTCAGAATCCGATCAAAATACTACACCCCCCCCACCTCTCCAAGGATTGTGCTTAGAGAAAGAAAAACATATTCTCAGTATTCTTTGTTATTAGGAATTACTCCCTCAAATGCTTGCTCCCAGAAGCTACTACTCTCTTCTGTAGGGCAATGAGGCAACCGTATGAGATTGGTTTAGTTGTCCTTATACCCACAGAGTTTTTTTCATGTGTCTCTTCTGGGATTTCTTCAATAAGGCAAACTACATGTCTGTAGCATTCCATAAGAACTCAATACTCAATCTCCTTAGTAATGAAGTGAAGCTCAGATTCCTAAGGCCACTCTTAAGATTTACTCTTCATTTTATTTACACATGAGGAAACTTCCATGCTTCATATTGCTCAGAGAATGAAATTTTTACTAGAAGCGTCTTTTTAAAATTATGATTCAATTGCTTCATTTGTTCCCCACTCCTCACATTTCTACACACAATATTTGGGTGGCTGGGTAAATGTCCTGCAATATATTTTACCACAATGTATACAAACATATTTTACACACGTAAAGATTATATTACTCATTGTAAGTTCATATTATCTATACATTTCTATATATTGCTGTTGTATTCTTTTCCAATCAACTAGCAAGTAACACTTTCTTTAGTGAGTCATTCACTTGTCACTTAAAAAGCACTATTATTTTTCTTTTACTGCAGTGCTTTAGTAAACATTTACTGATGTTACATTAACATAAGATAGATTATTATGAATATATGGATTAACTTTGCATTTAAATTATTTTCTTGGGACAAGGTTTGATCTATATAAGTCTACATATGATACAAGGGAATATGTTTTTTGGAACTCACTGCTACTGCTAGAAATCTCTTGAATAGTTTTGTATAACTCTTCATATTATAATCTTTTCCTTAGGCAACTCATGTCATTAACATTTGTTGGTAGCTTAGAAGTCATATTGCGAATATTCTATTCATAACATTTGCCATTTCCATTTCAGAAGTTTCTTTTGTAAATTACCAGCAATTCTAAGGTTATTATAGACAACAACATTTCAGATATTGTGGCTTTTAAAGTCATTATTGAAATATTTAAGTATTTGTAAATTAAGAGAATAGTACAGCTGACTTCTACATGTTTGACAATTATTAGCATTCTAGATAAATGTTGCAGATGGAAGCTTGCATTACTGTTTGCAATCACTCACCAGTAGCCAAGTCACATGCTAAGAATTTCTTCAATCAGACAAACTATATCTCTATGGCATCTAGTAAAACCTCAACGATGTGAATTGCTTTAACAAGGGGAATGAGGTTCCAGTTCATTTATCTGTGCTTCTGTGGCTTCAGACACCCCAACCACCAGGCTAACATCATGATTAACATGAGAGTTAAGAGACACAGTGCCAACTAAGTCTCAGAGATAGTGTGAGTGGAGATCCTCCCTTTGCCATGTGACTAGGGAAAGCCACCCAGCGTGTCTAGCATTAATCACCCAAACATGGCTGTTTCATGGACACTGAGTATATAATATGATGGCAGATTTGAATAAGGGAGTTTGGAGAAATATGTTATAAAAGATTACTAAAATGGCAAATTGAGTCATTATTTTTGTGCATATTAGTCCACACTAACTACTCTGTTATCCAACATATCTAGAATATCACTTATACCACAATGATATCTGTAAGATGTAAGTCTTATTAAATAAGAAATACAGAGCCAAATACAGAGTTAAAAGCCCAAGAGGTCAGAGTAGTAGCTAAGAGCTGATACTAAAAACCCTTTCTTACTCTTCACTGACGCTGTTGTCCTTCAACTCAGAAAGTGAGCTACTTCCTGTGGTTGTAAACCCAACCACATGACCTCCTCGTCACTGCCTGTCTATACATTCCTCTAGGGCTTCTATGGTTGTTATTGAGATTAAAGGCATGTGTCTCCATGCTGTCTGTATCCTCGAACACACAGAGATCTGTCTGTCATGTGATCTGGATTAAAGGTGTGAGCCACCACCACCTGGCTTCTGCTATAGCTTGCTATTAGCTCTGACTCCCAGAAAACTTTACTTATTAACATACAAATAAAATCACATTTCAGTACAAATAAAATATCACCATAGATATCTGAATGAAAGACGCAAGTGATCTTCTTAAGAGACTTGGAGAAACATTTGACTCATCAAATGTTTACATATTATACACTTTGCAAACATGGAATGCAAAGAGACTTTTTCAAACTGATTGGGTATCTCTGAGAAACCCACAACTGTTATTATTAATGATAAAACATGTTCTTTTCTCTATTGTTTAGAATATGGCCAGACTATCTCCTGAAGAAATATTTATACAGCAGTACATTGAATACTTTAGGTGTCAAGCAAAGCATAAAAGTTAAAATATAGCTATTAGAAAACTATAGAAGCAAGCTGTCTTTGTCCTTGAATTGTATGATTGAGTTCGTTATAAATTCTCAGACTACACCTTGCTGTTTGAATTAGTTACTCAAACACAGAGGATTTGCTTAAAGAAATATAGAATGAAACATTTTTTTCAGAGGCCCTTGTATGGGGCTTGTATTAGTTACAAAGCTAACATAAACAATAAGTATACATGCTATAATTTTTAATTTTAAGCAAATGAGTTTTTCTCCCAAAAAGTAAGATTTTACTGTTTTAAATTTTAATAGCTCAATGACTTAATTGAGTGACATAAAATTTTATCAGATTGGTGTGTGTACCTTTCTGATAACATTGAATACAACTGGCCTCTCAATCTTATAATATATTCAGCAACATTTAAAAAAAAACACTCAGAAACAGTCTGCTTGTATGTGGGCTAGAACTCCTTAGAAGATGTCTTAGCTCCACATATTATTAATCATAGTCTGAGTTTATTACAGAATAAGAAATGTGTTATTAGGTTACATTGCCATTCATTTGTTAAAGGAAGCTACAAGTACTCCCTAAAACCAAATGACATTTGATTTGCCTGTAAAGATCGGCTTGTTTCAAACTGTATGTCTTTCTTTTGATCTTTGGGTGGGTTAAAAATAAAGAATTATGAAGGCCTTGTTATTTCACTTCCCTTTAAAAGTATGTTAGCTTGCTACAATATCCTATTTGCTAGCAGGTAAAAACAGCACAAACTCTGGTTTGGATGCAAAGGTTAGTTATTTCTGACAAATATAATAGGTGTCATATCTCTATCTTAGAGCTGGCCATCTGAACTCCAGTTTCTACAAGGCAGCAAGCAGTGGCCAAATGTTGGATGCAAACACACGGAAAATGTTTAGCAATGGAGGAAACCTGATGCTAGAAAAATTTTAGTCTTACAGAGATGCTGCTGGCATTCTGTATGCTCTTCTCTCTGGAAAGAGCATTATCTCTGCCCCAGGATATGGACAGGAGATATCTGTATCTCTGCTTGCTACAATATAAAGATCAATAAATTTCACTATTGATGGCTAAACATATTGATGTAATATGAGTGCATCATGAACAGTTAATACCTGATAATGTGAATATTGAATGAATGTTTAGCGCTTGTGATATGAAAATTAATCAGGCATGGCCTTTGATAACAAAGAGCCCAACTCTGATCATGAGCTTTAGACTATGGCAGAAATTTAAATGACAACTTGTAATAAGAGGAAAATTAGATGGTGGTTGAAACTTCAAGCTCTGGATAAAGACTCTCTTCTTGACTTCCATAGCTATGTCTTATGTGAGTTAAACTTAATGAATCTTACATCATCCTGGATAATGACCTAGTAATGAGATTTAACACATGAGAAATTTTTGGATGTATATCCTAATAGGAAACTCACTGAACATTTTAGCTATTGTTCTGTGAAGTACCAAATATAGCAATGACAAATTGCTTTTACTTTGTGGTGGGACATTTTCTAACTTATTGTGCCTTTTTAGTTTTCTTCACAGCACACCATACTATGCAAAATTGTCGTACATTGGGTATGGACACATATATTGAGTGAATCTTTCTCTATACATTGGTATAATTATTTACTTTTAAAGATAGCCCCCCATTTTTATTATGATTTAGAAAATGAAGACCATGTTTATTTTATTTTTCTTATATATAAATCACAGAAAAATGAACTTGTATAAAGTAGAATCCCAAGAAATATCATTGAATGAAATGAACTTGCAATAGTAAGATAGAATCAAAAGCATATCTGCATCAATAAATCATAATGTGTTTTTCTCAGAGCTAGTTTTAAAAAAAAGTAAGATTTGCTTGGAAGCTATGATTGAATAATTTTTCAAAGAGCCTTGAATGCTATTATAACAAATTAAAATCTTATTTATTTATTTGTTTTGGTGTGTGTATGTGTATGTGTGTGTGTGTGTGTGTGTGTGTGTGTGTGTGTGTCTTTCTGTCTGTTCCGTGTGTGAAGGTACCTGAAGAGGTGCCTGCCTCAGAGAGGATACAGTGGTGAGTGGGAAGGGAAGGAGAGGGACATAACTGGGAAGAGTTTATGGTGGAAAGGCAAATAAGATTAAAACATGTTGTATGAAATTCTCAAAGGACTCAGTTTTTTTTAAAAGAGAAAAACATAAGGATCTCCAGAGGAGTGGCTATTTTTATGTAAACACTAGGTAAGTAATATTATGCAATCAATGATGAGATGGAAGAGAATAGATATACACCTATAGTCAAATTTATAGAATTGATTTTATTTTTATGGATATCACATACAAGGTGAGTAAGTACATATGGACAAAGACGGTAAGAATAGAGTCAACAGTCTTAATGATTTAGATAGCAGCTTGGATATGTAGTTTGGCTCACACAGATTAAAACACTTCCATCAGCTGCTGGTAATTGTCCACAGACTTCCAAATAGTTCTCTGAAGAGCTAAGTATTTAAGGCAGTGATTGAAGTCAATCCATCTAGATGCAGTCAATGTACAATTTGCGCAGAGTGAAGGCATCTGCCTCCATACAGAATTAAAGAAACAGGAGGAAAATAATGTTTTGTCTTAAAAGGTGCAAATGAACTCATCACACATAGCCAGCTGCGTATTCCTCTAATTAAAAGAACAGTGTTTGAAACCCTTAAGGTTGTTAAAGCCAAACCACACTCTACAAAACTTAAATGTAGAAAAATCAGCAGATTCGTGTAAACAAGAACTTTTAGTGAAAAGTTTAAAAAAAAAACTTAGTTCATAAAGCTTGAAAAAACACAATAAAAGCCTGTTTGGCAATGTATTTATCTAAAGCAAAGTGCTAAAATAGCTTTTCCTCAGAAAGAAAACCCAATGATTCTCAGTAAAGAATAGCACTGGTTCTTTTAGATTTAGCCTCGGTGGCTGAAAGAAATAAGAAGGTTTCAGAAGTTAGAATGGATTTTGTTGTCTCTAGATCGACATAGGAAATGGCTTCATAGGGACAAAAAAAAAAAAAAACAAGAACTTTGAAAATACATCATAAGGATCAATTATTTAAGACTAGTCATTCAGCCATAGGTCTAGAGAAGTCAATTGCTTGGTAATAAGTTATCTTTGGGAGAGGAATGAAGGCAAGGTGGGTAAAGTGTTTTCTAAGCAAGCATGAGGGCTTGGATTGGAATTGCCAGAACATATTAAAAATCAGGCATTGTGTAGTGCATGTACCTAGGGAGCTTCCACAGTGAGATGGGGGGAAAACAAAAGAATCTTTAGAACTTGCAGACTATCCATCGCTGTATATATAGACCAGGTTTCAAATAAGGTAAAATGCAAGGATCAGCGTCTATGGTTACCTTCTGACCTCCACATGAATGCTGTGGCATGAACATACCTGCTATGGCATGCACATATCCACCTCCCCCACCTTTCTCTCTCTCTCTCACACACACACATACATACACAGACACAGACACACACACACACACAAATACACACAATAAGCAAAGATTTTTTTTTAAAGTGATGGTTTAGTCAAAGTTTCAGAACCCGTTGAAGAATAAAAAGCAGGTCTTTACAAAAAGAGTATCATATTCAGAGGCTGGCTTTGCCTTTTAAAAAAGACTTTTCCAGTTTAGTGAGAGGCGTTCTGTGTGCTATTGGGAGCTGGACACAAAAGCATCACTGACTTGCTATTTTTCCTCTATGTCAAAGTATTTTTTTTCCTGTTTAGGTACTTCTACTTATATGCTATTAAAAGATTAGGTGGGAAACAGGTGACACATTTTCATTTTGTTAAGAAAGCACTCTGCTGAAAATTCCAAAATACTTTTGTGTAATTGATTCAAACAAAGACAACCATGAGCAGCTATGAAGATGTAGCATGGTTAGTACCTGGAGTGAAAAAATAGCACACAGAAAATGCACAAGGGCCATCCTCCCATGGGGCATGCTCTGCTCAACATTTTTGGTCACTGTCTGCCTGCTGACTCTTTTGCTGTGCTGGAAAAGGAAAGGACAGAGAATACTGTTTGTGTTAGGAAGAGGTCGAAGTGGCACTGGCCACAGAGCATGAAAGCATCGATAGATAGTTTCCTTTATGTTATATTTTGGGATTTGTAGAGAGAGGTTAGCTGCATCCCTCATGGTAACCCGAATTTAATCATTCATATATATATATATATATATATATATATATATATATATATATATGATGGTCAGAAACATAGATGAATAAACATCGGAGGGAAACTATTTAGCCTCATTTTTTTTGTTTTCAAAGCATTTGATGCAATATATCCCTAAGATATAAAAACATGACAGCTAAGATTTCAGGAAGAACACAACAATAAATGTTCTGTCTGTATATTTTGGAGGAAAAATACACACATCACACACACAAAAGCTGGAAAGAAGGCAGAAACGTGATTCAACGCTGTAAGACTGTTCAAACAATGTCACCATGAATCTGTCCTCCCTCTCTGTTATTTATGATATGTTACTACTGTTGTTATTTTCTATGCATTTATTGTGCTTTTATATTAAAGCTAATGACATGCATGATTAGGCTTATTGTATATCTAATTTATAATTTCAGAAGAGAAATAATAACATATGGGAGCTACCTGACCCATCATTATTTAGAATACTAAAAGCCTGTCACTCAGCAACTAATTAGACAGGAACTTACTCAGCTGACCTCAGTTTCTTTGACTTTTCCATAAGAATTACAATAAAACAAAAATCTTCAACTGTGATGATTAAATGATTCCTTCTGCTTTAGAGTTTGTTATATAGAAACCATCCATCGGTATGGTTGAAACCATAAATACAAGAGGAGTCAGCTTCTCCCCATGTTTGGGTTATTAGGAGTCAAACTGTTTCTGTTTGAGCAACACGTTCTGCTATGTCAAATACCTAGGAGACCAATGTCCAGATGCCAGAGCAAGGCTTCTTCTGTGTCAAGGCCCCTGGAATCATAAAAATCTGAGCATAATGCTCAGAGTCATAGTTAAAAAATAAATAAAACAAAAAGGCAGTATTTAGACTGACCAAGAAGTGTAAAACTGTTTCTATTTCAGATCAGATGGAGGCTGTCAGGGAACAGGGGGGAAATGATGAAGGAAATAGGAGATGGCTCCTCACAATTGCTTCCATCCCACCATTTCTGGAGCTTTCTCTTTTGGGGTTATTGCATTCTTTTCATACAGTAACCTCCAGTAAGGGTGTCTACTCCTCATCATCTCAGAATCACACTCTAGCTTTGGTATGTCAGCATTGTTATGCACACATGAGATTTCACAATGACCTATGTTCTTTTAGAGTACGACACTTCCTTCTGCAATGTTAAAGAGAGCTGCCTTAACTGGATTATTCATGAATGCAGTATGAGCAAAACCATACTAATGGGTTTGTGTCTTTCAGATAGACTACAGCTTATGTAAATGAAGGCTTTAATTTCAAACTGATCGGTCTAGGTCAAAGCTGAACCACCAAATTTCGAAAACATTTTTTTCCTATATCTTTCAAATTTTGTGGGAAGCAGACATTTTTACTTCTGATTGATATCAAAAGAAAGCAGTATCATGCGATTATTTTATTCTAGTGCTCCCATCTTCTGTGGCCTGCCTGTAATCTCCTTAAGCCTCTATTGGCACATGAGATCAGGATACAGGAAGACTATAAAGCTCCACTCCAAGAGAAATGGCATGGTGTGCAAAAGTAGCTGAGCAGACTAACAGCGATTCTGCCCTTTAGGGATGTGTTCAGCTCATCTTCCTTGTTTTTAATGCACTCGAAGACTCAGCCCAACTAATTCATACTCAGAACAAATTACATAACACTCCAAGACTGACACTTCCAAAGTTCATCTGTTCTGTACTTGCTTGACATTAGAAAAGGGCAACTTTTGAAAAAGGAATAAAATAGATTTTCTCACTCTGCTGGTCATGTCTCAAAAACAGCTGAACAGGTTTTCTTGAAAATTAACTTTTAAAATAATCCATCATTCACCATTCGCCATTTCAACATTCAAACCTTTGAGCAATCAGGGTGGTTTTTTTTCTAAAGATCTAATTACAATGCTTTTAAAATAACGGTAGAGTATAAGGTGTGTAAGAATACCAACTTAGTCTCTTTTGATTGCAAAATAGACATAATAGAAAAAAAACTTAATTTTTTCACTTAATAAGTATTTTTTTGTTGGGTGATCAATCTAATGAAGAACTGAAAGAATCTTGTGGTGGATAGGCATGGTGTGATTGCAAAATGACCAGGCAGATAATCTTCATGCTATTAGTGCATGACAAATCTCATTTCTGGCATTGAGTCAATTACACACAAATTAATAATGAATGGAACCAAAAATAGGACAGAAACATTTAAATGAATTTGTAATGGACCATCAGTCTTCTTGCACTTGTGACATATTAATTGGCACTTCTTCATTTGAAGCAAATGATTCAAATCAGTTGTGTTAAAAAAAAAATAAAAACATTTCCTAACAATAAAAGTATGACTTTTAAGACACTAGAACTATACTACCATTAGGGATTCCAGGAGAGGGGGCTGTGGTACTGAGTCAAAGCCATACTTATTCCCTTTTGTCAGATTTTCATTTTTTTGAGTGTATGCTTTTAAGTTTCAGTCTAAATAGAAGAGAGACTATTCTGGGATTTTTATCTCTATGTTAAGTTCCAGACTAAATTATGATTGTGTGGTCATATGTCCAGCTCTGATAAACTATTGAATGAAAGTTTTAGGGCCCCCTGATTGTCCCAAGCAGAATTTATATATCAATTGAAGAGGCATAGAGTAAACACTGTGATTGGCAAGAATATGAAAACCAATACTGAGGAGATTCTATTTGGAAAGACTGATATATTGGTGGCATTGATGATTTTCATTCACTAACTCTACCAACTTGAATATTCTTTGGGACACATTCAAGGGTGAATCTGGCTTCTTGTTCTGAATCTGAGATGGCTTCATGATGTTTTCCCCTCAATGCCTTTGCTTTATTAAGCCCTGCAACTACTGTAGTAAAAGCTGCAGCTAGGGTACTCAAAGAGAAATGACACGTAATCATCTCTCTCAAGCAAGGCAGTACAAACCAGTCATAATCTAGATAACCCTCTAATTAACTGAAGGTACATGAATAGATATAGCTGAAATCAACAAATATGGCTGACGCAGATGAATTTAGCCTTTTTAGATAGCAGACTCACTGACCTGTGAGCAACAGCAAACAGGGAATGGTTGAAGCCATAATTTATTAGGCTTGTTTCTTTCACAAATAAAATTTTGTTGGAAAAATAGATTGTAACTCTCCTCTAAATCTGTCACTGAAGTCCAATGAAATCTACAAAACCATTTTATTTCATACTATATGATTTTGTCAAGATCACTAAGCTGAGATATATATGTGTGTATATATATATGCACATATATATATATGTATATATATATATATATATACATAGAGAGAGAGAGAGAGAGAGAGAGAGAGAAATAGAAAAAATAGTAAGAAAAGGAGATATGCTTAAAGGATCAATAAGGAAGCAAAAAGCAAATAAACTATTTAAAAATATTTATTGAGTATTTGCTTAGTGCCAGGCACTATTTCAACACTGGAGATATAACATTGAGGACTGTGAACCAGAAACCACTTTCACAAAAATTAAATTGTAATGTATTGAGACTTACAAGATATTGAACACAGAAGACAAAAACAAAACTGAAACGTGTCTGCCATTATAAAACTATAAGTACTTTGTACAGGGAAAGGCCTTCTACCCATTCCCCAAAAATATTATGCTCCAACAGACAGACCTGGAATACATTAGGAAATGAACAGAGATGATCTCAGAAAAAAAATATTACACACAAAGGCAAGAGAGAATGCAAAACTCGTAGGTAAGTATATGCATGGATTAGCTAGGGATACAAAAAGTCAGTATACGTAAAACCTAGTGAGCAAAGAAACAATTTAAAAATGGGGCCAAGGATCCAGAAAATAGTCTTATAGGCCACAGTGATAGACTATCTAAAAGATATTAGTTTAAAAAGAAATAATTGTTGTAAAGTAACACATACCTTTTCATTGTTAATTAGAACTGTTTCTGAAAAAAGAAATATGTCTTTCCTGCAATAATGTCACTCTATATAGGGCACAAGTCAAAGACCAAAGGAGTAATTCCACACAAGTCTCATTTTGAGCCAATGCTTACTCAGGGTTTCTTACAGGACTATGCGTGAGGGACTACTTACAAACTGCATTAGTGACTCAGAGAGTTGCATTACCCCCAAAAAATCTACACCAGCATGAATGATGACTAACCTCAGGGAAACTGAACCTCTTGAGCTCTCTTCATCACTCCCAGAATCTTGGCTGCTAGGACTGGTAGTTGGAAGTTTTCCTGTGTTCCATCCACCCAGTCTGCAGCCACTCAGACCCAAGTAAACACACAGAGGCTTATATTAATTAAAACTGCTCAGGCATTTGCTCAGACTTATGACTGACTAGCTTGTACACTTAAACTCCGCCTATTTCTGTTAATCTATATGTTGCCATATGTTTCGTGGCTCTACCTGTGTGCCATTACATGCTGCTCCCTGGACAAAAGGCTGGCATCTCCGGACTCAGCCTTCTTCTTCCCAGAATTCTCCTCATCTGCTTGTTCCACATATACATCCTGCCTGGCTACTGGCCAATTAGCAGTTTATTAAACCAGTATACAAAAGCATTATTCAACAGCATTTCCCCTTTTCTGTTTAATTAAAAAAGGAAAGTTTTAACTTTAACATAGTAAAATTATATATACTACAAATGGAGCCAAAATGTGGGGTGAGACTTTCCACCTAAAACCTGAGAAAGCTTTAAAAAATAAGATTCTAAAATGGAGCTAAAAACAGCTTTCTAGTTGTGTCTCTCAGGCAAGCTGTGAGCTACAATATGGTGGGTTTGCAGCAGCATGTGGGCTTGACCTGCAGCATGGTGGATTCTGCCACAGTACACAGAGGCAACTCCAAGCTATGCAGTATGCTGCATGGTGGATATAGCTTTTGCTAATGCAGACAAAGGAAGGAAGGAAGGAAGGAAGGAAGGAAGGAAGGAAGGAAGGAAGGAAGGAAGGAAGGAAGGAAGGAAGGAAAAATGTTTCTGAGCTACACACTGCTTTAATGGAGGCAAAGACAGACTGCTTCTGAAAGTTTGTGGTACACATGACCCAGAATTACCTCCACCATGTTGAAAAGCTGAAATAGGCAGAGGCAGCAGCCAAGAATGCCACTTTTCATTCTGGCCACACAGTTTAGCAGTTCACAGTCTCTCCTGGCCAGATAAAGATTATAGATTCAAAATAAGACAAATGCAGATGGGATAAACCCTAAACAGTTTACAGTGTCTGTGAAAATATATGTAGGCTTAAAAGAGAGAGAAAAAGAAATATGGACAGTTATATAAAAAAATAGATACTTTTAAAAATTAAAGTCTCTAAAGAGATAGTAAAAGTAATATAAAAAATAAGCTACTTAAAGATGGAAATCACACAGAGAGTTTGGATGTTGTCTTTGGGATTTTTTTTTTTACTACAGGGAGACATGATTGTAAAGGCTTCTGAGTTAAATCAATATATATAAAGATATCTTCATTCCAAAATTTATGTCTAAGGATATGTTACTTTGGAAAAGAGATTCTGCTTTTATTTCCACAGAAGATGAGAACCTGTGGATTGCTTCCAGGCTAATGTGGCTTGACCAAGAAAGACCTCCTGAGAGGCCCAGATGATCTAACATCCAAAAACAGCTTCAAGACAACTAGCTCAGAGAATACAACATCACAAACTATTCCAGTCAGGACTTGACCATAATTATTAATTTTCTCAGGATCTCTATAAAAATACAGTGTCTTTTATCAACAGGAAGTAGTCTAGAAAACTATGCCTACATTCCCAAAAAATGGACTATGGATGTTTGTCTTTGTTTAGGTTGTTGGTTGATAATTGTTATTGGTTGTAGTCAATATCTTTCTAAAAGAAGAAAGGGGAATATGATATGAAAATATAGGATATAGATATGATAGGATGAAAGGATGGATTGTTGAACCTACTTTTAAAGAACAACTTGTTTAAAATGTTTTACATTGCTATAGATTTTAGTTATTGATACAAATTTAAAGTTTAAAATTAATTTTGTTATACTATATATATATACATATATATACACACATATATATATATGTATTTCAACTCTCATTTGAGGTATTATGTTTATGTAACTCATTGAAATTGTGATGGATAACTAAGGATTACATATTAATAATTAGTCTTCTAAGATAGTCAAGCTTATAGTCATGTTAAATTTTCTAGGTATACATAGATATAATTCAATTATATAGGTAATCTTTAAACACTTCAAACACCTACAGAATATGGTATTTAAAATTAGACTTTCTGGACAATGAGACACATCTGCTCCTGGCAACACCAATTTACTTCAGAGAGAAAGACAGGAGTTGAAGACACTCCATATGGAGTTTATCTTCTTCTTGGAAAAAATAGTCATTTGGGCAAGAAACTGTTCTTGCCTGGACTGCTTGAGAAAATGTATTGGCTGGATATGCAGGACCCATAGGAAGGTGACCACTGAACTTTGAAAGGTGAAATGGCCCTTCAGGTTCCTGCTTCACAGAAAAAAACCTGCCAGACATTCTACAGGACACAGAAAAAAGTGACTGAGAGATTCTAGGCCTATGGGCTTAAAATGGATAGATGTCTCAACTTTACAGGAGAACTTTGAATGACTGCCTAGGCAGGCAGCTATCTCTGTCATCCTAGATTTTTGGAAGTTGCTTACAATGATCTTCCTGTTTACTTAGATAATATTATATCCTTCTGAGGTCTTTGATGTAGTTGAAAACTAGATAGTTATAATTATATTTTTCTTGGTTAAGATAAAAGATAAATTAGATAGGAAAGCTTAGACTCACAAATATAAGATGGATTGAATATTTTCTTTAAATTTGTCAAATATAAATAGACTATATATTGTAACTCTAATTCTTGCTTGATAACTGTTCTGTTATATGTAATCTTACTAGGTTAAAGTTAAAATCTTCCTTTTTGATTAGATAGAAAAGGGTAAGTGTTATGGGATGTCTTTCTGTATGCTGTGAATATGTGTTGCTCTAACTGGTTAATAAATAAAGCTGTATTGGTACTGGCATATTGCAAGGCAGCTTAGAGTCAGGTAGGAAATACAAGCAGATAGACAGTAAGAGAAAGGCAGGGTCTGGAAGGAGTCACGAGCCAGACACAGAGGAAGCAAGATGACAAGGCAGAACTGAGAAAGGGTACCAAGCTATGTGTCTAAACATAAATAAGAACTATGGGTTAATTTAAGTGTAAGAGCTAGTCAATTATAAGCCTGAGCTAATGGCCAAGCAGTTATAAAATAATATAAGGCTCTGTGTGTTTACTCAGGGGATACAAGTGGAAGAGATTTGTCCCAACTGCTGGCTGGCTTGCTGGGACACAAAACACTTCCAACCACTCAACACAGCTATCAAATTCATGAGCTAATAGTAACAAATTCAAACTAGGTAGAATTCCAGCACACATGTGTAGTGGGTAGCCATTCCAGCTTGGTTCTGGAAGTTCCAACCCCCATTGAGACTCTGGCAACTGTCACGCCTACGAGGCGGGGCGAGGGGAGGCGCCTGGGGACCCGAGAGCTGGATGGGCCAGCGCTCGCTCTGGGCGCTCTCTCGGTGCCGGGACGCTGACCAGTGCAGATTGACTGTGTAGAGCTCCGGAGAACACCACTGGACTGCATTACACCTTCCCCAGACCCTGCGACCTACCCATTACTTAATTTGTGAGTTATGCCATTAAATAAATATCCTTTTAACTACGTGGAGTGGCCAAAATAATTTCTCCAATACACATGGAAGAGAGGCTCTCCAGCCTGCACCCCTTAGTGAGGAACTATTGGCAGTTACAGCTGCTGAGGGAGGTAAAATCATTCCTTTTACAGGGTAAAGCCCGTGATAAGTTTCATTTGCTCCAATGGATGGCCCCAATGCACATATGAAGAATAAAAAAATCAGCCTTAGTGAGTTATCCAAAATGAAAAACTGTGGCATGAAGTTGGGTGGAATGCTGTAGATATTGCTCTGTATGCTGTGAAAGTGTTGCTCTGATTGGTTAATAAATAAAGTGCTCATTGGCCAGTAGCCAGGCAGGAAGTATAGGAAGGACAAAGTGAGAGAGGAGGATTCTGGGAACAAGAAGGCTGAGTCAGTCAGGAGTCACCAGCCAGACACAGAGGAAGCAAGATGTAAAAGTACCGTACCGGTAAGCCACAAGCCATGTGGCAACTTACAGATTAATAGAAATGGGTTAATGTAAGATATAAGAACTAGATAGCAAGAAGCCTGCCACGTCCATACAGTTTATAAGTAATGTAAGTCTCTGTGTGTTTACTTGGGTCAGATCAGCTGCGGGCCCTAGTGGGACTGGAGAAAACTCCAACTACAGTGAAGGACAAGTTTGGGGGGATATGGGAGGAGTCACTGGACAGAAATGAGGAACGGATGTGATCATACTTCATTGTCTGAAGTTCTCAATCATAAAAGTCACAAAAAGTCACAATTAAATATCAAATAATACTATAAATAATGTAATTAAATACTATAAATAGATATAATTAAATAATGTGATAAATACAGAGTGGCTGTGTGATTAGCTACAAATTAATACATAATTTGAGGTTTTCTTTTGATTTTTTTTTCTTTCTTTCTTTTTCCTTTTTATAAATTTTGAAGACCGATAATATAAGACGTTAATAAGAGAGAAGTGCAAGATACATTTTCCCTCTCTGGACTGACCTCTCTTTGAGTCAAGATACAAGGCGGACCCGGGTTGCTAGACTACAAAGGAAAAAACATTAGAAAGCTCTCTTTGATCCTAGTGTAGCAAAGTGCATAATGAATCACTTGTACAATGCTGAAGCCACAGGAGGGGGATTTACAATGGTACAAGGAAGTCATAGAGTCATTCCTTGATATAATTTTCTGAAAATGGTATCATCTACTCACACCGTGCTTAAGTTCATCTTAAATATAATTCCTGAGTTTCCTCCAGAGAGTATCAAACCTCCAAAAGCTGTCCCTGTAGTTTCTGCAGTGCCGTAACAAAGACAAGACACAAATCATAAAAGAGTATAGCTTTTCCCACTAACTAGATCATGGTAAGAACTACTTTAGGAGATGACACACTTCAGTTTAATCCAGTCACAAACCAACTAGTAAAACCTGTACAGAATGAGCTTATCATTTATTGTTGATTAAATTTTGTATGTGAATGGATGTTTTGTCAGCATGTGGGTCTGTCTGTGTAGTACATTCATGACTAATACCCAAGAAAGACAGAACACATCTAATGCCCTGGAACTAGAGATGCATACGGTTGTAAACCAACATGTGGGTGCTGAGAACTGAAACTAGGACTTCTTGAAGAGCAGCCAGTGGTCATAAACACTGACCCATCTCTCTAGCCCCTTTATATATTTTTATTTTAAAATAGGCATCAAGTTCTTTACACTCAAAATGTTTTCTTATATAAATTGTATGACAATTTAACTTCTGAGTACCACCTTTTCTCCTTATGAAAGAAAACTAATATGAATAAGGGGTTAAATAAAGCTTTTTTTTTTCCTATACACTGTGAGTCAGAACACTTGGAACTGGAGTTTGTTAATTCATTGCCAAAATAGTGTATATGAAGTATATAGAGCTGTCTAGGAATTTCTGAGGATTTACACAGGGAAACGAGTTCAGACTCACAAGAGCTTTCAAAAACCCTACAGGGCTGATTAGAGCCCTCCTGTTAAAAAATATTGCCTAAAGGTGAGTGCCCCATCCATTAATAAGAAATACTAGTCTCGGGACAGATTTTTGTTCAAATTCGAATGCATAAAGGTCAAGAAGAAAGGTGGGCAAATGCACAGAACAGGAGGTCTGAGAACAACAATAAAATCTGCCTGTCAAAGGAAGAAAAGACATTCATAGCAGACAGTAGATGGTGGAAATATTTGGAAATGTCCAGGAGATTCAAGCTGGAAATGCTTAAAGGTTTATGAAGGCAGCAAAAGCATTTGAAAGGAAACATTGTGGCAACCAAGAAAGGGGCTACATACTGGGGTCCAGAATCCAACAACTTTCCCAAGCCCCTCCAGCTAGGTAGGGAGCTCTCTCAAAAGTTGATCTGTCACAAATGTCAAATACCAGCAAACTCAAAAGAGAAACACCAAAGTAAGGTCAGAAAAAGGACAAAGAGCACTATTTAAAAAATCACCCTACACAAAAGTAAAAATTATTTATACTAAACCAGACATTGCAAACATTCACCCCTGAGTTAAAACATTAACAGAGATGGACCAGTATGAATATATGGGAAAATATCAAGTAGGAATACAAGGGTACATGGGCAGACGACATATCTCTGGAAGGAGAGCTCAGAGATCTCATAAAATAAGCAATGTTGTAAAATAAATCTTCCAAAGAATGAGCAAAAGCTCAAGTCCAACAATCCCCCTAAAGGTTGAACCATCTGTTATAAATTGCTCCAAAAGAAACTACTTCACTTCCTCCTGCTTCCTCTCTCCCTCTTCTCAAATTTCCTTCCTTATTTCCTCCCTCCCTTCCTCCCTCCATTCATTCCTTTCTTCCTCCTGTCTTCCATCATTTTGTGTGTTGATGATCCAGTAATATATATGCTTTTGTTATATTAAATTTAAAAGTTAATCAGTCGTTCTTCCTCCCTTGCTCTTCCTTGTGGAACTTCCATCTTCCTGTGTTTCTTGCTATTATGATTTGTAATAATACTAGGGTCGTGAAGAAGACATCCTTTTATGCATGAGTTTTTGTTCACACTATTTACTCAGGTTAACAGACAATTCACTGATTTTTTTTTTTTTTAAATACACATGTGTAGCAAGAATTGTTAGAAGGTCTTATTAATAGAAACAAACCTGAGGCCAGTTATTGGGGTAAATGGTGGAAGATCAGAGAAGTAGAACAAGCCACAGCAACCTCACCTCGCCAGTTCCTCAGCTGATCCTGTTTCCTCAGACTGGAAGCTTCTGAGTCCTCATCCAGAATGAATCTCAGCTGAACTGCCGCTCAAAACCTAAAAGCTTAACCAGCCAAATGCTTCTAGTTTCTGGTCCTCACGCCTTATATATCTTTTTGCTTTCTGCCATCACTACCTGGGATTAAAGGTGTGAGTCACCATGCCTGGCTGTCCCCAATGCGGCTTGAACTCACAGAGATCCAGAGGGATTTCTGCCTCTGGAATGCTAGGATTAAAGGCATGTGCTACCACTGTCTATCCTCTATGTTTAATATTGTAGCTGTTCTGTTCTGTGACCCCAGATAAGTTTATTAGTATGCACAATATTTCAGGGAACACAATACCACCACACACGTGGCTTTGTGTACTTTTTAATTTGTCCATTTGAATTTTGCACAAGTGTGCAGTATGTATTATGGACCAATCTTACCATTTTCAGAAGAAAACAAGTTGTCTTAAATTTCTGTTAAAAATGAATAATGTTAGAATATTTATGGAGTCAATATCCATTAAAAATAATAATGTTTCTTTAGATGTTAGGAATAAAACCTCTCCATGCCCATAGCCTTTCAGTAACCTTGGAAGCAGAAGTGATGGTAGCCATGTGTTCCAACTCTCTTTTTAAGGATGTCTGTATAACAAACAGTCAGGAAGATAGAGTGATCCATTGCTTAGCACGACTACACAGTGCATTGTGTAATTCAAATTTTCTAGAATCATAATTTAAATATCTTCACCAAGAAAAGGTAAAAATGAGGTGATGAATTTCTAGTTTATAAGATTTAAGCTTCCCATTTTGAATAACATAGTTAAACACTACATTGGATTCCAAAAGTATATGCAATTTCTATTTGCTGATTAATAGTTAAATTTAATTAAATTGTTGTCACCTATCATATTAACTGTTAACAGGATAAACCAGAGAAGTATGTAATTTTTCCTTGACAGATAAATCCTCTATTTGATCTTAGCCTTGAAATTATTTGATGGTGAAAAGAGTTATATAAATTAAGCCTCTTCATTCTTTTAGGAGCAAAATATTTGCTATAGTTCATTTATTCAGTTTTAAAGACTAAAAACTAAAACTATATACATATAATTAAATTATATGGAAATATAAACAGTTGAATAAACTACAAACACAAAATCCAATAGGTAATAAAATACCAAGGGAGTTATAAAGTAAACCACATCTCAAAGCAACAGCAAAGTAAGAATTGATTTGTACTTTTCTGTCTTTACAGAAAGAAAAATATAAAAAGATACATCTACAAAGCTGAAGCCATTGGTTAACGTCAGGGAGCAGCAGGTTGTAAGGGGAAAGAAGCAAAATTTGAGTCTTCAGAATTCTTTCCAAGTTTTTATTTGGTCTTTTGAGACACAATTTCATGCAGTCCAAACACTCGACGCAGCCCAGGCTAGTCTTTGAGCTTTAATTTTTCTGCCTGTGACACCAAGTGATGGGATAATAAAAGTGTGTGCCCCCAATCAACTCCCTTTAATATTATACCCAATTATTACTTATTTAACCACACACGCACACACATACAAAACAAAAAACAAAAAACAAAAAAAAAAAAAACATTTTATTTTCCCTGAGAATCAAACCTAGAGTTCACACAAGGTAGGGAGGGCACACTGTCACTGAACTATATCCCAAGACCTACAAATACATATTGTGTTTTGATGGAGTGGAGGATGCTAAAGGGATAAGTACATGTTAATATATATATTTAGTCCCAATGACCTGGAAAATTTGCTGTTTCCCCAAGTAATGGAATTACAGCAAGTGTACCCTGACTACCAACTAGAAGTTGCATGCTAATATACATTTATTATGATAGTTTAAGGATGTATGTGAGATTAGGAATTAATATAAACACTAACTTACATTTCCAATCTCATTAATACTATATTTAATTGAATGAATGAATGAAAGAAAGAAACTGTATAAACCAGACATATATTATCCAGCTGAATCTGCCACACAGATCAATAACTCTGTTGATCATTGTGCTTTCTTGTGTTAGAGAAATCTGGGGCTTGGGGATTTAGCTAAGTGGAAGAGCACTTGCCTAGTAAGTGCAAGGCCCTGGGTTTGATCCTCAGCTCACAAAAAAAAAAAAAAAAAAAAAAAAAAAAAAAAAAAGAGAGAAATCTGCAAGGTTGTTACCATCTCTGCAGTTTAATAGCAGTCACATGGGAAGCTTTTTGTTTAGGACTCCCCTTTTTTCTTTTCTTTTTTTTTGGTTTTTCGAGACAGGGTTTCTCTGTGTAGCTTTGCGCCTTTCCTGGAACTCACTTGGTAGCCTAGGCTGGCCTTGAACTCACAGAGATCCACCTGGCTCTGCCTCCCGAGTGCTGGGATTAAAGGTGTGCGCCACCACAGCCCGGTCAGGACTCCCCTTTAAGGACATCCATATAACAGGCTAGAGGGGCAGAGACAGTGTTTCCCTTTAGAATGCTAGTGTGATCTATTCACTATTCATGTCATAGAATAGTGCTTCTATTGAAAAGGAAAGGCTTGTATGTGTTCTGTCATAAAAGACTTGGCTTTCCTGATCTTGAAGTTTCCTCTTTTGTTAGAGAACCCACTTTTTGAACAGGTGGTACCTTGCCACGTTGCCTCATGATGAGAGAAAGTGCAATCAGAGAAACACCAGAAAAAAGGACTGAACTGCCCCTTTAGTAGTGTGTACTTGTTCACCAAACCTGAGGCCTTGGATTCTTTCCAACACAATGGGGGATAAAATAAAATAATCATATACAAGGGGTTACTAAAATAGGAAAAAAATAAACTATCTTTTTCTGTGAACCTAGAATCTCTCTTGTTTACTTGTTTGTTTGTTTGTTTATTGTATCAGAAACAGCTTCCACTCCCTCCTCTCCTCCCAGTCCCTCCACCCCCCCTTCTGTACCCATCCCCCAATCCACTCCTCCTCCATTTCTGTTCAGGAAAGGGCAGATATCTCATTGATATCAACAAAACAAGGCATACCAAGAGAGAAACCAGTGTCCCTTTGGGCTCTTCTTGTTACCTTACCTCTCTGGGTCTGTGGGTTGTAGCATGGTTACACTTTACAGCTAATACTCACTTATAAGTGAGCACATAACATGTTTGTCTTTCTGGGTTTGGGTTATCTGACTCAGGATGATTTTTTTTTTTTTTTAGTTTCATACATTTGCTTTCAAATTTCATGATGTCATCATTGTTTTAACATCAATACTCTATTGTGTAAATGTACCACAGTTTCATAGTTCTATTATCCATTCCTTGGTTGAGGGACATCTAGGTGGTTTCTAGGTTCTGGCTATTACAAATAAAACTCCTGTTAACATAGTTGTATAAATGTCCCTCTGGTATGATTGAACATCCTTTGGGTATATGCCCATGCCCAAGAGGAGTATAGTTGAGTCTTGTGGTAGATGGATCCCCAGTTTTCTGAGAAGCCACCATATTGATTTCCAAGTGGTGTACACGTTTGAACTCCCACCAGCATGGTCTCTGGCATGAGCTGTCATTTGTGGTTTTTGATCTTAGCCATTCTGGCATGTGTAAGTGGAATCTCATAGCGATTTTGATTTGTTTTTCTCTGATGGCTAAGGAAGTTGAACATTTTTTAATTGTTTCTCTGCCATTTGAGATTCTTTTGTTAAGAATTAGGTTTAGATCTGTACTCCATTTTTAAATTGGTTTATTTGGTTTTTGGATGTCTAGTTTCTTGAGTTCTTTATATACTTTGGAAATCAGCCTTCTGACAGATGTGGGTTTGATGAGGATCTTATCCCATTCTGTAGGCTGCTATTTTGTCCTATTGAGGGTGTCCTTTGTCTTACAGAAGATTTTCAGTTTCATTAATTAATGAATTCATTAATTAATTTTGGATTAATTAGTGTCTGTGCTATTTGTGTCCTGTTTGGGAAGTTGTCTCTTGTGCCAAAGTGTTCAAGGCTATTTCCCACTTTTTCTTCTTACATGTCAGTTTCTCTGGATTTATGTTGAGATAATTTATATACCTGGACAGATTAACTTGTCAACTTTCATTTAATCGTGTGGTCTTGGAGTGCTGTGTGTTTGTGTACTATAAAATAATTGAAAGGAAATAAAGTTATTAAAATATTTTCTTTAACTTAGGAAATGCATTCATAAGTGACAATCAATTCCAAAATACACCTATGTGGTTCTTTTTTGGAGATTTCCTTATAATGGGAAATAATTCGTATGAAAATTGAAACAATAAGCACACAGAAAATAAAGGAAAAATGTCTGTTAGATTATCAATTGTGCTCCAAACCATTTAAATAAACATTTTACTCAACTTTTTACCAATCTTATTATTAAAAATTGTTTGTTGTGAACCGCTTAATTGTCCTCAAAGTAACAGAACAAAAACATATTATAGAACAGCAAATTCAGAGCAATTTCATGTTTATAGTATTATATGCATGACCCTTAGATATTCAATTTTAATATTGATGTCATCTGTGATGATGTGTCAAGTAATTATTAAATGCCTTGTCTAAATTTTCATGTTTTCTGTTTAAACAAATGACAAGAGCATGCTGAAATTCAGAAAGTTTTAAGCTACTATAAATCATTTTCATATGTGAATTTTTCTTTCCTAGCTAGTTTAGAATATAGGTAAATATTCAGAAAGCAACGTTATACTACATCCACAGTATTTTTAAAGTGTTTACTTTGTAAATGTTTTGTGTATAAAACACAGCACAAAAGAGAATCTATTAAATCTATAGCTTCAGTTATTATAATAGCTAATTAAATCCAACTAATCTTTAAGATAAACACACACACACACAGACACACACACTCACACACACACATACCCCTTTGCAATTATTTTATAGTTACTGTGAATGTATTTTCCTAAACTGAAGAATGCAATTATTATACATTCTTAAGATCTGATCCTTTAATATCAATAGAACTCCTTAATTTTATTTTTATGTGTTTTTTGGAATTTCATTTCTTTTTTGATACTATTCATCCCCTTCCCTCAACCACTCTAATATCCACACCCTTTCTTCTCTAAGCATTCAACATTGTGTCCTCATTCTTTGAAGCTAGAGATAGCAGGCAACTGAGTGTTTTGCAGACACAATAGGGCTGTTCTACCCATGAATTCACAGTGATATGACAGCATACCCAAGACCTGCACAAACTCAAGTCAGACGTGTAAGATGTCCCACCCCTAGCTGAAGAGTTATTAGCAGTGAATAGCTTGCAGGAGAGGGAAAATCAGTTTTCTTTTTGGTGAGGCCCCAGTAGGCAGACCATGCTCTTGTTTAAGATCATACACTGAGTATATGAATAGCACAAATTGAACTTGATGGGTTTTTTTAAATATGATTTTTAAATCTATATATGAGATTGCTTAAGCAGGATATCTTGTTCTCTCTCCTCCCAAAAGCTGCCCTTTTAAACTGACACAATAGTTTTGTGAATTGCTAATGACACCAAAAATTTTGAGAGGAATATGATTTAATGCTCCAATTCTACAAAGAGGATCAAGAGTCTGAGACAGCTTATTTTTAATTTATTGGAGATATACTTGTAAGTTTCTTAATAGAAAACTATTCTCAGAACTGAAGAGATGGATACCTTCTTATATGTTCAAACTGATTCACAAAACTACTGCCCTAGTGACTATGAATGCCACTTATACAGATTCATTTTATTGTATTGTGTAAGTACTGTATGAATAAAAAATAAGTGGAGGAGGAGAGAAGGAAAGAAATGATATAGAGACAAAGAGATAGAAAAATAAAGATGTCAAAAGGTACGTAACATTCTTTAAATGGTTTGGAACTCTTCATTGATTCAAATTTGCATTATTGATGCAAAGTGTGGTTCCTCAATTTCAACACCATTGACAACCCAGAGGAAATCATGTTAGGATATAAGTAGTGGTGATTTAAGGTTGTCTTGTATATGATATAATAGCATATATACACAAAACTAAGGTGTCCTCTCTCCTTGTCATCTACAAATTTCCTAGGACAGGTTTCATTTCCAAGTCCATGTGTTTATTGGTACTATTCTGTTCTTTGAATTATTGTACCAGGGACAGCTGATGTTTTGTTATTATTTTTTGCTTGCTTTTGTTTTCTACATAAGCCTATCCAATATAAAAGATTTTACATCATTTTTTTTTGAGACAGAGTTTCTCCATGTAGTTTTGGTACCTGGGTACTCTGAGGGTTCAAGGCCAGCCTGGTCGACAGAGCAAGATCTAGGACAGGCAACAAAATTTATTAATTTAAATTGCAATACAAAAAGCATTTCAAAGGCGTAAAGTTTGCAATTTTAGTGACCTGTGATAACTGTTCTTGGTTGTCAATTTGACTACAACTAATCTTTACCTTTAAAGTAGGAAAACACACCATTCATCCAGATCTTTTGAGCTGGGAAAAGACACTTTTTTTTTTTCTGGATCTTGAGGCCAGTAGACATACCTTTAATCCAGATCTACTCTGGGTCACACTGTCTGCTTGAAGCCCACATAAGAAGATGGAAAAAGGAAGCTTTTGCTCATGTCTACTTGCCTTCACCTCATTAGCAAGTCCATGCTTTCACTGGCATTAGAGTCTATTTCTTTCGCACTCTAGCATATACTGAAGACCAGCTGAGACGTTCAGCCTTGTGGACTGAGCAACTACTAGATTACTGGACTTTTTCCTTCAGAGTCAGCCATTGTAGGATTAACAGGGCCATAGCCTGTAAGTCTTCATAAAATTTCTCTGTCTTTATATAAATAGATTCATTCTATAAGTTCTGTTACTCTGGAAAACCCTAACTAACACATGACCTAAGCATAAAATGTCTATCTCATGACATTTGAAATGTTTTCAGGGTAAAAACAAGTCATTAAGCTCATATCCCATATGATAAGAAATCCAGTAGATGCCAGAAAATCTTCCTAATTGTGTCAATCAATCAAAAACAAAAATAAAACTCAGAGATGTTATTAAATGGTCCATGAAAGTAAAATGACCCTGAATTGAATGTCATTGACTTAAATAAAGATGTATAATATGAATTTGTTTAGTGTCTCTGTTTGTGTGAACAGGAAGAACTAAAGTTAGAGTATATCTTTTAACCAAGTGACATGTTATTATTATAACATAGGTTTCTTCACAGCTTGATGTCATTTCGAAACTGCTTTTGTTCTTTTAAGAAAAAAATAGTCTTTAGTATGTACATAGGGAAGTTGTTATCAAATGCATAATATGCAGAAATTGTATTTGGCCATAAATAGGTGTTTACATTCTTAGTGGGTAGAGGATGGGCAGGAATTTATCATTATTCCACTTTATAAACTCTTTCAGAAAGTCTTCTCAGCGATCCAGTTTGTATATTCAGAGTACCGAGGGCTTTGTTGATGCTTGCTTCTCTTACATATTTTCTCATACTCATCTCTTCCATATAAGCATTCTCTAGTGTAGCCTTATCAGCTTACATACTCTGGTGGAGCAATGAGTTTCAGTGGAGAGGTCTGTATGGCAAAGAAGTGAGATCTTTAGTCCAAGAACCCAAACTATTGGAAGCTTATAACAGAAACATCAGCTTTTGTGCGATTCTTTGTGGTTGAATGTTAAGATGAAAAATGACTGAGGGTGTATTATTTAAATTCTGAAACAATAATCCTATGGTGTTTTAAACTGTGGTGCTGATAAAGGAGTAGAGAAATGATACAAAGACAAGAAAATTGAAAGTGCACATAGAAATTATTCTTATCTAAAGGACAGTGAGTGAAAGGAACCTTTAGGGCAGTTGCAAGTCTTCACTCCTAAATCTCCCTGCTTTAGAGCTTCTCAAAAATCATTACTTTCCCATTACCCATTTGTATCTCCTTTTTCAATACTAGCCAAAATCTTAAGCACTCTTGCCTTGACACATTATGTTTACACTCTTTCTCTTAAGAATTCCCAGGCCTAATACACGGTTCACCTGCATCCATTGCTGAACATTTGGACTTTCTTGAACCCATGCTCAAAAGACAAAGCTTTCTCTTTCCATCTATGTCCTGGCTGCCAGGATTTACATCTTGCCTGTCCTGATTCTATTTTTCCCTCTTAAAATAACAATCACCAAAGGCACTTTAAATTGTAATCTCTTGTACTAATTGGTTTTATCTACCTGACACAAGCCTATATACACCCAGGCAGAGGAATCTCAAGTGAATCAAATTGGCCTGTGGGCATGTCTGTGAAGCTTTTTCCTCCTTGATGATAGATGAAGGAGAGGCTATCAAACTAGAGACAGTGCCATTTCTGGGTGAGTAGGCCACGAGCTACATAAGGAATCAACATTTTTCAGTGGTTTGTGCCTCTTCCTCTACTTAAGATTTTGTCATGACTTCCTGCAACCTTGGACTGTGATCTGGAAGTGTACATTAAATAAACTCTTTCTACTCCAGGTTATTTTGGGTTGTGTTGTTTATAACAGCAGCATGAAGCAAATTAGGATCCCTCTCCTCCATATTTCCTTTATCTTCTTGTCTTAATTTTCAACAACTTTAATGTAAATCCTTGAGTTGAAAATGATAAGAATTTCTTGAGTGGAAATAAAAGAGAACTTAATTCAACTTAAAAAAAAAGGTAGGTCACTCTCTGAAAACTGATGCCAGGGCCCCATTGCCTAGAATAACTTCCACACAGCTCTTTGAACATAGATTGAGGTGGTATGTATTTGAAGCCTTCAACCCCGTGTTCTAGTAGCTTTGGCAAGAGAAGGTACTCTGTAGGTTACAGAAAGAGAAGCTTGGACACAAGTCTAGCCACAAAATTCTCTTCTTCTCTTACAATCTGTCCTATCTGCAAGATGTACTGGGGCAATGGTGGCTTAGAACTGGTGGGAATAGCCAACCAATGCTTGATTCAACAGGAGGTCCTACACTGCCTGGATGTCCCAGACCGGAAACTAGATTGCCCAAAGACCTAGGGTAGAACCAATCAAGACTGGCCAAACATGAATAAATAAACAAAATAGAAAGAAAGAAAGAAAGAAAGAAAGAAAGAAAGAAAGAAAGAAAGAAAGAAAGAAAGGGAGAGAGAGAGAGAGAGAGAGAGAGAGAGAGAGAGAGAGAGAGAGAGAGAAAGAAAGAAAGAAAGAAAGAAAGAAAGAAAGAAAGAAAGAAAGAAAGAAAGAAAGAAAGAAAGAAAGAGAAAGAAAGAAAGAAGGGAGGGAGGGAGGGAGGGAGGGAGGGAGGAAGAAATGAAGTGAGTCCTAATGAAAGTCTGCTATACTCATCAATTGGTGCCTTGCCCAGTCATATCAGAGAGACTTTATCCCTCAGCAGATGGGAATTGTTGCAAAGACGAACAGCCAGAAGTTAAATTGGAGGTCTCCATGGAGGCCCTGCCCTCTGAGATCCGAGAACTCCACAGAAGAGGGAGAGAAAAGACTGTTTGAGTCAGAAGGGATGGAGGACACCTAAAGAACATGGCTCACTTCATCAACTAAGCAGGGTTCACAAGGGCTGAAAAAGACTGAAGCGGAAAGCAATGGGCCTGCATGGGTCTACCAGGTCCTCTGCATACATGCTATGGTCATTAGCTGGGTGCTTTTGTGAGAATCCTAACAGTGGGATCAGGTCTGTCACTGAATCTTTTGTCTGCTCTTGAGACTTGTTTCCTCCTACTGGGTTGTCTTGTCCAGCCTCACTATGAGGATTTTTGCCTTGTCTTATTGTATCTTTTTTTTTCTTCCATTTGGCTGTCATCTCTTGGATGCCTGTTCTTTTCTCAAGAGGAAATGGATGGGGGTGAATTCGAGGGAGAGAGGAGGTAAGGGAAAGCTAGGAGGGGTAGTGGAGGGAGGGGAACCTATGTTTGACATGTATTGTAGGAGAGAAAAATCTATTTTAAATAAAGAAAAGAAAAAGTGTTTTGAATTAAGGTATCGCTGCAGTGTAAAGGTTTTAATCTCTTTACTGGTAAAATGTTTCTTTTGTTTTTGTGATGCAGAGCAACTGTAACATTCATCCTTTTTAGTGTCTTAACAGTCTGGTGTCAAGAATTGCTTCAAACCTCCCTTGCAGTCAGATCAAGCTTGAACATTTAAGAAATCAGAAGAGATGCCAGAATTGGAGGAAGCCCTGAAAGGTGATGTTGTGCATGAATGTGCATTGTTGACTTGGGTGCAGCCATATCAAGGACCTCAGTGCTCGAGTCCCGTAGGAGTGCAAGGCCTTCCCCAGGTAAGACGTAGATGGACAGCAGACTATTTCACAGGGGTTCAAGTGTAAACAACTGACCATTGTATACATTAACTGGAAACTGCTCCTTCTTCCTCCAAGATGTATGCAATCTGAAACTATTCAACTATTGACACTTCAGACAAAGACCAGATAGCTACTTTCCTCTCCACCTCCATGCTGCAACTTAATGCACACAATGAGGTTCAGGGCTATGGTAGTATTTGGTGTGCCTCCATTGGCATGTATACAAGCCACCTGACCCCAGATAGTCTGCATCCATATGTCTTTTGTTTCTTAGAGTCAGTCCTTTCCTCATTCCTTCACTGATCTTAGTCAGGGTTCCAGGACCAAGCCACCCTGGCATGTCCATCAGACTAAATGAACTAAGAGAGAGAATAATCTTGGAGGCTATTATTAAATTAAAATAAATAAACATTTTAGGTGAAGGAAGAACTGGATGGTAGAAGTGTAAGGAACATATAGATTAACTTTCTTGAGACAGCTTCTGGGGTGACATGTAGACGAATTTCTGAACAGTCTTATTAAATAAGAAACACAGAGGCAAATACAGGGGTGTGCTGTGGGATGTTCTGTATGTCAAATGTGTTGCTCTTATTGGTTAATAAATAAAACACTGATTGGCCAGTAGCCAGGCAGGAGGAAGTATAGGAGGGCCAAGGAGGAGAAGAATTCAGGGAAGTGGAAAGCTGAGTCAGAGAGACACTGCCAGCCTCTGCCATGAGAAGTTGTTAAGATACTAGTAAGACATTAGCCACATTTAGATTAATAGATATGGATTAACTTAAGATAGAAGAACTAAATAATAAGAAGCCTGACATGGCCATACAGTTTGTAAGAGAAAAAAAAAAGAAAAGAAAGAAAGAAAAAGAAAAAAAGAAAATAAAAATCCTGGCCCACAAATATTTTTAAAAGTTTAGACTTTCTGGAAAGGGAGACATGTCTGCTTCTGGCAGCACCAATTTACTTCAGAGGGGAGGATGGGCATCAAAATCACTCTATATGGAGTTTATCTTCCTCTTGGCAAAAATAGCCATCTGGGCAAGAAACTGTTCTTGCCAGGACTGCTTGATCAACTGAACATGCAGAACCCATAGAAAGTTGACCACTGAACTTTGTTTGGCAAAATGGTCCTTCAGGTTCCTGCTTCACAGAGGAAACTGCCAAGACATTCTATAGGACACAGAGAGAAGTGACTGAGAGACTCTAGGCCTGTGGACTGAAGACAGATGCCCCAACTTTACAAAAAAACTTTGCATGAATGTCCAGGCTGCCAGCTGTCTCTGTCTACTCTTGCAAGACTCCCAAAAGTTGTTTTCATCCTTCTCCCATTTCTCAGGTAATATATCCTTCTGAGTTCTTTGATGTAGTTGAAGACTAGAGTTATAATTTTCCTTAGTTATGATAAGAGATAAGTTAGATATAAAACCTTAGACTCACAAATATAGGATAGCTGGATATCTTCTTTAATTTTGCCAAATACAAATAGACTAGATATTATAAATAGACTAGATAGTGTAACTGTAATTCTTGCTTGATAATTATTATCTGAAATTTTACTATGTGAAAGTTAAAATCTTGCTTTTTGAAAAAAAAAAGAAAAGGGGAAGTGCTGTGGGATGTTCTGTATGTCAAATGTGTTGCTCTGATTGGTTAATAAATAAAACATTGATTGACCAGTAGCCAGGCAGGAGGAAGTATAGGCGGGACAAGGAGGAGAAGAATTATGGGAAGTGGAAGGCTGAGTCAGAGAGACACTGCCAGCCACTGCCATGACAAGCAACATGTGAAGATGCCGATAAGCCACGAGCCAAGAGGCAAGGTATAGATTTATAGAAATGGATTAATTTAAGATAGAACTAGATAACAAGAAGCCTGCTGCAGCCATACAATTTATAAGCAATATAAGTCTCTGTGTGTTTACTCAGTTGGGTCTGAGCAGCTACAGGACTGGTGGGAGAGAGAGATTTGTCCTGACTGTGGGCCAGGCAGGACCAGAAAAATTCTAGCTACAGGGGTGAAAGCCGCAGAGATCAGAGAAACAGTGAGAGTCACCAGCTAACCTTAGCTCACGTGGCCATAGCTTCCCTGGTCAGAACTTCTTCCTGTCAAACCTGTGCCTTTATTGCCTTGCTGTTCTGCCTTCTCATTGGCTCTTAGCCCAGCTACCTCACCTCCTTGTCACTGCCTGTCTGTACAGAACTCCAGGTCTCTGTGGTTGTTATTGGTATTAAAGGCATGTGTCACCATGCTTAGTTGTTCCCTAGTGTGTCCTTGAACACACAGAGACTTTGCTTGCCATATGATCGGGTTAAGGGCATGTGCTACCACTGCCTGACTTTTGTTTATGGCTGGCTATGTCCTCTGATCTCCAGGCAAACTTTACTTATTCACAATAAAATAAAATATCACCACATTTTAGCACAAATAAATTATCACCACAGTGACAGAAGATGTGGAGGAATATTATTTACAGAAGAAAGATTGTTCTATACTTTATTTCTCAGCAAGCAAGAAGAAATGGCATCTCTTAATTATGATGGCAATTTTCTAGAGAGAGGAACCAGTTTCATATATCAGAGTATACAATCTGTGTATTATCAAGATGAAATTATTTGAGTGCAATAAAATATAGCTAACAAATGATATATAAAATGATACCATTTATAGAGAAGCATTTTCCATTACCTGGCTTTATATTGAGAAAAAACACTATTCATCAGTGCTATATTCTATATTCTATTCTGTAAACACTTTTAGCATGTGTGGAGGCTCAAAACAGTGTGTGCTTTTATCTTCCATCAGAAATAATTAAGTACCCAAACTGATTCTATCCTGAATTTGCAGTAAGAGAGCTAAAACTGAACTTTGAAGAATTGTTCATATTTTAACTGACCCTCAAATGCTGCTATTTATTCATGCCACTATCACTGTGGGTTACCCAGTTATAAAGAATCAGCTTTATCTTCTCCTCTGATCCCTGGGGGCACTGAAAAAATACCTTCCTGGATATGAACTCAAGAGGATTCTTTCTTGCTCTAATTCTCTGTGGCTGTTGGCTTTCTGCCCAGAGGCCCCAACTGCAGGTCAGCTAGTGAAATGATCAGGTTTTCATCTCCACGAGAAGCAAATGATGCCCTTTTGCTGTATATAAACTCCCAGGGCATGTTAAACCCCATCTGAGTTAGAGGAAGACAAATGGAAATTGAAGTACTCATGTCCAAAGTGCATCACAAACAGAAAGGGTTTTCTGTGCCAGTGTCTTCCCTGTTCCTAGATAAGAAGGCGCCGTTTCGGGGAGCAATGAAAATGAGGACAACAGAACATATCACTGGCTGCTCACACTTTTAGCCACTGACTCTGTTCATGGAATTTTTCACAATATTAGTCAACCCCTCCATGATATACAGATATCTGACACACACTAGTCTGGACCAAGGTGCATGTCCAGTATGTTGTGTCCAATAATGTGCTTAAGAAAATATCCTCAAAGTCAGATATATCCACGTTTCTGTTTTATTTTATGATTGGTACTATAATCATGAGGAATTTATGAACTGCATTATTTGTTATTTTTCACAACATAAACAGGTTCCTATCACATTATAAGCCACTTATGCATTTCTGTTCAGTGCTTGCATATGCCTGCTCAGCCAATATCTAGCTATCTCTTATGAACTCTAGCCATTGATATTTCCTGGTCCCTGAATGATCATTTATTTGTCCTTAATAACCTCAAAAAATTTTATAAGAGGTTTGAAAATCGTATTTATTTTGGCTTACATTCTCTCTCTGTCTCTCTGTCTCTGTCTCTGTCTCTGCGTCTCTGTCTCTCTCTGTCTCTCTGTCTCTCTCTGTCTTTCTCTCTCTCTCTGTCTCTCTCTCTGTCTCTCTCTCTGTCTCTCTGTCTCTCTCTCTCTCTCTCTCTCTCTCTCTCTCTCTCTCTCTCTCTCTCTCGTGTGTGTGTATGTGTGTGTGAGTGAGTGTGTGTGTATTTGTTGTAGAGGTGTGTCACCATGCATGCAAATGCGGAAGTCAGAGATCAGTGATCACTAACCTGGTCTTCTTTAATCACTTCGACCATATTTTGTGAGCCAGTGTCTTTCACCAAACTTAAATCTCAACAATTGCCTCACTGACCCAAGAGCCCCTGAGATCCTTCTGTTCCACATCAAAGCACTGGGATCACATGTGCACATTGAATTGACATACCATGTTTTTATATGGATGCTGGAAATTCAAATCCAGCTCCTAATGCTTACAGTGCACGCACTTTACACACTGAACCATTGCCGCAATACCTCGGCTCACTGTTTGAGAGTATATCCATCATAGTTGAGAGGGCATTTTGATAAGCACATTAGGTATCTTGCCTCATTGCATCTGAAGTAATGAAGCAGAGAGTGATGGATACTGGTGTTCAGCTCTCTCCTTTTTAAAACTTAGTCTAAGACCACAGCCCCTCACACTTAGAGTGGGTCTTTCCTCTTCAGTTAAGCCTCCCTGGAGATACACTGAGGGGCATGCCTCTGAGTAATCCCAATTCCAGAGAAGCTGACAATATGTAATGTACATGTATAAAAACACGACTCTAAAACCCATTAACATATATAATTAATAGATACCATTAAAGTATTAAAGGGTAGTAAATCAAAAAGATTGACCATGTTGTTCTACAACTTAAAAATGTAAGACAAAACAGACAAGATTCTCAGAGTCCACAAACTAAATTACTTATTTCAATGGGAGATGTTTTTCTATGTAAAATGGTATCTGCTGTGGAATGTCATTCTGTATGCTGTGAATGTGTGTTGCTCTGATTGGTTGATAAATAAAATGCTGATTGTCCAGTAGCCATTCAGAAAGTATAGGCAGGATAAGCAGACAAGAAGAATTCTGGGAAGAAGGGCAGAGTCAGGAGTCACCAACCAGACACAGAGGAAGCAAGATGACAAGGCAGAACTGAAAAAAGGTACCAAGCCACATGGCTAAACATAGATAAGAATTATGGGTTAATTTAAGTGTAAGCGCTAGTCAGTAATAAGCCTGAGCTAATGACCAAGAATATATAAATAATATTAAGCCTCTGCGTGATTGTTTTATAAAAGGCTACAGGACTGTGGTGTTTTATAAAAGGCTATAGGGCTGTGGGTGAGAAATTTTTCCTGACCTCGGGCCATGAGGGACACAGGAAAACTTCCAGCTACAGGTATCATTTTCAATTAGCAATCTGTACTTACAACAAAGCAATAATACAAGAATAACAATGTGGGAAGATGAAAAGCTCAAGACTAAGGAACATGAAAAGGCTTAATCCCAGGAAAGGAAAAGCAAAGAAAACCTCTAAGAATATATATATTTGAATCTAAGAATCATATATATAATGAACTGTACTGGTGTGACAAGGCACCATGACCATGGCAAGTTACAGAAGAGTTAATTGAGGCTTACAGTTTTAGGAGGTTAGCGTCTACGATTATCACAACATGGAGCATTGCAGCAGGCAAAGAGACATGGTGCTGGAGCAGCAGCTGAGAGCTTACGTCTTGATCCACAGGGAGTAGCTGAGAGCTAACAAAGAATAGCAGAGGTCTCTGAAACCTCAAATTGGGCCCTCAGTCAGTGACACACCACTTCCAACAAGGCCCCACCTCTCAATTCTTCCCAAACAGTTCCACCAACTAGAGACTAAGTATTCAGGCATATGAGCCTATGGGGGCATTTCTTATTCCAACCACAAAAGGAGCCTTTATTGTGCAGCAACTATTCTAGAAAAAGTAATTTTTCTACAATTTTCCTTCTTACAGAGAATGAATCATTTTTAAGGGTAAAAGTTATAAAGACTTTCACTAGTGTTGCATAATACGCTATATCTTCCATATGGCAATATGATACAATTGAGGATTACACTGTGAGATAACTATTCCTTAGGGAAGGAACCAACAGAAAAATTTAGAGTACAGAAATTCTAATGAAATTTTAGTCTGTGGCTGAAGTGATGTAGTTATTGATGTCTGTCTAAGCTTGAAGCATCTATTTAGCCATATTAGTGAATTACAGATTATTGTCCTGATGGAAAATAGCTGTGGTTCTGGTTTAAAATGTCAACTATGAAGAAATGAGAAATGTCCAGGACTACATAGATGTTCACCATACAAGCTCCATTTGTGTAGACAGAAAGTGACTGGACAGACAATGTACATAAATGCTTCATTTAACAGAGAAAAGTATATTAGGCTCTTCCCTCAAAAAATTTCTTTCAATTGATTTTTTGGGACATTTTATTTTTAAACTTAAAGTATTTATCTGTTCATTTTTTAAATGCAATACGTTGTTCCTTTAGATGTGGTTTTGTGTTGTCTTCCTTTCAACGTGTTTAAAATTTTAAGCAAAGTGTAATTTCCAGGAGACTTTCTTATCTGATTTCTTCTATGCAATATAACTCTTAAACTTTATAATTTAAAAACAAATTAGCTCCTCTTGGCTTTTTAAGTTGGCAGATTGTACTAGAAAAAATAAAACCATCAAACTACTAAAAATTCTCTTGAGTAATCCCACCTTTCCATAGGAGGATTAAAACAAATTGTTCATCAAACTGTTTTCACACTCAATAAGAATGGGTGTCAATAAATCCAACTTAACATTACAGTCATGAATTCTTTAATCTTTGAGCTCAATTTGTGTGCACAGGAAAAAATATTTTCAGAGTTGCCTTGGGATACTCCAGCCCATCAGAAAGTATTACCTTTAGATACAAACCAATTATTCATCAGCAGAAATAAAACACAATGCTAGAACTAAACTGTTATTTCACATCCAATTTCTATTTATCTCTTGAATATTTTTGCTGTCATAGAAAAATATATTGGCAAACACACAAAATTGATCCAATGTTCAAAGGCATTTTTCAGAATTGCCTGCAATGAAAATGAATATATAAACTGTATTGTGCACTATAACACCGTTCTTTGCCTGATATAGTTTTAGATGTCTGTAAACATTACTGTGCACAGACAGGTTTCATTGTGACTTAATGCTACCATACACAGCTGCCTATTTTTATAAAACGTATGTTTAAACTTTTGATACTAATACAAAATCTCTTTTAAATGCTTACAGTTAGAAAAACAAGTAATCTCAAATCCAATCTCTTTTTTTCCTAGCCTCCTATTTACTCTTTCTCAAACCAATTTCTCACTGCCAGTTTGCAAAGCCACTCCTTATTATAACCGAGAAAACTATTTTTTTTCATTTTTATCTTTACAGGCATCACAGCATGTTGTCAGTCACCAAAGGTATTTCCTGAATGTTTTGTGATGGAAAAAAAGAAAATAATGTTGGTACTACTTATGGATATATAGATTAGTATCAGTAAGTGTAAGAGAGCCCAAGGAAACTCAAGGTCTTCTGTTAGGTGTTCACTGTTCATCTTGACCTATATGAATCAAATATCAATTGCAATCAATGCCATGGTTTGATCAACCTTTATTCCACTTCATGCACTTCTGCACTCACACTGAGCATTCTCCCTTACGTGAAGAGTGTTACACCCTTCGATAACGATGTATTTTGCCTTTGGTATATTTTATTCTCTCAAAATAAATTATCTCCTTCTCTATCTGTCCCACACCCATCAATTTCAAAAACAAGTTGAGAGTTAATCCTAGTGACTAAAATGTTTCCTAAATCTCCTTTGTGAGCCATTGATCCCTTTTAGTGGACTCCCCAGGTGCCGCTTTATTTCCTCACTTACATTGATATTTAAATTATGCCACAAAGCTAAATTTTCACTAAAATTAAAAGTGAAAATAAAAAAAATGACATCTAAAATATCAGTATTATAAAGGAATTATTTTAGATGAATTTATTATTCATCACTAAATACATAATCAGCAAAAGTAAGGCAACTTGTTGTTTTGTCTTTTAACAACAAAGTAGACTGGAAGGGTGAGAAAAAGTAATCACTACTTTATGCTAGTATTGAAAAGCTCATGCACTAATGGAAAAGTGAGAAATAAAATTTCTTTGTACACATTCAAAGCATATAAATATGTATTTTTTCAAACAGTTATTTTCTCGGGACATTGAAATTCCTGGTACTCAGGGAAACTAATATTAGCATATCAAAGGGTAGAAACCTGTTTTATTTATTTATTTTTATTTTTTCCAAATTACACTAAAGCATTCAGAAAATGCAATCACTCTTCTAGGCAAAATCAACAGACATGAATCCATTGCAACATGTAAAGAGAAATTCTGAAAATAAGTAAATTGAAGGACTCCCATTTAAAATGAGTTATCTAGTGAGGGATAATGTAAATAGAACACTAATGGGCTTTATTTTGTTAGAATAGTTCTTCTAATACACACAAAGAAAAACTAAAATTTATTACAACTTAAACTTGTCAAAGACACACCATAAGAAGTACAGTATTGTGTGTCATAACAAACACTGAAATATGTTGTACTGAGAAGGTTGGTGGTTAAAGCCCTAAACAGTTCACTTAGACTGAGAGAATAATATTACTTCATCAGACTAGATGAGGATTCAGCTGATGGGGAAGAGCTGCTGCTTTCCCTAAGAATGGGGAAAGGCTGATGATGCCAAAAGTATTAGTTCATGCCTCAGAGCTCCCCATCGCCTTCCTGAATGTCTGCTTCAAGGATTCTACACTTCCATTTCCATCCTCACTCCCCAGGTCAATGCAAGTCATTCCTTATAATGAGGAACTTGGTTTGTTTTTGTGTTTCTATATCCTGACCATAATTTCCCCTCCCTCCTCTACTCCCAGTCTTGTAGCAGGAATCTTAAATGTTCTTATTAATAAAATCAAACCCAAAGCCAGTTATTGGGGTAAATGCTGGAAAATCAGAGAAGCAGAACAAGCCACAGCTTCCCCACCTTGCTAGTTTCTCAGCTGATCCTATTTCCTCAGACTGGAAACCTCTGAGTCCTCATCCAGAATGAATCTCAGCTGAACTGCTGATCGAATGCCTGAAAGCTTAACCAGCCAAGAATTTCTAGTTTCTGGTTCCCACAACTTATATATCTTTCTGCTTTCTACCACCACTCCCTGGGATTAAATGCTTGCTTTCTGGGATTAAAGGCGTGAGTCACCATGCTTGGCTGTACTTGAACAGATGGATTTCTGCCTCTGGAATGCTAGGATTAAAGGCGTGTGCTACCACTGCCTACCCTAAGCATCTAGTGGCTTTTCTGTTCTCTGAATAAGTTTATTAGGGTACACAATATTTTGGGGAACACAATACCACCACATTTCCTCTCTTTTTGTCTAAAATTAAAAAAAAGCTTATAACTAATACAAGAATATCTAATAAGTATATACAGTCAAAAATTACTTTAACAATGTCTAGTCCATTAACATTTGACAGATTCAGACAAAAAAACTCCATTAAATATATTAACAATGTCCAGTCCAGTAACATTTGATAAACTCAGACAAAAATTTCATTACTTATCCTATTTAAAACAAGTAATTCCTTTTTAAAAGTATTTTTTTTCTTTTCATAATAGATTCAGTAATCTACCTTTTGTCATTTTTATATCTCCCTCTTTTTCTTTTTAGTGTAGATTCAGTGATCTACCCATTTATCCTATTATTTCTTTATCTTTTTTCTCAGAGTAGATTCAATCTACTTCATACTTCATATCTATTTTCTCTTTTTCTTTCTTTTTTTAAAGAAACCTCTGAATCTAATCCCCTTGTTCAGCTTTTTTTCCTGACCATTAACAACCAACAACTTGTAACCAACCATTGTAAACAATGACAATATCCATAACTCATTAAATGACGAAAAACTACCCACCCCACTTCTAGGGAATGTGGGCATCTTTTTCTTAAAGTTACTTCCCACTTTCTAGAGGTGAAGACATCTTTAAGGAATCCTGAAAAGAAAATTTTTTGGGTTAATTGTCAAGTACTGTATCATTTGTCCAGTCGCTGCAAAATGAGAAAGTGCAGGGCTTGTTTCAAGTCCTTGTTCAAGTAGTCTGTCAGGCTCGATCATCTCAGCTAGCCATCTCAAAATTGTCCTGAGCAGTTTGTAGTCCAAAGTCAATCTTTCTGTGGCGTTAATCAGCTTAATGGCTTTATCATAGTCCTTTTGAAGATTTCAAAGTCGCTGTTAGGCATGGTCACGGTTCCCTGCAGACTTTTTTTTTTTTTTTTTTTTTTTTTTTTGGTGCCTCCTCTGTGGTTTGGAGTAATCACAGTCTGATAAATGTCTGTCTCTTGAAACCACGAACGTTCTTCCCGAGAAGAGAAAGAAGAGAAAAACTTCACAGCACTTTTTCCACACCATTTGTCTTGCCAAACTTCTCTGACCCCAGATAAGTTTATTAGGGCACACAATATTTGGGGAACACAATACCACCACACAGTCCCTCTCTCAAAACTCAACCCCCCCACCCCCTGCATTCCAAACTTCCTCCTCTGCTTCTCTTCTGAGAAGGGCAGGTCTCCCATAAATATCAGCCAGCCATGGTATATTAAGTTGCAGTGAGACTAGACACCTCCTCTCCTATTAAGACTGGGCTAGGCAATTCCACAGGAAGAAAGGGTCTCAAAAGCAGGGAACAGAGTCAGAGACAGCCCCTGCTCCCACTGTTAGGAGTTCCCCAAGAAGACTAAGCTTCACAACTGTCACATATATGCAGAGGGCCTAGGTCATTCCTGTGCAGGCTCCCGGGTTGTCAGCGCAGTCTCTGTGAGATCCTATGATCCCTGGTTAGTTGATTGTGTTGGTTTTCTTTTTAAAAATGTTTGTTGCAAAGTCACAGAGACCATAAACTTAAAAATATGTGGCTATTCAATTAAAGCCCATTGTGTGTGTTTTCTTGTGTTGTCCTTGACCCCACTGACTCCTACAGTCCTTCCTTCCTCTCTTCCACAGGATTGCAGGTGCTCCCCCTAATGTTTGACTGTAGATCTCTGTATCTGTTTCCATCAGTTGCTGGGTGAAACCTCTCTGATGAGAATTGGACTAGGCAACATCTATGAATATAGCAGAATATCATTAGGAATAATTTCATTTCATTAACTTTTTCCCCCAGTCTTATTTAGTTCTATCCTAGATCTCTGGTCTATGCCTCCTCTGAGTCCTGGCCCTCAGGGATGAGTTTCCTATTATGAGATGGGTCTCAAGCTGGGCCAGTCATTTGTTGGTCCCTCCCAAAATTTCTGTACCACTTTTACTCCAGCACATCTTGTAGGCAGAACAACCTTTAGGATAAAATTTTTTTGGCTGCATTGGTATCCCAATCCCTCCACTAGAAGTCTTGCCTGGTTACAGGAGGTGGCCAGTGCAGGCTCTATATCCCCCATTGCTAGGAGTCTTGAGTAGGGTCACTCTAATAGATTGCTGGAAGTTTCCATTGCACTAGGTTTCTAGCTCATCCCAGAGATGCCTCCCAAATTCCAGCTGTCTCACCCACTACTCTCTCCCTCCCCCGTCTCCCCGCCACCTGATTCCCCCTGTTCCCATCCCCATGCCCCCATCCAGACCCCTCCTCTGTCTACTGGCCATATCTATTCTATTTCTCCTCCTCAGTGAGATTCATGAGTCCCTTCTTGAGCCCTCCTGATTGCTTAATTTCTCTGGGTCTGTGAATTGTTGCATGGTTTTCCTTTACAGGTAATACCAGTTGTAAGTCAGTACATACCATGTTTGTCTTTCTGGACCTAGGTCATCTTACTCAGGATAATTTTTTTGCAGATTCATCCATTTGTCAGAAAATTTCATGTCATTGTATTTAACAACTGATTAATACTTCATTGTGTAAATGTACCACATTACACTATCCATCCATTGGTTGAGGGGCATGTAGCGTCCATGGTCCAGGAAACAAGAGAGACGGCGCATCCGGATCTCGGGTCTTCAGGGTCCTCTCTTGGCCTTGCCTTGTAGGCGTGACAGTTGCCGAAGCCTCAATGGGGGTTGGAACTTCCAGATCAAGGTTGGAATGGCTACCCACTACACATGATGTTAGAAGGGAGAAGCAGTAGCACTATGTTCTGAAGGGAGGGGAAATATTCCATCCTCCGGGGAAACTCATTAAGCCCCAAGTCTCTGAAGCTGTCCAGATTTACCAGCAATCTCCTTCCTCTGGCATATATAAGCAGTGCAGCCTGCTAGAGCTATGTTTAGAGAAGTTGAACAGTCTGAAATAGGCTCAGACTAACTGAGCCACCTGGAAAAGATGTTGTCCAACCTCTTGAGTGGCATGCAGGATGTGCCGTGACATACAGCTTCTGGCTTTCATGAGCTGCCACCCCTGCTGTAGTAGGCTGTGGTGATGCAAATTTCATTGCTTCTCTCTGCTCCTGTAAGTAACCACTCACACAAATTCCAGTAGGTAACCTTAATACAACTCATGGTTCACCAAGTCAGACTTCGGTGGTGGCTTACATTGGTCTCCTCTATTACTTTGGTTTGTCGTCAATGCCTATCTTTAGTGATTCTGTGCTTGTTCACATCTGCCCAGGAAGAGTGTCATACAACATGAGCAAATTCCAAATGATATACGGAATTCATATTTTCACTTATTATGTCTCTCATTCTTTTTAGCAACACAAAGTCGGTTATTTTAGATTTATGAGCAATTAACACAAGTTAGCTGTTCTCTTTTTAGCTTTTTAGCTTTTAGGTAGCTACAGATTTCCCATACACTATTTTGGCCTATTGGATGAGTAATCTACCACAACCAATTTTTTTAACTCCCTCTTTTATATCAAAACAAATTAGCCTCCTTTTGAATTAATATATCTCGGATAATTGTTCTCTTTTTCTGCATACAGTCTACCTACTCTTTACTCTAGCAATTGGCTGTGTGCAAAATTATATAAAGTCAGTGAATGAGCATGGCTGAAGCTCAACATAAAGTATGCCTGAATTTTTTTATCTCTTTGTCTCAGTCTATGTTCTCATGCCTTCCATAATTTCCTTTGTCTTATGTCCTCATAATCTTCAATATTGCCCTCAATCTTCATATTCATTACAATGTCTTAATAATTCATTAGTGTGTAGCTTAGCTCCCTTAGAAACGTCTACAATTATCTTTAAATCTATGCAGTACAACTCATGTTGAGACCATTATTATAATTGTTGCTTAATGTCTTTTGTATTAGATAGACCATAATGTTTATGGGTTCACTCTCAGATGTATTCTCCATTGGTTTTGGAGGAGGTGTTTTTCACTGTGTAATTTCAGAAGGAAAGGGCCTTCTATCATTAACTGTGGTACTTGTTGTGTTGCTATGGAGAAAATGTTTGTGTGACTGACTCCAAGAACAACCAATAGTTTATTACTTCTACTAAGTAGGCTCACCTTCTATTCTGCTCAAGTCACTTACCATTCTCCAGAGTCTAGCAACTATTGTGAATGTGACAACAGGTTAAATATGCCTTCTGTATTTTCTACAGCTAGAACACAGTGTGTGGACTGAGGCTCATTTTTTGACACTATGTATGCTTGTGACATCCATTAATACTGCTGCATGAAATCGTTAAGCTATTCATTTTTGCTACATGGTAGTATCTCCTTGTTCATATATCTCAAGCTCATTAATCCATTTTATTGATGATAGACATCTAAACTCTTTGTAATTTGAGTATTAGCAAATATTAGACACATCATATCATGAAAATATGTACTTCAGCATATACCTAGAAACAGACATGCTGGATAATTCGAGCATATTTATTCTCTATATTCAACATAAAAAAAAGTTTTGGAAAGTTGATGAGTTAGTTGACATAAACCAAAGAGTTTCTACAAAGAGAAAGTTTCAGCCTGAATATTTTTATCATCCAATTATTTAGAATAGAGAAACGGTGTAGTAGCTAAGCGTGTATACTACTCTTAGAGAGGTCCTACATTCTACCTCAGCACCTACATCAGGTGGCGCATAAATAACTATAACTCCAACTCAAGGAGATCCACTACCCTCTCCTAATCTATGCAGGGACCTGCACACTTTTACAAAACTCGCCCAAAGACACATACACATAATTAAAAACAATTTTCAAAATGTTTTTTTAAAATCCATTTTTTGTCTTGATTTATATTTCTTGAGGATTGGCATATCTAAGCAATTTCTCATATTTGCAGTTAGCTTGCACACCATATTTTATCTCAGATATGCTCATTTTATATATAGTTTACACTAAATCTACTTTTGGTACCTGCTATGGGATGTTCTGTATGTTAAATGTGTTGCTCTGATTGGTTAATAAGTAAAACACCGATTGGCCAGTAGCCAGTCAGGAAGTATAGGTGGGACAAGGAGAGAGGGGAATGTTGGGAGGTGGAAGGCTGAGGCAGAGAGACCCTGCCAACCAACGCCATGACAAGCAAGATGTAAGGTATCGGTAAGCCACAAGCCATATGACAAGGTATAGATTTATAGAAATGGGTTAATTTAAGAGTCCTTTGTTTTGGATGAACAGAAGTTTTTAATATTAACATAATTCAATGTATTAATCTCTATTTGTTTTCCTTAAAAAGTATTTGCTTGGCAAAGGTCACAAAGACAGTCTTTTGCTTCTCACTCCTAAACAGGATATTTATACCACCCTCTCTAATCTCAAGGATTGTGAAAAAGAGAATGGAAAAATGTAAGAGCTTGAAGATGATATATACATGCTAACTTTAGGACATGATGCAGCATTGAAAACATGATCTCATAGTGAGTGTAGTTGCCTAGAGTAAACCAGAACAAGACTGGACCTGTAGATAGTTAATCACAGATCAGAGATGGGCTAATAGAATTCTGTTCCTTCTTGCTGCCCTATTGACAGTCCATGCCTCTAGGAGAAGGACAATCCTTGTCTTAAGTTAGGTACTAAATAGCCTACCAGACTTCAGTCGATAATTTCACACCCACAGCCATATAGATAGTTCTTGTTAAAACCAAAAGATCTCAAAACAAATAAAAAAGGCTTGAATATAAGGACAGTATCTCTATGGAAAAGGGGAGGTCGAGGTCAGGATAATGGAGGTTGCGGGACAGAAAAGGGTGGTGATTGGAAGTAAACAATGCACTATGTACATGTATGACAATTTGAAAGAACACATTTAATTTTTAATAAAGCTCTACTCATTTGCTTTTAATGGTTAGATTTCAAATCTACCTGGAATTGATCTTGATTATTACTTATGTAATATGATACAGACTTTGTCCTATTCTCAGACATATTCTCAACACTCAGCAGTAGGTATTTTATTAAATTTTTGAGTACAAAATTTAATGGGTGAATAAAAACAAATTTGAATTACTCTAAAATATAAATTATGAAGCATAATGCAGGCAAGCAGATGGGTGGCTTAAAATTCTATGCCCAACTAAATTATCCTTTTTATAATTTGAATGTTACATCTTCATGTTTTAGTTTCCACTGTAGTCAAAAGATTTAATGCATGTTTCTGAACAATGAGATACAAGAAAAGGTCAACAGCTGCCATTATGTTATGGACTATAAGCAAATAGGTACTGAACTATGTTGTGACAAGAATGACGACAGAAATCAAGAGCATAATGTATAGGAAGAAAATGTCTAAATACAACAGAAGATCTGTATCTTAGCAGCCTTATGGAACACTTATATTATACATTCTTTAATTATGGTGTCTTAAAATAAATCAATCCTGTTGAAGCCCTTTAGATTCTCACAGTGTCTTGAAATAATTAATGAAAAAAATAGTATTAACAGAGATAAATATATTAATTTTTGTTGTTTTTTGTTTGTTTATTAAATTTTTTGTTTTTACATCCCAACCAAAGTCTTCCTCCCCTCTCCCCTTCCCAGTTCCCCCCCGTCAACATCCCCTGCTCCCTTTACTCTTCCACTGTTTCTCTTCAAATACAGGTTGGGCTCCCATAAATATGAACCAGCCGTGGTGTATCAAGTTGCAGCGAGACTAGGCTCCTCCTCTTCTATTTAGGCGGGATGAGGCATTTGGCAGGAGGAATGGGTCCCAAAGGCTGGTGAAAGAGTCAGAGTGCCCCTGCTCTCACTGTTTGAACTTTCCAGAGTCTCACGGGAAAACCAATCTACACAACTGTCACATATGTGCAGGGTGCCTAGGTCGGTCCCATGCACACTCCCTGGTTGTTAGTTCCATCTCTGTGAGACCCTAGGAGCCCAGGTTAGTTGAGTTTGTGGTTTTCTTTTTTAAAAAAATGCTTGTTACAAGGTCAGAGAGTCCATAAACTTTTAAAATATGTGGCTTTTCAATTAAATCCCATTGCGTCATTTGGCAACACATGGGAATTTTATTTTCTTTTACATCCACAGTCAAGAACTTCCTAAAGGGAACTATTTAGGAGACCTAGATATAGCTCTTGTGAAGTCACTATGTTTCAAAGAATTTATTTTCTCGCCCACAATGAATGTTTCAGGCAATAGCCTGAAAACGCTCTCTCTCTCTCTCTCTCTCTCTCTCTCTCTCTCTCTCTCTCTCTCTCTCTCTCTCTCTCTGTCTCTCCTTCCCTCTCTCTCTGTCTCTGTCTCTCTCTCCTTCCCTCCCTCCGTCTCTGTCTCTCTGTCTCTGTCTCTGTCTCTGTCCCTCCCTCCCTCTCCCTTTCTCCCTCTCTCTCTCTCTCTCTCTCTCTCTCTCTCTCCTTCCCTCCCTCCGTCTCTGTCTCTCTGTCTCTGTCTCTGTCTCTGTCCCTCCCTCCCTCTCCCTTTCTCCCTCTCTCTCTCTCTCTCTCTCTCTCTCTCTCTCTCTCCTTCCCTCCATCCCTCTCTGTCTCTCTCTGACTCTCTCTCTGTGTCTCTGTCTCTGTCTCTGTCTCTGTCTCTCTCTCTCTCTCTCTCTTTGTTTTTCTTTTGAGACAGATTCTCTCTGTTTAGCCCTAGCTATTCTGGAACTCTCTCTGTAGACTAAGCTTGCCTGAACTTACAAAGGTCCACCTGCCTCTGCCCCCAAGTGCTGGGATTAAAGACATGCACCACCACTACCTGGTTTACCTCTCAAATTACATTGGGTTCATATGTGTTGAAAATTCTGGCCAGAATTTAAATATTAACTCTATGTAATCTCAAACTGATTAAAATAGTTCTCTAGTAAAAAATGTACTCAATGATATCATTGGAGTTTATTTGTTATCTGTAAAATAAAATAAAGAAAAAGATGTAAAAAAAAATACCCTCTTTGATATTTATTTTGATTGCAGACTTTGGTAATAATGTACCAAAGTGCCTACACAGAATCCACTAGGGAGATATCCTATCACATTTGGTTATGTGTATAATTATAGTACATATTTGGGAATGGTGTCAATTATACAACAAATTAGAACACTAAAGCAGTCAATTTCTTTCTTGAATAAGTTACTATACTGATAAAGACATAAATCAGAAATGTATTTTGTTCAAATGGTGTTTATTTGAGAAAATATAGTAGGTTACATGTAACATGTTCTGACATTCAGTTAGAATATGTTTCACCTTGAGAAAAATTGACTAGGAAGTTTAAATGTGGTTTATAACAATAAATGCTATTTATATTAAAAATTAGGATTCTTACTTTGTGGTAATAATTAAATAAGTTAAGACCTAAGAATGTTTACTATGTTTCCAAAGAAATGCATCATTGCTACATAGCTGAATGTCTAATGTTACCAGGAAGTACATCATCAATATCTTAATCACTTAATTAAAAAATGAATGGTTTATTAAAATATGAAGATTTTTATGGGAAATGTTGGACATTTTATTATTTTCATGCTGGTTCTCAGTAAGTTAATAAGCAAGATTTTGAGATTTATGATCTCAGATCCATAATTTATGCATATTGTCTTGCATTAATAAATACAAATTTATCTTTTTTTGAATAGACAATTGAATTATATCTCAAATCAGTGTAGAGTAATAGTATGCTGCATTGATTCATGTATTTGATTTGTTTCTCTGGAGACACAGACAAGTTAAGGAACAGAAAAATAAGAGTTCTTTTTTTTTAAGTCTGAAATACACTTGAGGTTGACAAAAGTACCTACTTTGGATGGCACACAAAACATTAAGAAGATGAAGGGAAATAGCAAGAAATCAGTAAACCTTTAACCAACCTTTTAAAGACTTCATTAGACACAGGAATGTTCCCAAGGTAGGGGAGATAGCAGATCTTTCTGCTTTTGTTGTTGCTACTCAGGAATAAATAAAGATATTTTATCCTACACAATGGAAAGGGTGCATGTCAGAAACCCTCGGCATGTGGTGAGGGCATCAACGCTGGATGGCTTCTAAACATGGAACTCAGTTATTTCAATATTAAGAAGAAAAAGTCACACCAAATTTTAACAGGTTTTAGAAAATATTGTAATAATCATAAATAAAAGCAATTTATGAGCTATTAAAATGGTGTCAGAACTTTAATGTAACTAAAACCTCAGGTTAGAATACCCAATGTAAAATATATATGTATAATTAGTTACATGTCTATATGTAATTATATTTGCAATAAACAATTTGGGGTATTCCTATGCAGAACAAAGAAATAATAATAGTAGATTATATTTATTGCCCATCCCACATTAATATACATCATATTTGAGTCACTAAATAATTTTGGGGTTTATCAAAATTAATACACTTCACTTAAAAAATAGGAAGGCATGCTTCAATATACCCAAGAAATATATTTTGGATGAGAATTTAGCTGTCCTCTTTATTTAAACACAATTGTCTGTTCTACTTTAACTTAAGGAAGTAAATTGCTACAGGAGTCCATCAATGTTAATAAGCTATCCTTACAGTGTGGTACAGGTCAATAGACCAATTCACAGATAATGAATGTGGAAACAATTCATAGCCAGAAGCCCCTATAAGTCCTATAGATCTCTGTAATCTGTTCGGCTGATGCACTATGGTATTTCTAAACTTCACAGTCGTTCCAAAAATTCACAATCAATTTTGTAAATAACATCTGGAATGCTATGGCTTAACAACCAAAACCACTCGATGCAATGTTGAGGGGAGTGAGTGTTGCAGACCATGGAATGTGATTCAACTTCTATTAAAAGTTAGCATGCCAGCATACAGTTACATAGACCTGTTGCTCAGACTTGAAATAACTGTGCTTCCTAGACATAGCAAATAAAGTCAAGATAATAAATAATATAGACATTCATGATGCTAGAAGTATGCATCCAAGATATGAAGGAAAAGACACAAGAAACATACTGCATTTGTTTATGCTATAGAAATAAGATCCACATTATTATTCTCTTTGCAAACACACAGCAATTCTATAAAATAAATATCAGTCATTTTATGGCTTCCTTTAACCTACATTTCATGGATACAGCTGTAAGAAGTGGAAGAATTGATTCACATTCTACCCTAAGGTAGTCACTGCCCTCCAAATAGAGGTGTGTTTAGATGCGAGGTTTCTGTTCCTCTCTGATTTTTAAGAGCTACATATCTAACTGCATGGGGGTTGGGGAGTGGGAGGTTGGTAATGAGCTACTTTGGATTTGAGCATAGTTACAACTGTGGTTTGACTTTGATGGGTAGTATTGCTTATTCTCAACTTCAAGTGTTAAACATGCCTTTCCAATTCTCAAAATTGTTGAGCATTCCAAGTTTCTAGGTCAGTTTAAGATAGACTCACTATGCTTACTTGCTTGCTTGCCTGTTTCCCTCCTTCCCTCCCTCCTCCCTCCCTCCCTCCCTCCCTTCTCTCTCTCTCTCTCTCTCTCTCTCTTTCTGTCATTTAAAAAATATATCAAAATAAACTATATTAAGATAAAACAAAAGCAGTCACTTTATATAGTTGGACAAGATAAACCAACAGAAAGAAAAGAACCCAAGAAAAGGCACAATAATCATAGATCTACTAGTTCACAGTCAGAAATTGCCCAGGCCAGCAGGGCTTCAACGGGAACTCGACCATCCTAAGGACAGAATGATAAGGATAGGGGACACAAAGGAAGACACCAAGACAGGATACTGATCAAGATGCAACTTTATCTTTCTCCAAGACGGTTTATATAGTTCTTGCAGGGTGGGAGGAGCAGAAAACCGTTATCTGCGTGGAGCAAGCTAACACAGCTGCAGGATGTTTGTGCAGGATGTTGACAGGCTGAAAAGGCCAGGGGGTTCTGACTCAATGTCCTGTTGCTAGGCAACCTGACCACAAGATGTTCTAGTTCCCTATCTTATCAGGGGGTCTGTATTTTTCCATTAGCTAGAGGGTTTGTCCTTGTCCCTGACGAGAAATTCCATAAAAACACTAAACTGGAAGCCACAGGATACAGGTACAGAACCTGATTCAGACCTATACAGACCCTGTGCTTCTTACCTCAGTCTCTGTGAATTCATATGAACTGTGCTCATGTTGATTCAGAGTTTTGTTTTCTTAGTGCTCTTCATCATCTCTGGCTCTTACAGTTTTTCTGCCTCTTCTTCCTTGGCATTTCCTGAGCTCTTAGAGGAGGGATTTGATAGAGACATTCCATTTAGGTATGAGTATTCCAAAGTCTCTCACTCTCTGACTAATGTCTGGCTGTGGGTCTCTATATTTGTTACCACCTACTGTAGGATGAAGCTTCTCTGATGATGGTTGAATAAGGTCCTGATTGCATGAGTATAGAAGAATTCCATGAAGTGTAGTTTTATTGAAATTTTTTTTAAACTCCTAATATTTGGTTATATTCTTGGTCCTTGAACTATCTAGTCTCAGGTTCTTGGTCATCCAAGCAGTGTCAGGTATGGGTTCCATCTTCTGGAGTGGGCCTTTATGTCAAAACAATTATTGTTTGGTTTCTTCCCAAGCTTTATACCACCATTGCCCTAAGACATCTTGCAGTCAGTATACCATTGGAGATAAAGAACATGTACCTGGCTTGGTGTTTACTTTACACTTGTGATAATGTGCAGAGTACCTTTCTGAACCAAAGACACTGGCGTGTAGTAGAGAAGGCTCTATGTAAGCACTGGGCCGGCATCTCCATATTCAATATAGATGTCTTCAGCGGTGGGGCCTTGCTACTGGTTTGTGGACAGAAACTTATAGTCTTGGGAACAGCCTTCTTGTTTGAGGATTCCCTTGAGGCCCCTTTGGCTGATATCCCAATTAGATGTATCCCAGTCCTGGTACGGGAAGCTTGGTTGGGTGAGAAGAGATGGAGAGTCGGGGTGCCCTCTCCCCCAATATTTGATGATTTCATTGAGACCTCCTTCATGTATGCATGTATTTTAGCTTTCTCCACGTTCCCTCACACAATCACTTCTCCCTTTCCCCTCCTTACTTGCTCCTTCCCTTCTGCCCTCCCTCACACTCATATCTATTCCATTTGTATTTCTTAACAAGATATATCTGTTCCCTCTAGTTCCTTTCTCTATACCTGAAATCCACATATAAGTGAAATCATCTTTGTCTTTCTGATCTAGGATACATCACTCAGGATGACATTTTTTTTTTCCTAGTTCTATACATTTGTCTACAAGTTTCATGTTGAAATTTAGCTTTAGTCATTTAAAGGGCTTTCACAATCGTATTTTATTCATTCTTTTAGAATTTCATACTATGTATTTTGATTATAACCACTTCCTACTACTTCCTCTAACTCCTCTCGTATCCGTCCCCACACCGTCTTGCCATCTTTTGAAAAAAACTCATCAAGACCAATTTGTGCTACCCTATACACCTGGGTGTGTTGCTATCCTGTGGATCTTAGTCAACATGCCAAGAGCCATACCCTCAAAAAGAATGATTCTTCTACCAGAAACTATCAACTATCCTTTGCCCCTAAGTTAGGAGTAGGCGCTCAGGAAAACCTGCCCCTCAGTGCTAGAATGTTGACTGGTTCAATATTTTGTTTGCTTTGTGCCAGCAGCTGGAATGATGTGAGCTCGTGTCATGGCCCTGTCATGACCAGAGGAAATGTTTTTCCTCCAGTCCTCTATAATCTACTCTTACAAACTTTCTAACAGTATAATTAAGAAATAAATAACTTCAAGCTTCAAAGCATCATGTATTAGAGGACTTTGTTGAAGAACATACATATTCCAATTACATAATGATAATGGAGTTTGCATGACTCTAGACTGGTTTCAAATGCCTGTGTTTAGTGCAATATCTGTGAGTATTTGAACATGTATGGGAGAGGGCAGAGAGGAAGAGTGCGAGCAAATGATTACCTTCCAGAGTATATTTTATTTACTTCAATTTGCATAGCTTTCCAAGATCCTTATCCACAGGAGGACTGAAAACTTAATTTCAAATGATATAAGGGTCCTCTCATTTTTGATGGGTCAGGCAATTGTACAAATGTACATAGCACATAGAGAAATTTGGAGGGCTTTTAGTCTTCTGTACTCTTAGGTTTCCAGATGCCCATATGATCCAAGCTTATCTTGATCTTTCAGGATTTGTGGCCGTGTTTCTTCTGTACAATGCTGAAACGCTCAAAGACTGAAATTTCAATATCTAATGTACATCTTTATGTATTAGATCATCTTGTGCTACTCCAAAGAAGTGTGATAGAGCCTAGTGGAGATAGCCTCTATCCAAGACAGTTTGCAAGACCTATCCCATCCGAATTTCCACAAACAAAATTTAAAAATATAACCAAATCTTTCATTTAAACTTTATTCTTTATTTCAATACTGAGTAATTATAGAACTGTCACCTTACATGAAATTTGACTTTTTAACTGTCAGTAATTTCTTTTAACTCTGCCCCATAAATATATTAGTTAAATTATTCAAAATTTGTTTTCGCAGCAATATCTATAAGCTCGGATCTGAAGTTTCAACTATAAGCAAAGTTTCTTGTGGTATTTACAGCTTATTAAAGAGATCTTGGGCGATAGATAAATGAACAGTTAAACTCACATACACCAGGAAATCATAAATGCTAAGAAAAATTAATTAATAGCAATAATAATAAAATAATAATAGTGGGTATGCTGTTCAGTGTTGTTGAAGTGAGTCGTGGAGTATACTTCATGTAGAGAGAAACAAGTGTGAGTACACAGATAATGGGAAAATTAATGCTATGTGACTCTGTGGGAAAGCATTTCTCAACCTTGTGATAAGGCTGTGCTTGATAAATTCAAGAAAGAGCCAAGGTCAGTTTGGCAGGGATTTAGTTGTAAATGCAGAAAGGGAAAAGATGGCACAAATTAGGGCAACATAATGAAGCTGTGGCATTATGAAACAAGTCTCTATAAAGCAAGGTGTAAGTTGGCACTGGGTGCTGACTGGCAAGTCTGTTTCTGGAATTGGCAGGCTGTCTTCTCCAGGGAAAGGAAGACATGCAGCTGACAAGCTTTTCCTCCACCTTCTACAAAGCACTTACCAGTGATTCAGGGTTCTTATTAGGAGTTTATTAGAAGCAAGATACAACAGAAGCAAGATCAAAATTGCATTCCTTCCAATTAATCAAATGATTTGTCCTTCATGCAACTCATTTCTCAGTTTATGTACAAACGACAATTAAAATGTTACATGACAAAGTTACTCTGTAGATCTTATACTATATATTTGCATTTTATTCATTTCATGTAACATTATAAAGTAATTTTGTTAATTAAATATTATAATTATATATATATATATATATATATAATTCAGATCTATTTCAATGTGAATCATGACCTCTGGAAACCTATTTTATTATCTCTATTTAAATACTCAATTTTCTCCTTATGCAAATGCAATTATACATATGAAGAATTTTTTATTTCCTAATTACTTTAATTTATAAAATTAAAGGCAATATAATGTTTTGGTAATTCAATTTCTCCTCATTTAAATTGTGTGGTTTTTTAAATTGTAATAGTTTTTTATTATGTGATGCATAACAAAACAAATTGGATCAGAATGTACACATATTGTAAACCACTGAATTCAACACAGTAGCTATCCATAATTTATTTTATAGTGCTCATTATTTTACATAATCATTATATAATTTAGTGTAATGTGTTATCATTTCTAGGAGCAAAAGGCAAAATATATTTCAGCAACAACTTAAGAAAATCATTACAGTATGAATCCCATAACAATCTCTTAGTGATGGAAAAATCCATTTAAAACTTGGACTTTATTGTTGAGACTTTGACTGCCAGGATGTTCATTCAGTGGCCAAAGAACATCTCGTAAGAGGAGGTTCTCTGCTGCTACCATGCATTCCAGGGACCAAACTCAGATCATTAGGCATGGCTGCCAGTGTTCTTCCTCAAGGATCCATCTCTCCAGTCCTCTTGCTCATTTATACTGTCTGATGGCTGCCTTGCCTGAGGAACCTTTGTATTCCTGAAATGTTCTCTGTAGCTCAAAGTTGTCCTGGTCCTGCAGCTGCTCAGACTCAAGTAAACACACACAGCCTTATATTATTTTTTAAACTGTGGCTGTGGCAGGCTTCTTGCTAACTTGCTCTTAGATCTCAAATTAACCCATTTCTATAAATCTACAGTGGCTTCCTGGCATCTTTACATCTTGTTTCCCTTGGCAGCAGCTCCTTTGCTCTCTGCCTTTCTATCTCTCTAGTTGGAATGTCCCTCTTAACCTCATTCTGCCTCACCATTGGCCAAACAACTTTATTTATCCACCAATCAGAGCAACACATATTCACAGCATACGAACTAAACTTTTAGAATAATGTGCATTGCACACAAATGCTCCTTTTTATCACTTCCTTGTAAAGTCTTACCAAAAATTCAGTTAATCATTTAATCAACTACTTTTTCCTTTCTGCTATAAATTTTTCTTATAATTTAAAAAATCTTGTTGTTGCCATTATAAGAATAATTATTTACTGTAAAATAAATGTAAATAGAGCACTGTGAAGAAAATAAATATGAAATATTGCTAACATGTTTAGATATGATGCCCCATATGATGCCCCATAGTAAGTAAAAACTATATGTATCCTAGTAGAGGAATTTCACTTTCATTCACCTTTATATTTTTAATAAATATATTTAATTAGCTGGTCTACATTTATTATTCACATGGAATTAGAATTACTATTTGCAAGTTTTCATTTTATATTTTAGTGTTATAAAATCATTTATCCATACCATTAAATATTTATTAGTGCAATCTGTTGACATGTTGTTTGGCCTCATGAATATCTCATCATGTGTTTCAAAATACAACACTGAAAAACAAGGAGAGATCACCACATGCTCTCGTTTTGGAAATGTGCACTGTCATCCCTTTAGCAAAAGGCTAGATGCATGTTATATTTATCTCTTTGAAATGAAGCATTTAATGGCTATAGTTTCTGTTAAAGGTCAAGAATATTTTTAAGAACCTTCATTCTTTTAAATTGTTTTTTTTTTTTAATTTTTTTTTTTTGAGACAGGGTTTCTCTTTAGCTTTGCATCTTTTCTGGAACTCATTCTGTAGACCCAGCTGGCCTTGAACTCACAGAGATCCACCTGCCTCTGCCTCTGCCTCCCAAGGGCTGGAATCAAAGGCATGCACCACCACTGCCTGGTTTTGTAATTGTCTTTTAAGAATTTTGAGATTCATTCTTTAACAACTTCATACATAATGTATTTTGATCATATTTACCCTCACTGCCTTCTTCAATCCCCTTCTTACTCATTCTATATCTTTGTTCCAAATACATTACATCATACTTTTATGTCTTCTATTTTTTTAATATAATTCATCGTTTCCCCTTTTTACTTCTTCCCTCTCACGTACCAGCTCCTTGCTCTCTTTCAAATTCATGATTTTTTTCTTTAATTGTTGTTACATTCATATATGTGTGTGTAAACACATATGTATATATTCATAAATACATAAACACAACCTGATCTGTCTGTCTTTGGGGCTGACTATTTGGTATTGTAAGACCAATTGGTGTGCTCTTCCCTGAGGAAGTCTATTTCTCCCCCCTCAGCATTCCTTAGTTGCCTGTAGTCCTTTGTCTAAGGTTGGTGTGTAAGGAGCTTTTCCCCACCACATGAGCATACTACTGGTTTTTCCTTGTTCAGGTCACGTTTATGCAGCCATATTGGTGACACTTCATGGTTGAGGCTTCTCATATTTCTAGGAGATGCAATCTCACATCAAACTCTCTGTTCTTTGGGCTCTTACAATTTTCTGCCCTTGTGTTGCTGGTATCCACCACTCTGCCTTTGATTAGTTGTGGGTTTCTTCGTATGGGTCTCTATCTGTTGAAAAGAGACTTTTCCTTGATGAGGGCTGAGAGTTATGCTATGTATAAGGACAAATATTTAGAATGTAATTAGGGATTATGCTGATTTAGTAAGGTGGTGGCTATAGTGTCTCCATGACCTACAACTTAACTAGCCCTGGGTAGCTGACTAGGTTTTCAGTATTAGGCATGATTTCTGTCTTGTTGACTGGCTCTTAAGTCTTATTTCCTTTTCTATTATTCCCCCATATCCTCACAATGGTCCCTTTTTTACATTCCTGGACTCTGTAGTAACTCCAGGTTATATACTCTGAAGTGTTAGAGCTAGGAATATCAGATGAGAGAGAGCATGCAACATTTGTCTCTTTGGACCTGGATTACCTCATTCAGTATGGTCTTTTATAGTTCCAACCATTCATCTGCAATAAAGAGTTACATGGATATACACTGATGTGCCAGTGAGTAGCATTTCCTTAAACCTATATCTTTGTTAACGCTACTTCCAAATATCAGAATTCTGTTAACCTAGTGATGTGTAAGAAATTTTGTAGTTAAGAATAGCAAATTTTCCTAATTCATTAAAACTAAGTTATAGAAAAAGAGCAAAATCACATATTGATTACATTAGTACTGATACTACACTGTTAATTCAAATTCATGGAAGAAGCAAGAAATAAATTAAATATGTGTGTGTGTTTATAATCTTGAATCTTATTATCTTATCATTTAATACATTCCAAGAAAAGTAGATTAAAATTGGAATGTGTAAATCTCAAGTCACTTGAGGAGAATATATATTTTAAGTGTTAATAACTCTAGAAAAGTTATTAAAAGTCATAAAAACAAGATTATGACTAGGAAGCATAAAATAAAATTACATAGTAGAAACAAAATGAGTTCAATAAATACAAATGTATAAATTCCCTTATTATAAAAGTCCCCATAATCTGTATTCTAATATATCAGCTACATTTCAAGTTTCCTTGGCATTGCTTCACAATTTCCTTTAAGACATTTTAAAATGATGTATTTGAAACCAATTAACCTTTTATAATTAAAAGAAAAAGAGCTTTGGAAAGAAAAGGAAGGGCCATACAGCTGGTAAGAGGAAAAGCTATTTGTCTACTTTGAAATATAAAGGGGGCTTGTGAGAAGATTTAGACAGCAAAGTACTTGTCACAAAGGCTGAAGTCTTGAATTCAACTCCTGTGTTCTACGTGGTGGAGTGAGAAAACCTAGCTCACACGAGTTTGCCCCTTACTTACACTCTGCACTATGATATATGTGCACACCAAGATAAATGTAATAAAAATGAAAACGGGGAGCATATTCTGAGAGGCCTTCCCCTTGAATTTTGAAAGCAACAGGCATAAACTGGAGAGGAATGCTCAGCTTCCTTCCTAACATATTGTCTCCCAGAAAGATAAGCCTGATGGGGCATGCGATGCTGAGTCTGCATTCTTCCTTTGGATAATACTGCCTCCTTCAAAGTGTGAGCTTGAGGCAACCTTGGTAGGTTATAATTCATAAGCCCATAGCCCTTTTACAGTTACTCTTATTGTTTTATCTTTTTTTGGAGATTTCCAGGGGAAGTTATATAACACCTAACAACTTTAGAAGAATTACATAGCAATGCCAAGACATGTATGTCTTTCTTTGAAGAAAATTTCATGTTTATACTAAATAGACCTCATGATACTATCAAGTTCTAGTGAGAGATCTTAGCTCAAAGCCCCCTATTAGCTTGTTTTAAACTCATTCTAAAGAAGAATATAGCCATTATATCTGAATTTTAGTTGGACCTTCCCTCTGAAAATTCAGTGTCTAGAATATCCATCCCTAGAACATTGGTACTTGAAAATCTCTCTCTACTGTCCTCATAACATAGAGGACACAGTAAAGAACTTGAAAAGAATCTATTAGGAGCAGAGGTGGAATCAATGGAGTAGAATAAAGAACTCATAAAAGTGTTTTGAGAAAAATAATGACAGATAAATATGTTTTCTCTTAGTTTTAGGTACACTGTACCCTAAAGTTCTACTACAAAGATAGGCATGTTAGTGTACAATATGATGGTAAGGGTATGGAGTTAGAGGTTTATACAATCAGGGCCTCATCAAGAATTTCTGAGACAGAGGTTATAGGGTGATGTAGTTGTTACAACTACAGAGAAATATTTCTAAAATGAAAAAATGGAAAAAAATAATAGGAATGAATATAATTCAGCGACTTTATCATTTCTTCATTTGCTATTTCTCCTTTTGTTCTTGGAATCAAAGTGCTGGCCCTCCTGAGGGGTGTGAAGAACTATGCAGAGTTCTATACAAATTTCTCTGGATAATGCAAATCCTTGACATTTGGTGTCTCTCCTCTCTTGATTTAACACACCCTTCAATTCAAGAGGGGTGTGTGTGTGTGTGTGTGTGTGTGTGTGTGTGTGTGTGTGTGTTCTATGTGTGTATGTGTGTTCACAAGTGATCAGCATCTTAGAATTTGCATCCTATCCACCTCAGTTTACTTACAGCATTTGGGAATGATCTGAATAGCATGAAAATCAATAACCTGATCGTAGAAGATAATTTGTTCACATTTGTGATAGAAAGGAGGAATTATCATAATGGAGGTTAAGGGCCATGTATATTTGAAGTTTCTTAGTTGACTTGGCTACCAAGAAGATTTTACTTAAGATATCAGTTCACTGAGAAACTCTTCTCCAACAACTTTAAAATGACAATCTTGTTTAAAAGAATTTTTACCTGTTTTTTTTTTCTTTTGTTGAAAATAGATTCTTTGGTTATATCTATGCGATAACAACCAAACATGACAAAATAAAATATAGTAAGATAGAGCAAAAAACTATTATATTGAAGTTGGACATAGCAATCCAACAGGAAGAAAAGAGTTCCAAGTTTCCAAAAGAATTTTAAGAATATAAGTTTCAAAATTCTAGAAGCAGTTAGAGATTTCAGTTGAGACCAAGGACTGAACCAAACAAAAGAAAGTTCCAGCTCCTTAGTCTCCCTCTCCAAATGGGAACAGGTAACAAAAAGAAAACTAAACACAATAAAATTTAAATTCTACACTTACACACATATTATGTTATCACTTTCAACCATGAGTAATTCTGTTTAATATGTGTGAGTTAGTCTCTCTGTTTTTACAGATAAGGACATGTAATTTCTACAATGGAGCAGAGACATTGAAACTATCAGTTGAGCAAATACATGAACTAATTAAGCTAAAATTGGTGCTTTGAGACTCAGTCTCAGAAGTTATTGTCTACATGTAAAAGGCACCTTCCAAATAGACAATTAAAATAATTCATTCTAGTGTTAAACTTCTGTGGATAAAAGAGTAGAAAAAAAACTTTTGGAAACTTTATATTTTAGAGGGTAAATGTATGGTTTGTCATGAATAGTGTCTTCTATATAGTCTTTTATATAGTGTCTATATAGAAGAGAAATGTGATCATATTTATTGATTACAAATTTAATTCTAATTTGGTAAACACAGAATTCTGTTAAGAATTAGATTAAGAGCCGGGCGGTGGTGGCGCACGCCTTTAATCCCAGCACTTGGGAGGCAGAGGTAGGCGGATCTCTGTGAGTTCGAGGCCAGCCTGGGCTACCAAGTGAGTCCCAGGAAAGGCGCAAAGCTACACAGAGAAACCCTGTCTCGGAAAAAAAAAAAAAAGAATTAGATTAAATGTTAAAGAATAATTCTGAATTTTTCCTGAGCTACATGAAAGCAAGTCCAAGAAGCTGGAGAGGCAGATGTTCCTTTTGAAAAGAAACATATTTTTATACCACTAGCTAGAAAGCTTTAGCATACTAAGCCTTGATAACATATTGATATTTAATTTATTTAAAGCCTTTTTATATGGAACCCTAAGTTATGGATAATTTTTTTTCAAACCAAACTTTCATCTTATCCTCAAATTCATGTCTCACTATTCACATATGTTAAGGTTAAGCAGTCTATTAAGTCAAAGATAATTTAATTATCTTATTGATGATGCTGTACCTGTCTACAGCAGTCATGGATGTTTTTCTCATCTCACCAGATATAACTGACAAGAATCCTGTCTCCTCTCTGAGGCTAAAGCATCTTTAACATGCCACCCCAGCCTCCACAGACCCTGTAGATCCTAATATCTGAACCTTTTACATTCTTCTACATTCTTCTACAATCTTCAAAATCATTTTGAAGATTACCACAGAATGTTTCATTTCCCAACAGAAAATGCTGCACATGAAAGAAATAACAGAAAACAATGTATTTGAACAAAGGAAAGACAAATAATTTTCAAATTCTTTGTTAACCGTTTTCTAAATTTAAGCCAATAAAATTCTCCTAATATTATACTTTTGCTATTTGTGAAAGATACTCTAAAATTTATTTTGACTATTATTAAGTTTCAACCAATATTTCAAATTGTAATCGAGATTGATCAAAGGCATAATGCCACTTTCAGATAGTAATAACAATGAGGGAACAGGTCATAGACGAACTACTGAAGTTAGTGATGGAAAAAAAGGAACTCGGTGGGACAGGTTATAGCTCAGAATATAGTCTCCAGTATATTTGTTAAATTTATGTTGATAAAGTAAAAAAATTAGTGAGGGAAAATGAAATTATTTTCTAAGAGGATGGGGTATTCAAGTGCTAATTCAGAAAAAAAAATTGTTTCCCCCAAACTACATGGCAAATGCAAAATGGTGTATGAAGTAAATAAATTATGTAAAATTAATGTTATTGCAGGAACAAGAACGTTATTGTTCTAAAATACAGCAAGAGTACCCTTAAAAGATGAATGGGAATAAAGAACGCTTTTCACTGTATTCGCAGAGCTTGGCTTGGTACCTGGTTGTATATCTCTGCAGGAAGTCCAGTCGAGGAGAGGGAAGAGGGATTATATGAGCAAGGTGGGTCAAAATCATGATGAGAAAATCTACAGAGACAACTGAACCAAGCTTATAGGAACTCAAGAACTTTAGACTGACAGCTGTGGAACCAGCATGGGGTTGGACTAGACCCTCTGCATACAGGAGACAGTTGTGTAGCTGGGTATGTTCGAGGGGCCCCTGGCAGTGTGATCAGGATCTATCCCTGGTGCATGAGCTGGCAAACACCCACTCACCCTTGATGCATGGGGGAGGGACTGGGTTCTGCCTCAATTGAATGTTCCAGGTTTTGCTGTCCCCACATTGGAGAACTTACCTTTTTGAAGGAGAGGATGTGTGTGAGGATTTTGAAGGAGAGTTGGTGGGGAGTCGGGGAGAGGGAGGAGAGATGAGAGGGGGATCTGTGGTTTGTATGTAAAATGAATTGAACAATTTTTAAAATGCATTTGAGATAAATATATTCACTAACTTTTTTGGAGACTGAGTTTAAAGATGAGACCCATAATCTGGGGGCCAATGCTCTCCAAGGTAGTAGCAGACGTTGATGTAACAGACACAACACTCGGGCCCCAAGAGTAAGGTTGAGGAAGGTGACATGGAAGAAGGATGACGCACTTTTGATCTCCCCCAAAATCTTGTTGCCAGTTTCTGAGGGACCTACAGGCTGACAATATGGACAAGTTTAGGCCTTTTTAAGAAATGAAAAAGTAGTTTACAGAGCTTAATTCAGGTAGTAAATTCACAAAACTGTCATAGCAGACAGAACTCCAGATGCCTTAAAACCTGATGGTACCAATTTAACACAATGTTTGTTAGATGCTAATTTTTGGCAAATTTTAACGAAAATGTTTCAGTACAAGGAGAGAACTAGACACCAAAAATTTCTTTCTGTTTTTACTGTTCTTTGGGTTTTTTTGGGTTTTTTTGTTGTTGTTTTTTCTTTGTTTTGTTTTGTTCTAGCTAGCAAACCAAATGATGGGTTTCGTGATGTGTTTGCACACATATATGATCATTACGATTTACTCTTCCCTAGTCCCCTGCTGCACTTTGTGGTGAGTCTCCTCCCTGCAAATAGTTATCCAGTCTGCTTGTATGTCACCTGCGATTTATTATTCCTTCATATCAGCATCTTGTTCCTCCCTCTGTATCTCTTCCTCTCCTTTCATAGTCCCCTTTCTACCTTCAAGTTATCCAAACATACACATACACATACATTTATACACACACATACACTTATGCACACACATATGCACACATGTACATACACACAAACACTGACACACACATATACACATAGACATACACATACCTACACACACACATACACACATACACACCTGCACACACAGACACACACATACAAACACACATAGACACACACATACAGAGAGAGAGAGAGAGAGAGAGAGAGAGAGAGAGAGAGAGAGAGAGAGAGACTCATATGAATGAGAGCTCTAACATATATATAGATAAAATGAAAGATTTCATTGGGAACTGATTTTTAATTGGATTGTTTTCAGCTTTGTCCTTATGTGGTTTATCCCTACAGTTTGGGAGAGAAAAGCACAGATGATCCTTCCACAATTAGGCAGCCGTTCAATATCATGCTAACACCAAATGTCTGGGTGTGGCTTCAGCTGTACATCTTTAGATCCATTGAAACACAGACAGGACAATGTCACCAAAGGAAAGGACCAAGAAAGAACTTTGAATAACAACGTTTGTGACATAATTCTCCACATCTTGCCCGTGACTATTCCAGAAGAAAACCCTTTGTGCTTATGAATATGCTACCCCTGGGGTGAGGATTAAACCTATGGTAATAGAATCTTCTAATTACAACCTATTTCCTACTTTTAAAGAAAAGGACAAAAACTTTTTACTCCATTGCTTTATATATTGAAGTAAATCTTGTCACTTACATGATTTGTAAGGAGGAAAAGCATACAATGAAAGACTGAAAGAAGCTGGAGGACAGAGGATTGTGGGTGTGGGGAAAAAACTCATTTAGTCAAGAAATCAATGAGAGCATGAATGAGGAAAAGAATGAAGCAAGTATCTCATGTACATTGATCCTCATAAAATTCAAACACTCCTGGAAGAACTGTATATTGCATTAAAAGAGTATAATATCTACTCAGATACAATCAATTTCATATTTTCACTGAAATAATATCTTATTATAGAAAGTTAAACACATAGATAGTGTTAACAAAAGTGAAATAATATTTACAATAACACAGTTAATAGTGACAATTAGTTCTTGGCATGCTGCACTTTAGAAGTTATAAACCACATGAAAATGAAGTAGTAGAAAATGACTAACAGACATCTTCTATTGATTTACAAAGGCCAACTGTATAAACCTGGTGAAAATGTTTAGACTACAACTATCAGAAAGGACTACATATAAACCCACCATCACCATGTCTTAAGGGCAATGCCTGTCCCAAAAGGGGAAATGGAAGAAGATTCACAGCCTTCACAATGCAAGAATTTAGAATTCTGACAAATCCAGAAAGATTTTCTTAGGAGCAGAGATCAAGAGTAAAGAATTTTACATGTGGCATCTCTTCAACCATCACTCAAGAGAATCTACATTAGTTTGCTGGAAATGTGTGCATAAGGGTAAAACTTACTGACTGAAAAAATTGGAATATAGTAAAACAAGGATCACAGTGGTTTCTTTTTATTAAAATCCTGGAGAAAGTTATTAAAATAGAAAAATTTGGAGTATAAAAATTCTGAAAGCAGAAATAACTGCATATTCTAAACAGTCGTTTTAGAACACTGAAGCTATAAGTTACTCAAACTTAACTAGAAAACTATTTTTATATATTTCCAATACTGAATCAAAATTCTTGCTAATATTTGACAAAACATTGAGATGTGTTCTTATAAAAAGAGATAATTTAGACAGGCATGGCAATGCATGTCTATAATGCTAGCATTTGGGAGATGGAGGTAAGAGAATCAGAAGGGGTCACCCTGACTCAAAAGTCAATTTTATTTTATTTTTGAGACAGTGTCTCATATAACACAGACTGTACCCAAATTCACTATATAGTGAGGCAAGGCTTTAACTCCTGATTCTCCTGCCTCTACCTCCCTAGTGCTGATATGATTGATAAGCACCATCATATGTAGCTAGAGTTTTCTTGCCTCGCCCACAGTCAGGACAAATCTCTCTCACCTGCCAGTCCCATAGCCGCTCAGACCCAACCAAGTAAACACAGAGACTTATATTGCTTACAAACTGTATAACCGTGGCAGGCTTCTTGCTAACTGTTCTTATATCTTAAATTAACCCATTTCTATAAATCTATACCTTGCCACTTGACTCGTGGCTTACTGGCATCTTCACATGAGGCTTGTCATGGTGGTGACTGGCAGGGTCTCAGACTCAGCCTTCCACTTCCCAGAATTCTTCTCCTCCTTGTCCCACCTATACTTCCTCCTGCCTGACTACTGGCCAATCAATGTTTTATTTACTAACCAATCAAAGCAACACATTTGCCATGTAGAACATCCCACAGCAATCATACCCGAAAAGAGATTCCATACTCAAGTGATTAGGACATGTTTAACAAGTTAATAAACTGAACCCTGAAAAGACCAGGAGATCCTTCCTTCTAAGTTAATTTTTTAAAATTATTTTAAACATGCAAGGATTTCAACTTGAAAGCCAGAAGTTTAGAGGTTCTGAAAGAGAAACAAAAAGCATATGTTCCCACAATCACAATTATGAAAGAAAGAATAACTCCTGGAATATTTTACCTCAAAGATCCATGATTTTAAAAACCTGAAATGGAACCGTCTCTAGTTATTTTCACTTGTAAGAAGGGGTGTGTCATTTTTAAATGCCCACCTCAGTGTAGCAAGGCCTATTTATATTCTGCCTCATGCTTGAACTGCTATATCAAAGGAATCAATATATTTAGGGCTGAGTGAAATTTCTTTATAATGTTTTCCATGGACTGAGCTATTTCTTAGAACAATCGAGAGCCATTATGCTGCTCCACACAGAGGTTTTATAGCCCTTTTGTTGAAACTTTAGAAATGTAATGTTACATACGGAAGTATAATAAGCCAATTTTTTTTGATAAAAGTTCTGTACATTTTAATGCTGTATAAGTATTGTGCACAACTTGGCTAGTTCACAGTCAAGGCTTTTATCTCTAAATAACTCAGACTTGCAAAAAAAAAAAACTATAGTTCTGTGCATTTCAGAATTTATAATCGGTATCATTTCAATCATGGGGCTATATCTACTTTATCACCTCTAGTAGTATTACTGCATGTCATAATATAGACTTCATTTAAGACTATTGTCGCTCTATTCCTTACAAGTAATAACCGGCTTCACTGAAGAGTGTATTGTGGTATATTATTAACCTATTTGCTCTTAGAATGGCGGCCTGCCTAGCTTTCCTTCTGCCTCCTTAAACTGTCAGTCCACTGTATTCACTGGAGCATCCTAAAGTACCAGGTTCTTTGAGCAGCACAGCAGGTGTGCATTTATGAAGCATATCTGATGTACTCAGCAACAGTCAACAGATTAATGTCACCGCTCCCAGTCCTTATTAGGAGAAGGTGGAACCCGCTATATAAAAATAAAAAGCTTCTATTCATTTCAAACACTGAAATAAATAAATGCAATAAAATGCTCTCCTCAGATTTCCCAATGAACACAATCATTTACTTTGTTCAGACGAGTTTCTGTGCTTATTTTGTCTTTAAATATATTAATCTCAGTTTTGTAAATATATTAACCATGAGTTCATTTTCCTTAAAAAAAACTGAATTACAAATAAGGTGAAAGATGAAAGCACATATAAAACACAATTAAATCATTTAAAAATGTTTTCAAAATCTGTTAATGTGAAGTTTTATAAATCCCAAGTACACCCTAAAACTGCATATTTCTTTTTCCTTTGCTTTATGCATTAAAGTGATAATAACATAATACTCTGATAGCTTTTACAAATGAAATGGAAACTTGAAATATGAAAACATGGAAGTTGAAGTTCCTATTCCAATATTCTCCTGCTAGAAGAAAACATAGGAAATCAGCCCTTAAATTATTTTAGGTATTGTAGTGCAAGGAATTAGTTTAGAATCTTAGCTCATAACTTGCTACCTCCAAACTCTATGGAATGGTACTTCACCTCAAGTTGCATCTCTCTCTCTCTCTCTCTCTCTCTCTCTCTCTCTCTCTCTCTCTCTCTCTCTCTCTCTCTCCCTCTCCTTCCCTCCCCACCTCCTTCCATCTCCCTCCCTCCAAATTCACCTCTCCTTTTTCCACTTCCTCTCCTTCTCACTCACTCCCTCTGACACTTCCTCTCTCCTTTATCTTTTCCCTTTTCTACTATCATCCTTGGAATTTAGTGATAATTTTTGCAAACAGAAAGAACAAGGGGAGGAAGGCCACTTCTGGGCTATTGCTCAGAGACAATGTATGCCATGATTTACAGTTGCTTCATGCTTGGCTTGGGAGACAGAATCTGCACTTGGCTGCAGCAGAATGAGAACATACTTAGAGGAAAACTGAAGCTCCTACATACAGACTGTAGAAGCAGGAGATTGCAAGAGAAATGCCCAGTCAGCTGATTAACAGCCAAAAAGGTGTTATATTTTCAGCCACCATTTTACTGTATAGCTTTGTTGCTTTGGGTGGCCTGGACCTCACTATATAATACAGGCATGCCTAAAACATGCAGACATCCATACCCCCGTCTTTGCCTCTCAGGTGCTAGGATGATAGGCACGTACCACCATGCCCATCATGATGTCTCTATGCTTTGGAGAGATTTGTTACTCAATGGTATTTCTACACCAAGTTGATTTTGCATATAAACCTCTCATCCAAATGTCTACTCTCAGACGCATGCCAGAGTCTTTTCATACACAAAAACAAAAATTAATATTAACGTAGCTTTAATAATGTGAAAAGAACTTTACGGGATGGTTCTCTATCTTCTTTAAATTTTTATTTATTTATTTATTTATTGTTTGTTTGTTTTTACTTTTGTCTCTTACCAAAGAAACCCCTGGTCTTTCCCAATTCTAGCCCAGATCCAATATGCCATCGTACCTCCATTATTTCCCACACAAATTCTGACCTTTTATTCTCCAAAAGGAGATCTGTCAAGCTAGGACTCCCAGAGATCCAGGGAAGAAAACCAGAAGAAAGGAATGGATTTTAAAAGTCCTGTGGCAAGTAGAAGATGTGTATGTATGCAAAAGATAGTATGTGCCCACATACACCTCAATGCTGGTGCTCTCTTTGGAACAACTCAATTCTATCAAGAAACAAACTCATGAGGCTGCCCCAAGTCAGTTAGTTTTCATTAAGGTCAATAAGTATTGAAAAATCTCTACACTGATTTCCATAGGAGCTGCACCAGTTTGCACTCCCACCAGAAGTAAATAAGCATTCCCCTCTCCCTAGATTTACAGCAGCCTCTGTTGGTCATTTGTTTTGCTTTTACTGTTGTTTTGAATTTTTGTTTTTCTTTTATCTGATCAAAGCCATTCTGACTGGGGCAAGGTGAAATGTCAAATTAGTTTTGATTTGCATTTCACCAATGACTAAGGATGTCATTAAAAAAAAATAGCAGAGAATAAGAGACTGGAATGTTCGACTCTAAATGGAATGTCTACATCACACCCTGAAGGCTCAGTGATCACTGCTGAGGTGTGAGTGGACGGCTGCAAGAAAAACAGTGTCTTCCTGACAAAGCTGGGCATCTGGACTCTGAGGCTACATCAGCAAGCACAAGACCTGCAAAGGTTCAAGCCAGAAAAAACCTAGTGTTCAGAGACTCAGTGCATAAACAATTTATTATTTCTCTCAATGGATCATTTATTTCACCTAATATTTCCCCCAAAATAAACGTAATAATACTGCCACTGATACTATAGTTAAAAATAACTAAAAGAACCCTATAGCTCACATTTTCAAACCAACATATTTATTTATTTACTTACTATTTATCCTGCTTTCATCTTTGAACAAAATGTACAGTTGACAGTATAGTCAAGGCTCAAAGATGTGCTTATACTGAAGTTATTTATGAATGTGTGGAAGTTCTCTAATTCTCATTTTGTAATAGAATCTAAGAAAGGTCATATGGCATCAACACTCCTTGATTTAAGATGAGATCACAACCTTTATAATTTAAAGTAATCTCTGGGACTATTAAATCATTGGCAAATATTAACTGTATTAAACACCCAAGTCCATTTTATTCTATCATGATGCATCGGTCTTATAATCTGAATACAAGATTATTTTATTTTATTTGCATTTTTAGTTACTTTTACCTAAATATCCAATGATTTTTTTTTTTTTTTTTTTTACTTTTCTTTAAAGGCCAAGAATTTTATTTACACATTGTACTAGGTTATTCTGGTAAATAGTCTTATACTACACAAGTGTTATAACTTATAATAAATTGGTTCACATTTTAAATCCTTGAGATATTACCTTAGAATACTTTTTTCTATCTGTATTTTAATAGTTGGTGAGTTTTCTTGATTTGCCTTTCTATTTTTCATTTACATTTTTCTCTAAAGAGAATCATCTTTTCTCACTCAACATTTTCATTTTTAAAGAAGTTCTCCTTATTTTAAATGTCTCTTTTAAAGCAAAATCTATATTAATTTACTATTTTCTTCTCCTCATTTCGAAAATGACTTCTCTCTTTTACACAATAGTTTTGGCTGAGTTATATAATTGTTATTCTGAGTTTTTCTCATCATAAGTAATGTCTTTACTATTGTACGTTCATTTTAAAATAGAATATCTGCTCTGTGTAGTGGGTAGCCATTCCAGCTTTGATCTGGAAATTCCAACCCCCATTGAGGCTTCGGCAACTGTCATGCCTACAAGGCGGGCCAACAGAGGTGCTGGGAGACCCGAGATCTAGATGGGCCAGCGCTCTCTCTGTTCCTGGATCCTAGATGGTGGAGGCTGACCGAGCAGAGCTCCAGAGAACACTGCTGGACTTCAATACACCTTCCCCAGGCCCCACAATCTACCTTTCCCTTTTTTGTAAGTTACCCACTAAATAAATCTTCCTTTTAACTACGTGGAGTGGCCTTAATAATTTCACCAATATCTGGTGCTCACGTGGGGCAAATTCCAAAAGCTGGAATGGCTACCCACTACAGCTCTGTGTGCACCTTATAAATGATTTTGTTTTCTATAAGGTGATTTATTGCACTCGTTCTTCTTTTTTGTATGTGTAAATTAAGTAAGTTTTAACTTCCATATTTTCTGTTTGTAATATTCAGTGCAAACAAATGAGCTGAAATTTGACACAGGCAAGGGTCCATGTATCTATGCTAACTCCACAGAAGTCTTCAAGTGTGTTTCTGTAGAATGTATAGACAAAACAATTTGTTTTCTGAGTTTTTCTGGCTCAGAACTCTACTTCTACACCTTAGTTGACATTCTCTGTTACCTAGATCAGCTACCAATATGCTTCTCAATATTCAATGCATTCATACTCTCCAACAAAGAATCCAGGGCTAGAAAGGGAAATATTAGGATCAGTTTCCACTCTATTAGAAGCTAGACAGCTCCACTTTACTTCATAAAGAGTTACCCTGGCCTTTATTTTGACCCACCATTGGAGGTGTCCAGTCCCAATACCATATCAAATCCCTTAATAAACCACACAGGCTTCACGTGAATATCTGCCAGCTATTTGGTTGTTTCCCAGTATGTAAAGGATATATCAGGTCCCTAATTTTCCTAGTATGCAGAAAATATGTATAATAAACACACCCTGATGTCTTGTGCTTGCAAACATAGGCAGGTATTTTTAAAACTTTATCTGATTTCTCTGTCTATCTTTGCACAGAAATCCAAAACCTTAAGTAAATTTCTCTGCTTCTGTCATTGTCTTCCCAGTACTTTGATAAAATATATGCATGGTGATTATTCAAATTCACCTTAAGCAAATGTTTATTGATATATAACATACACAAACAGGTACATGCAAATCATAAATGTATAGTTTGATGAATTTTGTGTACCAAATACACCATGAATGCTACATGGATTACAAATGAAAATACAATATTTTTAGCATTCATATTTCATTTGTCCGTATTTTTCCTCCTATAATTAAACACATTCTAGTGTTTTAAGTCCATGTATATTTTTTTCTTATTTGAACATACTAATTTGGCATATATCCCTCTTTGTTAACTAATATCCTGAGTTTCCATATGTGTTATGTTTTTTCATTAACTCTACTTGCATTTTAAAATTAAGTTATATATAAATAATTCAAACTATTTATCAGTTCTACTGTTAATTCAGAATGAATACCATATACACACAATTCAGAGGAACACAGAGCTTAGAAAAATGCTAGGTCTATAATATGAATATACTTACCTTAAATAAATACTAATAAACACTTTTAAAAATTGTTATATAAAATGGACTCTGAAAAGATCAACAAAATTACAAGCTATTAATTATGTTAACCAAGATCAAAAGAAAAGTGATTCAAATTTCTAGAATCAAAAACAGTGGGTGGGACATTATTGTAAGACTTTTCCTGGATGAGAAGTGAAAAAAAAATCATCTTTTCACTTCAGGTAGGTCACTAAAGAATATCAAAGAAATGATTCTACCTAATTCTGGCTTTGTGAAGGAATCACTTCATTGATGTTAGGTATAGGGACATCAGTGGGGGTTTCAAGGAAACGGGTTGCTGAAAGGTAGTCACATTACTGAAACTCTCATCTGGCATGGGTCATAACACAAGAAAGCATGCTCTACATTTAATCAAATCCTATTGGAAAATCTCTTTTCACTGGGGATTGTTTATTACTTATTTAACCTTGGGAAGGGGTCCTGTAGATTGAACTTATTGAAATTCAAAAAAAATGTAAATTTTTTAACTTCTTTCATTCTTTTTTTTAAATTTTTTTGTTTTGAGAATTCCATGCATGAGTACTGCATTTATATCATTTATACACTCCTGCCCCATCTAGCTTCCCCTACAGCTTCATTCTTATGAACCTCCTTCATCCTTTCAGAGAAGAATGTTTAATTTCACAAAAAATAGCTACACAACTGACTCTATTACCAATCATACAGAAATAAGTCAGGTTTTAAAGAACTATTATTAAAATTATACGTCAACAAAGTAAATAACGTAAGTTAGATGAATAAACAAAGTCTAGAGAGATGAAACCTATTGAATTGTACAAAGAAGTAAAAAACAAAAACAGTTTAATATGATAAAACCTTCATAAAATAAAGATACTGAATTAATAATCAAAAATATTACTGAAGTAACACAGACTGAGAAAGTTTTTTATTTTGATATTTTAAATTTACTGCACATTTAAGGAATTAAGAATGACTTTAAATTACTTTAAAAATTCTCCACGAACAGTCAATATTCTCAGAATTATAATACAGGATGTATCCTGATGCAAAACGAAGGCATTTCAAGAAAAGCTAGGACAAGTTTTTTCATAAATATAGAAACAAAAAGTCCCATCTAATCACTATCAAAATAAGCTTAACAATATTTTAAAGTGATTATTTAATATGATCACTTTAATATTTAATATTTAATAAGAGGGATTTATGCCAGGAATGCAAGCTTAAAATCCGACAGCCATTTAAAGAACTAAACAATATCATTTTAATACCTACCAAAATAATATGAACAAATCAAAGAAAAACATTTGATAAAATTAATATTTCATGAATAATATTCTCAACAAGATGGCAACAGAAAGGAACATCTTTTACCTCATAAAAGAATCTGAAAATTCACATATCACATTTGCTGAGTAAATTGTTTCTTCCATTTGCTGTATAAGTCACTTCCTCTGTATATGTATATGTCACTTTGCCATATATGTATGTCACTTCCTGTCTTTCCTGTGGCCCCATATGCACTCCCATTTCCTCCCAGACTTCCACCCAAGCACTGACCATGCCCAAACCCACAGTCCCAGCTCCATAACTGTGACTCTTCTGAACTGCCACCTTTGTCTGGTGAGAAGTAAAAAAATAAATAAAAATAAATAAATAAGTAAATAAATAAGTAAATAAAATTATCTTTTCATTCACTCTAGGTTGGGTACTCATAGAATACTAAATAAATGATTCTACCTAATTCTGGCTCTGGGAAGGAATCACTTCATTGATATTAGTTAGAGGAACATGAGTGATACTTTCTAGGAAATTGGTTGCTGAAAGATAGTCACATTACTGAGATTCTAACCCAGTATGGGCGGTAATGCAAGTGACACACTTCTTCTAACAAGGCCACACCTCCTGATAATTCCACTCACTTTGGTCCACTTTCTTTCAAACCACCACAATCATCAAAAGACAAACTCTTTGAACTCTAGGAATAGAAGAGAGATAAGAATTCCAAGGCAATGACATAGACCAGATCTTTAACAGGATCATAGGAAAATATGCCCCCAAATTAACAAAGACATACCCATACAGATAATTTTTAAAAGGCACATAGAACCCCAAATAGAGAAGACTAGAAAAAGAAAAAAACTATGACAAATCATAGTTAAAACACTAAATTGACAGCAAACAAAACTCTAGTAAGTATGCAAACTGATGGAGATTAAATAGCTCATTACTGATAAATGAAAATATCAAAGAAAATATCAATAAGGAAATAAAGGTATTTCTACAACTAAATAGAAATGCAAACAAAAACAAAAAAAAAATCTAGGACATGTTAAAAGCAGTTTTAAGAAGGAAGTTTATGGCCCTAAGTATGGGAGGCAAGCTCCCAAAGTGGTTTTTTTTTTTTTTTTTTTTTTTTTTTTGTTTTTTTGTTTTTTTGTTTTTTTGAGACAGGGTTTCTCTGTGTAGTTTTGCGCCTTTCCTGGAGCTCACTTGGTAGCCCAGGCTGGCCTCAAACTCACAGCAATCCACCTGGTTCTGCCTCCTGAGTACTGGGATTAAAGGCGTGTGCCACCACTGCCCAGCTTCAAGTGTTCTTATGAGGAGGACAGAGGGATAAGAAAATATTAGATAGAAAGATAGTGAAGAAGAGAAAGACAGAAACACAGGATAGCTTCAGAGGACCTGGGCCAATACACAATGGCATTTCCATTTATTCAAAAGGGGCTTTTTGTAACATTGTCAAGGGGCAGGGCAAAAGACCTCCCCCTTGCTAGATCAAAGCACACCTCACAGCCAAGTGTAGACCCTTCCACATACCTGTGGTCAAATCATCCCCTTATGCATCCCTGTTAGGTAAAGCAAGCTCAGATTCTCAGACTCTGAATAAGTTCTCACTAGGAAACCTCTGTGCATATGTCAAAAAAATCAAAAGGAGCACAAACAACTAAATGATGAAAATCAAGAATTTGAAAAACAAAAAAACACAAACCCAGCAGACAGTAAGAAAGAAGAAAAATCCAAAGCTGAAAATAATGAAATAGAAACAAGGAAATCAAATCAAAGAATTATTGAATCTATGGTGGTTTGAATAGTAATGACCACCATAGACTCATTTGTTTTAGTGCTGAGACTATAGGGAGCAGCAATATCAAAAGGTATGGCCTTGCTGCAGTAGGTATGGCCTTGTTGGAAGAAGTTTGTCACTGTGGAGCTGGATTTTGATGTTTCATATATGCTTAAGCCACACATAGTGGGGTAATATCTCCCTGCTGTCTACAGATCAAGTTGTATAACTCTCAGCTCCTTCTCCAGCACCATGTCTGCCTGCATGCTGCCATGATTCTCACTATAACAATAATGAACTAAACCTCTGAACTGTTAGCCAGCCCCAATTAAGTTAAATAAGAGTTGCCATGGTCATGGTTTCTCTTCACAGTAACAGAAACTCTAACAAAGAATCTAAGAGCTATTTGTTTTAGAAGATAAACAATATTGACAGACTTTTGTCCCTGCTACCTAAAAGAAAGAGGTGACCCAAGTTAACAGAATTAAAAATGAGCAGGGAAACATTGCAAATAACAAATAAATACAGACTGTTACACAAGAATATTTTTTAAACTTGGACTCCATTAAGTTGACAAATATTTAGAAAATGAATAAACTACTTGGTTCAAACACATTATCTGTGTAACAAAAATGATTCTGAGAAAATTTCATGCAGTAAAACTAATAACATACAAGTAATATTTTCTTTGTGCCTCTTATCTCAACTCTTCAAACTGCTCTTTCTATGGTCATTCTCTTCATGCTCACAAATTCAGTAGTATTTCTGATTTTCAGGATTCCACAAATATGGAACCACATGTCATTATTTTCATGGCTAAACTGCAGACATTTGCAAGTATATCATCTCCCTAAGAAACATACCCCATAACCTCTGCAGTCACGTCTATAAACCATGAAAGTTGTAAATCTTTCAAAAATACGATTTCTTCTTATATATGATACTGCTTTTTCTCCTTTCTCCTCCCCCAACAGGAATTCAAGTACTTTCAAAATTCTGTCTCTTCCAGGGTTGAAGCAAGTAAAGAATCTTGCTATACATTTCAAAATTTACTTTTAAGGTCAATTTTTAAAGTATACAGCTTTCAATTTAAAGAATATCCTGAAGATAAGGGATTTAGTGAAATCTTACTATGTATTGAAAGAGTAGAAGGCAATTTTAAGCAAAGCCAAATATCCCACATTAAATCTCATTAGCCCCATATCAACTCTTCTCTGAAAACTCAAGTGTCACGCTGTTAGCAATAAACTGAGATTCTATTGCCTTCCCAGAACTCCAAATTGCAATATGGAAATGCAAGTCTAAATAATTAAATGCACATATATTTAACCTGAATTACCCTGCAGACATGCTGTTCTCACCTCCAGCCTCCCTTCAAACCTTGTCAGTTGTTGGTAAAATACTAACCTGGCACAAGAGAAGAAAAGGAAGGAACAAAGGTAGTTAGAACATTATAGCCCCTGCAGCGTTTAATCCAGAAAGCAGAGAGCACAAATTGGTGAATTGGAGCAACGACATGATTACACTAAACTACAGAAAAAGGCCCCTTAGGGTACTGGCGGGAAGCAAATTGTGTTCTATTTTGAGATGATGGTTCATTTACATTGTTGTAATTATTTAAATAATTAATTTCATAGTGAAAGATGCTTATAAAAGCCAAAGCCCTAGTTAGTGGCAAATCTAATATTCTTCAACATTAAATCACAGCTTTTTTCTTTTTTTGATGCCCCATAATACATCCTTATATCTGTTTAAAGAAAAAAAAATAGTATTAGGAAGTATTACATAAACCATATATGTCTAGTTGCCTCTTCTTTATTGCAAAAATGTTTTAGTTTTGTAGTATTTCATCTGTTATTCTGTAGAGTTTCCTTCCAATCCACATCCAATAAAACAAAGTCTTTCTCCTAGGTCAGATAACATAAAGTGTTCATTTACTCCTGCTTTAGCTGCCCAGGAAATGTCAGGAGGACACAAGATCAAGAACAAGAAGACAGAAGGAGAAGGACATTGCCAGAATAGTGAGCAGGGTTAGTAAAGTATCTGTCGATCTATGACAAACAGGTGAAAACAGGTCCTGAGCTAGAACACGTTAAGTATAGCCCATAGGTTAAATGTCTCAAGGTCAGGCTAGGCAGATAACTTCAGAGTCTCTGGTGGTTTCTGTGGGGACAGGGGACAGGTTTTGAGGCTTGCAAAGAGATTCAAAACAAAACAAACAAAAACCAAGACGATGGTTGAGAATGTCTGAGTTCCAACTCTTTTTTTTTTATTTTACAATATAATTTAATTCTACATATCAACCACGGACTCCCTTGTTCTCCACCCCACCCCCGACCCCCTCCCCTTTCCCCCAGCCCACCCCCGCTTCCCATCTCCTCCAGGGCAAAGGTTCCCCTGAGGATTGAGATCAACATGGTAGACTCAGTCCAGGGAGTTCCAGTCCTCTCCTCCCAGGCTGAGCCAAGCGTCCCTGCATAAGCCCCAGGTTTCAAACAGCCAACTCATGTACTGAGCACAGGACCTGGTCCCACTGCCTGGATGCCTCCCAAACAGATCAAGCTAATCAACTGTCTCACCTATTCAGAGGGCCTGATCCAGTTGGGAGCCCCTCAGCCATTGGTTCATAGTTCATGTGTTTCCATTCATTTGGCTATTTGTCCCTGTGCTTTATCCAACCTTGGTCTCAACAATTCTTGCTCATATAAACCCTTCTCTTTCTCACCCATTGGACTCCCGGAGCTCCACCTGGGGCCTGGCTGTGGATCTCTGCATCCAGTTCCCTCAGTCATTGGATGGGATTTCTAGTGCGACAATTAGGGTGTTTGGCCATTCTATCACCAGAGTAGGTAGGTTTGGGGTGTCTCTTGACCATTGCAAGTCTATTGTGGGGGCATCTTTGTGGATTTCTGTGGGCCTCTCTAGCAATTTGCTTCTTCCTATTCTCGTGTGGTCTTCATTTACTGTGGTCTCCTATTCCTTGTTCTCCCTCTCTGTTCTTGATCCAGCTGGGATCTCCCGGTTCCCCCAAGCTCTGTTTCCCTTGAACCTTGCCCTTCATTACCCCCACTCATGTCCAGGCTGTTCATGTAGACCTCAACCATTTCTCTGTCACTGGGCAATCCCTGTGCCTTTCTTAAGGTCCTGTTTTCATATTCATCACAGGAAAGATCCACCAAGATGAAGTTTCAATTCTGAACATTTATGCCCCAAACACAAGGGCACCCACATATGTTAAAGAAATGTTACTAAAGCTTAAACCACATATAAAACCTCACACATTAATAGTGGGAGACTTCAACACCCCACTTTCACCACTGGACAGATCAGCCAAATCGAAACTTAACAGAGAAATAAAGGACTTAACTGATGTTATGACTCAAATAGAATTAATCAATATCTACAGAACATTCCTTCCTAACAAAAAAGAATATACCTTCTTCTCAGCAACCCATGAAACCGTCTCAAAAATTGACCACATACTTGGCCACAAAACAAATCTCAACAGATACAAAACAATTGGAATAACCTCCTGCATTCTATCAGACCACCATGGTTTAAAGTTAGATTTCAACAACAGCAAAAACTATAGAAAACCTACAATCTCATGGAAACTGAATAATGCTCAACTGAATCAAAATGATTAAGGAAGAAATAAAGAAAGTAATTAAAGTCTTCCTAGAGATCAATGAAAATGAAGACACCACATACCCAAACTTATGGGATACTATGAAAGCAGTGCTAAGAGGGAAATTCACAGCAATAAATGCCCACATAAAGAAGTTGGAGAAATCTCACATTAGTGACTTAACAGCACACCTGAAAGCTCTAGAACAAGAAAAGCAAGTCTCTCAGGAAGAATAGAAGCCAGGAAATTATCAAATTGAGCTGAAATCAATAAAATAGAAACAAAGAGAACAATACAAAAAATTAATGAAACAAAGAGTTGGTTCTTTGAGAAAATCAACAAGATAGACAAGCCCTTACCCAAACTAACCAAAAGACAGAGAGAGAGAGCATCCAAATTAACAAAATCAGAAATGAAAAGGGGACATAACAACAGACCTTGAGGAAATCCAGAGAATCATCAGGTCATACTTCAAAAACCTCTACTCCACAAAACTGGAAAATATAAAAGAAATGGATAATCTTCTGGATAGGTACCACATACCTAAATTAAATCAAGACCAGATAAACTATTTAAATAGTCCAATAACCCCTAAAAAAATAGAATCAGTCATTAAAAGTCTCCCACCCAAAAAAAAGGCCAGGAACAGATGGTTTCAGTGGAGAATTCTACCAGATCTTCAAAGAAGAGTTAATACCAATTGTAGATGTAACCAACCGTCTTATTAAATAAGAAAAAGAGAACCAATGTACAAGAGAAAGCCTAGAGGTCAGAGCTCGGAGCTAAAATCTTACCCTTCCTCCTGCGAGCTCCTAGCTTCCCTAAAGAGAGCTATTTCCTGTGTATAAGTCTTTCATAGTCTTTTGTTCTGCCTTCTCATTGGTTGTAAACCCAAACACGTGAGTGCCTCATCACTGTCTCTATGTACAGCCCCCCAGGTTTTAAAGGCATATGTCTCCAATGATGGCTGTATCCCTGAACACACAAAGATCTACCTAGCTCTTCTACCAAGTGTTGGGATTAAAGGCGTGTGCCACCACCGCCACACTCTTGCTATGGCTCTAATAGCTCTGACCCCCGGGCAACTTTATTTATTAACATACAATCAAAATCACATTTCAGTACAATTAGAATACCACCAAAACCAATACTCTTTAAATTGTTCCACACAATAGAAACAGAAGGAACATTACCAAACTCCTTCTATGAGGCTACAATTACCCTCATTCCTAAACCAAACAAAGATGCAACAAAGAAAGAGAACTACAGACCAATCTCCCTCATGAACATTGATGCAAAAATATTCAATAAAATACTGGCAAACAGACTCCAAGAACACATTAAAACAATTATCCACCATGATCAAGTAGGCTTCATCCTAGGATGCAAGGGTGGTTCAACATATGAAAGTCCGTCAATGTAATACACCATATAAACAAACTCAAAGAAAAAAAAACACATGATCATCTCACTAGATGCAGAAAAGGCATTTGACAGAATCCAACACCCCTTCATGATAAAGGTCTTGGAGCGATCAGGAATACAGGGAACATACCTAAACATAATAAAGGCAATTTACAGCAAGCCAACAGCCAACATCAAATTAAATGGAGAGAAACTAAAAGCAATTCTACTAAATCAGGAGTGAGGGAAGGCTGTCGGCTTTCCCCATACTTATTCAATATAGTACTTGAAGTTCGAGCCAGAGCAATAAGACAATATAAGGAGATTAAGGGGATACAAATTGGAAAGGAAAAATTCAAGCTTTCCCTACTTGCAGATGACATGATAGTATACTTGAGTGACCCCAAAGTTTCAAACAAGGAACTGATACAGCTTATAAACACCTTCAGCAACATAGCAGGATACAAGATCAACTCAAAAAATCAGTAGCCCTCCTATATACAATTGACAAACAGGCTGAGAAGGAAATCAGAGATACATCACCCTTTACAATAGCCACAAATGGTATAAAATACCTTGGGATAACACTAACCAAGCAAGTGAAGGACCTATATGACAAGAACTTTAAGTCCCTGAAAAAAGAAATTGAAGAAGACGTCAGAAAATGGAAAGATCTCCCATGCTCATGGATAGGCAGGAGTAACATAGTAAAAATGGCAATATTACCAAAATCAATCTACAGATTCAATGCAATCCCCATCAAAATACTAACACAATTCTTCACAGACCTGGAAAGAATAATACTCAACTTCATATGGAAAAAAAATACACCCAGGAAAGCTACAAGAATCCTGTACAATAAAACAACCTCTGGAGTCATCACTATCCCTGACCTCAAGCTTACTTTAGAGCTACAGTAATAATAACAGCTTGGTACTGGCATAAAAGCCAACATGTTGGACCAATGGAATTGAATTGAAGACCCTGATATTAATTCGCACACCTATGAACATACAATTTTTGACAAAGAAGCCAAAACTGTACAATAGAATAAAGAAAACATCTTCAACAAATGGTGTTGGCCTAACTGGATATCAGCATGTAGAAGGCTGCAAATAGATCCATATCTGTCACCATGCACAAAAATAAGTCTAAGTGGATCAAAGACCTCAACATAAATCCAGTTACTCTGAACCTGATAGAAGAGAAAGTAGGAAGTAGTCTTGAATGCATTAGCATAGGAGATCACTTCCTAAATATAACACCAGTAGCACAGACACTGAAAGAAACAATCAATCAATGGAAACTCTTGAAACTGAGAAGCTTTTGTAGAGCAAAGGATATGGTCAACAAGGCAAAGCGACAGCCTACAGAATGGGAAAAGGTCTTCACCTACCCCACATCTGACAGAGGACTGATATCCAGAATATATAAAGAACTCAAGAAATTAGACATCAAAATGTGCAACAGTCCAATTAAGAAATGGGCTATAGAACTAAACAGAGAATTCTCAACAGAGGAAGCTCAAATGGCTGGAAGACATTTAAGGAATTGCTCAGCATCCCTAATCATCAGGGAAATGCAAATCAAAACGACTCTCAGATACCACCATACACCTATCAGAATGGATAAGATAAAAAACACTGAAGACACCTTCTGCTGGAGAGGATGAGGAGCTTGGGGAACTCTCCTCCACTGCTGGTGGGAATGCAAGCTTGTACAACCACTTTGAAAATTAATATTATGCTTTCTTAGAAAATTGGGAATCAACCTCCCGTAAGACCCAACTATACCAACCACCCTTGGGCATATACCCAAGGAATGCTCAATCATACCACAAGGGCACTTGCTCATCTATGTTCATATCAGCATTGTTTGTAATAGCCAGCACCTGGAAACAACCTATATGCCTTTCAACTGAAGAATGGATAAATAAAATGTGGTACATATACACATTGGAATACTACTCAGCAGAGAAAAACAATGGCATCATGAGGTTTGCAGGCAAATGGATGGATCTAGAAAAAATCATCCTGAGTGAGGTAACCCAGACTCAGAAAGACAAACATGGTATGTACTCACTCATAGGAGGATACTAGATGTAAAACAAAGATGACTAGACTGCTACTCACAACTTTAGGGAGGTGATTCCTAAATTTTAATAGGACTGCATTGCAGAATGTCTTCTCTCATAAGACTAAACAAAACAAAATTCATATTACCCTATTTATTATTTTCTTTATAAATTTGAATTGTACCTGTAGACATAGTCAGAGAAGGGAAGGAAAAGGAGAGGAAAGAGAAGAGGATTCTTTTTAACTTTGTAAAATTTGATTGTTAGGACTTAAATGTGTGCTTGAATCCACTTTCTGCTCTGAAGTTTCCAGTAAATTCCTGTGTCTGTCTAATTACACCCTAATCTCATAACACAATTCCACCTACTGCTCTATGTACTTTTGTTTGTCTAAAGGTAAATAGAAGAATTAAAAATCTGGAGTTCTAATTGTTTATTTTCAAATATATTTAAAATAACATCTGACACTTGGCAGCATACAGTAAATGCTGAATGAGATGACTAATGTCTATGTTCTAATTGCCTTGCAATTATCTCTCATTAGATCCTCTCCACAAGTCGTTTGAGGTTTTATAATCTCCACTTAAACATGAAAGATACTGTGAGTTACAGAAGTTAACATCTTTCTCAATGTCACGTGTCCAATTAGTAGAATAATTATTATCCAAGTCCAGATCCACCAGTCTCAAAATTCTCTCCTTCTGCTTCCACTTTGCTGTCTATTATGGGAAAAACAACTCATGTAATTAACAAAGCATCTTTTCTTATTTTTAATTAAATCCTTCAAGTGTCACGTACGATTAAAAAGTATAGTTGAATTTAATTATCAGCTGAGTGAGCACATGAGGAGTAGGCCTCTTGCCACTAGAGCAGGGATCATCAAGGCATCCTTCGTGAATGAATTTCATCAGAACTTGTAAGGCCCAACACATCGCAACTCACACTTCTATATTAGGGGTTACTGGAATAGCTCCCAAAAGGATTTCCATAGATATTGGGGGGTCCATTGCCTGGAAATTAAAAACAAATAAACCACGTGTACCTAGTGGTTGTCTGGTTATTTAGTATGATGATTATGATGATGATGATGATGATGATAAATAGCAGATAATATACTCATTGCAGGTTCATTTATCAGTCTTATGATTGGAAAGAAGATCAAGGCAATTATTTCAAAAGTCTGCCTCCAAAGCATCTAAAGTAGGAAGATGAAAGAGATAGCAAATTAATTTCATTATGTTTAGTTGCACAGAAGGTATGGCATAATTTCCAGGCAAATGGGAAAATGTTCCCTTTCAAACTGTGAAGTAATATGTTGCTTTGTGATGAGCTATGAGCAACAAAATTCAAGTGGAATTGATGCGGGACACTTGTGCATGAAATTGTGTAACTGTTTTAACTCAGCTCTCTGTGACCCTCATTCCTGATCAGGAAGCCAGTAGCATGTTCCCATGGGGATTTATGAGATGAGGTATAGCTTGGATAATGAGAAGCACAGACTGAACATCAAAGATGAGGCAATCATCTCAGATTTTTTTTAATTCAATAATTTTGATTTCCATAACACAAATGTTATCATCATCTCAAGAGGTATAAAAAGGACTTACATTAGATTTATTTAAATAATTCTCTAAAAATTGTAAACAAATAACTGAAAATATTTCTCCCAATAATTGTTTAACTAAGAATATACAACTGGTCAGTTAATTCTCTCTGAAGTGTAGCTTCCCTTACCCTATAACAAAAGACCTTCTGTCTTTGTTTCATGTGAAAAAATTCCCAAAGAGGCAAAGTGAAAACAATTAAGTGAAACAAGCTTCAATGCTAGAATTGTCATCAAATGATTAGATTAACTTCTGGATGTATGCCATCATGTGAAGTGTCTTGGGGTTTTCAATGCTTAAAATTAATCTCTTTGAACTGCTTTTGACTCACAGTAAACTTAATTACAATCACATCTCCCAAGACTAAACCTACTAATGATATTCCAGACAGAGCTGAGAGAGGTTTTTATTAAAAGATTTCAAAGCTGTTTATTGATATGCATATGGATGATCTTTATAAAAAGCCATTATAGAAATGAAGAAGTGCAAAGCATAATAAGCAAAACATAATGCAAATCTTGAGAATGTATTGAACTGATTTTTTCCTATGTTTATGTGCCCATACTCTGGTGTTATGTTTAAAATTTTATTCACATATGGTATGTAAGGAATAGGCTTTGATCACTTTCACTTAAAATCTGTAGTGCCTAGCAATGAATAGAGGAGCTGTCCTGAAATTGTGGGTTGCATTGCTTTAATCTGGAAAGAAATCATATAAGTGTTGACTATGAAATTCAACATAAAGACCCATCTTTGAATATGGGTTATAAGGCTTGATATTGAGTTTTTGTGCCCATGAGCACAAGTCAGTGAGAGAGAACTTTTCCACTATTTCCTTCTCAGGAAGCAATTGATGGAAGTATATTCTGAAAAAAAAAATAACAAGAAAGGCTAAACATTAAAAAAGTGTAAAGACAAGAATATCTATTCAACAAAGTCTTACCTTTCCATATTTCATGTTTGTTTAAGTTCATGAATGATTTTTATATTCATTTCATAATTATTTAGTAGATGTTAGATAGTGTTGAGATCCGAAAGGGGATGTAAAACAAGATAGAACTCCTGCCTTCAAAATGTCTTAAGAGCTGTGTGCAAGATGGATAGTCATCAATTACATGATGTAATTTAAATGTAAGCTTGTTAAGTGATTCTCAAAGGGAAGAAACACACTATTCTGAAAGAATATAATACAAATTGTCTACATTGGCAATATTATAAAAATTATTCTTAATGATGTCTCCTATAAACTCATGAGAAATCAATCAAACAAAAGCTGACACACATCCATATATGAACTCTAGGAGTTAGATATAAATACAAAGCATTACTTTGACAATGATATTTTTTAGGATTTCTATGAAGGACTAGAGTGCAGCAAACACTGCTGTTGAAGTGAGAGTTCAAGTAGAGATTACAGCAGCGAGGCAGAGTGCAGAATGACACATCACAATGTTTTCGTTTCTTCTTTGATATTTGATATTTTTCCAACTCCATTCAAGCCCCTTGTTTATTTTCTATAATATGTAGCACTTTTATTTCAGATTATATCCTATTTTGTGTTACTTATAATGTTTATTATGCACAAATAATAGAAAAAAATAGAAAGGAAAGAACAAAATGGGGAACCCATCATCATCTAAGAAAATGAAATTGAATCCAATGTTCTAAAATGGACAGTCACTAGCTGTGCTGGCTAGTTTTATGTCAATTTGATACAAGCTGGAGTCACCTGAGAGAGGGGAACCACAGCTGAGAACTTGCTTGCATAAAGGTGTGTTATAGTCAAGCTTGGAGGGCATTCTCTTAATTCGTGATTGATGTGTGAGGACTCAGCCCATTATGGCTGCTGTCACCCCTGGGCTAGTGGTTCTTAATGTTATAAGAAAGCAAGATGAGCAGGCCATGAGAAGCAAGCTAATAATAAGCACTCTTCCATGGCATCTGCAACACCCCCCCCACCCCCCCACCCCTCCCCCCCACCCCCACCCCCACCCCCAGCTCCCAAAGTTCCTGTCCTGTTTTGGTTCCTGCCTTGGCTTCCATAAATGAACTGTGATTCAGAATGAGTAATCCAAATAAATTATTTCTTCCCCAAGCTGTATTTGGTTAAGGTTTTTCATCACCACAACAGAACCCTGACTAAAACACTTGTTTTTCTATTAAAAATTAATAGCTAATATGAATTGAATAACTATCCTGTGACAAGGTCTAACATTTCTCTTGGCAAACATACTTATCAACTGGCTTTATCTTATCTACAAATTGCATCCATGAGCAAACTGTGTATTTGTTGACCTTAGCTCATTACAAAAGATCATAGAGCTAATTAAAGCAAAATAAAAGATGAGAATTCTGTTCCTTTACAGTTCAAAAAGTGCATAAATCTTTCAATAAATTAGGAAGAAAGCCGTGTAATGAAAGAATGGCATGCTGATGAGAGTTGGAGCAAGAGGAAGAGAGTGAAATGATTTCAACATGTATTTATATCCTGAAAATCATTTTCAAGGTCTTTGAAGGAGCTTCAGACTAAATGTTTTCCAAATAGCTGGGCGGTAGTGGCACACGCCTTTAATCCCAGCACTCGGGAGGCAGAGCCAGACAGATGTCTGTGATTTCGAGGCCAGCCTAGTCTACAGAGCTAGATCTAGGACAGACACCAAAACTACACAGAGAAACTGTCTTGAAAAATCAAAAAAAAATTTCCAATTAAAAAATAACCTATTTGTTGAGATGTGAATGAGGAGAGAAAAACTCTCCGGTTTCCAAAGAGCTTAGTCAATATTTTAATGATTAAATCATAAATAAGATGACAGGTGTGCCATGTAATTTCCCAACATAGAGAGACATGATAATTTAAGATGAGAGCCTGGTAACTTTCAATGATTTTATTAATTCATGCCTGTGGGTGGATCAACATTGAGAATGTCACGTTCTGCATTATATTGAAGAGATTACAACTGGTAAGGCATTATCATATACCAACTTCAGTGAACACTCCAAACCTAAAGAGGTAAGAAAAGAAGGGATATTAAGTCAAATGAAACCTCGATGAACTGTGGACTCTGGTAATTTATATCTTGTATGCATGTATTATATATTTTTGTAATGACATTTTAGTTTTTTATAGTTTTGATATTAAATCATTTATATTTTCACTTTCCACTCTCTAATAATTCCCATGTAGCACATTGTTCTCCCTCAGATACATACCACCCACCTCTGAGAGACAACTAGGGGCAACAATGTTACCTTTAAATATTTTGAGAGTCTCTTGCACAACTCTGACTAACAATTCAGAAGGGGGAATTCTCATGTCTGTTGTTGGGGGTTTAGTTATATTTTCACAGCTCTCTTGGGGAAGCATTTTCAGTCCATATGGGGAAAATGTCTTTAAACTATAATCATATATGTTATATAATTATATATTATACATAGACTAATGAGTACTATATGTAATTTTAGGTAGATAGTAAATAACACAATTCCTGATGACTTTCACACACACAGCCATTTAGAAACCCTTGTAGTTCAGTCACACCTGCAGTGTATTATTATACTATTAAAAGTGCTACTACTGTAGGGAATATAAACATAAATTTTTTTTTATTTTATTTTTTTTTATTTTACAGTACGATTCAGTTCTACATAATAGCCACAGATTCCCTTGTTCTCTCCCTTCCTGCCCCCCCCCCCTTCCCCCAGCCCACCCCCCATTCCCACCTCCTCCAGATCAAGGTCTCCCCAAGGACTGGGATCGATCTGATAGACTCAGTCCAGGCAGGTGCAGTCCCCTCCTCCCAGATTGAGCCAAGTGTCCCTGCATAAGTCCCAGGTTTCAAACAGCTAACTCATGCAACGAGTCCAGGACCTGGAACCACTGCCCAGATGCCTCCCAAACAGATCAAGCCAATCATCTGTCTCACCTATTCAGAGAGCCTGATCCAGTTGGGGGCCCCTCAGCCTTTGGGTCATAGTTCATGTGTTTCCATTTGTTTGGTTATTTGTCCCTGTGCTTTATCCAACCTTGGTTTCAACAATTCTCGCTCATATAAACCCTCCTCTTTCTCACTAATTAGACGCCCAGAGTTCCACCCGGGGCCTAGCCGTGGATGTCTGCATCCAGATTCCTCAGTCCTTGGATGGGATTTCTGGCCCAACTATTAGGGTGTTTGGCCATCCCATCACCAGAGTCGGTCAGTCCCAGCTTTCTCTCGACCATTGCCAGCAGTCTTTTGTGGGGGTATCTTTGTGGATTTCTGTGGGCCTCTTTAGTTCTTTGTTTCTTCCTTTTCTCATGTGGTCTTCATTTACCATGGTCTCATATTCCTTGTTGTCCCTCTCTTTTCTTGATCCAGCTAGGATCTCCCGCTCTCTTTCCCTTGACCCTTGCCCTTCATTGCTCCCACTCATGTCCAGGCTGTTCATGTAGATCTCATCCATTTCTCTGTGTCTTTCTTGGGGTCCTGTTTTCCAGGTGGCCTCACTGGTGATGTGAGTAGCAGTTCAGTCATCCTTGTTCTACATCTAGTATCCTCCTATGAGTGAGTACATATCATATTTGTCTTTCTGAGTCTGGGTTACCTCACTCAGGATGATTTTTTCTAGATCCATCCATTTGCCTGCAAACCTCATGATGTCATTGTTTTCTCTGCTGAGTAGTATTCCATTGTGTATATGTGCCACAATTTATTTATCCATTCTTCAGTTGAAGGGCATCTAGGTTGTTCCCAGGTTTTGGCTATTACAAACAATGCTGATAAAAACATAGCTGAGCAAGTGCTCTTGTGTTATGATTGAGCATTTTTGGGTATATGCCCAAGAGTGGTATAGCTGGATCTTGGGGGAGATTGATCCCCAATTTTCTAAGAAAGCGCCATATTGATTTCCAAAGTGGTTGTACAAGCTTGCATTCCTATCAGCAGTGGAGGAGAGTTCCCCGTTTCCACATCCTCTCCAGCATAAAGTGTCTTCAGTGTTTTTGATCTTAGCCATTCTGACATGTGTAAGGTGGTATCTCAGAGTTGTTTTGATTTGCATTTCCCTGATGATTAGGGATGTTGAGCAATTCCTTAAATGTCTTTCAGCCATTTGAGTTTCCTCTGTTGAGAATTCTCTGTTTAGTTCTGAAGTCCATTTCTCAATTGGACTGTTGGTCGGTAAACATAAATTTAATAGGGAGGCTCTGATCTCTGATTAGTTTTTCTACAGATTTAATAATTCTATATTTTATATTCAAATTGTCTAACTTCATTATGAAAGTTTTATATTTTGGATACAATCTCACTCTATTAATTATATAGATATAAATGATGTTATTGTGCTTGATGTGAAAGTCAGTTGTAAGCCTACAAATTTGACAATTACTGCAGATACTGAGAAGACATGCAGATTTTCTTTGGAATAAAAATACTGCAAATGAGTTAATTTCATAGTGATAATTTATTCATGAAAATCATGTGGGAAAAAATGGAGAACCTGTTTTGCCTAATGCTCATTGTCCATGGTGTATGATAATGCCTCAACACGGTATCAAGTGGAATATCTCCACTCCAACGCCGAGTGTGCCATTCCCAATATTGATCGGGCCATAGATACAAATTAATAAAATCATCTAAAGTTGCCAAACTCATCATAAACACAATTATCATATCTCTGTGTTGGGGCATCACATTGCATGCCTGTCCCATTATTTCTGATTTAATCATTAATGTGTTGACTAAGCTCTTTGGAAACTGGAGAGTTTTTCTCCTCATTAAGAAGATTTCAACAAAGTAGGTTATTTTTTTTCATTTGAAAAAAATTGAATCTGAGGCTCCTTTGAATACTTTGAGTATAATTTTCAGAATAAGAATACATGTTGAAATCATTTTACTCCTTTCATAGGCTGCTTCCTCCCCCCCTTATCAGCATAACATCATATATATATATATATATATATATATATATATATATATATGTGTGTGTGTGTGTGTGTGTGTGTGTGTACATGTATATATATAATGTATACATATATATGAGATACACACACACACACACACACATATATATATGTGTGTGTGTGTGTGTATTCATTAATTTTTCTCATATAGGCTGATATACAGATAAATTCTTAAAAATCTTCCAGGCTATGTCAATTTCTCAAACTCTCCTGGCTTTTGATGATCTTATTGCTTTTCAGAATAATTGCACAAGTACAGTTTTCAAAATTCCTCAGCAGAATATATTTTTTAAATCTTATTTATCATAGGAATAAGATTCAATTTCATCACATTCTGTCAAGGGTATTTACTAGCAACTATATTTGTGGCTTTAGATAGTGGCATTGATCACATGGCTGAAGACATGTCTGACAGGTTTCCCAACAGTCAAGCCTTTTGTGGCTGCTGCTACCCACACTGTGCTCTGTAGGAAGAAGTTACTGTTCACCGTCAGCACTACAGGACAGGAGGCAGGTCCCTTCTCTTTCAGAATGAAATATCTACAATATTTACTTGAAATCATTCAGCATGGAAGATTTGTCCCTCATATATTAACTAATTGTCATAATGTATTTATATTAAGATAGACTCATAAATATTTATTTTTACGTTGAGTAACAAACGGTACCACTTACATAGTTGTGTTTTCATTTCCACGACACAAACATCTATGAATTTCAGTGAACTGTACCAGCAACTATCCAAAAAGAAAAAAAAAAGGTTGGTGTTCAACTCTAACGAGAGAAATCAAGCTCTCTGTGGCAGCTGTGGTAATTGACACTGATATTCCATTCCTTTCAGACTGTCTCAACGGATAGTCTGAGGAAATATTTGTGGTTACAACTCAGATATATACAACCATGTACGAATAGTTCTATTATCTATAGAAATTTTATATTTAGCCACCTCTATCTGTGTTCTTTGAAGCACAAGGACTTGTCAATATTTTCAACTCTGATTTATTGTATTACCACATTGATTAGTCCCGTCTTTTCTTACCTTAGCTATCTGTGTTTCTACTGTAAGCATAACTAAAAGTCTGAGTAAGGTAGCATTTCAGCAGTTTTTATAAATGACTACTGCCCCACTTCATGTCCATTCATGCAACCATAATCAAACTCAGTATCTCACAAAAAGAAAAGGATGTGAAAGAAGGAGGGGAACTTGAAAAGAAGGGGTTCAGAGGGATCAGTGGGTGATAAGAGGCTAATGAGGTTGTCTATGATGAAATATGTTATATACATGTGTGTAACAGTCAAAGATAAAATTTAAACATACCTAATGATAAGAATTCATCAGCCAGGCAGTGGTGGCACACTCCTTTAATCCCAGCACTTGGGAGGCAGAGCCAGGTGGGTCTCTGTGAGTTCGAGGCCAGCCTGGGCTACCAAGTGAGTTTGCACATGAAAGGTGCAAAGCTACACAGGGAAACCCTGTATCAAAAAAAAATCACCATTATTGTATAATATAGAATAGTTCTACCAGTAAGATATGGTTTTTAGGTATTGATAATGTTGGAGTGATACAAAAGAATATCCTTCTTAATATTACCAGAGCCCTTGTAAAATATTATGGCTTAATTTTATACTTAATTAAATGAAAATGCTTGGTAATTGTAAAACTTGTTATTGATATTATAAAATTACTATCAGCATTATTAAAACAAATTTTAAGTATGGTCTAATTAAGATGCTGGTCTCTTTACAACAATGGTATCAGAAAACATTACAACTGAAGTTCAATAAAGTATTTTATTTTAAAGAAATTTATCATAACACCAAGTTATAGTTTGTATAGATCATGTTATCCTGGAAATACCTTTCACATATTATTTGAAATGACTGTGCAATCTCTTTTTAGCTTTATAATATTAAAAGTACAATATTCCTTGTATAATACACATTACTTTTGAGGAAATTTTCAGACTGACCATAAATTCATGGGCATTTGAGCAGCAATATTCTTTCCAACCAACTGAAAAAGCAAAGGAAACACATCGTAATGGATTAATATAGTAAGAAATGAAATAAATGAATTGTGAAAAGTTTAAGGAAAACAGCTACTGAAATGTTCTTTCAAAGTATTAACACACTGCTAACTGAGTGTGACTTGTTCTGCAATGCACGATGCTGAGTTCTGTAAGTCTTGAGATGTTAGCTTGGACAAAAAACAAATCAAATCTGGTGGAAACATACATGTCATCACTCATAGAAAATGTCCTCTACAACACTAATTTACACTTTCTTTAGTTTCTGTGTCAGTTTTCAAATTTGAATCCTAAATTTAACTTGGAATGTTAGCTCCAGAATTAGCATGACTTGTGTGGACATGTGTTAAACATTATATTACAAAATAAGTCTCTAGTAAGGAGTAAGATTTGAGTACTGCTTGTGATGTGAACATTTATTAAGTGGTTACACAAAGGTGTAGCTATTAGATTATAGTGATAAAAGTTTCAGTTTGACTGGAACCTGCATTGGGAGCAGTTTGAAAAGAAATATTAGTTCCTCTTGTTTTGTGGGTTTTTTTTTCTTATTTTGTTTCCTCCTTCAGAGCAGAGGTTTTAAAATGCAGATACAAATGGATACACAAAGTGGCAATTCTATATATCTTAGATATTTTATTATAATTTAAATAAGCTATACATATGTTAAAGAGAAAAATTAGAAAGATAGGCACATTAATTCTGGAACACCTGACAGATGATCAATACAAGACCAAATAATTAATGACTATCACTGAGCAAGAGGCTGACACGTATGGATGGATCCGACGAGAATTAACTACAATAGACCAAGAACAGAGGAAAAACGGTGAACTATTGAATATGTAAGCAGAGAAACATAACATTAGAGAGAACATATCACCTCTTTGAACCATTTGTCTCTTTGCTTTTATGTCTTCCTATCTCATTAGCATTTGTCCTCAAACTCATAAAAGATGAGTACAGTTTTTTTTTTCCTCAAAAATCTCAGGTGCTGTATATGGGCATAAAAGAGAACATTTCCCTCAAATAATAATAGCATTAACTTAATATCCTTTCACTGGAAGTTTCTTGTTGGTCCAGCATAAAGATGAGCATGACTGTTGACCCATTACTTTACCCTGATTGGTTCTCTGTTCTAATCCCTAGAGTGGAATACATATTCCTGTCTCTTTTCTCCCTTCAGGACTGAACCTGAAAGAGAACACAATCCAGGCTGTGGTTCATGTCTATATCATCTACCTGTATTAAAAATTGGTGCTTGTTTTGTGTTTAGACTCCAATACTTCCAAAATAAAATCAGAACCGAAAACTTTCAGATAATAAAGTTCTTAAGGTCGATCCTTGAATACAGATTGGGCCAGGAGGAAGAAGATAAAAATCCATGATTGTATTAAAAAACTGTGTGCCACAAGCTACAGAAAGCAGCAAATTGAAGACTTAATAATAGAAGACTGTGACATAGAAAAGGGTGTTCAGAAAGAATCTTAAGAAGTCGTGTAAAAGGTGATCTTTCCTAATGGAACAGAGAATGGTTTCTCGTATGTCAGTAGAAGGTGACTTTTACAGCAAACTAAAATTTCAGTAGAAATATGCAAAATAAGAACAGATTTCCAAAGCATGTAATATATTTTTTGGAACACATATTCATTTAAAGAAAGGTGGTTAGACACAAGGTGTTTGCAGATTTGAATGAGCCTAGAATTGGGAAAATTTCAAATGTAGTGAAAAAAAAATGTTGTGCAGAGATACTTAGAATGCTAATTAGGAGAATGCTAATATCATGTGAAAATTTAGTTGGCAATCTAAAACAGCTTGAATATGCGAAAAAATAAATTATACATAGCACAAAACATTTTTTAAATGTATTTATTGTGCTGGTCCCTGCACATCTCATCTTAATTCCTTTCCCTGATCTACTAACTGGTAGCTATCCTGGTTCACTAATTCTCCCAGAGAACAACAAACTACTGCTGACTTCAAAGGCTATGCTCTCAGTCACCCGCCTTTTAGTTTTGGACTTATCCACAGGAATTTATTCTTCTGAACATACTGAAAAACAATCCACTGATCATCATAAAGGAGAGGACATATCCGATCAAATAAAAATCTTGAACAGTAGAATGAATTATAAAGAAAACAGGCTACCTAGCAGATGCATGTACAGCAGGGTTAGGAACTGAGATCATGTAGGAATTGTACACAACTTGAGATAGAGTATAAAGAGTGGTTTCATCTAGGTTGTGACTTAGTTCTAGAATGAAAAAAAATCTATTATGTTTTACATAGTGTCTTTATCTACAATTGCTCCTCTACTATCCATTGTTTTACCCCTCTAGCATCCTTTTTTTCATTAGTCATATACAATAATAATTCTGAAAAATTTAGTCACTGCTTTCTTTAAATCCCCATTGAAGCACACCTGACACATTGCTCTCCATCCGTTTCCTTGAACACATCACACAGATTTCACACAGAGACTCTGCACTGCTTATACTATGTCTGGCATCTCCTTTCATTGAAAACAGCCAAAAGCTGTTAAGTCCTTTATTCTCTGTCTACATTTTGAGTATTTTGAAGTGACTTAAATGGACAAGCCTATGCAAATTACTCTCCACCCTCAACTTAACCAAGTTACCAGCCCTTGCTTTTATCTACACACCATTAGCCTGATTGTCTGATGATTAATAATTTACAAGTATATATTACTCAACATTATATACTAGAAATGCATTAGATTCTCAGGCTTTATTTATTGAATGAATCAATAAATGTGAACATTTCACTGACATTATTAAAATATGTTGATTGAAGAAGCAAATAAATTAGGATGCAGAATTTACAAGCAAGGACTAAGCATACTAATTTGTATTATGGGCTGAGAAATTTATTTTTATCTCAAGAAAGGGACTTAGTAAAACTAACTTATTCGGATGCAACACTTGGCCAAATTTCAGTTCCCACAAGAAGACAAGGCAATAGGAATAACATCAAATTAAAGCACTTAACATGGATGTTGTAGTTCCCCATTGATAATGTCTGAGACAACTAGTACAGATCAGAAAAGAGCATGGTCAGGCAACGTCAGTGGTGGTTGAAACACTAATCATATCCTGGAGTCATTAAGAATATCCTTTGGTGATTGACCTGTTTTATGCTGTGCATAAACACCAAGATAAAGGCTTTGGGTTTGCAAATAACTTAGTTAACGACCTAAGGAAAAAAAAAAGAAACAATAGCTGAGACAGAGAGAGGAGTCTGAATTAGGTACACGCCACACTGCAAAATATTGTTGGAAAGGGTGATTAGTAGTTAGGTGAAACAAAGAAATTGAGAGCTCACATCACAGGAGAAATAGCTATATAGACATCATTAACAAAGAGTTGGTCACTTGAGCTGGTGAGAGAATATCCTATTCCAAAGACAATGAATAAAGATAATGAAGGGTAAATGTACAAGAACATAGGCAGTCAATGGCTGGAGAAAGGACCAAAACCCTACAACAAAAGAAAGATGAAGACTGGAAAGAAAATTTCAAAAATGCAAGAAAGGGGTTCTTAGTAGTATCAAAGGATGGAGAAAGTAATAGGATGAGCCAAAATGGGCATTGTTAGCTTTTGGTTTTTGATTGCTGTTTGTTTTATCTTGTTTGGTGTTTGTTTTGTTTGAGCAGTGAAAAGATGCTATGAAGAATGAGCAAGGACAGAACACTGATTTATGGTTTGTCATTTGTAGTAGAAATGTGAATGCTTTACATTTAGGTAACTTAACTATAAATAATGAGATAGCAAAGAGACCCATGATAGATGTCAGGTCAGAGATTCATAATGGGAGATTCTTTAAACAAATGCTGTGGGAGACCTCAGTAGGAAGGAAAAGCAGAAAAACACTGGGATCAAAGATGCACAGCAAAGGAGCTGAATGCAAAGGAAGGCTGTAGGTACAAAGAACAAAAGATAATGAAGGATTCAAATAGATTCAACAAAACTTGACGTATGACAGGACACAATAGAATGATGTACTACAATAGCAACTTATTTAGCCCAAACTTTAATCAGAGTGTTATTAAGAATAGAAGGAAAAATGGTACTATCTGTATACATGTTCATTTGAGATTCAAAACATTGGCAACTGCAGGTAATAGGACAGTATGTGGTGATATTTTATTTGTGCTGAAATGTGGTGCTATTTTATTTGTATGTTAATAAATGAAGTTTGCCTAGAGATCAGAGGACATAGATAGCCAGCCATAAACAAAAGTCAGGCGGTGGTAGCACATGCCCTTAATCCGATCACATGGCAAGCAGAGTCTCTGTGTGCTCAAGGACACAGCCAAGCATGGTGACACACACCTTTAATCCCAGTACCAACCATAGAGACCTGGAGGTCTTTACAGACAGGCAGTGACGAGGAAGTGAGGTGGCTGGGCTAAGAGCCAAAGAAGAGGTAGAACTGCAAGGCAATAAAGGTGCAGGTTAGACAGGAAGAAGCTTGTTCTTTTTGGGGAAGCTATGGCGGCTTGGTGAGCTAAGGTTAGCTGGTGACTCTCACTATTTCCCTGGTCTCTACAGCTTTCACCCCTGTATTTGACTCCGTGTTTCTTATTTAATAAGACTGTTTAGAAATTCATCTACAACATTATTTAATCTTGGCTTGATTTTAGAAGTATTGATTTTGTGGCAAACCTATTATGCTCCACTCACTGTTAGGATGTAGCTAAAACTTTTAATAATTTTACTTAGCTTGCGTAGGTTTAACTCGTCAAGCTGCTCACTGAGTTTCAAAGTTCTGATGACAGTCTGATTTTTTTTGACATTGTCCAAGTCATAGAAAACTATTTTGCATTCATATTGGAATTTGTTCTTTGGTTAAAAAAAAAAAGTGCTTACTTCTGCTTTCACTCAGCACAGACTATTTCCAACAGGGGGAGTCGTACTTGTGATATACAGTGGATGATCTTGCTATGCCAGAGAAAATATAAAGTAATTGTCTACCAAAATAAGACAAAAATTATGTTGATAATATATGAATCACATGAGTTATAAATTGTGCATTAATCATTCCTGCCAGGGAAGCAGGTAGGCTAACTGAAGGACTTCACTTCCCCCTTTATTCCTCAGTCTAATGCCCCAGTCTCATCCTAAACTCTGTAGCAGACCTTCATCTGCGGCCTCTCCTCATCCTCTGCCCCTATTCCAGGGACTAACAAAGCAGATCCTGGTAGAATATCTACCTTCCTCCCTCCTGTGAACTTCCTTAGACCCGCTGCCTCCCCCTCCCCATTCCTAGGAGTTAGCTCCCAATACCCAGAAACACATTTTACCTAGAACCCTAGTGACCACACCTACCAAGACCCCAGAAGAATTTCCCATCAGGCAACACACTGCTGTGGGATAGTCTGTATGTCAAATTACTCGGATTGGTCAATAAATAAAACACTGATTGGCCAGTGGCTAGGCAGGAAGTATAGGCGGGACAAACAGAGAGAAGAAAAGAACGAAAAGGAAGGCAAAAGGAGTCACTGTCAGCCGCAGCAAGGACAAGCAGCATGTGAAGATGCCGGTTAACCACGAGCCATGTGGCAAGGTATAGATTTATGGAAATGGATTAATTTAAGCTATAAGAATAGTTAGGCCGGGTGGTGGTGGCGCATGCCTGTAATCCCAGCACTTGGGAGGCAGAGGCAGGCGGATCTCTGTGAGTTCAAGGCCAGCCTGGGCTACCAAGTGAGTTCCAGGAAAGGCACAAAGCTACACAGAGAAACCCTGTCTCGAAAAACCAAAAAAAAAAAAAAAAAAAAAAAGAATAGTTAGCAAGAAGCCTGCCATGGCCATACAGTTTGTATGCAATATAAGTCTCTGTGTTTACTTGGTTGGGTCTGAGCGCCTGGGGGACTGGCAGGTGATAAAGATTTGTCCTGACTGTGGGCAAGGCAGGAAAACTGTAGCTACAACACACAGCCAACACATTCTTCTAAAACCCAAAGAGGAAACAGAGACCAAGAAACAAAACACCCACCCAACAATGACAAAATGGGATATCAGCACCTAGAATAATAGTCTTTCCAATTTTAGCTACCCAAACATCAACATAAAATACCATCAATATAAGCCAGGACAATGTGTCTACACTAGGGGCCAGCAACTCTACCACAGTATGTGTACATGAGATGTTATATGCAATATATTCCTATTAAAAATTTAAATTTTTGCCAAATATATATTGCCCTTAATTGTAAAATTATTTTAACTTTTTAAATCCTTTCTTGGTAAAATATATCTTTATATTTAATCTTTGCAAGGTTAAACATGTCATTCATCTTTTTTAGTGCCATGCAATGGATATATATTTATATAACTAAACTTTTCTTCAAATAGATACTACAAAAGAATAGTGAATGACAAACACATACTTCACAGAGCATCAGGAAGGAAATCCTATACCAATAATTCCATGGAATTGGCTGTAGGGGCACAAGGCTGGCAGGTACCAGACCCCACATTGCTAATTACATCACCAGCCCTAGAAGCTGCTGCACCATTGATTTCCTGTATCTTCTCTCTCTGGAAAGAATCAAAGATTGACCAGCGCTGCCACTTTTTGTTTGGGAGATCTTGTTTTATTCATGTTTCTGTCTATCTCTAGGTTCTATCGAGGTATGGAAATAACTGTAACTGCTCTATAATGCGTAGGTCACAAATTTGTACAGTATATCTAAGGAGTCTTGCAAGAAGAGATCTGCTTTGCAGACTACAATTCTACTTCTTCCCCAGAGCTCTTATTGCACCAGGAATGGAAGCTTATGCCAGTTGATTAAAATTTTTTTTAACTCATCCATTGACCATAGAAGTAAGTTGAAGTGGGACAACCACCTGACAGACAGTAGTATTTCTAAGAACACAACAAAGCAAGGATTATGAAACTGGGGCTGCAATTATGAATATGGGATTATAAACTACGAACAGTTCACTTCTCAATTTAGAGCAAATCCATAAGTATTCAAGAGACTGAATTGAGAAATTAAAGTTATATAATAGAAACACTTTAAGAAGTCAAAGACTTGAGAGATGATTCAGGCAATAAAGTGTTTGTCACTGAAGCTTTAGGAACTGAGTATACTCCCCTAGTATCCATATAAAGAGTCAGGTGTGGTCTCATCTGATCTTAATTTTGGTGATGGGAACCCGGAGACAAGAGGATCCCTGAGTCTTATGCTTTTCCACTATGGCTGTGTCATTGAGTTCCAGATTCAATGAGAACCCTTGCCTGCCTGAAAACTAGTGGGGAGAGGGAACAATTGAGGAAGACACCAGCATCAGTCTCTTGCCTTTACATATGTGTACACATTTGCATGTATGTCAACACACCTATTCCACATAAAAGCATTTATTACTAAAGAATAGAGAACTTTTGTTTATGAAAAAAATGGAATAGAGAGGAGAGAAATCGTCCTTCAATTAGACATATCTAAAGCAGTACACATTATATGTGAAACAATGATTTCTTGTCAATGGTAGCAGATAAAATGAAAGACAGCCGAGCTTGAGTGACACAGACAGACAGGACAAAACCCCTTATTTACCCACATGCTTCTGTGTAGATGTAATTCTAAACAGTCTTATTAAAAAAAAAAAAAAAAAAAAAAAAAAAAAACACAGAGCCAAAAAAGGGCTTAAAAGCCCAAGAGGTCAGAGCACTAGCGAATAGCCTTTAGCTTACCAGTCACTGCTGTCCTCCCCCTGAGAGAGAGACCTTCTCCTGTGTGACCTGACTTTTTATTGACTTTCTGTTCTGCCTTCTCATTGGTTCTAAACCCAACCACATGACTTCCTCATCACTGACTGTCTATACAGACCTCAAGGTCTCTGTGGTTGGTACTGGGATTAAAGGGGTGTGTCTCCATGCTGGTTGTGTCCTTGAACATACAGACTTGCTACCACTGCCAGGCTTCTACTAAATGGCTTGCTATTAGCTCTGACCCCCAGGCAACCTTATTTATTAACATACAAATAAAATAACATTTCAGCACAAATAAAATATCACCATACTTCTACTGGGACTTTCCAGGACTAAATAGAATCACTGGGCACAGCCCATTCAAAGATTTGGGGAAGAAATTCTATCATTTATTCACAGATTCTACCTACATTTAATGAGGAAAAAGTTCTTCCTAGTTTATTAAAACAAGGTCATCATTTTTGCAACTCCCCAACTCAAAACTATCAGAAAAGGGAAAAAGATGAAAAATGAAGGAGGAAATGGAGAAAAAGAAAATAATCATAGAGGAATATCTTTCATGAACAATCGTGTAGAACTCCAAAAGAAAATTTTAGCTAGTCGAATTCTCCAATATATAAAAAGAAGAAGCATCAAGATGAGTTAAGTTTTATCCGAGGAAAGCAAAAGGCTATACATACTTGAATAATGATATAATTCATCACACAAACAAACCTGAAAACAAGAAACTATATTATTTACTCAATAGATAACAGAAAAATCACCCAATACAATCTAACATCCACTCCTGAAATAGAAACTACCAACAAATAAGGAACTGAATGGGGCTTCCTCCACCCGAAGGATGCTGTGACTACTGTATTACAGTCATATCATAAGTAATGGTAAAAGGCCTATTTCTTAGAATCAGAAATAAGACAAAAAATACCCTTTACCTCTCCAGCACAGGGAAATACCAGCAGTTCTGAAGAATTCAGTGTGAAGAAAGGAAATGGTGAAAAAGAAGAAGGATTAGGAAAGGGAGAGGGAGAAAAAGAAGAAAGTTTCAGCCGGGCAGTGGCGGCACACGCCTTTAATCCCAGCACTCGGGAGGCAGAGGCAGGCGGATCTCTGTGAGTTCGAGGCCAGCCTGGACTACCAAGTGAGTCCCAGGAAAGGCACAAAGCTACACATAGAAACCCTGTCTCAAAAAACCAAAAAAAAAAAAAAAAAAAAAAGGAAGAAAGTTTCAAATAAGGAAGAGATTTGGACCAATCTTGTTTCATCTTTTGTTTTGCAAAGTCAGGATAATTCAGAGCTGAAACCGATTACATATTTACAGATACAGACCAAATCCAAAAATGGTAAGTTTAAGTTTTGGCTATATCTATAGATAGTGATGGTAATTTGTTGTTTTTATATTTTTTATTTTTGTTTCTCTGCCTCGTATTTATCACAATAAACTGATAAATTTTATTATATAAATATATCCAATTATGGAAATTCATTCCAAACAAAACAACTAAAATTATAAACTGAACTTTAGAGTCGGGGGTTAATTCTAAAATCTTAAATATGTATGAACACACAAAAGAACCTGAGGGCAATTCTATTTTCTATCTTGTCACTAGACACTAAAAAAAGAACCACCATTAAAACAATACCACTAATTACTTCGCATTTTATTAACAATAAGTGCTTTTCAGATTGATAGAATGCCAAACCAAAGGTGAAGGGTACAATCAATCTCAGCTGACATTTATTGGGGTGTGTTTCAAAACAATTAAGATGACTATTTAAATCAGGATAGCTCATCTCCTTGGAATGAAAGGACACATTGACAACACAAGGCAACACACTTTGCAAGTGTCTTTTTCTTTTTCTTTCTCTCTTTTTTTTTTTTTAGTAAGTCAGAAGTAGTACATGTAGAGAAGACAGAAGGATAGTGGACAAGCTATCATGCCATGCCTGGCAAGGAAGAACTGAATAGAAACATAAGTTTATTAAAAAATAAAATTTCACATAAATGTTATATACATAGTCTTTAACTTACAAAAAAAGGGACAACTTTAAAACTTAATATGGTATCTTCTTTGAGTTTTTTTTTTTTTTAACCATTTTGTTGTTTGCAGATGTGATGTGTATGTGTGTGTCTAAGTATGAGGGCACCTGTATGTTGGTGCATGTAGAGGCACTAAGTTGATGTTGTGGATCATCCCAGACTCCCTTTGACTTCATTCATTAAGGAATGGTCTCTCAATCAAACCAAAACTCCCTGATATAACTAGTCTTGCTAGAGAGGTTGCCCTGGGCATCTCCTGTTTCTGCCATCCAATGCTAGAATTACAGACAACCTGCTCTCTCACCTGGCATTTATGTGGGTTTCTAGGGAACCAAATACTGTTCTCCCTTGCATTACAAATGATTTAAATGCTGAGCCTTCTCCTTAGACCTGATTATACCATTTTGACACATCTAAAAGAGTTCAAGATATATGAATGTCAATTGTCACTCAACAAGAAAAGGGTCATTGACCAAGCATACAGACTCCTGATAAAGAGAGGGGTCACCAAAACTTCCTTAATGAAATAACAATGAACTCGGCTTTGGGTTAGTGTGACACCCGCAGTCACACAGAACTCTGAGCTTGTCAGGGAATGTGTTTCATTTAATGCTTTTCTCTATCATGAATTCTTAATGTTTTTCACACAAAATATCTTCCACACCTTTGCTGTACTGAGCACTTAAAGTTACTGAAAGTCACAGTAACTAATCTAAACAAAGAAGACAAGGAATTACAAGAATGTGATCATCAAAAGGTGCTATAGCACATGACTTCACAAAAAAAGTAAAAGTGACTCTGGATTCCCAATGATCAAAATTGAAAACTGCATTTGGCAAGGCCAGTGCAATGAAGGAAAAAAAATCTAAATTATTAAATGCCTTTCAGGTCAAGTTATGGATTTTGTTTCAGTTCAAATATCCCAGGAAGCAGATGTCAAGATATAATTAGAATAGCAAGAGATTTATTGGAGAAAATGCCTTTAAAATATTATAGCAAGCAGGAAGAGCCTTGAGACCATGATGTAGGTCTGACACATGGATAAAGAAAGGAGGATTGAGCAGAAAGAGTTGGAGACACTGGTGTAGCTGAAGGAAAGTCAGCTTAGATGGCCTATGAGAAGAATCTGCTAGATGATGAAAATGGTCCGTCATATTTCTACTGTCAGGTATTTCAATAAAGAATCACAATTTTCCTCTCCATTAGCTTCCATCTTCTCCAATCTTCAAATCACAGCCCTTCTCATAAATTGTCACTATCTCATGTGATACATACCTGGGTGGTAACGCTGATATTCCCAGTAAGGTTTCTGGCATCAAGGAATTGTTTGGCGGGGCTGGAGAGATGGCTTGGTGTTTCACAGCCCTTGTTATACTTCCAAAGGCCCTGGAATCAGTTCCTGGTTTCCCATCATCTGGTTCCAAGGAATCCAACAACCCTCTTTTGATGTCCTTGACATCAGGAATGTGTGTAGTGAACATTTATGCATGCATGCATGTAAAACACTCATATATATATATATATATATATATATATATATATATATATATAAAATCTTTTTTTTAAAAAAAGAATTTTGTTCATTAAATGTTTTTCTCCACTTTACCTAAGAATTTGATGTCTTTTTTAGCTTCTGTGCCTGTTTTGCTCTCTGATGATTCAATTGGATAGGGTCTGAGCATGCACTAATTTTACCTCTTAGTTCTTGCTTTCATTTTGACTATCACTTTAGTGGTCCATGAGAAGCATGTGTCCCGTCCCTAAATAATATCTGAAAGTGAACTGATCTCTCAAGGAAAGACCATTAGCTGCCTGTTTAGATGCACTAATTAGATGCCAAACTTGTTCCCAGCTGCTATGGATGCACATTTAATAACTTAGTTCCACTTTGTCTGTCTTGATTTTAAATTGTGAACTTACCTTTTCCTATTGGGTAGGTATTAGGTGTAGTCTGAGTTTTCTTTGAGCTGAAAGCTCACACACACACACACACACACACACACACACACACACACACACAAAAAAAAAAAATGGAGACTTATTATTAATTATGAAAGCTTGGTCTTAGCTTAGGCTTGTTTTTAGCTAGCTCTTATAACTTAAATTAACCCATTTCTATTAACCTACATTTTGTCACATAGCGCCAATTCTTCTTCCTCTGTGTCTGCCCACATGTCTCTCTTAAGCCTAGATTCCTCCTCCTACTTCCTCTCTCTCCTGGGAAGTCTTGCCTATGCTTCCTGTCTAACTATTAGCCTTTCAACTTTTTTGGTCTTTCTTTTTTTTTTTAATTATGAATTTTTTTTTCATTTATTTTACATGCCAGTCAAAGATCCCCCTCTTCCCTCCTCCCACTCCCTCCAGCCTGCCTTCCCAACCCACCCCCCACTCCCTCCCACAAGAAGACAAGGCCTCCCATGTGGAGGCACATTCAGTAGAGGCAAGTCCAAGTCCTTCCTCCTACCTCAAGGATGCATGAGATGTTCCATCATAGGGAGTGGCCTCCAAAAGCCCTTTCATGCACCAGAGATGGATTCTGATCCTACTGCCAGTGGGCCTCCCAAGCCGATCAAGCTACACAACTGTCTCACCATGCAGAGGGCCTAGTCCAGTCCCATGCAGGCTCCACAGCCATTGGTCCAACTTTCATGAGTTCCCTCGAGTTTGGTTTGGTCGTCCCTGCATGTTTCCCCATCATGATCCTGATGCACTTGCTCAAAGAATCCCTCTTCTCTCTCTTTGACTGGACTCCTAGAGCTCTTCTAGTGATTGGCTGTGGATATCTACATCTGCTTCCATCAGTCATTGGAGAAAAGTTGTGTGATGACTGTTAGGATATTCACCAGTCTAGTCTCTGGGGCAAGCCAGCTCAGTTCAGGCACTCTCTCCACTATTGCCAGTAGCTCAGGCTGGGATTATCCTTGGGGATTCCTGGCAACTTCCCTAGCACCCTGTTTCTCTCTATCCCTATGATGTCTCCCTCTATCATGGTATCTCTTTCATTGCATTCCCCTCCCTCCCTGTTCCAGCTCAACCATCCCACTCCCTTATGTTCTCATCCCCCACCCCCTACCCTCCATTGCCCATCCCTCACCTCCAGTTTACTCATGGAGATCTCATCTATTTCCCCTTCCCAGGGCGGTCCATGCCCCCCTCTTTGGGTCTTCCCTGTTAGTTAGCTTCTCTGGAGTTGTGGGTTGATGCCTCATTACCCTTTACTTTATATCTAGTATCCACTTATGAGTGAGTACATACCATGTTTATCCTTCTGAGTCTGGGTTACATCACTCAGGATTATAGTTTCTAGTTCCATCCATTTGCCTGCAAATTTCATGATGTCATTGTTTTTCTCTGCTGAGTAGTACATTTTCTTAATTCCATTCTTCAGCTGAGAGGCATCTAGGTTGTTTTCAGGTTCTGGACTTTCAGCTTTTTATTAAACCAATCACAGTAATACCCCTTCACACAGTATACAAATATCCCACAACCATTAGGAGTGGTGATATCAACAAGCCCATTGTCTCCAAATAAAATATCCCTTCATATCTTTTGATATGCGTAATTTCATGTGTCTGAGGATGTAAGATCTTCTGTGATAACTAATTTTCAAATATTAATAACCACTTAATATTCAGGTTAGAATGTACACTGTCCTTTGATGTTTCATGTCAAGTTAACAGCCAGTTACAATTTTAGGTCTTTCAGCTAAGTGACAGTTTACAATGTGTGATTTAAAAAAAAAAAAAAAAAAAAAAAAAAAAACAGAAACAGAAAAGTCCAGAGTAGTTCCATTGAAAGTTCTGGCTATTTTAGGAAAGGAATAATGTAGGGTCATCTGGCAGAGTGAAACAGTAATTTAAGGGACATTACTTTAGAGTAAGTCAAACATATTAAACAGTTGAATAACGGAGACATGAAGGGACTGAGACTAAAGAGAAAAGATAATGGGTAGCCTGTACATTCTATAATTCACCAACCATATTAATGATACTTAGACAAGTGATGAAAAGTTAAGCTTTAGAATGGAAAACATAAGGAGAGGAAAAAATAGGTGACTATAGATGCCACCATACCCTGCATTATGTTTACTCAATAAGAGACCATGTATACATGACTTGTCTCAAAGTTGATAACAAATTGTATTACCTACTAATGGGCTCGTCATACAACATACTAATGCTATGTATATTTCATTTGTTCTTGAAAATGCTCATATAACAAACCTAAGATATAAGAGTTCTATAAAATTTTTGTATATATATTATCATGTACATTGTATATCAGTCAATAATCAAAAAATTATAACTTTTAAATATTAACTATGCTACATGTTTTCCATTATTGTAGAATATATTCCTAATACTTGTGGCAAAATGAACAGCATGCTAGGTGATATAGTCACTCACTTGTCTTGTATTTACTCTGTCTCCTGATTACATCAAAGACCATGTCTAATGACTGACCTTGGCTTATAAAGTATTTTATACAATGTTTCTGTAGTAAGAGATTTACTTAATATTGCACTTCATAGAACAAAGTCTTATTGATAAGTGACACGTAACTATATAAATAAGGTGAGATACCAATATAGAATACAGCCACAGTATTGATGACTGAGTACAGCATGGAACTGTTTACAAAGGACACAAATGAGCCATTTGGAAGAATTTTAAATGCTGGCTATAGTGAAGGATATAATAGCCAACAAGATCAGTCAATAGACAATTAAAAACCTTACCAACAACTTAGAATCTATGGAAGATCTAAGAAGCCAATTGAAAAAAAAAGAGGAAGAAAGGAAGAACCATTATCTATAATTTAAGTAAAAAAGAAAAATGTTGAATTTACCATGGCACACACTGCAACTCACAATTGGCTGAGTTGGTTTTTATTTTTTATTTTTTTGGTACCAAACTAAGGGTTAATGTAAGCATGACCAGCTTACTGTTCTCTGCATCAACTGAGATTTATATAACCTGGTATGCAATTAGTAAAAGTAGGGACAGGGAAGAAGGGGCCACAACTAGATCACAGGCCATTTATCAGAATCCCTCCCTGTTTGCGTCAGTGGAAGACTGTATAAGACTAATTTAGTACAGAGATCTTCTGCTCGGGTTGAGGATAAAGATGCCACCAGAAAACTGGGATGAAAGGTAAGTAGATGCACTTGAGCATAGTCTTGGCAACAGACTGCTCCCAGACCCTCAAACCTTGTGCTTGAAGGAAATAGAATAATTCAGTTCAGTCTGGTTCTGCAGCAATGGTACAAGCAAGGGTCAATTTTCTATTAAAAGCCATTATTAAATGATATAAAGAAACTTTAAACTCTAGTACCTGAAATTTTAATCTTTCAGGATAATTGTATCTTTACAAATATAATAAAAAGGAAGTCATACAGTACCGGGGTGTGGCCAAGGGTAATGTCTTTTGGATAAATTCGTGATTGTCCTTCAAAGGAAAGGTTTTGAGGTCATAGTAAGTGACCTTCTTAAGTTCAGAAAGAAATTCTTGGCCAGTGAGAATGGAAAGAGTGGGAAGAAGCCTTTGAAAAAATGCTTTGCCTCACAAAAGGGCACAGGAAGAATTTAATACTGCAGGTGTTCTAAAATAAAGGTTCTGAGAGAAGAAAGATCATGGCCTAGAGGTAGAAAGCCAGGAATCTAGGGAATGCTAAGGTTGTCTTGATCAGAATCTGAATAAAAAGACAGTAAAAAGAGAAAGAGAGAAAAGGGAGAGAGAGAGAGAGAGAGAGAGAGAGAGAGAGAGAGAGAGAGAGAGAGAGAGAGAGAGGAGAAACCCACAGTTCCTTAAAAATATATATTGCCATGGTTTTCACATTATCAGTTTGCAGCTGCCTGAATAAATTAAGACAGAAAACAAGCAGGGTCCTAAGTTACACATCACTGTTTTTTGTATTAATTTATTCAAGCAGGACCCGGCTAAGCTATTATGTGTGTTTTAGTGTCATAGTAACATTAAAGCCTCATTAATAGAAGACTCCTTCTGGTCAAGAGAATAAATTCTCTTGCCTGAATGGAGACCTAATATTCCAGTTGAGCTGGGCCAATCACCTAGGCAAGGGACCACCCCTAGAAAAGCAGGTTCACATGCAGCCACTCAAAAGACAGACAGAATAACTAGTCCTTTATGAGATACTGTATTTTTCCTTCCTAGCCCGTAACATAGTAACTTACCAAGATGCAGCCGTGAAGCTTTGAAAGCCTGCCTGCTCTTCTCAATTACTCAGAAAATGGCAGCTTCTCTCTTTATTTTTTTTTCTTTCTATCCCTTTGCTACTATACAAAGGATCCAAAAAACCTGAGGACTAAAAACATCCTCCCAAGAGGAAGCACGACTATTAAGTAAGAAGATTTTAGGCATTAATTCAGACTCTAGATTTAAATAGACTCAATAGCTATGTTGGAGTAAGTGGTATAATCTTAATTACACATTATTATAAGCAAATATTTATCATCTAAAAGATCTAAAGTAAAACGCTTATTTATTGATGCTGCGTGATATTGCCTTACTAACCTCTATTTCCTATGCCTATCCTTATCTTGCAGTATTTTAATTATTCTATTGAAAAGGTATCTTATCTACTTGGATGATGTTTCATTCATCTTTGTAAAATTCTCATCTTCTCAGGCCTTGATTTTGCCTCTGGTTTAGAAAGATTTTGGAAGGTTGATAAATGAATTTATTAAGTTATTAAAAATGTAGGTACACCTAATGCAATTAATAACTGCTAGTACAACATTAAAATGTGAATGACTAGAGGCCTAAGGCAGTTACAGAAGATTAGGGATTCTCATGAAAGGTAATTCGTTGGTTACAGATCAGTATTCATAATATATCAATAAAATATTTTATGTAAGAATTTTCCAGAGAGAGAAATTATGCAAAAAAAACTTATTTACACCAGTTTTAAGAGACTAGTATCAACTCTTTTCCACGATTTTCCAAAATATTTATATATTCTTTGCAGTGCCACAAAAATAGGTTTTCTGTGTTGCTTAAGAAGTCCTACATAGGGCTGGAGAGATGGCTCAGTGGTTAAGAGCACTGGTTGTTCTCCCAGAGGTCCTGAGTTCAATTCCCAGCAACCACATGGTGGCTCACAACAATCTGTAATGAGATCTGGTGCCCTCTCCTGGCTTGCAGACAGAATACTGTATACATAATAAATAAATAAATCTTTTAAAAAAGAATTAAAAAAACATTAAAAAAAGAAGTCCTACATAGCTCCAATGATGAATATATTTGCCATCATAAGTGCCCAATTAATTTGAACATGGTTCTGCACACCTATAAGCCTAAAACTTGCAAGGCAATAAGCAGCTCTTCATGAATTCAAGACCAGCCTCGTGTACATTTCATGCTCCAGGCCAGCCATGGCCACATAATAAGACCCTGTTTCAAAAACAGAAACAATGTTATTAAATTCATAATGGAAATTTTATGAATTGCTGTTTGCTTGAATCCATCAGGTTTGGGATCCTGAAAAGAAACCCAAATTTGTATTCTCTATATAGTCAAAGCTGGCCTTGAACTCTTGATCAAGATACAGTCTCCTGAGTGCTGAGATTACAGGTGTGTGCCTCCATATTCAGCTATAAATTTTAAGAAAAGAAACTTTTAAAAGTTACCAAAGATTTTAGTGCTTGGAAGACACAGGCTTCTCTAGACATCTCACACAATGATCTTGACCATAAGTAAAATACCACAAAACTCAACAAAAAAAGCCTAAAATTTATCTTGAAGTTACTTATTTGAATAAAACAACATAAATAATAATAATGGGTATATAACTTGATAGTTGTCTAACATACTTAAGAAAATGAAAAACTGTGTTAGTTACTGTTCACATGCTACAATTAATTACACAACTATGAATTATGGTTCATATTTATATTAAAATTAGTCTTTTAAATGAGTGTTACTTCTAGCTATAGTATTTTTGGAAATACCAGATTATGCTACCTTTTGTAGCCTCAGAGAAAATGTGTTGATTCTGGCTCCAGATATCCACATTTGAATAATGGCTTCAAACTTGGGAGCAATGTACCTGAAGGGGCTGTTATGTATTATCAACATAAATGAGCCTCAATGAATATTTATGAAAATGTAGGCAGCTTTTCATATTAAAGCTACAAAAGAGAAATACAGATTCAGCTATTAGTCAGCTTTTTTTTTTTTAAGAAGCAAGTGGAGATGCTGCCTGCTCTTTGAGGTCATTTTTGAGGCAAAATTAGTTCTGATCAGTCCTCAAGTCCTCACCCATTTTGTGTGTTTTTTACTATAATAGCCCAAACATTGCTCCATCCCGAATTCTTCAAAGACTAGATTTCAATGTAATTTATCTCAATATATTGGAACATCAGAAAGACAAAAATACTTATTTTTATTGTATGAGAGAAGAATAAAGGCAACAAAGATATTTTATTCAAGAAGTAAAATTTAATTTACAAATAAATATTATAATACTAAAAATAAAATGGACTACTTAGAAAACAAGCTAAAATATTTAATGAGTTCATGAAAAAGAAACACTGTATTTCCTAACAAAACATGTGTGTTCAAAAGTTAATTGTAATCACTCAACTAAATTATTCTAAATTTCATAATCACAGGAAAAACAGGAGCAAAATAAATAAATGGAAACACAAGAAGCTAAAAAAGAATTGCACAATTCACAAAACAGAATATAAATTTCAACTTATGGAACTGGAAAATAAAATTGAAATTTGCACATTCAAAAAGTGGAGAAAATACACAGAATGTTTGAGTACCACATAAAACTCAGTAGTAAAGACAACAAATAACTAATTTTATATCCAGCAAGATCCCTGATTAGATATTTTTAAAGCAGAAATACAAATGGCCAATAAATTAAGTGTGTAAAAACTTTCCAATTACTATAGAAATGTATATTAAAATAATTAAATATCATCTCACATCTACTGACATGGCCATTATAAAAGGATCAAATTATGTACACTATAGATATGCATGAATTTGTCAAGGAAAGAAAATCATCAACAATAAATAAAAATTCCAATACTAGCAAGAATGTGAAGTAAAGTTGCCCTCCTTTATCTTCTTTATGAAATTATAAATTGGTTTACCCATTGTAGAAGACATTACAGAAGTTTAAAAGAAATAAAAATAAAATTACATACCATTCTGCCGTCCTACCTTTTGGGTTTCATCTAAATTATTGAAATCTATACTTCTGAGGGAATGACATATTCCCATGAATGATGAAGTTCCATGTATATGGCAAAAGAATAGTTATGACCTACATGCCCATTCATGAATGAAGGAATGAAGTATGCATCCAAAGCATGAATATTTCTCAGAGAAAGATACTTTATTTCCCTGCTGTTGCTTTCCTATTCACTTAGTTTTCATTTTATTAAGACTGTATTAAAAAAGACTATATTATGTAACATAAGTTGTGTCTTAGTGCTATCCTTACCCACCTAAATAGATGACTGCAAGGAAATCTGAAGCTTCCTTTGACCTTCATTGCAAAATCAAATTAGCTGTATGATAAAGTGATAATAAATTTATTTAACACAAGCACACAACAAAAATATTTGTAAATTGTTTTCCTGACTTTTTTTTCTTGCCAAAATTTAATGTGACCTGGAATACAGTGACCACAAACCAATATAATTTTGTTGATTTTCTCTGATAGTTCTGCATAATGTGTTTTTTAATGTCCTAAGCATATTATTCTTATAGTTTGTTTAGCTTATTTTAATTTTAAGTATGTAGAGGTTCTGTTCTATGAAAATGGGTTCTAATGGTGTAATTTTTTCATGATCATTTCTTCATATAATATTCTATATTGGAATTAATTACTAGATAAATACAAAGTGAGTTATTTTGAAGTGAAATAAAAAATTACACCATAAATGATAAAATAAATTTAATGATTTAAATGTTTTTAGAAAGAAAAAGTGCTTATACCATATGCTCCAATATTAAGATAACAAAAATGAAAAGCATAATTTTGATTGTTAGTATAACCGTTAATGGCTGAGCCTCCTTTCTGAAGGGCAATGGAGGAGGCACAGATCTAGGGGAGAGCAGGGGTAAGAGGGAATCTGGGAGGAGTGGAGGGAGGGAAAACTGTGGTCAGGCTACATTGTATGAGTGAAGCATAAAAAATGAGTATCATTTATTTTCTCCCGTAGTTATGAAGGGTAACATTTAATGAAGGCACAGGTGGGAGCATGTGAATACCCAAAGCTTTGAGGGCAGAACCCATCTTCATGTCTTCTCTCTTCTATTAGCCTCAGACTTTCCTTTGGTTATAACAAAATAACTTTCATGTTGGCCTCCATCTTCACAGGATATTTTCCTTTTGTGGCTCTGTCCAAATTTACATTGTTCTGTAAACGTATCAGTCATGTTTTTATTTTATTGCTGCTTGTATTTTGGGGTCAAGTCTCTAACATCTTTGGGTGAGACTGCTATTATTTGAACTCTGATCTCCTCTCAGGTAGGATCTTAGGAAGCAAACAGATCTGCACTCCCAAAACAATCAAGGGTAGATCTTTTTTTTTCCATTAACTGAAAATAGATTTCTTTTCATACAATATAATGTGATTACAATTTTCCTATCCTCAACTCCTCCCAGATTATCCCTCACTTTTCCACCCACCAAAATCCAGGACTTTTTTTTCTCCCCATCATGAGGAAATAAACAGGCATCTAAAGAAGAAAAATAAAATAATATACAATAACAACAAACAAAAACAGCCAAAGGAGGGGGAGATACATACAGACGCTTAAACACACACATTCACACCTATAGAAAACTCATAAAAAACAATATCAGAAACCATATTATATAAGTAGAATATCTGTAAGGTACAAACAAATGCCCTTGCAAAGTACATGAGACAAAATTAGCATTGAGTTTATTTTATGTTGGCATGTCCTGCTGGGTATGGGGCTGGCCCTCGCGTGTAGTTTATATACCAGATGAGACTCTCTTAGAGACATCTAGTTTTTTCATTGTGAGCAATTATTAGTTGGAGACAGCTTCCATGTTAGGGATAGGAGTTTGCACCTGCTTCCCCTCTCAGGACTGGTACCCCATCTGGCTTAGACCTGTGCAGGCCCTGTGCATGCTGCCACAGTCTCTGTGAGTTCATAGGTACTTCAGTCCTGTTGTGTCTGGAAGGCCTTGTTTCCTTGGTGGTGTCCATTTCCACTGGCTCTTGCAGTGTTCTGCCTCTGCTTCTGCAAAGGTCTCTGAGCCCTGAGGGGAGGGATTTGATAGAGTCATCCCATTTAGAGCTGAGTATTCTAAGGTCTCTCACTCTTTACACATTGTCCAGTTGTGAGATTCTGTGTTTCCTCTAATCTCTTGCAGCAGGAAGATTAGCTAATAGTGGTTGAGACAGACTCTGATCTAGAAGTAGAGCAGAAAGTCATTAGGAATCTGCCTATGACTACATTGCTACATTACATCAGCAGAACAGTTTTTCCTGTATGTCTATGGCCTATCTAATATCAGGTTCTTGGACACCTGGGTAGTGTCAGAGATGGGTTCCATCTCACGGAATGGTCCTTAATTCCAATTACATGGTGGTTAATCACTCCTACAAATATTGTTGCCAGTGTATCTTGCAAGGAGGTTAGCATTCTCGATTGAAGGATTTGCACCTGGGTTAGACCTTGCCTTGCTCTTCTGGTAGCATTCAGAATACATCCCAGTACCATGAACAATACAGATTAGACGTAGAGTAAGAGACTGGGGTGGGGTAGATAATCTCCCTGAGAAGGGGAAATAGAACACAGTTATGGATGGACGTGGGGTGGGGACTAGAATCAAAGCATCAAATGGAGGGTGGTAATGAAGAGGGGAGTAAGGGAAGGAATAAACACAGGGAAAGGTAAAACTAAGGGCCATTTGAGGGGCCTATGGAAACCTAATGTAGTAAAAGCTTCTTAAAATATACATGTATGAAATAAATCTAAATGGAATCATCAAATAACAAAAAAAATGAACTAAACAATGCTTGCCATTAAACAAAAACTCTAGTTCCAGGAATGGGTTGCATCGAAAAGATTTGTTGGCCGAAGGGGCACAATAGAAACCCATAAACCCAGGTTATTGCCAAAGCTATTGGTTGCTCTCCAAACACTGATGGTAGGGCCCTACTGCTGAAGAAAACAATTCCATAACTCACTGAACACACAGAAGCCAAGCTGGTGCCCACACAGGGCCCCTCCTGACTACATATACATTTTTAAAAGATTTATTTTTACTTCTATGTCTCAGGAGCTAAAAGAGGGTGTTGGTAGTTACAGGCAGTGGAAGACCCACACCACATGGATACAGGGAAGTGAACTCCAGTCTTCTGTAAGAACAGCAAGTGGTCATAACATCTAAGTGATCATTCTCAGTAATAGACCCTTAATACTCCCCTAATAAATACCAAGGAAGTTCCTTTGTTCTTTTAACCATGTAATATAGTGATAAAAAGTATCATCTTCTAATAAAACAAACACTTGACAACAGAATTGCAGCCAATATCAACCAAACAAACAAAAAAACAATCTTTATTAGATTCTGCCAGAACCTTAATCTTGGACTGCCAGACTCTGGAATTATGAGATATCATTTTTTGTCGCTGATTAATAACTCAGTTCATGGCATCTTCCGATAGCAGTTTGAAAAGCATAGGTCAGAATCCAATCAATAAAACTTCTTATATTTTAATTTTATTAATAAATCAACATCCAAAATGAACAATATGCAGAGTGTTTAAACATTAACTAAGGTGCATGGGATGGCAGAGGGTTCATCTGCTTTGGATCCTGAATCATCTTATTAGGTAAGAGTAATTATAGATTTAATGGATTTGTTGTACATTTTGTTCCATCATGTTAGTTTATTTGCTGTTATTCTGAAGAATTTCTATTTGTTCGAGAGAGAAAGTTATGAAAGCCTATTTTTCATGAGAAAAAAATATAATCTTCCAATATACAGGAGATGTCATCTTAGGAAAAACCTCTTAGTTTTATTTTTCTTTGCCTTGTTATATAAATACACTAAATTTAATAAAACAGTATTAAAAAAGGAAAAAACACAATAAAGAGGAGCCAGTATTTGTCACTTGGGAAGAAAATTACGAACACAATAGTTTGGTAATGTCTTAGAAATCATTTGGATGTTACAATTCAATAAAAGAACTATAAATATCAGTGCAAACTCTAAGTGTCCTATACAATATTGTTTTATAAGAACAATAAAATCAAATCTGTCTTCATTTTCATCATATCAAGTAGGCAATTAAATCCTGCTTAGGAAGTGGGCAGAGTCATTGCTTGCCTTCAGTGTGTGGCATAGTACAGAAAAACAGTAGCACAGTGGCATCCTGAATAGGGTATCGTATTTATTACCATGTAATTAGGAATAAGCATGCTATTGTAAAATCTAAACTCATGCTAGTATTAGATAAGTAGGGTTCACACTGTGATCCTATTTTAAAATATAATATGGGTTTTAGAAAGCTGAAAATTGCTATATCTCTGGGTTTTGGTGATAGCATCCAAGATTTGATACTCTGCCTTTCTGTACTGACATTTAGACTGCTGGATTCCAATCCACAGAATGACAAAGGTATTTTTGTCTTGTTCTTTCAATTTGAGATACGATCAGTCTGGTGAACTTTACGTTTGTGATTCAAGTTAAAACCTTTCATCTACTTTTATTCTAGAAAAAAACCTTGATGGCTTAATGGACGAAAGTGCTGACCTTTTCAAGTCCACGTTTTAAGCACTAACGTCTAGTGGAGAGTAATCCACATCTCAAGCTCAAATACACAGTTTTATTCTGTCAGCTCTGTGCTTAGGGAAACCCCAGGGAACAGTGCAGTCCTCTGCTTTTCCGACTTTTGCCTGTATTCACTTCTGCAACTGAAAAGGGGGACTAATAGAACCAATGCATATACACTTTTGTTTAGCAGCAAAACTTCCCAGAATGAACAATTCAGACCTCTGATAGTCATCACTACATAGTTGTTTGCTTTCAGCTACTCAAAACAACTTACTGAAGGGTTACTCTAATTATTCTTTATCAATAAAAATTCAGGAGTCAGATATTGGGGTAAGAGCCTGAAAGATCAGAGAAGCTGAGAAGCCACCAGTCCTTCCTACCTGCACCCTTCCTTCCTCCAAACAGAGAGCCCGATCTCTTTCCACCCCATCTTACTACTTCCTTCTCTATCTTCCTCAGTCTTCCAAAATCTCTGTGGTTAATTTTGGTCAGCTTGTGGCTAACTCTGGCCTCTGACTCCTAACAAGCTTTATTTGTCAGAACACGATCAAAATATCACACAATATTCTCCCTTTTTGTCTAAAAAAGAAAGAAAGAAAAGAAAAGAAAAAGAAAAAAGGAAGAATTTTAACTAATATCGTAAAACCACATACAATAATTATGTATATACAGGTAAGAATTACATTTAAAGTGTCCAGTTCATTTGCATTTGACAAATTCAGAGAAAATACTCCATTATGTATCCAGTTTTGGTGAGTTCAAAGTGTTGTACCAAATTCACTTCCATCCTAACTTGTATCACCAACCCAAAACTATCTTTTTTTTTTTTTTATGTCTCTCAACCTTATACATTTTCCACCTCTCTTGTGAGTTTCTTTTCTGAGTCTGTTAACAAGGAAAACTATAACTATCTAGTCTTCAACTTCATCAGAGTCCTGAGAAGGATATAATACCACCTGAGTAAACCAGAAGTGCAGACTAAACAGCTTCCAAAATGAGAGAGATGACAGAAATAGTTAGCTGCCTGAATGGTCAACCAAGGTTCCTCTATAATGTTGGGACATCCATCTTTAGCCTGCAGGTCTCGAATATCTGACAAACTTTTCTGTGAAGGAGGAATTAGGACTGTCCCAACATGTCTTGACAAATTTCAGTTACCACTTTATTTTGTGTCCTGCTTGTCCAATTGACACCATAATGTCAGCGGTCAAGGCAAAGGCTGTTTCCTCCCCAGTGCTTAACTTTTGCCACAAAGAAAGTAAACTTTGTATGAAGTATCTTCAATGTCCATCATCTTCTATGAAGTAGATCTATGCTGCCAGGAGCAGATCTGTCTCATAAAACACCTTATGTAGCTGAAGTTTTCCTGTGTCCCGCCCTCTCCAGAACCGCTCAGAATCAAGTAAACATACAGAGGTTTATATTAATTATGAACTGTATGGCCTACTGACTCAGGCTTCTCCCTAGCTAGTCCTTACATCTTAAATTAACCCATTTCTATAAATCTATACTTTATCACTTGACTCAGAGCTTACAGGCACCTTTACATCTCGTTTCTCTTGGCAGCAGCTAGCAGTGTCTCCTCTGTTCTCTCTTTCTTTCTCCCTCTCTCTCCTTTTAGCATGTGACACCCAAACTTATTCTGCCTTACCATTGGCCAAACAGTTTTATTTATCAAGCAATCAGAGCAACACATATTCACAGCATACAGAAAGACATCCCCATCATTTCCCCTTTTCTTTCTATCCAAAAGGAAGGTTTTAACTTTAACATAGTAAATTTACATGTAACACAACAGTTATCTAGCAAGAATTACAGTTACAATATCTAGTCAATTTGTATTTGGCGAAATAAAAGAAAATATTTTATCATCTATCCTATATTTGTGAGTCTAAAGTTTTGTATCTAATTTATCTTTTATCATGACTAAGGAAAACTACAATAATAATGATCTAGTCTTCAACTACATCAAATATCCCAGAAGGATATAATATTACCTTTAATATTAACTAATAAACAGGAAGAGCACTGTGAACAACCTCAAAAGATCTAGAATGACAGAGATAGCTGCCTGCCTGGATAGTCATCCAAAGTTCCTCTGCAATGTTGGGGCATCTGTCTTCAGCCCACAGGCCTAGAGTTTTTTAGTCATTTCTCCATGTGTCCTGTAGAATACCTGATAGTCTTCTCTGTGAAGCAGGAACCTGAAGGACTGTCTTGCCTTGCTTTGGCAAATTTAGTGGCCATTTTCCCTTTGGGTCATGCATGTCCAGTTGATACAATATTTTGTCTACCAGTCCAGGAAAGAATAGTTTCTTGCTCAAATGGCTGTTGTGCCAAGAAGAAGATAAAATCCATATAGAGCATCTTCAATGCCTATCTTTCTTGTTGAAGTAAATCAGTGCTGTCCGGAGCAAACATGTCTCACTGTCCAGAAAGTCTAAGTTTTTAAAACATTTTAAATGCCATATTCTGTATGTTTTTGAAGTGTTTGAAGATTAACTACCTAATTGAATTATATCTATGTATACATAGAAAACTTAACATGGCTATAATTTTGACTATCATAGAAGATTAATTATTAATCTGTATTTCTTAATTATCCATTATAATTTAAATGAGTTACATATACATAATGCTTTAAATGAGAGTCAAAATATATATACAGTATAACAAAATCAACTCTAAGTTTGTATCAATAGGCTAAAATCCATAGCAATGTAAAACCTTTTTAAACAAGTTGTTGCTCTTTAAAAGTGGGTTCATTAATTTACCTTTTCATCCTATATTTCTATATCATATCCCTCTTTCTTCTTTTAGAAAGAGATTGACTATGACCAATAACAATTTTGTAACCAACAACATAAACAAACATAAACATCCATAATGCATTTTTGGGAATGTGGACATAGTTTTCTAGGCTACTTCCTGCAGATAGGGGGCACTGTATTCTTATGGGGATCCTGAGAAAATTAAGAATTATTGTCAAGTCCTGATTGGAGTAGTCTGTGAGGCTGTATTCTCTGAGTCAGTTGCCTTGAAGTTGATTTTGTATGTTAGATAATCTGGGCCATGGTATATTTGAAGACCTTTCAGGGAGTCTTGACTGTTCAAACCATATTATCCTGGTCCTGGAAGCAGTCCATAGGTTCTCATTTCCTGTGGAAACAAAAGCAGAACCTCTTTTCCAAAGCAACATAGCCTTAGACATAAACGTTGAAGTCCAGATACCTTTAAAATATACATATTGATTTAACTCAGCAGTTTTACAATCAAATATCTTTCTACAGTTAAAAATCCCAAAGACAACATAATCCAGACTCTCTGTGTGATATCCATCTTTATGTGGCTTATTTTTTAATATTACTTTTCTTTCTCTTTAAAGACTTTATTTTTTTAAAACTTTTTATTTCTTTATATAACAGTCTATGTTCCTTTTCCTCTCTCTTCCAAGCCTACATAGATTTTTACATAAATTGTAAACTGTTTAGGGTTTATCTCATCTGAATATATGTCTTATTTTGAATTTTTAACCCTTTTCTAGCCAGGAGAGACTTTAAACTGATAAACTTCATGGCCAAGATGAAAAGCAGCAGCCTTGGCTGCTGATTCCACCCATTTCAGCTTTTCAACATGCCGGAGGTAATTCACCCCCAGCTCTGGGCTATGTGTACCATCAACTCTCAGAAGAAGTGTGTCTATGCCTCCATTAAAGCAGCGTGTAGCCCAGAAATATCTCTCTCTTTCTCTCTCTCTCTCTCTCTCTCTCTCTCTCTCTCTCTCTCTCTCTCTCTCTCTCTCTCTCTGTATTGTCAAAAGCTAAATACAACACACAGCATACTGTGTGGCTTGGAGACCTCTGTATACCTTGGTGGGAATCTGCCATGCTGTGCTCAAGCCAGAATGCTGCAGATCACCTGGCTCACATGATACATGAACCAGTAACCTGTTTTTTGACTGTTTAGAATCACTGATTAAGTATTCTCAGGTTTCATGTAGAAACTAGAGCTGTTGGGCACCATTTGTAGCTGAAGTTTACCTGTGTCCCACCTGGTTCAGAGATGCTCAGACTCAAGTAAACACAGAGAGGCTTATATTAATTATAAAGGTATGGCCTAATGGCTCAGGCTTTTTATTGACTAGCTTTTACATGTGTTTAGCCAAGTGGCTTGGTACCTTTTCTCAGTTCTGCCTTGTCGTCTTGCTTCCTCTGTGTCTGGCTGGCAACTTCTGACTCAGCCTTCCTCTTTCCAGAATTCTCCTTGTCTGCTCATCCTGCCTATACTTCCTGCCTGCCTACTGGCCAATCAGCATTTTATTTATCAACCAATCAGAGCAATACATTGACAGCATAGAGAGCGACATCATCCATCAATCTTACATTATTAAAACATATTAAATTCCATATTCTATAGATATCTGAAGTGTTTAAAGACCACCTGTCTATCTAAAATATATCTTCATTTGTCCTTGAAAACATATCTAACATGATCACCAGCTTGATTGTAATAAGTGACTATTTTTCTTTCTGTATTTCTTTGTTATTCTAAATAGTCTGCAATAACTTTCAAGGACTAGAAATTTACATTACACTGTTAAATAAGCTGTATAGGTACAATATCTTAACAAGAGTAGAAATATAGGTACAGAATGTTCTAACAAAAATAACCTTAAATTTGTATCAGTATACAAAAAAATATGTTAAACAAGAGTAGAAACATATATCCAGTATAACAAAAATAACCTCAAATTTGTATCAATGTACAAAAATCCATACCAATGTAAAATATTTAAGACTAGTAGCTACTTTTTTGTTTAAAAGTAAATTCAATAATTTACCTTTTATCCTATTTCTATATCTCCCCTTTTTCTTCTTAGAATAAGATCCTTGAGTCTAACCTTTTTTTGTTCAGCTTTTTCCTGATCATTGCCAATAACAACTAGTAACAAACCCCCTTAAACAAGATTAGTTACTTTGACCTATACACATTTATCAGAGAATGTTCAAGACCCATACTTTGTTACAAATTAGAAAGTTGAAATGTGTTGCTGGACTATATGCCAGGGCAATCCAGACTTCACTACTTTTATTAGTGAAGCTAGAGACAGAAAGAGTGTGGGGGAAATTTCAAGCACTTTAAGTCCTGTGTTTTTCTTCCCATTTGTTTTGTACATAATGTTGAAGATTGAGTCCAGGAGCTTACATACATTAGGAGAATATTCCACCACTGAGCACTTCCCAAACTCCAAGCTCAGTTGTGATAGTAAGATAAAGTACATTTTAAAGTTTTCTATGCATAAGCTATCATTTTTAGTCTGATTATCTGTCAACACTCTAGTTGACATTTAATGATTTAAATTAAATTCATAACCAACAATTCTACTTTGTTTGTTTACTAAGACCCTACTGCACTAAGATACTCAAACTCTAAAATCCTGACTACAATTCCACACCCAACCCTGCTCATCTCCTCCTATTCCCTTCCTCTACCTTCCCTCTGCCTCCTCCAATTCACCCCTGCTCTGTTTCTGTTCATAAAAGGGCAGGCCTCCCATGGGTATCAACAAAGCATAGTATATCAAGTTGCTGTAAGAGTAATCACCTCACTTTGTATTGCAGCTGGGCAAGGCAATCAGTATGAGGAATAGGTTCCCAAGAGGCAGCCAAAGCATTAGGGACAGCCCCTGCTCCAATTGTTAGGAGTCTCACAAACAGACCAAGCTACACAACTGTCATATAGATGCAGAAGGCCTATTCAGTCCCACACAGACTCCCTAGTTGTTGGTTCAGACTCTGTGAGTTCCTATGAACTCAGGATAGTTATTTCTGTGGATTTCCTAATGAGAAGCTGAGATGATATTCCAAAACATTGATATTCTTCAGAGATGGTAGAAAAGATTTCCAACAACAATTAGATATTTACCCATAAGCCTGCTGCTTTTTAAACATATGTTTATTTTTTCTGCAGAATAGAGCAAAGCTGGAATGGATTTTTAAAATTCCAAATGTGGGAATCTAAACACCTTTCACTTGTCATTCCATAAGGATAGTGTAACCTGTTTTCTCAAACAATCCATTCTCCAAAGTAAAAAAAAAAAAAATAGTTTCTTTTGAGAAGGTGAAAACAGTTTTCTGTAACACACTCTTTCTCAGCTATGAGATCCAACCCCTCTTATACATGCTTCAATAACATTTTGTGGCCCAAAACAAATAAGAGTCATGGAAAACTTCCATTCATTTCTCGAGATCAAATCTAAATTATTTCATTCAGAAGGAAATTCAATATTTTTCTCACTTTACATAGAAGGCCTTATGGACTCTTGAAGTATTTTTTTTTTTTTTGCTGTTATGAATATTTTGGAGGACTTTTCTTTCTTTTAAGATCTAATACCTTAAGCTGAGTTTCAGAACTAGCTATTCTGAGTCACACCAAAAATTTTGATATATACATTTGATCTTCCTAAGAATTGTACATTTTTGTTATTTTTTTATTTTTTGAAAGTTTCGTATGTACATACACATTCAACTCAATAATATCCATCTGCATTTTCCCTGGTAACCTTCTCCTAGATGACCCCCACAACAAGACCCACTCAAGAATCCACATTTTCCTTTTTCTTTGTTTTAGAACATTTCCTTGAATGACAGTTTTAAGTACAAACTGTAATTGCATTTTTCCTATTCTTGTGCCTCCACACTACTTGTAAACATGTTGGGAATCCTTGGCTCCTCATCAGCATCCAGGTGGTAGCTTGTAACTACATAACAGTCTTAATTCATCGTTTCCATTTTTAATTACTTTATTTTTAAAGTAACTTAAAGTAACCAAAAACCTGGCCAGCTAAGCACATCCAGTGTAACTTTGCAATCAGCCATCTGGATACTGTTGCTATATCCTTCTGGTTCCTCCTTCTTGACTTTTGATCACTCTAAGAGTATTCCACCTTGGCATCAATTCCTCCTCTGTTATCTTCTCCACTCAATCATATTTCCACCACTGAAGGTTTCGTGTAAATATTTGCTCCTGATGCCAGTCTCTTCCAAGCTTTAGTCTGCTCCTTCTTCTCTTTGTTATTCTTCCTCTTATATCATTCTTTTAATAAATACTGTATCAATTCTAGCTATTCATGAAACTATCAGAAAATAGTTTATGTGCTTTGTCTGCCAATTGAATTTAACCATCCAATATTTTTTGCTTATTAAGAAAACATGTTTTTCTTATGTAAATACTATGTTCAAAAATTTTTGTTTGCAAAACAAATCATAGCCAAAGAGTGAAACAAAATGTTTTTATTTGGCTCATTTATTTATAGTATGACATAGTGGCTAAATACACGGATATACACAGAATTAGGAATACAAGTTTTCCAATTTTTAAATAATGGATATTTTCCTGATTAAATTTTTGCATAGCATTCCACATCTGTCAATTTGCAGTCTCACCCTCATCCTCTAGTTTCCTATCCCTGGTGTGCCCAATGCTTCTCTCTTCCCTGGTAAGATAAGCAGCTCTCTTTTCTATATCTTTTGAACAGTGTTTACAGAGGGAAGCTTTTTAAGATGATTACTGTAGAAAATGTTGGGGCAATATCATGCCATCTCAAGCACAGCTAAATATATTAAAAATTATGTATCTGTTTATACAAGGTATCTGTGCTGAAAACAATACTCACTTACATTATTGAACACAGAAGAGTCAATTTGATTCCCAACCAGAACTTCCATTTCTACTGACCAGCATTCATGGTGCTGGAAGTTATTCTTCACACTACCTGGGTAGAAAAGAAAATCATCAGTATTATCCAGCTAAAAACCCTTTGACATACAACAGTGATCTGCCTGTAAGGTATCTATGTAGAAAATTGCTTCTCAGATGACTTCTACAGTGTAATTTTCTCATTCTACGTACCTACCATTTGACCATTCCTTGCAGCTTATTATTAAAGTTCCTTTCTAATATCAACTATGCATGATTTATTTTCAAAGTCCTACAAGTCTTGTTACGTAAATGAGAAGAGTAGGTTTTCATTACCAAAAATAATGTGTGAATTAATAACATTTCTGGTGGTTCATGCATCTGGAACAATTTAAATTTCCTATATAGTGGAAAGGGTATGACCATGCCTTGAATCATGGCCCTGGTTCTGCTCCTTTTAAAGAGTTATGAGCTGATGGAGAGCATAGAAAGTAGTCATCCCTCTAGAGACATAGTTGTGAATTAGCAGTCTCAAGATGAAGGCAAAACCTAAGGAAGAAGCAAAGAAGACTGTCTAATAGCAGAGACTGAAAGGTAAGTTTCCAACACCAGCAAAAGACAGTGACACAGGAGGAAAAATACCAGAAAAAAAGATAAAATCAAAATACTTTAGAAAAATGAAAATAAACTGTCAGAATTGAGTATAAAAATGAGTATAAACTTGAGGTAATCCAATTTTCAGATATTTATAAATTCCATGCAAAGCCAATGGAATAAAGTTAATCCGTACAAATGCATTTATAAACATATATTCTTACACACACACACACACACACACACACACACACACACACACACACACACATCAATCCCTATAAGCCAAGAAACTTCAATGGACATATGTATATGAATAGAAAATGGCCACATTTCCCAATATCCCTGGGAATTAAAGCTGATTACCAATGATACTAATGTTCACATTATCTTCTGAGGTTTGAAACTGTGAATGTATCATGTGTAACTTCCATTTTCCACAAGGAAGAGATTCAAGTTGATTCCTTTGTTTAATGGATAAATCTGTCTCTCAGTTTCCATCTAGTCTTTTGTGTGAACACCAAAGAAATATGTTACTAATATTTTATAGTCTTAAGAAGGCATGATGAAAGCAGAACATGATCTATTACATAATTTTCCACAAGAATAAAGAAGGAACATAGAAGAACAAGTAATGTGTTCCTTGGGAAGCCCTGAGAATGACTTGCTTTCAGGAATGGAGGACAGAAACTGATCCTAGTCACAACTTCTATGATTAAAAGATAGGCAACCTCAAAAAAAATTTCAGTGTACCTCTGTGTCATCAAGTGTGCCATTCCACTATAGTGGAAAGTCTTTTGAAATAAATTATAGGGATTAGAATTTTCAATATGATATAATTCAATTCAAAGAATCTCTCTTGATAGCAATTAGGAAGGTCCAGGACTGTGGCTGGATAGTATTCAGTGGAATACAGGGTTGGGAAACACAGAGAAGTTTTGAATTGACAGCCTCCCTGTTCCCCAATCAGTAGACCAACTACAGCCAACAGCTCCTGAGAATGCACACTCATACATATCATGGTGTTCAGCATGTGTTCCCACTTGAGCCTTCTGTAAAGTATCCCCATTCCTATATCCATGATCCAAACTGATCTCCTGCCCTAACTTTGTCTATGTTACTTTTTTTTAATGTTACTGTCATCTAGACATTAGTGTTGAAAATGGAAATCTCATGACACATTAAGTAAATTGCAATGGTTTAAATATGTACATAAATAATAATCAATAATTTACTTTTCCCAATTATCAAGATATTTTCTAAATTTAGAAAGATGAGGAGTGGTATCTAGCATGTTGAAAAAATGTGACAGTTCTGAGTTCTGAAAATTGTCCTACTATTAGATCTATGACCTGCTCTACCATTTACTCTCCATTGCTATTTGTAGTATTCATATGTATCTGAAGGACTGTGAGGACAAGTTCATTCCTGACAGTTTTTTTCTTCATTCATTTGTTTTGTTTTGCTTTGAAGGGAAAATAGCACTGTGTTGTCCCTTCCCTCTTGGTTATTTATAACAACCAAATTGGAAGTCCATGTTCATTGTATTAAAAACATTCCTTTGTTGTATGTTCAAAATAAACAGGACTTCACTTTGGAGGCAGAGATCTTTTCTTTGTCTCATGTTATAGTAAAGCTGTATTTTCTGTTTTCTGAGTGTGCTATGGAAATGTGGGGGAAACTAATTCTCTGTTTCATGTTAGACTTAGTACCTATATATGACTGCTTCTAGCTAACCTATGTACCTCCAGATCAGAGTGGGGAGAGAGCAGGGAGACAGACAGACAGACAGGCGAGACCAACAGAGAGAGACAGAGACAGAGGCAGAGGCAGAGAGACAGACAAACTAGTAGAAAGGCAGTACATGTCTGGCCCCCAAGAGGCTGAGGCTGGATGATTGGAAGTCTGCAAACAATCTGGTAAAGATGTCAAGAGAAAGTAAGAGTGATAACAATTCTGAGATTTTGAAACTCTAAAGACAGAGAATTTTACTTATAACAATTTTCTCCAATTAAAGTAACAGAAAGTTTAGCTTCAACACACCCTAGAACTTGCATGAATTTATTCTATGCCTACTAAGATTCTGCATCAGCTGCCATGCCATGTTCCAGATTCTAGTTCAGGTGATGAGAATAGAAGAACAGAGATTTATGAGAAATAAATGTCAGTATTCTTTCTATTCAAGTACCCCACATTCTAGGGGAAAGGCACAGGTAATAAGCAAGGTAAATAAAATAAACATATGGTTTGTTACCTATTGTATCGAAATAATTTTGCATTACTATTTTACAACCTACATGTATTATCTCCATTACATTGTTTACCTGTTAAAATATCATCTTTAGATATTAAGAAAACAATGCAGAATGAGAAGACAGGGAGCATTCACAGAAAGAGTTAAAGTGGTATAATGACAAAGTCTTTTAAAGTGCCTTACAGATAGAAGACCTGTGAAGGAAAATTTAAAGGAACAATGTGGCTTTATAAATTTCCCCAACACTCCTCTTTTTAAAGTCCTTGTATGAAGTCCAACATCCTACTCCAATTGTCCCCACACCTTCACTGTGATTTACATTCTTTCCTATGGTTTACATAGTTTGATTTAAAGAACACTGAATACAGAGACTCAAAAAAATGGGGCTAAATGAACAGAGAGAAGAGGCGGAAAGTGGAGTGACTGGGGCCAGGTTGTTGGTGTTGGGGAAAAGGTTTGAGTGAGTCGCGCTGTGAGGTTCTCAGGTTCACTCTGAGACAGACACAGACACAGACACAGAAGGGCCTTGAGCAAAACAGGACAGACAGCAATGTGGATAAGGATGAAGGCAGATCCAAAGAATGTGACAACTGTGTACAACCTGGACACACTAGGCAGATATAGCACGGGTTTTTTGTTTGTTTGTTTTGTTTTGTGTGTGTTTTGTTTTCATTGATGTTGTTGCTGTTTGTTTATTTATTTTTCAACATAAAAGGGTTTCTGTGTGTTTCCCTGGCTGTCTTTAAACTAGCTCTGTAGGTCAGGCTGGCATCAAACTCACAGAGATCAGGCCTGCCTCTGCCTCCTGAGAGCTGGGATTAAAGGCGTGCACCACCACCTCCCTGCCAGCAGGTGGGGTTTACCCAAGAATCGGGCATGCCCTCCATGAGGACATCTAGTGGGGAAGTCTGAAGCAGTCCTCAAGACTGTGGCCCTCCCCTTCCTGCACTTTGGAACCTTGAATCCAATACAGATTTTACCAGAAGGGCCCTCTGCAAAGAACTGCTGTTGGTGGTGAAGAATGCCTTTGGTTAGTGTCCCGGAGAAGTCCCACAAAAGACCACCATCCGCGTATGCAATCAACAAGAGCAAGTGTTGTTTATTCCAGCATGCTGGGGCCATCCATCACACACAAAGGCAAAAATGGAGATGACTGGAAAGCAGCTTTTAAGCATAGCCAAGATGCAGTCCTAAGGCCGTTAGATCATTTTTTACTTACAATTAGCTTAATCAAGTAGCAACCATATTAATACGTTCTAATTGGCTGGGGCTAGCAGGGTCTGGTTAAGGCTATAACTATCCTGTTTTCTGGCAGGCTTGGACAAGTCCAAGGCTTTGTCCTTATTTGATTATCTTGCCTGGCCTGATACTGCACATACCAGGCCACCTTGTCCTTGCTGTTGGAGTGTTGGAGATTGATTGTCCTTTGTTTTATGGCTCTCTCAGAAACTGCTCATTCAGTCTCAGGAAACTGAAATTGAGGCCTGATTTCTGAAAGAAGACTAAGAAGCCCGTTATGGTATCTGCCTGGGCCTATCACCTTTAATGCCTGCATGCAGAAGGCAGAGAGGCAAGTGGGATCTGAGTTCAAGGACAGCCTGGTTTACAGAGCTTGTTCCAGCACAGCCAAAGCTACACACACACAAAAAAAAAAACGTCTCAAGAAACTAGATAGATAGATAGATAGATAGATATAGATAGATATAGATAGATAGATAAACAGATAAAGTGTTGCAAAAATTACCAGCTTTTCATGGGTGTTTGGTATAGTTTTATGTTTTCATTCAATTACATTTATCTCCTTTGCATCTTCCAGGAATTCCTTACAAATACCTGTTATAGTTCCTTATCATGAACAGTTTTGGGCTTCTCTGTTCATTTTTTCCTCAATTTAATTTTCTGTAATTTCAAAAGGACTTTAGATCAGAGGAGATATGCATGTGCTCAGTCAACCGCACATTTGTTTTTCTTGAACAAGAAAGAAACACTATGTTCAAAGGAAAGAGTGTACAAGTCATTTTCTTTACTATGTGTAAAACGTACATGTTTTGGTTTGAATCTGAAATTACCTCCAAAGGCTCTAGGGAACTGTTTTGAAATCTGGAGAACATTTGCAGAGTTGGTCCTGGCTGGCAAAGGTAAGCCATCATCAAGTGTGGGCCATTTCAGGGATGTACCTACTTCTGCTTTTGGCCATGTTTTTTGATTCCTGTCAGAATCATGAGAACAAGGTACCACCTCACTCAATTGCTGCTATGGAGCTGTGGCTGCTCTGCCCTTTTTTCCTCATGGTGATTGGATGTGCTCCAGGACAAAAATAAATGTCCCCTCTCTTAGAATTGTTTCTGCTGGGCATTTTGTGACAACAAGAAAAGTATCTAACATAGTTGTAAAAGAAATGATAAAGCATGGCTTAGATTTCCGGTAGATAACAAATCCTGACAATGTTGTAGCTTAAATGAGATGATGGTTTGATTTTGTATAATGTAAATATGTCCAAATCAGGGCTAGTTGTACAACCCTGTGGTGAGCAGGGTCCAGATACCTTTTCTGTATTATTATTTTTAATAGTCTTGCTTCTTCTTCCAAGATAGTTCTGACCTTTCAAGATATAGTATCTACCTTCTAGAAATAAAACAGAAACAATAATTACAAGTACTACAACCCTTTTGAAGGGTTGTCAGAGTTAAAATATTCTATTTAATAATAATGCAACAGTCAGTATCTATTAATGAAATATCTGTCACCTCTATGTTATCTCCTTTTCAGAATTCTATCCATATACTTTGCAAAGAATTTTCAAGAAACTTGTGTAACTTTAAAAATCACTTCAAAATCAACTGTAACCCATTACATGAAAGATCATCAAAATTATCTGTTAAGACTTCCTGAAGCTTGATAGGAAAACAATTTGTTAGGGATACAGAAGTGATTTCACAAAATAAATATCCAAATAAACATAGTGGTGATTAGGAGTGGGATCTGACAGTAGATAACCTTCCCTTTAATACAAATTCTAACCTGTCAGGCAGCTCTCTGTGACCAAATCCTTTAACTTTAGAGTCTGATAGTTTCCTTTTGTATTCACATAAAACTAGTACTCTCTACCATAAATGTGAGGAGAAAAATATGCAGACAGACTCCTGGAGTCTACTGAAATTCACCTAACAAGTATCATGTGGTTTGCTGTTTGAATTCATCTCTTTACTTCCGATTCTTTGTAGCATCTAGGAAGCCTTTTGGAATGCATGCAGCTATATCTGATGGAAAGGAAAACTTAAAAAAAAAAAAAAAAAGATTTACTGCTCCTCAAAGAATTTCCTAAAACTGATCATCAAAACTTAGACATACCACTACAGAAAGAAAAAATGATACAACATTTTTATCTCTAAAGAGCAAAGGAATTCGATGGTTAAGACATGGTAACATTTCCTACATAATTGGGTTTTTAAAGAACACTCTATCTCCCTGTGCAAGTCTCCTGTATAAGGCAAGTAGGACATGAATGCGTGATTTTAAAAGTGGTGCTTTTCCTCCAGCAAAACTGTTTAGTAGCACTTTACCTGCAGAATACGAACAGAAAGCAATATTTACAAAGATGCAATATTCTTTGTCATCAAGTAGAATGAGTACACTTTATTTATTATGCCTTTTCCAGTTTCCTCTATCTGATATTTATTCAGGAATCTTTTAGGTCTGTAAGGCTATAGACATCCATGAGTAGCAGAACCTATGTGTGTACAAATTCTTACACAAAATGGTACATCATTTGCATATAACCAATACCTATAGCGCCATAGGCTTTAAATCATCTCAGCGTTACTTACAATTCATAAAAATGCAAATGCTGTGTGAATAGTTGTAACAGCACATTGTTTCAAAAAATAACAGTTTGAAAATTGTCTTGCATGTTCAATGCAGGTGCTACTTTTTTTCAAGTGTTTTGGATTGCTGGCCCATTGATCACACAAATCTTAAAGCCCCAGGGATCTGAGTTTATTTTTATTTGCATGTTGTTTTGGCTCTTTTTAAGTAGAAATAGATATGAATCCATATTTGTTCTCTCTCTCTCAGTAATTATTTGAAGGTTGGTTTTGTTTGTTTATCTTTGTAGGTTTTATTAGCAGTAACACTATTGAAATTTGAAGCCACCTAATTCATGATTATGTGAGTTTTCTTGCATGTATTAGGGTATTTGGCAGACTCGCTGTCTTTCACTCACTGGATTAGAATAGCTCCGTCTTCTACAAAACATGAAGAAAAAAAGGTGAGTTCAGGCATAAACAAATACATCAGGGCACGGGTTATTTCCAGTTGAAAATCAATGAAATATATGATTTCCATTTTTCTTAATTATCTTATGATGTTTAGGCTTTGACTCAAAGTAAATTACGAAGTACATTAAATGCAAGGCCTCAACTTCCCACACTAAGGTACATAGGTATGTAACACTAAGAAAATCAGAAAAACATCTCTCAGAGCTCAAGATTGAGTCTCTAAATCTGAGTTAGAAAAGCACCTTAACAAATACAATCCTAAATTTCCTCAACCACAAAATAATTGGGCTAGATGATATCTAAGACTTAAAGACAGTATAAAATATTGAGCTGACGCTCACATTGGAACCAATTATTTCTAAGGAAATAATTCAGTATTGTCATTCCTTTTAAAAAAAAAAAAAACTTCTGAATTGTCTTTTGAATTTTAGTACAGCTCTGTTACGTTGCATTTGCTTTTAAATTTTAATTTAGTTTTTCCATTTCTACATTTGCCTTTTTTAAAATTGATTTTTTTATGGATTTCACAGCATGTGTTTCCATCCCATTCTTATTGCTGTCCCCTTGTATCTATTCTTTGTCCTTGCAAGCTTTCCCCCAAAACAAAACCAAATTTAAAGGACAAAACAAAAATCAAACAAAACAAAGAAACAAAACAAAAATCAAAAAAGAAGCAGAAGAAGCAGAAGCATAACAAGAAGCAGAGGGAGAAGAAGAAGGAGGAGAAGGAGGAGGATTAGGAGAAGGAGGAGGAGGAGGAGGAGGAGGAGGAGGAGGAGGAGAATCTTTTTGAAGAAGATGTAGTGTGGCAAGTTGAAACACACAGCTTACCCTTTAGTCTGTTCATCTTTACTCAGAAGTGTTCATTGCAATATGTCATTGGTCTGACTCAAGGCCTCTGGTTTCTGCTAAAAGACCAATAATGGGCTCTCACTGGGGCTCCTTTTGGGTACACTGTTGTTGTCCTGTGTTGTGGAGGTTCTGTTGTTTTGGATATGTAAGTTTGTTCCCTTCACATTTTCCAACAGTTCATGGATTTGGTGGATGTTGGGGTGGGCCATCTCATAGTCCTGATTCTGGACCTGGGTATGTTTGCTTCTTTTAAATTACTTTTTTATTTGTTGAGAAAATAATTTAATATGATTATATCGTCCCTCCCTTCCTTTCTCTAATACTTCCATATACCCCTCCTTGTTCCTTTTCAAATCTGCAACCTCTTTTTACACTATTTGTTGTTATGTGCATCTATGTGTATGTATATACAAGTATATTCTTAAACACCAACTGCTCAGTCGATAAAATGTTACTTGCATATTTGTTTCTAGGGCTGATGATGTGATATTGAATAACCAATTGGTGTGCTCCTAGAGAATACTGTTTCTCCTATTCTCAGCATTCCTTAGTTTCCTGTAGATTTTTACCTGAGCTGGAGGCCTGGTGAGTTTTCCCCATCCACTTTAGCCTGTCTGTAGTTGTCCTTGTTCAGGTCATGTTTAGGCAGTCATGTTGGTAGGAGTTACTGGGTGTGGCTTCTGACATTCCCAGGAAACAAGCTCGAAGAAAACTCCCTGACCTTTTAGTTTTTACAATCTTTCTGGACCCTGTTATGACACACTCCCTGAGTCTTAGGTGTGGGAGTTATTTTGTAGATGAAACTTTGGGGATGGCATTCCAGAATTCTGCATTTTGATTGGTTGTGCTTTTCTCTGATGGTCTCCATTTGTTGCAAAGAGAAGTTTCCTTGATAAGGGCTGAAGATTACACTTATATTTGGCTATAAGGACTGAGATAGTTTGATGTAATTGCCCCCCCCCTATAATCTCATAGGAAGTGGCACTCTTAAGAGGTATGCTTTGATGAAGTGGGTAGGTCTTATTGGGGCAAGTGTTTCACTGTGGGGGCAGGCGTTGAGGTTTCCTATGCTCAGAATATCACCCAGTGTCTCAGTTGACTTCCTGTTGCCTGCCAGATGTAGGACTGTGAGCTACTTCTCCAGTACCATGTCTGCCTGCACAACACCATGCTCTCTGCCATGATGATGATAGACTGAACCTCTGAAACTGTAAGCAAGCCACCCCAACTAAATGTTTTTTTTTTTTTTTTTCATTTATAAGAGTTGCTATGGCCATGGTGTCTCTTCATAGCAATAAAAACTGCTGTGGGATGGTCTGTATGTCAACTTTCTCTGATTGGTCAATAAATAAAACACTGATTGGCCAGTGGCTAGGCAGGAACTATAGGTGGGACTAACAGAGAGGAGAAAAGAAAGAATAGGAAGGCAGAAGGTGTCACTGTCAGCTGCCGCCATGACAAGAAGCATGTGAAGAAGCCGGTAAGCCATGAGCCACGTGGCAAGGTATAGATTTATGGAAATGGATTAATTTAAGCTATAAGAACAGTTAGCAAGAAGCCTGCCATGGCCATACAGTTTGTAAGCAATATAAGTCTCAGTGTTTACTTGGTTGGGTCTGAGCGGCTGTGGGACTGACGGATGACAGAGATTTGTCCTGACTGGGGGCAAGGCAAGAAAACCATAGCTACAAAAAACCCTAACTAAGATAAGGACAGACATTAAGAATGGAGTTAGGGATTATGCTGCTTTAGTAAAGTAGTGGTTGTAAGTTCCACTCCAAAATCTACCATTACATTAATCCTAGGAAGTTGGCTAGAATTCCAGCACCAGGAATGCTTTTGCTCTACTTTACTGGGTCGTAAGTCTAACTAGAGAGTTATTGTTACCACCAAGGTTTGTATGCCACTAGTGTACCCTTAGGGTTAGGGTGTCATGCTGGTCATTGTTGATTTCCACATTTTCTTAAATAAATTTGGCTTTCCATTTTATTTTTTCTGTCATTCTTTCCATTCTCTACTAATTATTCTGACTTTTCATGGCACCATCCAATATTCCAAGTATCTTGAAAATGAAGTAAAACAATTACAAAATTTTGTTTTTTTAAGCTTAGAAACATATACAGATAAATAACTTCCTATAGATTGAGCATCTTGCATTCATATATTCAAGAACATGCATGTATGTATGCATATTTATGTGTACATGATTTAACAACAATTGGAAGAGCCAAGGAGTTTCAAAGATAACAATGGGGATAGGCTTTTGTAGGAATATTTGGAGGTAGGAAAAGCAAAGAGAAAATATTGCAATTATATTATAATCTCAAAAATTCTTTGTAAAACAACAGCAAATTATTTAAAATCATATAGGATATAGTTAAAATATTGAATTTAAGTCAGCTAAATTTAACATGAACTTACTCCAAATTATATGTGCTAAAATCATTATTATATGATTATTATTCTAACTATAAAATATATAGTTAATATAAACTATTAGTTAATGACAGGAGTATATGTGAAAATCTTATAAATAAAATCATATTCATGTTTGTGGGGGGAAAATTTTTTATTTTGTTGATGAGAGTGCTTAATAAATACTTTAAGAACCATTGGTACTAGACCATGGTGGCATCTATCTGTAAGCTCAGCATTTATGAGACTGATGTAGCAAAGCTGAAGATGAGTATGGGCCCTATAGCAAGACTTTATCTTTTAAAAAACAAAAAGAGTTGAACTCTCTGAAGAGTAACACATCTAAGTTGTATTATGATACTGTAATATGTCTCTTACCTATGATTCTCCTATGAGAAAGACACACTACAGTGATAGGAAACATGAAAGACTACCACCAGAAATGGATGGAATAGAAGACCCAGAGCCTGACTGACAAAATATGGCTGCATTTCCAAAAGGAACAATATCTCCATCTCCATTATCTGTTCTGCCTCATATGTGGCCCATGATCTCACCTCCCCCAAGCCTCCCAGGTCATCCATGCCCTGGAATGATGTCCTCACCCTACATGGAAGGCCCTCCCATGATGCCAATAATGGGCCCTCCTCATCCTCCTGGAGTGATACCTATGGGACCTGTTCCTGGAATGAAGCCACCCATGGGAAACCACATGCCCATTATGCCCAGGCCTCCAATGATGAGAACTCTCACTTGTGCCAAAATGATGACCATTGTGCCTAGCATGTCTCACCAGACAGATAACAGAGAAGGCTTCTTTATCAGTTTTGTTTTACTTTTTTCTTTTACCAGGAGATCACAGTGTTGAGCCTGAGTGTTTTGTAATTGTGTGACCAGGAATATTTTCCTTTTCTTAGCAAAGAGAATAGTTTTGGAAAGAATAAGTGGGATTTTTTTTTTTATAAAAAGTGTATTTTTCACTTCTATTGTGAATTATGAAATGATATTGTTAGGTATTAGTTTTAAAAAGTAATAATACAGGTCTGAAGAGATGGCTCAGTGATTAAGAGCACTGGTTCAGAGCTGTTCTTCCAGAGGACCTTGGTTCAATTCCCAGTACCCACATGGCAGCTCACAACTGTCTGTAACTCCACTTCCAGGGAATCTGATGCCCTCACACAGATACACATGCAGGCAAAACACTAATGCACATTAAATAAAAATAAATAAAAATTAAAAAAAGATAAGATGACTAAACTTCCTGAAGTTTTTAACTAGGATCCAACCAAGGGCAATATATGGCCAAGAGTAACTAAAAAGCTGTCCCAATTAAAAAAAAAAAACAGTAAATTCATTGTAATATTACCAGATTTTAATTTTGCATTTTTTACTCAATTAAGCAGTTATCCACATGAACTTTATGGATAACAGCTTTGTGCCACAAATTCAAAGATTGAACCTACCTGGAAATAATTGTTAAAATGACAGTAAGAAATTAATCAGGAAAATATAGAAAGAAAATGAAGTTGGAAACTCTTCACAGCATAAGTTGCATTGTTGAACCAATAAAATCCTTTAAGGTAATACGCAGTCTATTTTATAAAAGAGAATAGCTGTCGAATTTTGTGGGAGTTTTCAAGGGAAAGTAATGAGCAATTAGACAGACTGTGATTTCAGATTGCCTGAACTTTACAACACCAAATTCCTTTGCTCTGGACCACAGGGCCTCATATACTTGCTCTGATTACTTCCTCCATGTCCTTGAAGATTTCTTCTTTGCATTATCCTCAATACCCTAAGGAATAAGAAGATATGGATATGTTTCCAGTGAGTGAATAGCCAAATGATCATAATAGTTTGGAGATATCAGTCTGATGTTTAATTTGCAGGATTTAAAGTCAGGCTAAATTTGACTTAATCCCATACAAAACTAAATTTTAATTCCATATCTAAAATAAGGGTATAACAAAAATATTAATACTTAGCTGGTCATCAAGATGTCTTATTCATCCAATGCTAATATATATCTCTCTATATGTGTATGTTTCATATATATATATATATATATATATATATATATATATATAGAGAGAGAGAGAGAGAGAGAGAGAGAGAATAGTATCTATTAGAAATAATAGGCATAACAACAACAACTCAATTTATATTATTTTCCTTTCTGAACATGGACATTTGGAAACCATTTCTCTATAAGTATGCAAGTATGAACATATAAGTAGATGGAGTTATGCAATTCCCTTTTATATGCAAATGTAGAAAAAAGCACTGCAGCAGAGTGAAGTTTCATTGGTGACAAGAAAGAATATTTGTACTAATTTCAGGACCTGTCAGATCCTGAAATGGAAAAACAAAAAGAATTAAGCAAGAAATATTTTAATCTGTCTTAACTATTGGGCATCAAAAACCAGACACACATAAGAAAAAGCACTATTCATTATCATTTAGATTAGCTAAACTCTAGAAAGTAGTCTTGCAAGATGTACTAAGACAGAGGTTGCACAGAACTTGTGGGAGTGGCCAACCTATGTTTGGTGTAACTTGAAGCAACCATGAAAGGGAACCAATGCCAAACACTGAATGGATGGTCAGAAACCAGAAACTGGATAGCCCAGAGACCTATGATAGAAACTAACTTGACTGGGAAAAACAAACAAACAAACACACAAACAAATAAAAACCAATGAATCCAAATGATATTCTGCTGTACTTATTGATCTTTGCCTTGTCCAGTCATCTTCAGAGAGGCTTCTTCCAGGAGCTGATGGGAAGGGGTACAGAGACTCATAGCCAGTTATTATGCAGAGAGTCTAAACTGGAGGTCTCCATTCAGTCCCTCCCCTCAGAGATTGCGAAATTTTGCTGAAAAGGGGGAGGAAACCTTGTAGGAGTCAGAGAGGCCAGAGGACACCAGGAGAACATGCCAATAAGTCAACTAAGCAGGGATCACATGGGTTCACAGAGACTGGCAAGCACAGGGCCTGCATGGGTCTGCACCAGGTCCTCTAAGTATATGTTATGGTTGTTAGTTTGGTGGTTTTTGTAGGAGTCCTAACTGTGGGAGTGGTTGTGTCTCTGACTCTTTTGCCTGTTCTTGAGACTCTTTTCCTCCTTTTAGATGATCTTGTCCAGCCTAAGTATGAGGACTTTCTCCTTGTCTTATTTTTTTTTTAATCTTGTTTTGTCCTGTTGGCTTGCAGTCTCTTGGAGGCCTACTCTTTTCTGAAGGGAAAAAGAAGGGGAGTGTATCTGTGGTAGAGAGGAGTTGCTAGGGAGCTGAGAGGAGTGGAAAGGAGGATATATTGTATGAGAGAAGAATCTACTTTCAATTTAAAAAAAAAGAACCAATTAAAAAACAGATTTAGATTTAAAAAAGAGAATAGCTGAACTATTTAGTTAACTAAAACCACTTTGTTGTGATTATAAATTTGAAGAAAATCATCAAATGATAAACAAATATACAAGAACTTTACAGTTTGTGTATTTTATTTATTTCAGTGAGAAATTTCTTTTTAAATATTTATTGAGGAGAACTCTGTGAGACAGTGCAGATACTTTAAAACATTTCATCCAACAAGTATATTTTTTCTAATTCTAACTTATTTCCACCTGAAAGATTACACTTCTATATTTTATGACCTAGACATAATGGTATAGGACTCTAAGAAATAAATTAATTGTAATATCATATAATGGAAAGAAAGAAGAATAAAATATGGATAATTTTTATAATTTGTTTTCTTATCTAAAGTTACCCTCTCTATATGCATATAAGTATATTATTACCCAGTCCTGCAGTATCATTACATTTTTATTTTATTGTTTTGTTTTGTTCAGTTTTGTTGTGCTTTATGAGACAAAGTTTCAATGCAACTCTGGGTATCCTGGGTCTCACACTATGCTGACTCAGATGAACTCAGGTTCACAGAGATGCACATGCCCCTCTGCCTCCCAGTTGCTGGGATTAAAGGTGTGCAATACCACATGCAGCCTCTGTAACCTGTCAGATTATCTTATGGCTGTCATCTCTATGGCTGAGAATCTATCTGACTCAAGTCCGCAGTGTTATAGCAGTTTGAAGGGTGCAACGCTTTGCTATTTGGCAAATGACATGGCAAATTTTCTCTAAAAGTGGTTATCTTTCTGTTCATCTTTCAAAATATTAGTTTTACCAAATTAACAAGACCAGTTTTTGTGAAAATCTTGCAATGTTAAGATCAAATAGAAATCTCACAAAACTCAAAGAAAAAGAAAAAAATCTTAAAGTCTGTCATTTAAAAAAAAAATCTGGACCTTGCCTGCGCCCGCGCGAGCCGGGCAGATCTCCACGCACCGAGCATCCAGAGAGTCCCACCACGCGCCAATGGAGCGAAGATGGACAGAGTAATGGTGGCCAGATGGGCTGGGGTTGCTGCTTCTGGCACTGCTCCTACCCACGCAGATCTATTGCAACCCAGCATCTATTGCACTGTTCTCAAGTAATCAGACTGTCTCTACTGCCCCAAATCCAATGGATGCCACCACCAAAGCAGCGGGCAATGCCTTGTAGTCAACGGTGGGTCTCCTCGAGGTCTCACTTTCTCTTCTACATCCCTACTGTTAGAGACTTGGGCCAAGAAACGTCTCTACTTTCCCATCTTCTAGACCCACCCCAATGGTGACCACAAGTCCAGTGTGACCCGGAAGAAACAGGTCCACATCAAATCTGCTATTACCACACCTCAACAGGAAACCTTGAGAATTCATGTGAAGGATGTGACAGATGGTGAATGCCAATATTGAATCTCCTGGAGTTTTATGTTCAAGATGAAGAGTGGTAACATCCGAAGTTGACGTGATTTCCTTGAATGTGACTTAAGAAATATGGACACTTAAAACTGTAACTTGAAATCAAGCATAGGTTTTTATGTAGAGATAAGGATGGGATATAGGGTAGAGATTGTTTTCATTGGCTCATTCAACCTATAAGGCCATAACACAGTTAGGTGATATTAAAAGGCTTCTCTGATGCTATTTATGTATATGTTGGAAGGAACTACCAGGTGTTACTTTAAATCCTCAGTGTATTGTTTCGTTACTACTAATTTAATATGCTAAACTCTAGTTAAGTTCCACATTATCGAGCTCTTCTCTTTGGAACTGAGCATTATACCCCATCCTGTGGCTTTAGGCTTGACATTATGTTTGACCTTTATTAGTAATTGACATGTGCCAGGCAAGGATGGATTGGAACCCACCCCCAAATCCAGCCATCACTGAATAAATCTTACTTCAAAAGTCAAATAGCAGGGGTTTTCCATCTTCTTTTTCCACTCAACCAGAGTGCCAAATCCCCTTAAGTAAACTGGTTCCAGAGAGCAGAATTGAGTTGACCTCTGCCAATGTCAAAATGCCGCTTTTTATGTCTGCATATGTTGAGGGTTTTTCATAATTTAAGGTGTGGTCTGTTAGGAAGGCGAAATTATGAATCTTGAAATTCTAAAGGCGAATGTGCAAATATGCAAAGGAGCCAAAACCATTAACCTAGCAGTTGGGATATGAAGACAGAAGACGACTTGCATCGAATTCACAAAGTCTTTTATACAATTTCTGTAAATACTTTTTTTTTTAAAGAGAAAAACAAAACAATGGATCAGAATAGCCACATTTGGAATACTTTGGTTATCAGTTCATATTTTTAGATAGTTTGACATTGGTCCTGTGCCTGAAAGGGGGCTTGGTTCTGCAGTAAGTTTTTCCAATGCCTTGATACACACATACCTTTTAAAACATAGACATTTCTTGAAAAAAAATTTTGTTCTCATGGTCACACACTGATGCTTACATATTCTGGAATCTCATATGGCCACAGGAGTCTTGATAACCAGAGTCATTTTCTCCACCTTTGGAAACCTACCTGGTAACAAGGAGACCTCACAGACCTGAATCTACTGTGTGTGTGAATGGACACTCCCTCTTGCCTCATACCTGAATGCTCTACATCTGTTTGATTATATATTGTGTTTGTGTATTTATGCTTTGATTCATAGTAACTTCTCATGTTATGGAATTGATTTGCATTGAATACAAACTGTAAATAAAGGAAAGAAATGGCTGGAAAAAACCTGAAAACTTTTTTATTCCTACATAGAAAATGAAAATGTGCAAATATGCAAAGGAGTGTGTGTGTGTGCATGTGTATGTAAATGCGTACATGCGTGCGTGCGTGCGTGTGTGCGTGTGTGTGTGTGTGTGTGTCTGTCTGTCTGTCTGTCTGTCAATATTTTTCTGTGATTACTGCATTATGGTATTTGGGTTGGGTTCCCATGCCCATGATTTTATGTAGTGAAGGAGAAAAGTATGTTATAAAAAGAAAATAAGTTGTTCTATTTATAAATCCTAGAGTATTTTTGATTGATATAGAAGTGTCTGCTTGGTTTTTATGGTACTCTCAGCAGAGATGCTCTCATAGACAGCATTGAAATTATTTTCTTGAAATATGACTTAGAATCAGATATTAAACAACTGGACCATTCTGGATATAAATTCTGGTTAACTTGCTTGACTAATGTTTAAATTCATTTTTAAGAAGGTATTATATTCTAATGAAAGGAAGAGAAATGCTTAAATGTAAAGTATTTTTAACTCTGCTTTCAAACATTTACATGTACTCTATTGTTCTATACTTTAAATAGTAATTATCTGCTGAAATAAATGAAATTGGTTTTCAGAAATAAGATATGATTGACAGCTGATTTAAATCTGAAAACAGGAACTTCAGATGTTTCTCAAATTTATATTCCAAATATGTTGAAAATTGATTCTAACTAAATTTGGTAATGATTTAAATATTAGCAATTTGTTAGAATAATAATTACTTATAAATATCTATTTAACAACTGCTATCTGCAACACACTGTTCTAGAATGTGCTGCTACAGAAGAAGCAACATGACATACCACATGTCTTGAAGAATTAGGAGGCAATGTTAAAAATGTTTACGAATTGTCTTAATTTGGATTTTTATTGCAGTGAAGAGACACCATGACCACAGCAACTCCTATAAAGAAAACATTTAATTGGGGTGGCTTGCTTACAGTTCAGAGGTTTAGTCTTTTATCATCATGATGGGGAAGGCAGATGTGGTGCTGGAGCTGAGAGTGTTTCATCTTGACCAGAAGGCAGCAAGAAGTTGAATGACTGTCACACTGAGTGAAGCTTGAGAAAAGTGATGTCAATGCCCGGCCGCCCCCACAGTGACACATTTCTTCCAAAAGGGCCACACCTCCTAATAGTGCAACACCCTTGGGGGGCCATTTTCTTTCAAACCACCACACAAACCTTTCTGGGTTATGATAAGGGTGTGAGAGAACAAAAGAAAGTCCTATGGTGTCAGCGTGGATTGATGTGTGCTTTATTCAGCTACTCTGGATGATCCTGGTAATTCAAATAACCATTCAACAAAGAACAACACGCTAAGCATGATATAGTAGGCAATAGGCTATTTCAGGAAGACAAAATGTGCAGAAAGAACAAAGAATGCAACGTCTCTGCATGACGTGTTCAAACAATCAACACAGCAATGGCTCCAGAAACATGCACTGAGATTTTGAAAATACTGGTAAATGGATCTGATCCTTTGTAGAAAGCATAAATATTTAGAAGAAATGAAAGAACAGGAGAACATTGCCAATAAAAGAAGGGCTCAGAGAAGACTGGTGGATTTCTTTGTGATAATGCTGGTGGGAGAAAGCATCAAAGCCCATGGAAAAGGAACAGATATAATATAGTAAGAGAAAAAGCAATTTGAGTAGCATCCTAAGCAGAGGAAAGCATGTGTTCCAAAGAAGAGCCCTGAGTCTGATGCTGGCCATAGAACATTCAGTATCACGTAGGGGTGTGGAAGGGAGGAAGGAGACATGGGGGTGAAATCACATTTGAAGAATAATTGTGCAAAAGGAGAAGACAATAGTCAAAGGCCAAAGAAGATAAAGACCTCCAAGAATTTAACCTGGGAAATAAACTTATACATGCGTCCCACTGTTAAAATGGGAAAGAATGCTTTCTTGGAATGTATTGGTGTTCAAACTTAAATAGTTTCGAATAAATCCTTTCTTTCATGTTCATTATCAGAAAGCAATGCAAATTAACATTTCAGCCTAAAATGAGAATAACTGAAAAACCATTTCCTCCTATTTATCTAGCCTCTCACAATATTTCAGTGATATTGGAACTTGAATAATAAATGAACTTGTTCTTCGCTGCTTAATTTAAAACACTCACTTTATTTGTCTTATTTTGTATAATTGGTTCAGAAATTATACAAAATAAAATAAGTAAAATAATACACATGCTAAAAAATGGAACCCCAACTCAAAGGTTTGACCCCACTACTGGATTCCCTTCGATTTAGTTTGTATCCATAGTAAACTTCATTCAGCAGGAAGCTGAACCAGAACTTGGACCGAGCCTCTTGCCTGGCCTCCAATGTGCAGGAATGCCACCCTACACTTTACTTGGCTTCTGCTGTCTTTGAATTCTGTGATATTGTTGACAACACACAATTTACTGCTTCTGACAAAGTTTGGGATTATGCCTACCTGTTCCTCAGGACTCACTACATATAGTGAATCTCATCTCTCTGGCCATTATACTAAACCTCAGTGCTATCTCACAGTGTTGTGCTTGATAGAGTAACACCACAGTAAAATTGAAGAAGGCGCTGATTGGTTTTGGTGGATGTTGAAATTGCTGAGTAATTTGTGGAAGAATTCCCTCTGTGATATTTGGAATCACTCAGACTACAAACCTCAGCTTGTCACTTATAACAATGATTTCCCACATCTGGAAAGTGGTCCAGGATCCCAAGGAATTTTCCAAGGACAGAGAAGAGTGTTGAATCCAATTATCCCACTACAGGTATAGAAAGAGAAAGGGCGGTGATTTTTGTTTTTGCTTACCTACCAATATCTACTAGAACACAGGACTTCAGGGGGAAAAAATCAACAAATAATTTCTTTTAAAATGTGCACAGTCTCATATATCACAGAATTCTGATTTGAGAAGAACTAGTGATACCATAATAAATATCTTCTAGCACAGAAAAGGGATTCATCTTTTAGAAGAATTTTGTTAAACTGTGTTAATGTTCACAATTTCTGAACATACATGTGAACAGTATGTCAATATCTCAGACTCACTTCAAAAGGAGTGAAACTTTGCATTACTGTATGAAAACAGGTTAAAACAGGACAGGGAGAAGTCCATAACTTGAAATTTTTATAATAGTAAGAGTTTTCTGTATTTCTGTGTTAATATAGCACTGTGGGGACCAAAGAGATGGGTTGGTAAAGTACTTGCTATGCAAGCAGGAAAACATGAGTTTTGATACCCAGAACCCATGTTAATGCCAGACACAGCAGTGCACATCTATACAGAGGACAGGAAGTCCCTGGAACCCATGGGAAACCCAGCCTAGTCTATGGTGAACAACAGATAGACCCTGTCTCAAACCATGCAGAAGGTGAAGACTGGAACCAGGGCTTGTCCACTGACATCCACATATGGGCTATAGCATGTGAATGTAAGACACCTGTTCTCACACCATGAAGATGCACACTTAACATGATACACAGATACAAACACAATTTTTTTTTAAATGAGGCACCAAGGCTTCTTGTGATTTCTTTATAAACCAATGTTATGTTACTGGCATGGAGTTATTTCTCACTGAATAGCAGAGTGAGTAGTGATGGGAATGCCATGTTTGATTAGGTATTTGTGGAGGTAACTTGCAATTGATTTCTCTCTTTGAATAACATTGGGTTTATTTTCACAAAGACTGAGCATGGCATCCTAGACTTTCAGCATCAGTTTCTCAAAACATGAGGATACACTAGTGAATAAGCGTATTGAAAGAAGGATAAATATAATTAGAGAGAACAGATAAAATCAGAAAGTAGATTAAGACCCATGGTGAAAATGACACAAAAACAATTACTGGTGACATTTGGCATCTAATATCTTGTAATGTGCAAAAGCAATATTTCACATTTAATTATTTTCAGGCCTAAAGAGATATGAAATCAGTTAGTTTGATTTCCATTAAAGGTAGATTTTTCATTTAAGAAGTAAACCAAAAGACTAAAGACAATTATACTAGATATTGAACAGATATCAGAAAGAACATGTAATTAATTCACCCCACAGTAAGTCACAGAAGTCACAGGAACTCTCCACAATGCACATGGTGTGATTTTTGTTTTAATGCTTAATATGCTTGATAGAGAAAATGTAACAATGACCAAAATGACAGTTATTTATGAAAAACATATTCATACATTAAACCATTATCCTGGAATTTTTTCTGTATAAAATGGGACAATTGAAATATCCATGTACCACAAACAGTAACATTTGAAGACAGCTTTTCTATATTTATAATTTCAATGTGAAGATACATTCAAAATATTCACACAAAAGTTATAAAATATGCTTATATACACTGGAATAAGGATGCAAATTTTCATCTCAGACCACCTTGAATAATGTTTAATAATCCATGTATTGAAAAGCTAAGTGTTTATATGGGGATTAAATTAATTTTTAAGATCCCCACTGGTTTTAAAATTGTTAATTTTAGGTAGGGAAATTTGATTTATATGAGCCTTAAAAAGTATTATATTAAAGTCAAATCAATTATTTACATACAAGCACTAGCAAATATAGTTTTCTAAATATATATTTTTATTTATTCTTTTTTAATTGGAATTAATCCAAAATTTGGTGAGTTATTCCTGATAATCTAGGGTGGTGGTGCCACACACCTTTAATCCCAACACTTGTGAAACAGAGGCCAGCAGTTTGAAGCCAGCCTGGTCTACAAAGAGAGTTCCAGGACTGCCAGAGGACAAAAAAGAGAGAGAGAGAGAGAGAGAGAGAGAGAGAGAGAGAGAGAGAGAAGAAGAAGGAGGAGGAGGAGGAGGAGGAGGAGGAGGAGGAGGAGGAGGGGGAAAGAGGGAGGGAGGGAGGGAGGGAGGGAGGGAGGGAGAAAGAATTAAAAGTACATTTTGTTTTCTTGAATCTACTGAGAATCATAATGCTGTTCTTCCATAGTCAGAATCTTCCACATCAGTGGCCATAGTGACTCCTTTCCACATCTTTTCACTTGGAGACACAAGAAACCATGTTTCAAAATAGAACAATCCCTCCTTCCTGATGAAGACCTAGATACAGGATACTATGTGGTCACAGGAATAAGTAGACCTTTGGAAATAACTTGGCTAGCCATCACAATAATTAGAGGTGGTAATGAATGATCCAACTACCACTGCTTTATACTTGGCTCTTTGAATCGTAACTATTGGTTTTCTTCTTTCTTTTTTTTTCAGTGCAGCAAATATTTATTGAACATATGTGCAAGTCACTATTTTAAAAAGTGCCAGTCTGCCTTGGCACAATGAATATTCATTGCAAATCATTTTTGTGAAATTTTATCACTCTAAATGTATACCTTGTTGTTATAATAATGAGTACCAAGTAAGATCTTGTGATTATATAAAATTTTACAATGAAATTCACACATTACTTTGATTCTCAATCACAGATGTGAAAAGCAGGTCAACAAGTAACATCAGAGCCAACTTGGTGAGGAAACAGAGACTTGGTCAAAGGATTGGCTCCAATTACTAATTTTACAAATTCTGACAGATGAAAGAGTATCATATATAGGGTTCTAATTCAGAGCACATATACCTTTTAATTCAACGTTGTCTCAGACCTTCAAGGGAGAACAACGTAATAAATACTGTGATCTACCCACTTCAAGATGGTAAGACACGAGCTAAGATTTGTGGTGTTATGCTCTGCAGCACATTCAGTTCATGGATAATCTATCATATAAATCTATGGATGGTAGTTTTTGCAGAAGTGTGTGTAGAACAGAAAAATACAAAGTGCCTTTTATAGTAAGGACAAAATACTGCCCTTTACATTATGGAAGACACCTATTGTACCTAACATATTACAAATTGCTGGCTAAGTTGAGAGATAATGCCATATTGGGGTTTAATGTTGGCCTTTGCTCTTGACAAAACATTTAGTTATGGTCATAATCAGGTTAGCTTTGGTAAATGGATTAAATGATACTAAGTCTGTACTCAATTTGCATTAATGTCACCATTGCCATTTTGCTCATAAATCAGTAGGTCAGTGGTGGGTTTGACAGGAGAAATGGACTTAATGATAAACTCAGAATGGTCCACTCAACTATTAAAGACAATTTTCTCTGCTGAGGTTACTCATTGGTGAACATTCTAATGTATCACCTTTCATTCATATGTCATCTTTGTTTCATGAATGTTATCTCTTCCTTAAATTTTTGTGACTAATTTTCTTCCTATGTTCATGATATTTCAGCCACATGGTTAAATAAAGTCTATAAACAATGTGTAACATGTCTGATGACTTCTCCTTGAGTTTCCTATCAGTGAGAGTATTCCCTCCATTTTTCAGGCTGTTCCCATAGAATGACCATAGTGCTGCAGCTGTCAGGTTTGGGATGGCATGTGTATATTGAGTAGGCGCAAACAAAACTAGAGCATGCTTTTCTTCTGCTGTGTATTAATAGGGAACTCTCTATGAGACTCTTCAGCCAGAATGAGAAAGATGAGGCAGTATAACTGGAGAAAGAATCATGGGCATCTGAGGCACTTCTTCACACAATTGTTTTACATTTGTTTCAAGACCTGCTTGTTGCCAAGCATGAATGTGCTACATACATCCATTGATTAATAAAATACTGCTACATATACTCAGTGTTATAGCTTCTAAACCCAATAATCAGTTCATGAAGGACAGGTAAAGTCACATTATATATTTGTGAACCACAGTTGAAGCCCATTGGCAGGCACAGCCATTTCTGAAGAAAAGTTTGGAGGGGACATGGGAGAAAACAGAGATGGGAAGGGAAGATGAAAATTATGCAAATAAGTTACTCATATATGAAAATCAAAACAATCAAAATTTGAGAATAAAAATAATAGCACGCTAATCTGCTGACGATGGCAGACTTGCTCTAAATCTTAAAGTCTTGTACAGAAATTCACCTACCTGGGCCAGGCATCATCTCCAAATGGCATTTATCCATAGTTGTTATCGACACTTCCCACACCATAGAAACCCTGCACAATTATGGGGCTCCAAGTGTCAGTGCAGCTTGTCCACACTCATTTCAAAGCTAGCTCCTTTTCTAGCCACATTCCATAATAGTAAAGTTTTGAGGTCATTTGGTAATGATTATGTTACATGGCTAAATAAGAAGCACATTGTCCATAAAATCCAAGCAAGTTCTTATGTGCTCTGCCTGTTTTGGTGGTAGGGAGGACTGCACATAACAATGAATCCTTCCTTTCAGAAGTGTTATCACCACACTACCACACCATTGGACCACCAACATTTAACAGAAGCTCCTGAATATTTACTGAACTTATTTCCTTCTTCTCTTCATGTAAATATCTTCCCAATAAATTCCATAGTAGTTGTCATTTTTATCTCACTAGTTCCAGTAAGCATAATGTCTTCAATTAGATGGGTTAGTGTTACATATTGTGGAATGGAAGTCAAATAAGATTCCCATTAACTAAATTGTGGCAGAGGACAGTGGGCTGGTATGTTCCTGAGGTTTGACAATGGAGATCCGTTCCTGTCCTTGCCTCTAGATGAAAAATCTTCTGTTATTCTTGCCTATCGGGAAATAAATAATTTTCCAGATCAACAGCTATATGCTATGTACTAGTGGATGTGACAATTGATTCACCAAATGAATTTATATCTGAAAGCAAAGGTACCAATGGTTGTCAAAATCCACTGTCATTTTCCAAGGTCCACTTGTCTTCTGCAGGGGCTAAAGTTGGCAAGATGAATATGACATAATGGCCTCACAATCTCTGCAGCTTCCACGCCTTTCATCATGGCACGAATCACAGTCCCTTATGAATGGAAAATTGCTCTTTGTTCACTAACTAGCAGTATTGCATGCCTTGTCATTGAGCTCCACAGTTCTTTGAAGTCATTTGTGGTGAGTGAAATGGCATGTGCTGCTTAGCTCTACAGTCAGTTCTTTACCACAGAATATGGATTTATTAGATTCTAAATTTAATTATATTAGAGATATAAACAACTATGAGAAAGAGATCTTTATATTGTCCCCAGGACCTCATTTCAATCAATAAAGCTTATCATAGGGTTACTGACAGAAACAAAGGAGAGGAGACAATGTGTACCATAGTTCTTGGAGAAAGAGTATTGTTTTTTAAGATCCTCAATGAGTTTGATGATACCTACTTGTTTAGGGAGAGTGATCTTATTTCTTTAATCTAATAATTCACCAAAATTAATAAACCAACAGGAATAGGTATTTTTTCCACGAATCTAAGTATTTTTTAGCTCAGACAAGTTGACACACAAGTTAGTCATCATAATGAACAAACTATACAGAGCATAGTAATGTTAATTGCAGAGCCATGAGTACCATAAAATCTGTCTGAATGGAGCATATGATTTTCTTTGAAAAAGTTCTAATTTGACTAACGAGTTTGATATCTCCAGTAAGTCAAGCCAAAACATCTCTTTGCTCATCTATCAAAAATATCCTCATTTAATTTCCATATCTGAAATTAGAAATTTATGTTTTTAATGAGTTCCCAACTGACTTCAAACTGCATGTCTTCAGTGTTTTATTTAGTGATTTTTATATTATTTTTCATGATATCTACCTACTAAGTGACAACAGGCAGTCAAAACATTTTCCATGTGTTGACAATGTAATTGAAGTATTATTTCTTTTTTTACATAAGGCAAAAGAAATAGACTTTTTGTGAGAACAATCTATAAAGGGAAATAGCATATTTATTCAAGTCAATCACAAATGCTTACAGCCCAATAAAGCTTTTAAATGTTTTCTAAATTTCAAAGTTTAAAAATATTTTTTGTAAAATATTTTTATTTGAAAAAGATTAGAATTGATTGTTTTTTAGAAACTTCTCATAGTTTACAATCAGAGATGATAATGAAAAAATTTGTTTCAATATTATCAAAAATATGAGTTCATTTTTATAGTTTAAAATTTTAACTTATGTCAGTTATATGTTAGCATGCATGTATTAACAGGTCACATATATGTCAGTATACATTCATTTATTTTTATAGATAAATTTACCTGAAGATAAGTTCAACATGCATTTCATCATCCCTTAGCCCTTTACATTGTCTGTGGGTCCCCTAACCAAATATGTAAAAATGTATAATTTTATGGAATATATTTACCTATAAATTACAGCTATTTATGCTTCAATTTTTCTCAAGAATGTTATCTCAACTCTCAGGTCATATTGTATCTGTGTGCTTTATCATATTTTAGACCTTTCAAAAAGTTAATCTAAAACATCACCAATATCACCTACTTGGGTTCTATTCTCAACAGGATGCATAGGTTAGTCTTTCTACAAAGTATAGTTGATTCTGGCACTCTGGATTTTCAAATCTTTGATTTTTTTTATATAGACCATGGAGAAAAAGCACATATTCACAAACTTTCAAGCATGGTATATAATATGTGGGGATATTTTGTTTGTGTTCTAGCAAATAAAGCTTGCCTGGAGATTAGCGTGTGGAACTAACCACTAGTGAGGCCAGGCAGTGGTGGCACACTCCTTTAATCCTTACACTTGTGTTGTCATGTGTTTGATAGCAGTACTTGTGAGGAGGAAACAGGAAGTGAATTGGCTGGGTGGAAAGAAGAAATGATAAGGCAGGGTGGAAACAGGAGCTTGGCCCCTTTCAGTCTGAAAATTCCCAGGGGTAAGAAGTCTTTCTAGTGTCTGGTAGTTCTACTTTGATCTTTCAGCATTTACTCCTATATCTGACTCCAGGTTTTTATTAAGACCAATAGAACTCACATTACAATAATCCATCCACAGTGTGTCTGAAACCTGTCCACTAGATCCATTTTCTATATCTCCTTTCTCCTCTCTGTCACATATACCATGTAGCTATCTTGTGGTTCTACTACAATACTTACATGAGAGTTTTCTCTCCTCATGATTATGTATAGGAGTAATATTTTCTTGTCCAATTTAAAAATGTAATGTCTTATAATTTCATCTAGCTCATTTGTACTTATTTGTTCATATATTATGTTTTTCTTATGTGTTAAAATGTCAAAACACAAGATTAAACCCATGTATTAACTCAGATTCTACAATTCAGAAAGTTTGGCATAACCTAACTGATTCCCTCTAACATCATTGCAAATAGGACATCATGGTTGAATGGGATGCCTTCTCTCATGTCTCTATGGAAAGACCCACTTCTGTGCTGGAGAAAGAACTCGGTAGATGAGAGTACTGGCTGCTTCTTCAGAGGACACTGTTAGGTTCCCAGAACCCATGTGATGACACAGAACTGAGAACTGTCTACACCTCCAGTGCCAGGGAAAGTGAAGCCCTTTTTCTGGCTTCTAGAGGCATCAGGCACACATGGGATACACAGACAAGAGAAACATCCATATGTGGTCTGGTCCGTTAGCCCTCTGCCCAAGTATGCAAGCAATTTTTAGCATATGGTTAAAATGAAATTCTTAGAAGTGGCTTTGGGGAATGATCTTCCATGTTTAATGAAACTAGCAGCATCTTAGCTCGCATCCTCCAAACTCCTACAGTCTTCTACCTTCTCTCCCTACCTAAAGCACTAGCTTTTCCTTATATTAAACAATTTGCACTTTGCCATTCAGGTCACCTTCTAAAAACCAAAATAAGCCATGTCATCTCTATAAATATGTCTTAATTCTCTACATTTTGAGGCTTTTTAAGTTTCTTGGAATATTAATGTAAATCTATGAGGTGAACGAGAGTTTTTCAAATTATATCAAGAATTTGATCCGTATTATTTCTTGGCTAAATTGCTGAAAATTTTGACTTAAACAACTCAACTTACTTCCTGGGTTTCAGCATCTGCTTACCACAATCTCTGTTCAAAAGACATTAGATATCTCACCTTCCACAGTTTATAGAGCTCTCTCACACCCTTTTGCTTTTTAAAATTGTGACATGGCTCTTAGCTATTTTCACAAAGCCTTTACTCACTTCTCTGCCTCCTCAGTTCCCAAAAGTCTCCTCCAGTGCACACTCTTTCTACACTGTCACCAAATACTTCGTACTTTTTCCATCTGACATGCTACTGATCTCATAAAATTAGAAGTGATACAATCATTTTAGGATGACTGCTCTGTAATGAGGCAAAATTCCTGAATCTTTGAAAGGCTGTAATAGAGTTAGAAAAGGATAGGCTACAAACAGTCACTTGATTTTAGCAACAGGAATAAATAAGTTACAAAATGAACAGAATCTTGATCCATGAATAAAAAAGTTAACTTCTGGACTCATTGAATGATTTCTTTAAAAAAGTGGTTATAATCTACTTAATATGAGAAACTGCACAGTATGATATCAGGATACCACTGCACATGTATGACCAACACTGAGTGACTCGGTTCCCAGAAAAAATATGACTGGAAAGGGAGGACCACACTGAATACAAGGAATCTGCAGCAGTTGAGGGAGCTTACTCTGTGGTCTGTTCTGTTAGACCAGCAACACAGGAACCACTTTCAAGCAAGATCTGAAGTCAGGATCTACAGGCTACTAGTGACATCTTAGAGGGTCATAGGTAAAAATGATAGAAAACTAATCACCAATGGGAGAGAAAACATGGATTAATTCTTTTGAGATTGATAAACTCATCAGTGTGAATTCTCATTCAAAATCCAAATTCCATGTAAATAAAATAATATTCTTTCAAAATATAATGGTCCTACAATTTATTTGGTATTTCTAATATTAAATTATCAGTACATTTTAAATGAATATTAACTGTGTGTGTATTTCATACACCACAACGTCTCTCTTTGTCTCTCTGTCTCTCTCTGTCTCTTTCTCTGTCTCTGTCTCTCTCTCTCTCTGATACATACATACACATACACACACACACACACACACACACACACACACACACACACACACACACACACATTACACTCATCCACACAGTTTAAAAACAACTAGGACTTTCCCATTATGGCTAACATTCCATTTCATTCTGTTCTCAAATAACATGAATAATATAGAGGAAATGAACATGAAAATAATCAGAGAAAAATGAAGATGAAGAAATTAAGGGAGACAGTATTGAAGAGCTAAAAAGAAAAGCCCACCACCCTCCCAATGGAGAGATGGCTTGGTGATTTAAAATACTTGCTGCCCTTGTAGAGGACCAGGATTTGATTCCGAGTATAAGCAAGGCACTTCATAACCTCTTTTGTTTACCTCCAGTTTTAGGGGAGCCAATGTCTTCTACTGACTTCAGCAGTCACAACATACACTGGGTGCATTAACATACAGGCAGGCAAACAGACATACACATAAAATAAAAAATAAATAATACTTAATACCACTTTTTAAAAAGCCAGCCAATTAAAAATTGCAATGAAAACACAAACCATCTAAAGAATTGTGACATTGCAACCAAATCTGGATTCTTTAAACATTATTTTTCATCTCTGATAGCATCATCCAAATATACTAATGTCAGTGAAAATTTTTTAATTTTCAAATGTCACTTTAATAAATCTGAAGAGATTATAGAGCCCATATAATTATCGCCACTTTAACCTTTATAAATTCTTCAAATGACACTGGATCTATGCTGCACATTTCTTGTGATAGAGACGGCCCTGTAAAATAGAGACCATGGTTACACATCCAATTCCATCTCCATTACACACTTGCTCCCTTTTATAGCTCTTGGTGTCTTATTACTGGTACCCTGCATATTCCTGAACACAGTAATGTCTTTTCTAGTGCCAGTAATTTCATTTTTCTGGTCCCACTGCCCAACAAACATTCTTCCACATTGCTCATGATGTTCTTCTAGCATTTGGGTTAGGGAAGGAAGATTTTTGTTTGTTTTTTTTTTTCCCTCTAACCATTGAATTTACTCTATTGGAATCATTCATTATTTCGTTTTCTTCATATCATTTCCCCAAATCACTGTCTTCATCTACTTATCAGTGCACTTGTTTTCTTCAACTTTAACATGAATTTCACTTAATCAAACCCCCTGCACTTTGATTTGTGCCTCATCAGTGTCCAGCATTCAAGAACTAGGAGCCTGACTGTTGTTAAAAATGCATTGAAACTATTCCTTTTCACTGTTAAATCATTTCTGTATACTTTTTATTCTTGCCTTGGAGGCAGTCCCTTCCAAGTTAACACCATACTCTCTCCTTTCTATATATGTACTATAAGATTTGATAACTATTAATAATTGAAACCTAAATTCCTATATAAGTGTTAGCCAAATAGTTGAGCTGAAAATTAAATATGTAGATTTTTAATAGCATTTTAACATTTTTACTAAGTGCCTCCTATAGCTTTGCATGTTATATTATTTGTTATATTATTGAAACTTTAATTTAGCATTGCAAGATATTAGAGAGAAACACTGGAACCTCTAGTTTTCTATTATTACCATAAAATTCAAGAATGTGATTCCCATGGTCTTGTTGAGAAGAAACTGTTCATCTTTCAACTTCAGTCACTTCTTCCATTATTTGTTTTTTAACTGCTTTGTTGACTCTTTGGGAGTTTCACATCATGCACCCCAGTTCTGTTCACCTCCAGTCCCCCCAATCCTTCCCTCATCTCTGCCATGTGCCCCACATAAGGAAACAAATCAAAGTATGCAAGCAAGTGAACAAAAGCAAAAGCAAAAGCAAAACAAAACAAAACCAGAACCACTTCAACAGAAAAATCTCTTTACTTGTCCTTCTTTCCTGCTTCTCCAACACCTCTTCCTTTGTCCTGGTAGCACTGGAGGCTTCAGTGTGCCATATAGTACACCTCTTTATCCCATCAGTTTTACTGGCAAGTGTTTTTTGCAATGAGTCATTGGTCTGGTTCAAGGCCTCTGGTTTCTGGTACACCATCATCACTGGATCCTCATCGGAACTCCTCTGGAATATCCCGTGGCTGCCACGAGTCTTGAGAATGTTGCTGGAATATTTCCACAGGATCAGACTTTCAACACATCCAGTGGGTCCTAGATAGCGTAGGTGGGTGGCCCCAGGGACCCAAACTGACCAACTTGGCTACCATCCAGGCCCACAGCTGGGCCTTGGGTTGACACACCCTAATATCTTCCATTATCTATTGTGTTAACTACATGCTAAGTCACTTTCATGGAAAGGATATAGGAATAAATAAAGTGAACATGTTTAGCCTTTGGAGAAATATCCCCTTCCAGTGGGCAATGCCAGCTAATCACCAAATACAAAACAAACAATCAAACAAAAAACAATAAATAAAATGGAGATGAGTAGAATGGAGGAGATAATACTCCCCATAAGAACACCAATAATGAATTTAAGGAGTTCTGTTTATGCTACTTAATGTCTGATTTTCAGAGCAACATATTTGTGGTGGACAGGGTACTGGAGGTAATAAAGGTGTAACCCATTCACACATTTACAAAAAAGAAGAACATTTTGATCAAAGGCAATAGTCTACATACAATCCCTAAGTGAAACAATAAGTCATCTGTTATATTGACTAATTAAAAAGAAGGCTAGTATGAGTAGAAAAATGTAGTTAATGGAGATTGTGAAAAATTCAAGAAGTTAGAAAGGCAAGGTGAAGAGTGGGCAAGCCATCTAGACCATTGTGGGGGCATGCATTTTAAATTTAAGTGCAATGTCAAGCTTACAGAGAGCTGAACTAGAGAAGAAATATGCTTGACATTCTTCAAGTAAGTGTGAATGCCAAAGATTTCGATTAAGAACAATTATGAAGACTAAGAGTTTTCTGTAAATTAAGCAAATTGAGAGATTTTATGAAAAAAGAGGAAAGTTACTATTTTTTAATATATGTAATATGGTTTCTGTTCTTTACTAGTTCTTTGACTATGTTGTATAATGTATTTTGACAATATTGACCTGTAACCCCTAACTCTTCTAACTCTCCTTGCTATTCTTTGTATCATTTTATTAAAAAGAATCTAAGTACAATATGTGCTATTCATAGATGTTCGGATGCAAAGCCATCCACAGGACCACGATCCACCAACCTGAGGCCACATTCATACAGGAAACTGATTCTCCCTCTCCTGGCAGCTACCAATTGACAAATAGTTTTTCAACTGGGCATGGGACTTTGTTCCACACCCCTTCTCAGTGCTGAGATTTTTGTTTAGCTTGGGCTTATGCAGAATTTATGAATGGTTTCTAATCCTTAAATTGAACTCTTTAAAAATTATAAAATTTAATAGTTTTAATTTGAAATAAGGAGAAATTTTATGTTTTAATCTCTTAAGGGGTCAAAAATCAATTTTTTAAAAATTATGCATCCTTTGTTAACCTTTCTTAAATCTTCTCAGGCACCTCATAACAAACAATATTCTCTACAGTGGTATTTTGTAACATGTAAATGCATTTAATTCTCTGAAAAATTGTTAGTTTTTCCTCATATAAGAGGAAATGACTAAAACTGTTTTATGATCCATCTCTTTCTAGAATCTGATAGCTTGTTGTAAAGTGTGAGGCTTCTGGCCCTATTAACTCTGTAAAATGTATTAAATACACTTTCTTCACGCATTCATATCACTGGTTAGGGAAAACATGAACAATATTTCTATCAAACTTTAATTATAGCATAAAATGTTTGAAGAACTTAAGACACATTAAAATTATAATCATGTAATTAACTTCTTCAGAAGAAAATATTTTTTGAGATTTTTTTTACTAAAAATCAACTACATGTACAAGTTCTTTGACTGTGAACAATCTTTATTTTATCGCTGTTAAAAGATATTAAAGGCTGTCGCTTTGCCTTGTTTACCATATCCTTTGCTCTACAAAAGCTTCTTAGTTTCAAGAGGTCCCGTTGATTGATTGTTTCTCTCAGTGTCTGTGCTACTGGTGTTATATTTAGGAAGTGATTAAAAAAAAGTGATTAAAAAAAAGATATTGTGACTAACATGGATGCGGTAGGTAGCCAGAATGAGTCCTTCAGACAGGATAGGAAATAAGGCATGTCATCCAGGATTGACTTCCTATGAGAATGTCCTGCAAAATTGTTGGTTCCCTCCAGAGGACTTCTAGTTTATATTCTTAAATATTCAACTGTTCTTAAAAGTGTGCTTCTTAAAGGAATTATTTCATTCTGAATTATAGGTATACAAAGTAAGATTCAGCTCACAAGACCAATAAGAGGACTCAATAACATTAACTACAAGGTGGCAAAGTATAATCCTGAAATACAATATTCTGTGTCACACACGTCAACAGAGTCAGTATTAATGCCAAAACAGCAGAGGAATTTTTATTGCCTCTAATCTATGCTTTATTTTGCTATTTTTAAATAAAATTAATTAAGTTCCTTGACATGTGGCTTCATGAGGCATGCTCTCAAACTAATTAAGCTTGTTTTCTTAGGGATTCATGACTTATGGTTGATTGACTTTGTAACTGCATTACTTACTAATCTTCTAGCATTAAAACATTCAATATTTTTAGCTTCACAACATTTCTTGTACCACATGAAGTCTTCAGGAATGTGTGTGAGAACTCTGTTACTTCCAGAGCACAGATTTAAAACAACAGGTGTGGTATTGCCTCAGAAATGCCACCATGATCTTTCTTAAAATAATTGAAATACTTCATGAGTTAAGGGAAGCTTAATGAAGCCACAATAAATAGGAGCTACATATAGTCAACAAGCGCATTGAGATTAATGTAACACAGGTTCCTGCGTTTACAGTTACTGAAAAATTTAAGTGTTTTAAACAATATATCCTTGGACTGAAGTATGCAAGTACTATAGAAAATTGATTAACCTTCACCAATAATTTCATAAAAAAATGATCTAACTTTTTAAAAAAGGTCACTTTTTTTACTTTATGTCCACATTATAAAAATGAAATAAATCTAAGCTGATTTAAAAGATTACATTTTAAATTGTGTTCTGCACACTGTTTCCCTCTAGTATCTGTCTGTTTATTAAAATCTGGTTTTGTGATCTCCTGTGGAATGTCACTATTTTCTCTATTGGAGCACCAATTATGATCTGCGCAGAGAATGGGTACTGTATGGTTATGCTGTTCTCATAGGTGTGCTCCTTATTTGATTTAGCTTGTTAATTAAATTTTTAATTCAAGCTCAGCTCTCTGTCATACAGGACTTCTTTTTTTCTCAGCACTGAAAAATCCCAGAGCTCTTGTTTATACATCTCAATACCACTTCTATTCCCTGTACCCATCTAAAATACCAATGCCACCCACTCCACAGTGAAAGAAAATACTTCCTGTTCTATCTAGCTGCACATAGCAAGTTCCAATGAAGCTGCTTTCTCTGTTACAAAACCCTGACCTGTTAATCAATCTTCTTGATTCAGCTCAAAGCTCTGTAGCTAAATTAATGGATTTTAGCCCGACCTTGTGGGATAGAGAAAAAAAATGCTTTAGTTGTCAAGATACCTTTCTAGTGTCTTCAGAATTCTTTCATGGGGAAAAGGATAAACAGGGACTGAAAAAGAAGTGTAAAATGCAAAATTGATTTCCTTCATATTGTAGGTTGAAGATTTGGTAGACATCTGTGTACTATTAAGAAGCAAAGAAAGAGAATGCGGGAGCTTTGTTCAGGTGCTGAATAAACAGATTAATACCTCCTGATGTTCCAGCTTCTGGATCAAAGAGGAAGACAGGGTCCAACAGGAATCCTATACAAGCTGGGTCACCATAATCAAGTGTGGACCACATACACATGCAAGACAATACACAGATGTATGCAGGGACACACACACACACACACAGAGTCAAACTATCAGCTGTCTCAATCATCATCTACACCTTTATAAATGTGGTGAACATACAAAACAAGAAATCTATGAAATTACTTATTTTTTTTTTAGCATAACCCATTCCTAGACTTCCCTATCCCCACCCCCTGATATCACTTGTAAGGTACGTACAGATTCAACTTATAAATAGTAAAGTGGCCACACAGAGTTTGAAACTGAATTACAACCCTTTCCTCTTTTTTGTGACAAATGCAGGAAGGCTGTATCCAGAAATAAAAAGTGAATTAACAAACCAAACTATATAAAGGATACAAGCAAATGGTAGATTCAGAGAATATATCAAAGCACAAAACTGCAAGGATATACTGGTTTTTTTCTTTTCTTTCTTTTTTTTTTTTTTTTTTGAGACAGGGTTTCTCTGTGTAGTTTTGGTGCCTCACCTGGATCTCGCTTTGTAGAACAGGCTGGCCACAAACTCATAGTTTGGTTCTGCCTCCCGAGTGCTGTGATTAAAGGCATGTGCCACCACTGTCCGTCTGGTCTACTTGCTTTTTAAAAAGCTTTTTCTGGGCTGAGGAAAGCTTTATTTAGAATAAGAGATGAAATCTAAAAATATGTGCAGCACAATCTAGAGAAAAGGAAGCCACACACTTTCGGCTTTTTAGTACTTACGCTTCAGTGTTCATTCCAGTTCTAGTATATATTACATGTTTTTCTCCAACCATCTCAATCCCATAAGGCCTCAATTCATGTTCATGTATTCAAGCATCCTATACTTATCATCTAGGAACACCCTGTAGGAATAAATATGTAGTTGCCTATATCTTAAAATATGGCATCAAGGTGTTTACAATGGTGTCCAGGTAAAATCCACAGTACCTCCCACACCCTTGGGAAGTAGAATGCCACAGAACTGCTGGCAACATTTCACCACAATATTCCATGGAAATCACACATCCAAACTTTGGCATCTGTAAATTCAAATCTGATCCATAGCCAATTAGCTTGATGACACTGGAAAAGTTTTAAAATTTCTGAAACACTTAGTATTTCAGTTATGAGTGGATATTTATGTTTATTTTACATTTTTATGATTATATGAACCAATCTGATATGATCTCATGTTCTTCATATATGCAAAATTTTTTTCCAGATAAATCAAAGTTTGTTTTCCAACAAATGTATTCTCATCCTCTAAAACAGAGTGTCGCTGACACTCATGAATGAGTAAATATGTGAGTAAATGAATGATCAAGTACAGCTTAAAGATTGTGCTTCATCTCTTTTCTTAAATATCTTGACAAGAACACCTTAGATGAAATTGAAAAATTTATCTGTAGATTAATTTCTAAATGGTCTTATTTAATTAAAAAAAAAACAACATGGAACCAGGTATAGCGGTGAAAGCCTGAGAGATATTAGGGAAATAGGGAAAGCCACAGCTAACCTTACCTCACCAACTCTGCAGCTTCCAAATGTGCCTACTTCCTTTCTACCCATGCCTGTATGCCTTGCTGTTCTGTCATCTGATTTGCTGTCTCTGTCCAGCTACATCAGTTCCTCTTCTTGGCCAGCTCTGTCACTTCCTGTCTGTCTGTACAGACCTCCAGACCTCCATGGTTAACTAGTGTTGGAACTTAAGGCCTGTCCCACCACACCTGGCTGTTTCCAGGGTGGCCTTGAACTCACAGAGATCCAAACAGATCTCTGACTTGCTTTTTCCTCTGATCTGCAGGCAACCTTTATTTATTAAAGCACAAATAAAATATCACCACATCTATCACATGCAGACTTTACAACCATATGTAAAAAAGAATTTGATTTACATAGTATCATAGTATTCATTATTTTTCCAGTTATGTTTCGTGGATTTCTTTAGTGTAATTGGAAGAAGTGGCTCAGTCGGAAAAGTGTTTGCTATGCAACTATGAAGATCTGGTTTTTGATCTGCAGCATCACATAAAAAGCCATGAGCATCATCAGCATGTGTCTCTGATCCTAGCATTGAGGAAAAGTACCAATGAACATCCCTAGGACATGCTAGTCAGTTACACTATTGAGTTAGTGAGCTCCCATTTCAGTGGGTTTCAAAAGCTTGTTTCACGCAACCTAAATTCATTCTCTAGCCTCCACATAAAAGCATGCACATAAAAATATACATATGCATATGCCCCTCACAATCCTTTCATAATACATGACTTACATGCAACATATGTCACATATTAAAATATAGATACATATTATTACATTTATTACATGTAGTATACATACACATAGTTTTCCATTATGTGAATAAAATTAATCACATATCTTCCTTTGCACTTAAAGAAAGATGTTTTATTTAGAAATCAGTGGTAAGGGATACAATAATAAATATCTTTACTTGCATAATTTTCAAATGGTTCTTAAGTCACTTAGCTATGCAATGGAATTATTGAATACTAAATATTAAATACTAAAAGGTTTGTTCTCTATCTTGCCATATGTCAAGGAGGTGTTTTATATTTTTATAAAGTTCACTTTAAGAAGTACAGACATTCAGGTTCTCATATCACAACATAATTCTCACCATTTGCTATCACAAGACATTTAGGAACACAAAGAAGGCATTTATTGTTACTTTCCATTAAGATTTCTATTTCCTTCTATTTGGGGAACCAGCATTCAGTAGTCACTTATTTGCAGCATTTTTTTTTTTTTTTTGGTTTTTTGAGACAGGGTTTCTCTGTGTAGCTTTGCGCCTTTCCTGGAACTCACTTGGTAGCCCAGGCTGGCCTCGAACTCACAAAGATCCGCCTGCCTCTGCCTCCCGAGTGCTGGGATTAAAGGCGTGCGCCACCACCGCCTGGCAAGCATTTTTTAACAATGATGAGTCTGTGCATTCACTACCAATCACATCAAATAAAGGCTATTTCCATTAAAATATGAGCCCATCAAGTTCCAATGTATAATTTCAAACCCATGGTTACACTGTTGGCCACAATATAAAACAAGGTGATAAGAACACAGCACAGATTTTTAGAGTGGAAGAGAGTGATTGACAGGGATGACAGATGACAGTAACTAGAATGCATTTATTAAAACGTGAAAACGTCAAAGAACAAATTTAACTAATAAAATCATATTGTCTATATACTACCCATTTATATTAGATGATAGATTTTGTATTGTATTATTTAATCTTATCCATATTGATATGTGTCAACTGCTGACTTCTGGACATCGAAGTATTTGCTACATTATATTATTTATAGTAAATATTTCACTATTTACATTGTTTTTAACTTTAAACATTTATCTTTGTCTTGCAGTTCTTTTTCATTTGATAAATTAAAATGAACAATTCTCACTTATGACTAATATTTTAATAACATAACAACAAAAATTTCCCTCCTTCTAGTGCCATAAAGATTTGATCCTATAAAGTCATCGCAGCACCAATAAACTTTTATTGCTGCTTTAAGCTTTAACAACTTGAAAAATTCAGCTTAATTTATATTTACCCAACTACTGCTAAAGTTAGACATCTATTTATAAAATTGTTGGCATTTGGGTTTTTTCCAAGAAACCTTTCCATTTGTTCCTTTAATATAATTTCCCAATTGCATTTATTCCAAAGAGTCCTGTTGAATTGTACAGATGATGCTTTAATATTCAACATTTAACTATTTATGGGTAAATAAATAATTTAGGGTTATATGCATATGTTAATGCATTCTTGGATATTTATATGAATGATTTTGAGCTGGAACTTTCCTTTTTCTACTTGATATTTGTTTTTCTGGGTTTTTCAAATTGCAGCCAAAAAATTACCAAGTAACATATCAAATAGTTAAACCCAATATTATAAATTTTTAAAAGCCAATTTATGTAAACTTTGTAACACTCTAAACTTTTGAATCACACCACAATTCATGCACATGTTTAAAACATGTACTCAATAATACACATTGCTGAAATTGTAAACTTACAGCCATGTAGAGTTCTATATTTAGTCATATCTATCAGATTATGTAAAAAGTCATCCTGGTACCTTAGCCTGATTAATGTTTTGCCTAACTTAGTTAAACTACCTACTAATTAGCCCCTCTCAACAACCAGACTAGAGTATCAGCAGAGATATTTAGATCTGAAAAAAAATAAACCCATATATCCCTCAAACACCAAATTGATGAAAATAATAAAGTACTACTAAACTAACTATGAATGTTTAAGACATTTAGGTTATAAATAGATGTCTTAAACTTTTAAATAGTTGTTGTCTTTTATAGATCTATGTATGTACACCCTAGAGATCCATGGGTTGGGGCAGTCAGATGGCTTAGCTGGTAAAGGCACTTACCACCAAGCCTGAGGATCTGAATTCATTTCCAGGACCTGTATCATTGAAAGCAAAATCTGACCTCCTCCCACAGTCACACACACACACACACACACACACACACACACACACACACACACACACACCAATGTCATGACTATTCAGAAGTTGATACACTAAATGAGACACCAATAGCAAGTATGATTCTAATTAACTACGAATGTGAACTCACTAAATTACAATCCTAAATATGAGCTAGGCAGTTGACAAAAGTCAAATCTTCGGTACTTTCACAAAGTATAGCTTGAAAACCCTCTTAGATGATTCCGATGAGTCATCTAAGTCATATTTTAGTCATCTAAAATATACATGGGTATATTTTAAGAAATGATAAGTTTAATAATGTTTAGACACATTGACAAAGGTTTTTGGTTTCCTGTCATCAAATTACTATACTCAGATGACTTGGCCACATCTTAAATATTAAAATAATAGATAGAGTAAACATTATGCTTACATTTAATGTATTCTGTTTGAATTCACCAGTGGCTCCCCTTTTTGCAAACTCATAATCCATAGTAGATGTTCTCTATAACTGCCATACACAATTAAATAGAACACATCCATATCCATATGCTATGAAATGAAAGTAGGTAGTTTATTATGGGAAAAGTGATTGTGAAAAATTTTTAACTATTATTTTGTGAATTGTGTATGTGTGTGCAATTCTTCTGTTTTCTTTATTGAAAATATATGTGTGTATGTATATGTGTATACATACATATAGACATATGTGAGTGTACATGTGTTATTTCCCTGTATTTCATGTATAATGAGGAGATAAAACATCTGTACTGAGGTCAAAGAAAGAATTATAGTGTAGGATCTTCTAGGTGTTTTTCCTCTTTGGGGAAAGGAAAAGGCATTTTGAGAGAGGGAATCACATCATAAACTCATAAAAAACTCTGTATGTAAGTAAGGATAATCTTGACCTTGTATTCCTCTTGCCTCTCCCTCCCAAATGCAGAGATAACATGTATGTGCTAACAAAATTACATGTATTTGGTAACATAATGTTCTGATACAGGTATACATTGGTAAATGTATCAAGCTAAATATATCAACTGCTTCAAACATCTATCACTTATTATTATCATTTGTCTTCTAACACCGCTCTATCTTTTGAATGGTATAGTTCATTATTGTTTTCTATAGTAATTATATTAATTGGTGGTACAACAGAACCTTTTGCTTCTCACTGTAACTTATCACCCATTCATTAATTTTTGCTAATCCTTTCCCTTTTGTCTTCCCCATCATGTGTTAATCACTGTCCTACTATCAACTTCTGTGACATCAATTTTGTTTTTTTGCTTTCATATTGATAAGATCCTGTGGTGCTGTTCTTTATCTGTCTCACTTCACTCAGATTAAATGTCTCTAGTTTCATCCAATTGCTGCCAATGACAGGATTTCAGTCTTCCTGTGGCTAAATAGTATTCTACTGTGTACATGTGGCACATTTTCTTTATCCGTTTCTCAGTTGAGTGACATTTAGATTGCTTCCACTTCTTGGCTACTGTCAATAGTGTCGCAATGAATGTAAGGGTACAGACATCTCTTTGACATACTGAGTCCATTTCTTTTGGGATATATATATATATATATATATATATATATATATATATATATACCCAACAGTAGAATTACTGAATCTCATGGTCTTTGAACTTCCAATTTTATGAGGAGATTCTATATTATTTTCCATAATGGGTGTCCTAATTTTCATATCTACTGAGTACAAAGACACTCTTTTATCTACACCTTTCCTAATACTTGCTATCTTTTTTTTTTGACAATGGGCATTGTCACTAGGGTGATATGATAGCTCATTGTAGTTGTTATTACTTCACATTAGTGACTTTATAAAGAGATGGAGAAAGCTAGAACTCTGGAAATTTTGCTTGAAGAATTCTATTTTTTTTTTCTTCCCAGGACAATTATATGGAGTTAAAAACTTTATTGCACAGGAGAAATTCTGTTTCATTTTCTGATAACTTCCCTGACTGGAGCATTCCAGAACACTGGGGAAGAGGGAAGCATATTATTTACAGCACATGAGTAGGTTAGCATGTCTAAGTCTCGGTTGGAGGTCTTTGTAGTGTAGCAGTCTTAGGTTGTAAACATCTTGGAAAAGAAGCTGTACTTGCTAGTTTTTGAGCACACTAGTCAATTATCTGAACTCAAAGTCATAGGGAAATCTCTGTCATTCCTCTGAGCCTCACTCAGGGAAGGTTTTGCCACTCTCATGAGCTTAGGCATTGGATTCCATGACATGGCTGTGCCCATGTTAACAATATACATTCACTCAGGAAATCACTTGCTCAGGGCTTCTTCCTCACAGTACAACTGGTAGTGATGTTTTCCACAGATGAATGCATTGGACACAAAAAGTTATTCTCTGCTACAAACTCACCAGCTCTCTAGAAAATGTGCTCAAATACAGACAGGAAATGAATGAGGCCATGAAAAAGATTATGCAATATTTTCCAAATATGAAAACATGAATTAAATATTGATAATATAATATTAAATTAAAACAAAAGAATACCAAAATTGTAGAACTGTAGCATATAGAAAATATAAAGCAAACTATGAAAAAGCATGTTCTGTGCCAATGGTAGCAATGGTCAATACCTCCAGGGCTTTACATAGTCATAGTGAAAAAGATGGACTTTGCAGGAACAAAGAATCTACCTGAAACTTACTAGCCTAAAAATAAACGTGTCTGAGAGAACACGATAACATCATTTTATCAGTTAAAAAAAGCCCAAACTCCTTTAAATATAAATAAGAAAGGTTAATGATGTTGGCTGTAAATTTGACGGGCTTACAGAAGCCCTGGAAATAAATTTCTGTGAGTGTCTATGAGAGTATTTCTAGAAATACTTTAATGGAGGAGGAAGACCCACTCTGAATATAGGCACCACTATGAGCTGGAGTCCTGGACTGTGAAAGAAAATGAAAACCAGAACTCTTCCCCATCTCCACTTCCTGACTGTAGACGCAGTGCATGTGATGCTATGCAAGGAAACCAGCTGCCTTAATCTCCTGATGCCATGCTTCCCCCACCCTACTGGATGATGCCTTCAAGTTGTGAGCCAAAATAAACTCTTTTGTCCTCAAGCTGCCTTTCTTGGGCATTTTCCTACATCAATGAGAACAGTCACTAACTCATATATTGTAGTCTATTTAATAAATTAATGAAAAGATACTATACTGAATCTAATACATTAGTAAATGAAAGGTAGTAAATGGTTTTAATAAAGTAAAATATTTCTTAAACATAAAGCTAAATAGCAGCAAATAACTGCTATAATGGTTTGTTTTATTCACTGTGATTAGGGATGCAGATTTACATAGTCTATCTTGGGAAAATTTAGAAATCATAATTTCTATAAATATTCAACTTTTAACTCAGTAGTCTTATGTTTTCTTTTCTTTTCTTTTTTTTTCCTTGAGCTGAGAACTGAACCCAGGGCCTTGTGCTTGCTAGGCAAGCACTCTACCACTGAGCTAAATCCCCAACCCCTTAGACTTATGTTTTAGGAGACATACCAGGAAGTAATATTGAATAATGAAAAATATGATCTTGTGCAAATTTATTTCTTAAGGCATCATTTTTAAATGAGGAACTTGAAAAGTAACTTTAGGTCTAGGAAACTTGCTCAATAACTTACAATAGCTAACAACATGGGGTATTATGCACCTTTTATAAATAATATAGTGGGCCAGGGAGTGGTGGTTCAAGCCTTTAATCCCAGCACTCAGGAGGCAGAGACAGGGGGATCACTGTGAGTTTGAGGCCAGCCTGATCTACAGCCAGGGATGCACAGAGAAACCTTGTCTAGAAAAACCATAATTAATAACAACAATAAAGATAACAATAAGATGAAATGTATACATTTTGCATATGTGATAACATAGAAATCCAATTAACTGTGCAAAAATGAAAGTTAATGAAAACAAAATGAGAATGTAATGTACAAAAATGCTATGGTCATCCTGAATCCCCAGCCTGCACCCCTGACTGCCACAGTTGTACTGCATGATGGAAACTAGATATCTGTCTCCTCTTGGATGCCTATACCAGCAGCTCACCATTCCTAGAATCCTGGGAGAAAGAGTAAAACCCACAACTCAAGCAAACACAAACTACTTTGATATAGAAGAGCCTTCTTGACTTAGCTCCTTCTCAGTCTACACCCCAAACTTCCATACCATGGCAAGTGCCATTCCTTAGATCATTGCCTTAATTGTGAAGACAACATCAGAATGTTTGGAGGCAAGACCTATGCTCACATTTTTAACATGCCTAGGGACATAGATGCACCTAGATGGGAAATGGGACTCTATAACAGTTTGAATAAGCTTCACAGTCTTTGCTTTTCACAGTAAGTTCTTACCACCCCCCCCCGATTATTCTTTTTTTCTTTTAAGCATTAAGCTGAGAATGCCATTATACAACTCTTCTCAGTCCTACAGTGCATGTTATATAACTGCCTGTCAGTATAATAGCCTATCTTTCTCAAGCATTGGGGAATATTCCTTTTCCAATGTGAAATCAAAAAAAAAAAAAAAATAATAATGTCTCTGCTGCTCAGCCTTTGGCATAGACTGTGAAGACACCAATTTTGATTAGGGAATTTTGCTCCATATTATAAAAATCACCTTCTATAGTGATCATAGAAGAGAGAAAATACTATCATCCAACATTGGGGAGACTGAGGGAAGAGGAATGTGGGTTTGAGGCCAACGTCAGCTTAGAACACAGTAAGACCCTCTCTTAAAATTCAATATAAAACAAATAATTAAAAATCACTTTTCTTTATAAGGCCAATGAAGAAGCACAATTGGCTTAAACATTGAGATATTCCTATATATTACACATGATCATTGAATGTCCACTTAACACCCCCAGTACTTTTCAATGAGTTTGTCCTAGAGCTTAAACCCCCTTTTGTTGCCAGAAGTTTTCCTGTGTCCCACTCGATCTACAGTGACTCAGACCCAAGCAAACACAAACAGGCTTATATTAATTAAAACTGCTCAGCCATTAGCTCAAGCTTCCTACTGACTATCACTTACATTTAACTCAGCCCATTTCTGTTAATCTATATGTTGCCACATGTTCTGTGGCTTTACCTATATGCCATTACATGCTGCTACCTGGACAGGAGGCTGGCATCTCCTTACTCAGCCTCCCTCTTCCCAGAATTATTCTTGTCTGTTTATCCCACCTATACTTTTGCCTGGCTACTGGCCAATCAGTGTTTTATTTACCAACCAATCAGAGCAACATATATTCACAACATACAGAACATCCCACAGTACCTTCCCTTTTCTGTCTCATCAAAAAGAGAGGTTTTAAATTTAACATACTAAAATGACATAAAATAGAACAGTCATCAAGCACAAATTACAGTTATAATATCTAGTCTATTTGTATTTGGCAAAATTAAAGAAAATATTTTATCATCTATCCTATATTTGTGAGTCTAAAGTTCCATATCTAATTTATCTTTTATCATAACTAAGGAAAACTATAATTATAACTATTTAGTCTTCAACTACATCATAGACCCCAGAAGGATATAATATCACCTAAGTAAACAGGAAGTGCATTGTAAGAAATTTCCAAAAATCTAGAATGACAGAGACAGCTGTCTACCTGGAAAGTCACCTGAAGTTTCTCTGTAACATTAGGACATCCATTCTTTAGCCTACAGGCCTACAGTCTCTCAGTTGCTTGTCTCTGTGTCTTGTAGAATATCTGGCAACTTCTTCTCTGAAGCAGGAACCTGAAGGACCATCTCATCTTGCAAAGTTCAGTGGTCACTTTCCTATGGGTCCCGCATGTCCAGTCGCTACAGCATTTTGTCAAGCAGTCTAGGCAAGAACAGTTTCTTGTCCAAATGGCTATTTTTTGCCAAGAAGAAAATAAACTCCATATACAGTATCTTTGATACCCATCCTCCTCTCTGAAGTAAATCGGTGTTGCCAGGAGCAGACTTGTCTCACTGTCCAGAAAGTCCAAATTTTAAAAATTTAAATGTCATATTTTGTAGGTCTTCAAAGTGTCTGAAGATTACCTACCTAACTGAATTATCTCTATGTAGTGGGTAGCCATTCCAGCTTGGATCTGGAAGTTCCAACCCCAATTGAGACTCTGGCAACTGTCACACCTACGAGGCGGGGCCAGGGGAGGCGCCTGGAGACCCGAGAGCTGTATGGGCCAGTGCTCTCTGTGCCACACTGAACGTGGGAGGTGGACTGAGCAGAGCTCCAGAGAACACCACTGGACTGCGATACACCTTTCCCAGACCCTGCAACCTACCTTTTACTTAATTTGTGAGTTATGCCATTAAATAAATATCTTTTTAACTACGTGGAGTGGCCAAAATAATTTTTCCAATATCTCTATGTATACCTAGAAAACTTAACAGCACTGTAATTTTGACTATCATAGAAGACTAATTATTAATCTGTATTTCTTAATTATCCATTACAATTTAAATGAGTTACATAATACCTTAAACAAGAGTAGAAATATATATAAACTATAACAAAATTAACTTTAAATTTGTATCAATAGACTAAAATCTATAGCAATACAAAATATTTATCCTATATTTTTATATCATATCCCCCTTTCTTCTTTTAGAAACAGATTGACTATGACCAATAACAGTTTGTCACCAAAAACATAAACAAAGACAAACAACCATAATCCATTTTTTGGGGGGGAATATGGGCATAGTTTTCTAGGCTACTTCTTGCTGATAGAAGGTGCGGGTAATCTTATGGGGAAACAAAGAAATTTTAGGATTATGGTCAAGTCCTAACTGGAGTAGTCTATGAGGCTATATTCTCTAAGCCAGTTGCTTGAAGTTAATTTTGGATGTTGGATGATTTGGGACATGGTGTCGTTGGAGACCTTTCAGGGGATCTTAGCTGGTCAAACCATATTAGCTTGGAAGCAATCCACAGGTTCTCATCTCCTGTGGAAACAAAAGCAGAACCTCTTTTCCAAAGCAACACATTCTTAGATATAAATTTTGAAGTTAAGATATCTTTAAAATATACATATTGATTTAACTCAACAGCTTTTACAATCAAGTGTCTCTCTGTAGTTAAAAATCCCAAAGACAACACAATCCAGATTCTCTGTGTAATATCTATCTTTATGTGGCTTATTTTTTATATTACCTTTAACTGTCTCTTTAAGGCTTTATTTTTTAAAACTATTTCTTTATATAACTGTCTATATTTTCTTCTCTCTTCTAAGCCTATGCCCATTTTTGCACACAGTGTAAACTGTTTAGGGTTTATCCCATCTGAATCTGTTTTATTGTGAATCTATTGCTTTAAACTGCAGTATTACTGGAGTTGAAATGGCAGTTTTGGCTGCTGGCTCTGCCCACCTCAGCTTCCCAACATGGTAGAACTACATTTTTGTAGCTGGAGTTTTCCTGTTTCTGCCCAGTTTGCAGCTGGTCAGTCCCAAATAAACACACAGAGGCTTATATTAATTAAACTAGCTCTTACACTTAAATTCATCCCATTTCTGTTAATCTATGTGGCCATGTGTCCCATTGCTTTACCTGTGTGCCATTACATACTGCTCCCTGGACTGTGGGCTGGCAGGACCAGAGGAAATTAAGAGTGGAGAAACTTCCAACTACATACTTTGCCATTCATTTAAGTAGAACTGAGCTGGTTTAGTTTTTCTAAGTATCAAGAATACGGTTCTCATTGCCTATTTGACTTTGCCTGGTTGGGTATTTTGTTTCACAAGAGTAAAACTGGAGTCTTCCCAGACAGCACATATTGTTCCTCACTCCAGGCACATCTCTCATTTTTGTCAACCTGGCCAATATTTGAAGGCCTACTTTCATTCTGAAGTCTGTGGAAAGTTCCATCTGACCTGTCTTCATTCTAATCACCCTTTGCCTCTCAAATATCCATAATTAGTGGTGCCTTATTTAAAGCCTTGGCATAGCACAGGTGTCTAAGATTTGACTAGAAATCATAACACCTAGCCAAGGATGTTGTAGTTAAGAGTATATACTGCTTTTGCAGAGGACTAGAATTCTCATAGGTCATATGTCAGGGGATTCAATACCTCTACTAGACTTTTCAGACACACATACATATATATGCATGTGTGTGTGTGTGTGTGTGTGTGTGTGTGTGTGAAGAATATGTCTCCCGAACTGATGAGCATGCTAGTGATACTGTTGTCATTCCTTCTGATACAAGATTTGTGCTTGCTTTCAAATTAATAAAAATATTGATTAGTTTCATGTGGTTAATGAATAAATTTTGAATGTCCATGACTCCAGTTCAAGTATTGATGAATGTGACACTCATAGTCTGAAAAACTTCATGAACACCTCCATATAACAAGTGGAAGATACTTTAGAGATGAACTCTTTCCTCTTTGAATTGTACAAAATGAAAACAGGGAATCAGAGGCTGCAAAGGAGATCTTAAAATGAAGAATAAACACTGGATGCTATCTGAAAGGAAGATTAAGTAAAAATTTTGAAGTCCATATTACTGACATTGGTGGAATTTTCTGTAGCTTCCAAATTAAATGACGGGTACCCCAAAACAAAATTTAGCAATGGATGCCATTTAAAAGAAGAAATATTGTAAGACAGCACTTACAGAATTAAATTTCTCTTTTTTACTAATTCTGTGAGAGTTTTATACAATGTAATTTGATCTTATTCACCTTAAACTCTCCCAACTCCTTCCCCTTCCCTACTCACCCAACTAAGCCTCTCATATTTTTTTAATCTATTGATTTCAATTTATCTACAGATAATCTTGGACAGGAAGCTATCCCTCTGCCAGTGCCCACAACCTCAAAGAAAACTGACATTTTCTCTTCCCACAGCTATCAATTGCCTCTTTATCCAACACTGGGATCTTGTGCACACCTCCCATTCTGTGACAGAATTTTTGTCAGACCATGTGCATGCACAGGTATTGTACATGCTGTCACAACCACTAGAAATTCATTTGTGAAACTGCTCTATTGAGTCTGGAAACAATGTTTCCTATAGTCTTCCACCATCTCTAGCTCTTAAAGTCTTTTCACTTCTTCCATAACAATCCCTGAGCCTTTGGGAGGATATAGTATGCTTTATATGAAATTTCAAAAATTATATATGAATGGTATCACTGTGGTGAGTATATAATGATGGTTCTAGAGCTTAAGTGTGTGCACTGGTTGCTCTTAGCCACCATGCACTCCTACCCCAGATGTCATTTGAAATGATTCCAATGTTACTGAAGAGGGCAATTTAAAAGTCTGCTCTAGGCTCAATAATCTATAGTTTATTGCATTTTCTGGTAAAGGCTGTTCATGTCACTAATTTGTCAGTAGCTCTTGCAAAGGGAAAGGACTACACAAAGTATGCATTTGCACTTATGCACTACTCAGCAATTTTTCAGTCAGTGACAGATCTTCTGTGTGACAGAGGTCTTAAAGTTTAGAATGAAGTTTACAATCTGTATCACTTAGTGCTGCCATAGTCTTTGCTCATAACCACAAAATATTTCTCACATATTGTGGTAAGACTTGTTTTTATTTGCTGCCTGGCATGAACAATTATATTATATATAATATTATAATATACACTCCATAATACTTGCCTATGATAATAGATTATTATGCTACTGGTTTATATATTTACAAAAAATGTACTGTTATCATTTTGCTATACTTGTTTCATATTTTAGCAAGAGAAGTAACAAAGGATGTGGTGTTGCATGGCTAGTAGCCTCATTTATCTTGTGCTTAGTGAGTCTTCTGGCAGCATCTTTTCTTCGTGTACTTGATTTGATCTCAGTCATTTTATTAATCATGGCCCCTTAGTATAAACCCTCCATTGCTCACATTGTCAGTAAGAGGTCCTATGAAGTGATTTTCCTGGAAATTAAATTAAAAAATGATTAAGGACTAGGAGAGTGGAACATCAGCGATGGTTGCTGTGTACTGGTCAGGCGTTTTCCATTCCACTGGAGCTATGATCCTAAAGTAAAAGAGAAAACTGACAGAAGCTGTTACAGTTTCTGCCCCATTGGAGGTAATGAGACTAGGAGAAACTCGCAAATAAACAGCATCAGACATAACAGAAACTTCCAGTAACCTTGTTGAAGACCACACAGTCAAACACAGTGCTACTAGGAGAATTCTCCCAAAGAAATAGCCTCTATCAGACACAATAGAAACTTATAATAACCTTGTTGAAGATAACACAGTGAAACACACTGCTTTCACCACTATGACCATCATGGCCAAAGCATGGGGTATGTGTCTGATATTTGAAAGACAGGTTGACACAGACGATGATGTTGAACTTCTTGTGAGCTATGGCAGATTTAAGCATTTTATTACACATGGTAAATGTAAGAGTCTATGAGTGCTAATACAAAAGCAGCTGAAGAATTTGTGGAAACCAGGTAAGCTGTCAGAGTAAAGTGACTTGGCAGAGCAAGTTTCCAATGGGGATGAAACTTCTCGACTCTAGAATGGATGCTTGTAAGGAGTCTCATCCTTAATGAGCTAAGACAATGCTGTTTCAAGCCTATTATGAATGGGGTAAGTCTTCCTTGGTAACAAATGAAAAATCTTTGTGATCGAACATAGTGAGAACCTTACAGTCTTCAATCATATCAGGATGTACTCACTCCTAGGGTGTTATGAGAGTAATGGTGACATAAATGACCCAGGCCTTCTTTTAAGATATCCTGAGACTCACTGATGGCTACGAAGAATATACCTTTTGAGATTTTGTTTGTTGCTGTTAATGATCTACACCTCCTCCTTTTATTGGGATATCAACTCTATGTCAAAGTGATATTGCTCCTTCTGGACACCATTTATTCAGGACCAAGGATTTACAGCAGCTTTTAAGCTTTACTGCCTGGGGATACTCTGCTTCGGGAGGTTGGTGGAACTTGCAAAAGTACTGGAAAAACACAAATGCAGTTCTGAAACAACTTCTACCTGTGTCACTCATCAAGAACTCCTCTTGGACTTGGGATGATGTCACTGCAGAATTACAAGTGTCATTTGGAAGAAATTCTAGACATCAGTGAGTGACTTCAGAGGTTCTGCCAAGGTATTATTGATCCTGAGCTGATGTACACATGGGTTATAACATGTGTGTGTTTAACAATTATTTTAACAATACTGGAACTAAAATGCCAAAGCAGATTGGCCTAAGAGAAGATGAGGATGGTACTGGGGGTCTCCTAATGAACAGGAATAGAATGTATAGCAGAAGAAAGTGTAAGATAAAGGAAACTATGAGAGAATAGAATTAGGAAGAACATTTTTAAAAATCCAAATAAAAAGTTCAGCAAAAACTAGCTGGCTTTACGAAGTTTCTTAAAGAGGTTGATAATATGGACATCAAACCAAAGGTTTTGAGTGAAAGAGGAGAACGTCCATGATGATTATTTTTCTCACAAGCAAATTTGTAGTTAAAAAATAAAACATGATTTTCATATGTTGAACCATCCCTGCATCTATGGGATGAAGCCTACTTGATTATGGTGGATGATCTTTTTTTGTGTTCTTGGATTTGGTTTGCCAGTATTTTGTTGAGAATTTTTGCATCTATGGTCATGAGGAAAGTCAATCTGTATTTCTCTTTCTTTCTTGAATCTTTGTGTGGTTTAGGTATCAGGGTGACTACAGTCTCATAAAAAGAATTTGACAATTTTCTTTCTGTTTCTATTGTGTGGAACAATTTAAGAAATATTGGTATTAGCTTTTTGAAAGTCTCATAGAATTCTGCATTGAAACCATCTAGCCTTGGATTTTTTTTAGTTGGAAGACTTTTAATGGCTGCTCCTATTTCCTTAGGGATTATAAGTCTGTTTAAATTATTTATCTGGTCTTGATTTAATTTCAGTATGTGGTACCTATCAAGAAATTTGTCCCTTTTTTTTTCTTTAAAATTTTCCAATTTTGTGGAGTACAGGTTTTTGAATTATGACTCAAAGTAGATTCTCTGGATTTCCTCAATGTCTCTTATTATGTCCCCTTTTTACTTTGATTTTATTAATTTGGATATTCTCTCTCTACCATTTAGTTAGTTCGAACAAGAGTTTGTTTATCTTGTTGATTTTCTCAAAGAACCAACTCTTTGTTTCATTGATTCTTTGTATTGTTCTCTTTGTCTCTGTTTTATTGAGTTCATCCCTCAATTTGATTATGTCAAGATCATCAAAAGGGAACACACCGAGGCAACTAACCTGGGTTCATAGGAGCTCACAGACGCTAGACCAACTGCTAAGGAACCTGCATGGGATGGGCCTAGACCCTCTACATATGTGAGACAGTCCACTTCAGAGACTCCTATCACTGAAGTGGAGCCTGTCCCTGACCCTTTGGAAGGCTTTGGGGAATCTATTCCTTATACTGGTTTACCTTACCAAGCCTTAATGTGAGGGGAGGAACTTAGTCTTACCTCAACTTGATATGCCATGCTTTATTGTCACCAATGGGAGGACTGCCCCTTTCTGACAGAAACAGAGGAGGAGTTGATGGGGCGGGGGGGGGGGGGAGCAGGGAGGGAAGGTGGGGGAATGAATAGGAAGAGAAGAGGGAGGGGACACTGGGGTCAGATGTAAAACAAATCTCACACGTTTGGTGTGAGATTGCCCCCTAGTAAATCAGAAATTACACCCCAAACATCACACTGCTTTGACCACCCAGAACATGTGAGCTGAGCAAGGGTGGCACCAATGAGCATGCCATACTGGATGGAGAAGAGTCCATGAAACCTCCCAATAACCAAAGAACTATAGGCAACGGAAAAAAGCTGAGAATGGGAGAGAAGGCCCTCCCTAGGGAAAAGCATACCGATTGATTTTCCAGTACCACAGGGTCAGCATTATATGGGCCAAACAGATTATACTTAGGAATATATGTGTATATACATATTTATATGTATGTAATAACAATTAATAAAAAAGCCACATATTTGATGGAGATTGTGGAGTATATGGGAGGGTTTGAAGGGAAAAAAGAAAAGGGGAAAATGTTAAAATTAAAGTATAATCTCAAAAAAGGTAAAAAAATATTTCTTTATACATGAAAAAAATTTAAAAAATAAAAATAAAACATGAAACAAACCACCATTTCTGGACTTCTTTCTAGAAAAACATACAACCGCAGCACATAACAAACAAGGGCCTCAGCAAGACCATTTCCACTCTTCAGAAGAAGTCATCAGCCTAAGGAACAAGGCTCCATGCATACCACTGCACCTAGACCATGCACCACGTGTAGGTGGAAATTGACGACATTTATAATCGCAACCTGATTTAGGTCAGATATAAAATGTATACTTCTGTCTTAATATTTAACAACACTTAAAGAATAAGTAATGTTGTTGTCAAATAACAAATTTGAGTACTGTAAAATCTATCTGTATTGTAAGCTAATTGTTATTAGAAAAGTTAAAATGAATTAAAGGTTATATGGCAAATTTGTACATATGCAGAGGACCTAATGCATATTCACACAAGCTGGCTCAGTACTTATGGATTCATATGAACTTTGATCTTGCTCATTTAGAGGGCCTTACTTTCTTGGTATCCTCTGTCCCTCTGGTTCTTACTTTCTTTCTATCTCCTCTTCCACAGGGTTGCTTAAGCACTGAGGGAAAGTATTTGATAGAGAATAGCATTTAGGGCTGAATGTTCCAAGGCCTCTCGCTCACTACATAGTATCTAGTTATGTGTCTTTGTATCTGTTCCCATCTGCTACAACAGGAAGCTTCTCTGATGGTGGCTGAATAAGGCACTGGTCTATGAGTATAGCAGAATGCCATTAGGAATCTTGTTATTGCTACTTTTTTCCCCTTTAGGTAAGTAGTATTTTGTTTTACCCTAGGATTCTGGGTTATACGGTCTCATATTCTTGGTCACTGAAGCAGTGTCAGGTATGAGTTCAATCTCATGGAGTGGGCTTCCGTCTAATCAATATTGATTGATTACTCTCACAAGCTTTATGCCACCACTGCCCTAGAATATTTTACAGGCCAAACAGCATTGTAGGTCAATTTTTGTTGTTGTTGTTTCTAGGTTGGTGTTTATGTTTCCTCTTTTATAGCATACAGAGTCTAGTACCAAAGATGCCAGCACATAGAAATGAAGGCTTCGTGTAGGCACCAGCTGAACTTCACCATGTCCAATGCATTGTGTAGGTGCTGTCGTCAGCAATGGGGACTTGCTATCAGTTTGTGGAGGGCAACCTATTGTTTTCACAGCACCCTGGATTACATGCAGATTCCAATGGGACCCTTTTTGCCAACAACTCAATTAGGCATATAGTATATCTTGATTATAGTTTTCCCTCTCTTAACTCTTCCCAGTTATTTCCCAACTCTCTTCCCATCCATATCCACCCCCTTTCTGTTACTAAATAGAAAACAAACAGGTTCCTAAGGGAAAATACGAAACTAAACTAAAATAAAACAAAAACTACATTAGAATTGGAAAAAAAATTAACAAACAGGAGGAAAAGAGCCAAAGTGAAGGCACAAGAAACAGAGACCCACTTGTTCCCACACTCTGGAATCCATTCACCCACTGACTCACCAGAGCCTTCAATCATAAAATTCCCATTTATTTTCAGTTTCCTATCCATTGTGCTTTTATTTTTGTTGTACAAATATTTAAAACATACATTTATGTGCATTTTCTATATTTAAATATAGAGCTTGAATGGCCTACACTATGCATATACTTACAGCCTAGGAACAGTAAACAATGTTGTTTGTATGTAGACTTAGGCTATTTGGGTTTGTATAAGTACTTCTATAATGTCCACACAATGACTGTATAACATATATATATATATATATATATATATATATATATATATATATATCTCAGAATGTGTCCTAGGTGTTCAGTGATGAATGAAAATATTTTCAAAATGCATTTTGCTTTCCCATAAATCTGAATGGTAAATGAGGAATATAGGAAATAAAATAAAGATACAAGAGAAGACTAAAACCTATCTTGGAATAAGGACAAGGTGCAGGATATTTCATCCTCACATCCCATCTGCTTTCTACCACTGGAATGGTGGAAAATCCATCCCATTCTCTACTAACATGATGTTTGGGCTTATGAGAGAGCATTCACTGTTTCTGCTTTTGAGCATTCTCCACATTAAAGCAAATTTCAGCACTCCAAATGACTCTCCATCACTGATGATACTGCCAGCTGTTGCAATACAACTTAAGTTTTTGGCAAAGGAATACAGTTCCGTCTGTTCAAATATTTATACTTTGGCACTACTTTTTAGCAGGTGCTACTCAGTGTCATGAGGCAATGCAGGTGAGAGAGGAAAGTACCATGGAAGTGGAATTAAGTTCTTTCATGGGAACTGAGTTCTCTCTGGGCACCTTGACTTCTGAGATGTAGTTTGATCAGTCTGTGCTTTCAAGTCCAGTTGTTGTAGCAGGTGAGTTTAAAGGCTGAACATTATCAGTTTCTACACAGACATGAACATGTGAATGAAGGCTACCCTTGAGTAATTTAGGCAAATAATATTGCTTCTATAATTTCTAATCCTAAAACTAAATTTTAAAAAATCGAAATCATATACAATGAATTTGTGAGCCATAATATTTCAAATAAAACATTTAAATAATTCTGGAGAAGAGTTCTGGAAATTATTATTTAGATGACTGAAGTAGGTTTTTGTGAAATAAGAAGAAGTGAAAGTCACTAGAAGTGACACAACTACTTAGATTGTATTTAAAGCTTCTTAATCAATGTAGGTTTTGCATATCAGTTTGAAGATTTCAGTTTTCTCAGCTCCAAATGACTTTGCATTCAGTGACTCATGACAGGAATCTAAAGGAAACCTCACTAGGGAAAGATGGAATATTGCAGTCCTGAGTTACTTGAAAGAGGACTTCTAAATGAAACCACTGTCTTCAAATATAAATGGCATTACTAGATTTTTTTTATAATAAAAAGTACTCCAGAAAAGTATTTTTAGTGGGTTTTAAAGTAATGTATATATTTAAATATTTCCCCCTTTCTTTTTTCTCTCTCCATCCCCTCTCAGGTCTCCTCCTTCCAACTTCTCCTTGAATTTCCACTCAAATATTGAAAGCCTCTTCCCTATATTTGATTATTATTGGTGCACACACACATATACACACACATGTAAACAAACATATCAATACAATCTGCTGAATGCATTTATTATTTGTTTGTATGCACTCAGTTTCAGGCCTGACCACATTGTAGAGGATAAATCTTCCTCTCCTAGCAGTCATTATCAGGTGCCTGTAGTTCCTTTCTAGGGATGGCATACCATGAAATAGTCTCCCTTCTAAGTTATCATGCCTGTTGATGCTGTGATTGTTGCAGTCACATTTATGTAGCCATTTTTAGGAGAAACTGTTTTATAGCATTCTCCCTAGTATTTGGACTCTTCTAATCCTTCTACCTACTTCCCTTGATGCTCCCTGAGCTGTGTTGACCCAATTTGCTTGGGCTCCAGAACCCTGGCCCTGGCTGGGGAGGGAATGAAGAAATGACAGACACACAAACACATGTACAATGAAACTGGGGTCACGTGGTATTCTACCACTATTGCTACTACCACAACCTGGAACTTCATTGTTTTTTTATTATGTACACTACACGCTAAAGGACTGTTTAGTCTCTGAAGGAGTTCTCTGTCGGCACAGCCTCAGGCTATATATATCCTGGAGAAGGAAGCCACAGTAGCTAGTCTCTGCCCGACTCAACACTCCATAAACACTCACACTTGGACTCCAGAGAAAATTTTTCATTTCTCCTCAGTCTGGCCCATATGAGTAACAGCTTTGCCAACCCTCCAGCAAACTGAGCCTTCACAGGATTTAAAATTGAGCTGTCATAGCCTATTTAAAAATGCAAGTTCACTCGTGGCTTCATTAACTCAGGGCTTCCTTCTCTACACGGAGCAATAGATCCAGGAACTGTGGTGTAAATGGCCTTCATCTGCTATAGAGAGAAGATTCTTTGATAAGTGGGGGCAGCAACACTTACCTGTGGGTGTAAGAATGTGTTAAGGAATTTTGCTAGTCTAGTGAAGTTGTGTAGCAGATTCATTTCTAAGATCCATTACCATACTAGTCCTGAGAAGGTGACTAAGTTTTCAGTTCCAGGCATAATTTCCCTTTTGTTGGGTGAGCCTTAAGTCTACAATAGTAAATACAACTTAGCCTATAATAGTGTATTTTTCAACGTTTCAAAATATTGATAATATAGGTATTAAAATATACCTATAATGTTAAGTTGTAAAAATTACTTCAGATACTTTTATAAATCATATGTAATACATTTATATATAGATTTTTTATCTTCTCGAGGAAATATAAAAAGCAAATCCAAATAACTGTCAAAATTCTTAAGTAGAACAATAGTTTTAATATAACATTAAAAAGAGAAATAATTAATTTTAATTATACTGTTTTCTAAATTCTTATCCATTTTTGCCTAATCTTATTATAATTTAAATTATCAAATATTTTAATGGAGTTTAAATAGATAGAACTACATTTATACATAGTTTAAAGAAATGGCCATGCCTTATAGCAGAAATATTCTTCATGTATTTACCTTATGAAGCTAATCTGTGAAATAATCCTGGTTTATGTGTGTGTGTATGTGTAATATGTATATTTATATATGTATTTTATATAATATATACTTATATATAATTTAGCACACTTTCATACAGAAACTAGCATTTAAAAACTACATTATGAAATTCATGGGAAACAGTCACACTGGTAAAACAAAGGTAATCTTCACATCAACTGACCCATGCTTAGTAATGGAGAATTTGGGTAGCATTACTTTTCTGGTTACTGTTTCCATTTTGCATGTTTTATCCAATCAGTGCCAGATATGTCAAGATGAATCATGCTATCCTGGTAGTCTGGTAAAAATGTGTAAATCCTAGGATGTGTGTACCATTTAGCATTAGGGGTAAGTTTGAACTTTTGGATGAGTTTTATGGCACATGGATTGTCTCCAGACTCTTCAACACCTTATGAGGACAAAATATTTTGTCAAATACGTTGAGTCATGGACAGCATTAAGTAATTAAGTATGCTGGATACATATATACATATTGGCATATATATCAAGTTTTCCCCTTGCAATAACCAAACACAAGCCTCTGTAGAAGCAACATTTTGCCTCAATTTAATCAATGGTATACAGTGAAGTTTACAGTCCATTAAGATCCTAATTGCTTTTTGGTCTTGGTGTTAATATAGATACATGTGATTACAACAAAACATAAAATGCCTTTTTTATTATTCATAATAATAGAAGCATTTAGACTTTGTTGAGGAAGATAGAACATAATGAATATTCCCATTAAACTACATATGTGCTAAGATACTTCCATAAATAATTCAATTAAACATTAATAGGGAATTTAATTAATTAAATTTAATTTGTGAAAAATTTAGGAAATAGAACAGGAATTACAGAGGCAAGATTCACCAACAGAATATAAGAGATAGAAGAAGGAATCCCAGACATTGAATATATGCCATAAGGAATGTATAAACTGGTCAACAAAAATGTTAAATTTAACAAACTCCTAACACACAATATCCAGGAAATCTGGGACACTATAAAAAGACCAAGTCCAAGAATAAAAGGAATAGAGGAAGAAGAAGAATTCCAGCTCAAAGGCCCAGAAAATATTTTGAACAAAATCATAGAAAAAAATTTCCTAATCTAAAGAAGGAGATGCCTATAAAGATACAAGAAGCATATAAAACACAAAATACATTAAACCATAAAAGAAATTCCCCTCACCACATAAAAATCAAAGTACCAAACATACAGAACAAAGACAGAATATGAAAGCTCCAAGGGATAAAGAATGATTAGCATATAAAAGCAGACATAATAGAATTATCCCTAACTTCCTAATGGAGACTTTAAAAGCCAAAAGGGTCTGGACAGATGTGCTTCAGTTTTTAAGAGGCCACAGATGGAAGCCCAGGCTATGAGATCAAGCAGAACTTTCAATCACCATAGAATGAGAAATTATGTATTCCGTGATAAAGTCAAATTTTTATAGTGTCCCAGATTTCCTGGATACTGTGTGTTAGTCAAATATATATCTACAAGTCAATCTCTAAAGAAGGTCCTTCAAGGAAAACTCCAACCTAAAGACATCAAAAACCCAAGAACACAGAAAATAAATAATATCACAACAGCAAAATCAAAAGAAGGAGAACACACATCACCATCACAAACAACAGCAACAACAAAATAACAAGAATCAACAGTTACTGGTCATTGATATCTCTCAATGTCAAATGTCTCAATTCCCTAATAAAAAGACAGAAAATAACAGAATGGATGTGAAAGCAAGACCCATCCTTTTACAGAGTCCAAGAAACACACTTTACATCAAGGTTAGATGTTGCCTCAGGGTCAAGGGTTTGAAAAATATAACCCAAGCAAATGGACCTAGGAAGCAAGCTAGTATAGCTATTTTAATATATACCAAAATAGAAGAAATAAAAATTAATCAAAATATATAAAGGACACTACATTCTCATCAAAGGCAAAATCCACCAAAATAGCATTTCAATTCTTAACATTTATGGCCCGAAAACAAGGGTATACAAGTTCATAAAAAAGACATTACTGTAGCTTAAATCACACATTGGTCACAACACACTAATAATGGTAGACTTCAATACCCCAGTTTCAACAATGGACACGTATTCCAGACAAAAATTAAACAAAAAATACTAGAGCAAACAGACATTATAAACCATATGGACCTAAAAGATAATTATAGAACATTTCATCCAAAAACTAAAAAATGTACATTCTCTTCTGCACTTCAAGGAAATTTCTCCAAAATTGACCATGTATTTGGATACAAAGTACGTCTCTATTGAAACAAGAAAATTGAAATAACTCAAAGCATCCTATCAGACCATTACGGATTACAGCTAGATATCAACAACAATAAACTCATGGAAACTGAACAGTTCGCTATTGAATGACTACTGGGCCAAGACAGAAATAAAGAAATTAAAGATATTCTATATTTAAAGGAAAATTAATACATAGCATAGCCAAACTTATATGAGACACAATGAAAGCAAGCAGTGTTAGAAGGAAAGTACATAGCACTAAGTGTATATATGAAGATAACTGGAGAGATCTCATACAATAAACTTAAAGGGGTACCTGAAATCTCTAGACACAAAGAATCACACCCAAGAGAAATAGATGGCAAGAACTACTCAAACAAGGGGCTGACATCAATGAAACAGGGAAAGAGAATAATATGAACAATCAATGACATAAAGAACTGATTCTATGAGAAAATCAACAAGATAGACAAACCCTATCCAAACTAACTAAACTGAGAAGACAGTATATCTAAATTAACAAAATCAGAAATGAAACTGGGGACATAACAGCGGACACCAAAGAAATCCAGAGAATGGTAAGGACGTATTTTAAAAACCTGTATTCCACCAAATTGGAAAAGAAATGGATCATTTTCTTCATTTACCAATTAAATGATATCTTACCAATTAAACCAAGATTAGATAAACAATATAAATGGAGAGAAACTTAAAGTAATTCCACCAAATCAGGAACAAGACAAGGTTGTCCATTATCTCCATACATATTTAATATAGTACTTGAAGCTTTAGCTAAAATAATAAGACAGCTGAAGGAGATCAAGAGGTTATGAAATGAAAAGAAAAAATTCAAAGTATTGCTTTTTGTAGTTTATGGTGATATTTTATTTGTACTCAAATGTGATTTTATTTGTATGTTAATAAATAAAGTTGCCTGGGGGTCAGAGCTAATAGCAAGCCATCACAAGCTGGGCTATGGTGGTGCATGCCTTTAATCCCAGCACTTGATAGGCAGAGCTAGGTAGATCTCTGTTTGTTCAAGGATACATCCAGCATTGGAGACACATGCCTTTAATCTCAATACCAACCATAGAAGACCTGGAGGTCTGTACAGACAGGCAGTGACGAGGCAGTCATGTGGTTGGGTTTACAACCAATGAGAAGGCAGAACAGAAAGTCTTTATAAAGACAGATACACAGGAAGTAGGTCTCTTTCGGAGAGTTAGGGCCACCACGATAGTGAAGGGTAAGGTTTTTAGCTCTTAGCTATTGCTCTGACCTCTTGGCTTTTATCTCTGTATTAGCTCTGTGTTTTTTATTTAATAAGACAGTTGATTACTTCTACAGTAGTTGATATGAGAGAACACAAATAACCCTAAAAATTCCACCGTAAAACTCCTACATCTGATAAATACTTTCAGCAAAGTATCTAGATACAAAATTCTCACATCAGTAACCTCCCATATACAGATGATAAACAAACAGGGAAAGAAGTCAGAGAAACAACAATGGCCTCCAATACTATAAAAATATCTTCGAGTAACTCTAACCAAGCAAATGAAAGACTTGTATCATAAAAACGAATAATTTGAAGATAGAAAAAACTCCTGTGTTCATGGATGAATAGGATTAACAGGAGAAAAATGACAATCTTACCAAAAGCAATCTACCAGAATCAGCACAATCCCAATCGAAATTCCAGCATAATACTTTATAGACCTTGAAAGGACAATTCTAAACTTCATAGAAGTTGAAAAAAAACTAATAGTATGGAAAAACTAAAAACCCAGAATTGCTAAAACAATTCTGAACAATAAATGAACTGTTGGAGGTCTCACCATTTCAAGTTTCAAGTTGTACTGCAAAGCTATAGTAATAAAATCCTCATAGTATTGACATAAAAACAAACACACTGATCAATGGAATTGAATTGAAGACCCAAAATTAAATCAACACACCTATGAACAGCTGATTTTTAAAAATCAGTAGCCCTCCTATATACAATGGACAAAGAAGCTGAGAAGGCAATTAGAGATACATCACCCTTTACAATAGCCAAAAATGACATAAAATACCTTGGGGTAACACTAACCAAGCAAGTGAAGGACCTATATGACAAGAACTTTAAGTCCCTGAAAAAAGAAATTGAAGAAGATGTCAGAAAATGGAAAGATCTCCCATGCTCATGGATAGGCAGGGTTAACATAGTAAAAATGGAAATCTTACCAAAAGCAATTTACAGATTCAATGCAATCCCCATCAAAATACTAACACAATTCTTCACAGACCTGGAAAGAATAATACTCAACTTCATATGGAAAAACAAAAAACCCAGGATAGCTAAAAGAAACCTGTACAATAAAACAACTTCTGGAGGCATCACAATCCCTGACTTCAAGCTCTACTATAGAGCTACAGTAATAAAAACAGCTTGGTATTGGCATAAAAACCGACATGTGGACCAATGGAATCGAATTGAAGACCCTGACATTAACCCACACACCTATGGACATATAATTTTTGACAAAGAAGCCAAAAGTGTACAATGGTAAAAAGAAAGCATCTTCAACAAATGGTGCTGGCATAATTGGATATCAACGTGTAGAAGGCTGCAAATAGATCCATATCTGTCACCGTGCACAAAACTTAAGTCCAAGTGGATCAAAGACCTCAACATAAATCCAGCTACTCTGAACTTGCTAGAAGAGAAAGTAGGAAGTAGTCTTGAACGCATTGGCATAGGAGATCAATTCCTAAATATAACACCAGTATCGCAGACACTGAGACAAACAATCAATCAATGGGACCTCTTGAAACTGAGAAGCTTTTGTAGAGCAAAGGATACGGTCAACAAGGCAAAGCAACACCCTACAGAATGGGAAAAGATCTTCACCAACCCCACATGTGACAGAGGACTGATATCCAGAATATATAAGGAACTCAAGAAATTAGACATCAAAAAGACCAACAGTCCAATTGAGAAATGGGCTTTAGAACTAAACAGAATTCTCAACAGAGGAAACCCAAATGGCTGAAAGACATTTAAGGAATTGCTCAACATCCCTAATCATCAGGGAAATGCACATCAAAACAACTCTGAGATACCACCTTATGCCTGTCAGAGTGGCTAAGATCAAAAATACTGAAGACACTTTATGCTGGAGAGGATGTGGAACTAGGGGAACACTCCTCCACTGCTGGTGGGAATGCAAGCTTGTACAACCGCTTTGGAAATCAATATGGCGCTTTCTTAGAAAATTGGGAATCAATCTCCCCCAAGGTCCAGCTATACCACTCCTGGGCATATATCCAAGAAATGTTCAATCATACCACAAGAGCACTTGCTCAGCTATGTTCATATCAGCATTGTTTGTAATAGCCAAAACCTGGAAACAACCTAGATGCCCTTCAACTGAAGAATGGATAAATAAATTGTGGCACATATGCACAATGGAATACTACTCAGCAGAGAAAAACAATGACATCATGAGGTTTGCAGGCAAATGGATCGATCTAGAAAAAATCATCCTGAGTGAGGTAACCCAGACTCAGAAAGACAAATATGGTATGTACTCACTCATAGGAAGATGCTAGATGTGGAACAAGGATGACTGGACTGCTACTCACATCACCAGTGAGGCCACCTGGAAAACAGGACCCCAAAAAAGACACGGAGAAATGGATGAGATCTACATGAACAGCCTGGTCATGAGTGGGAACAATGAAGGGTGACGGTCGAGGGAAAGAGAGTGGGAGATCCTAGCTGGATCAAGAAAAGAGAGGGAGAACAAGGAATAGGAGACCATGGTAAATGAAGACCACATGAGAAGGGGAGGAAGCAGAGAGCTAGGGAGGCCCACGGAGATCCACAAAGATACCCCCACAAAAGACTGCTGGCAATGGTCGAGACCAGGAACTGACCTACTCTGGTGATGGGATGGCCAGACACCCTGATAGTTGTGCCATAAACCCCATCCAAGGACTGAGGAATCTGGATGCAGACATCCACGGCTGGGCCCCTGGTGGAGCACTGGGAGTCTAATTAGTGAGAAAGAAGAGGGTTTATATGAGCGAGAATTGTTCAAGCCAAGGTTGGATAAAGCACAGGGACAAATAACCAAATGAATGGAAGCACAGGATCCATGAACCAAAGGCTGAGGGGCCCCCAACTGGATCAGGCTCCCTGAATGGGTGAGACAGTCATTTGGCTTGATCTGTTTGGGAGGCAGCTGTGTGTTGGTGCCGGGTCCTGGGCTCGTTGCATAAGTTGGCTGTTTGAATCCTGGGACTTATGCAGGGACGCTTGGCTCGGTCTGGGAGGGGGGGACTGGACCTGCCTGGACTGAGTCTACCAGGTTGATCCCGGTCCTCGGGGGAGACCTTGATCTGGAGGAGGTGGAAATGGGGTGTGGGCTGGGGGAGGGGGAGGGGGGCGAGAGGGGGAGAACAGGGGAATCTGTGGCTATTATGTTGAACTGAATGGTGTTGTAAAATAAATAAAATAAAAAAAAAAAGTAAAAAAAAAAAAAGCCAGAAATACACATGGAAAAAAAAACTGGTCAAACTTATAGAATAATGCAAATAGGCCCATACATATGGCCTTTCACAAAATTCATGTCCAAGTGACTCAAAGTCTTCAATATAAAACCAGATATACTAAACCTGGTAGAAGAAAAAGCAGAAAAAAAAACCTTGAATGAATTGGCACAGGAGACAAATTTCTGAACAGAATTCTGATATTGCAGGAATTAATATTTACAATTAATTAAAGGGACATCATGAAATTAAGAAGCTTTTGTAAGGCAAAGGACACAGTCAATCAAGCAAAGTAGCAGCCTACATAATGTGAAAAGATTTTTATCAACTCAAAATCTGATAGAGGACTAATATCTAAAATATATATATATTAAAAAAAAAAAACTCAAGAAGCCAGATGTCAAAAAATGAAATAATCCAATAAACAAAACAAAAACCTAGTGCAGTGGACAATTTCTGAAATCTGTGAAGGGAATCCTAAGGAGGAATCCTCATAATGGGGGATATAGTGTCTCATCTGTCAATATCTTGTTGCCAAGAAAGTGACTTTTTGTGGCAGGACTGGGTTTCCTTAAATTGAGTTGTTGGCCAAGGGGATCCTGTAGCTAGAGAGTTTTCTCTCCAGGTCCGCCATGCCCCAGCAGTCCGACAGTCCACTTATAAAATAAACACACTTATAAAATAAACAGACGCTTATATTATTTAAACTGTTTGGCCTAATGGCTCAGGCTTCTTGTTAACCGTTCTTATATCTTAAATTAACTCATTTCTATTAGTATATAAGTTGCCACGTGGTTTGTGGCTTACTGGTACCTTACATCTCACTTGTCATGGTGGCGGCTGGCAGCGTTCCTCTGCCTCAGCCTTCCACTTCGCAGAATTCTCTTCTCTGCTTGCCCCACCTATACTTCCTGCCTCGCTACTGGCCAATCAGCATTTTATTTATGCAGAGTGATATCCACAGCAGGATCCCATGGAAACCCCCAGACAACCCAGACTGTTGCTAAGCCAAAAAAGGGTTGCTCTCTGCAAAATGACAGTGGGGCCCCATCGCAGAGGACCACACACTCACAACTCATTGAACATGGATAAGTAAAGCCGTCATCCTTATGTTCTATCCTTTTTGGTGCAGGAGAGTACTTGGCAGGCTACTGAAAGAAAAGCATAGACATTAACCCAGACATAAAACCTTTGACCTAAAATCTGTCATGTCTTTGAAATATACTAGGGCAATGGTGGCACAGAACTTGTGGGAATAGCCAATCAATACCATATTTGACTTAAGCATGACTCCATGAGAAGCAACTCATTACAGACACTGCTTGTGTAACCAAGAACCAGAGACTAGATAAGCCTAGAGACCTTTGGTAAAACCAAACACTACTGTTCTTTTTTTTTTTTTAATTGTATCAAAAAAATGACTCCTAATGATATTTTGGTACCTTTCTAGGTCAATGCCTTATCCGTTCATCATCAAAGAAGCTTCCTCTGGCAGCAGATGGAAAGAGAGGTAGAAATCAACAGCTAGACATTATACAGAGAGTGTAAATGAGAATTCCCCGTCAAATTCTTACCTTCGGAGCTCGGGAAATCCAGTGGAAGAGGATGCAGGAAGAGTATGAGAGCTGTAATGTTTGGAGGATACCCAGAAAACAAGGATCTCTGAATCAGCTAAGCAAGGCACACCAGAGCTCACAGAGACTGAGTCAGCAAGCACAGGGCCTATATGGCTCCACAACTGGGACTCTGTGAATATCGTAGCTGTTAGCTCAGTATTTTTTAAAGGGCTCCTGACTGTGAGAACAAGTGGAACTCTCACTTTTATGCCTGCTCTTGGGACTCTTCCTTCTGTCTGGTTGCCGTGTCCACCTTCAATATGACAGGTTTTGCTTCGTCTTATTATACTTTGTCATGTTTTGTTGTTCTCTCTTAGAAGCCTGTTCTTGTCTGATGAGAGACATAAAGGGAGTGGTCCTGGAGAGGAGGGGAGGTGGGGAGAACCTGGCAGTGATGAGGGAGAGGAAATTATAATCAGGATATATTGTATTGTGTGAGAAATGAATCTATTTTCAATAAAGGATACTAATAGATATTAATATACATGTGACAACATATAATTTATGTTGTCAGCATAAAATGTCTTTTTTATTATCCTTAATAACAGAAGCATTTTGACTTTATTGAGGAAAATAGAACATAATAAATTTTCTTATTAAGCTACATATGCACCAAGATATTTCAATTAATCATTCAATTAAACATTAATAGGTAGTTTACTTAATTCTTTTTCATCCTCTTTTGTCTTCTTTAAAAGTCTTTCAAACTATTTGGTTTTGGATTTATACCCAAATACACTAAATGAACATACAGTTTGCAGCTAACACATTTTGGGCAAATTATATTTCCTAGTCAATCACTATGAATTGTAACAAATTCCATCATACTTAGTAGAAGAAAAACATGACTTTAGTTATTGATCTTAGTACCCATCCCTTTATAAATATAGTCAAGATTGGTGTAGTGAGACCTGGAAAAATATTTCCAAACCAGAAATTTAATTTCATCTGACTGTGCATGGCTGTGTGAGGTGCACTTTTGGTCTGATATGGTGTTCAGAGATGCCTGGTCATTTTGAGAGGGGATGATCTGCAATGTTACTACAACGTGAAGAAGTAGGCCCAGGAGCCACTGCAAGTTAGCAAAGATAAGAAGCAGAAGGAACCTGGCAGGACCTGATAAGAGAGTTTCAATAGCCCCGATTTATCAAATGTTGTCTCACATGGGAAGGTTTTAAAGTTTGAAAGAGGAAAATCATTACCATGTCCTTCTTATAATTAAATCATTTAAGTACTGGGATTCTTCAGAATGCATTAGCAAAGAATGTCTTACTGTGCTGTCATATGCTTAATATTATTTTTTACCATTTATATATCTCATGTTACAGATCTTATCTGTTCAACATTTTGATTATAAAAGTATGAAGTTAAGAAAATAATTAAAAGGCTTCTGAAAACATGATGTTAAAGCACCATGATTTTTTGTGTATTCTCATTGTCTGGCAGTCATGGTCTGGTCTCCCGGGCAATGTGCCAGGTAGCACTGGCTTTGATTTTCTTCTGTCTACCTCATCCTGGAAAGTAAACTCCTATTATTTTGCCAAACACCTGTGAACTGTTCACCATGCTGCATATTTTAATTCTTATATATTTGTAATGTTATAAAATTATAGGCACCTGGACCTTCATTTTATTTTGCTTCCTAAGCACCAAATTAAGCCAGGACATTACTGTTTTATTGCGCAAACTGGACAAGCTATTCCAGCATCACAAACATATTATCTTGTAGAATATTAGGCACTGAAAGTTTAAAGTGATAGTTTTGTTATTTAAATAAAAATAAATCTTTCCAAATGTAAAATGAAGGCCTTAATACTGTGTTATGGTTCAGTTTCATGCCTGAAGTATATAAAATATGTATATAGTTTTCAACTTACATATCGTGTGCTGTAGGTTATAACAATTTTTTTAAAATGTGATAAAAAGCTCATTTTCTACATCTCCTTGTAACATAGTTCTGTAACATCACTTTATAAGTCACAAAATTCCTTAGGTCATGAACCACATTTCACTTGTCTTGTATCTAAAACCTATTATACCCTTTGATACAGAAAACTGACTCACAATGCTCATGTGCTGAATAAATAAAATATATATGTATGTCTCATAGTAAAAGTTCTCACAACCATGTAGATTCCAAATTTGATCTTTTATTTTTTAAGAAAATTTACATAGAATAACTTTGTGAAAGCCATAGTGTTTTATAGAATTTTGTTTTCTAGACATCCTGTTATACCTGTAACCTTTCTAAAACCAAAGGAAAATGTTCCCCCTCTCTCTCCTTCTCTCTCTCTCTCTCTCTCTCTCTCTCTCTCTCTCTCTCTCTCTCTCACACACACACACACACACATACACACACACACACACACACACACACACCTTCGTTCAATGAACTCAACTCAAAAGTTCATTTGCTTTTGGATAATGATTTAATCCTTGCTCAAAAATTTCTTGAGAACAAATTAATTTACTTCTGAATAAGCTTATAGCTTTTATATTAAAGTTGTATTGGCTTTTTTATATATGCACATGATTTTCTATCATCCATAACCACTAAAAATAAATTCAATCTTTCCCAGCCATAGCAGTATTTCTACAATAAAATTATAGCTGAGAGAGAGTCGTTGAGTTTTCCCACTTAAACAGGACACTGATCATTTGCATATCGCACACAGAATTCATAGCCACCAGTATACTAAGGAGCTAATCAATTCTCCTGTACTGAATTGTCATTCTTGGCAGAAGGCTAAATGATCAGTGTAGCCAATCCTTTAAGTGTACTCTTAGTGCAAGTTCAGGCAGCCATTTTGTTCCTTTCCTGACTTCCACTCTCTGTGGAGCATAAGACCTCTCTCCCCCAAATCACAGAGCCCTTGCCTTCTGATCATATGCCAATCTTTAGGAGCATCCTTGGGTTTTAATTGTGGAAAATTTAAAAGCTCACTGTCTTGACAAGTTCTATAAAGAGAGCATAGTGATACCCACTGAAAATCTGTGTACTACCTAAAGCGCAGATCTTAGCAGACTCGCAAGCACACCAAGCAGTGTTGCCTTTCCACACTGCCAGACATTTTCTAATCAGATTATAAACCAGGATTTGTTTCATCAAGGGACTGATTTTCCTGAGGCAAAGACTGCATTAACTGTCACAACTGGAGTCCAAGGTCATGTTAGTGAGGGCCACATCTTCCTCGATCCAGTTCTGCTTCTGCCTTCAGCAATATCAGCATCTGTGGTCATTATAACTACCCCCAGATGACATAATTTAGTGTCTCCTTTTAGAGGGAAGAAAAAGAAAATCAGTGGGAAAGGATGGGAACATAGTATTTGTGTAATGCATATAACTTGTACAAGTACAACATGAATAAAAGATGAGCATCCTCTACTCTAGTGTGCCCAATATGAGGGCAAAAGACAGTGTACTGATCATTCAGGTAGATGCTTAAAGGTTTTGACTAGTAATTTGAGTCACATTTCAGTAAACAATTGCAATTTTTTCAAATATTCCCCTATCTTAGTCTTGATAAAAGCTAAGCTGGGTTCTTTTTTCCCCTCATTGCTCCTTAACCTTTTCTGTATCATAAAGAATTCAATGTATAAAAGCAACTCCTTTCAAATTGACTAATATTCTATAATCAGAACCAGAGTCTTTTAAAAATTAAAATGTTATCTAAAAAAAGAAATGTGAATTATTCTAAAAAGCAGGGTGTGTGGTTAATATCTTATAATGCACCCCATGTGTGAACTCACATTTGTCCACTATATCTTCCAAAAACAATGATGTTTCATAACCTTTAAAACACAAGTGATCACACTTGTAAAATTGTGGAATAACCTTTTTGTACTCTGTGAAGGTGTGTCACTCCGGTTTATTGAAAATCTAAATGGCCAATATCTAGGCATGATTTGGGGGTGGGGGGGCGGCGGCAGAGAGAAAGCCGGGTAGAAAAAGGAAAAAATACCAAGAGACATAGAGTGGGCAGGATAGGCAATACAGAGATGAGGTAATAAAAACACAAGGCAGTAGATTAATTTTTAAAAAAATGGGTTAATCTAAGTTATAAGAGCTAGTTAGAAACAAGTCTAAGCTATTGGCTGAACTTTCATAATTATTAAGTCTCCATGTTGTGATACGGGAGCTGGCTGATGGGACAGAGAAAGACTAGCAACAAAAATTATCTGCTCTGAGATTTTGGCACTTTTAAATACACACACACACACACACACACACACACACACACACACACACACACACTACCATCATCAGCACCACCACCAGCACCACCCTCTTATGTTTCATGTGAAGCTTAACTGGCCTTCCCAAAGGCAAAGAATCCATTGAGAAATTTTGTTTTCCATTTCCCTGTGATTTTAGTTAGATTTTTCTTCCACCTGCCTCCTGTATACAAAATCCAACTGAACTTTTTCATGTCTAATATACCTGGAAGTTATTCAAATGCTTCAAATGACCTAAGTATCCTGCCTATAGTATCAAAAAGAGTACATTTTATAAATACAGTTAGTAAACAAATAGGTTGTCTGAAAGTCCACTACAGTGCTTAAAAAACAAAGACAAGCAAAAAGACAAGTCCACAGGTCTCATTTTGTGAAATTGGAAATGACAGAAGAGACTTTAAATTAAAAAAAAGTTTGCTTTTTGTGTGTGGAATTCTCTTACCCCAAACTGTGCTCATATTCACTGCCTTTCCTGTTGCTATGTTGTGCAATACATTCATGATTTGACTTTGCAAATAAGGTGGGTTGTTTTTGTTGGTTTGTTTTTGTTTTTGCTTTACCCTTAAGCTCTTTTCTCCTCCATTGGAATTTGATGAAAAAAAGAAAGAGACATCTTAGTCACAGGTGATTTTGAAATCAAGATCCAAAGAGTGAAAATATTGCACAATAATTGTAATCTTTGACAGACATATGTTGGCTTTGCTCAAGGTATTCTTGAGGTCAATATCACTATGTTGGAAACATCATGCCAGGACCAGACTTGGGATATATTAGAAACCCTGGCTGCATTAGAGAATGAGAGGTGTGAATCCTCTTGCCATCAAATATTCAGGAGCTTTTTATAAATAAGAAATCTGAAAGCACACCACCTATTCTTTTTTTTTTTTTTTTTTCCGAGACAGGGTTTCTCTGTGTAGCTTTGTGCCTTTCCTGGAACTCACTTGGTAGCCCAGGCTGGCCTTGAACTCACAGAGATCTGCCTGCCTCTGCCTCCCAAGTTCTGGGATTAAAGACGTGTGCCACCACCGCCCGGCCACCTATTCTTAACATCATTCTATCCCACCAGGTTTACAGCAGTTGTGAACACCAGGATCGTGTTTGTATGAAAAGTTATGTCCCGCTAAGCTACTTTTTATCCTCACGGGATATCTTTTCTTTACTTTGCAGCTATAAGCAAAGTGTGGTCTACTCTACACTTGAATTAAGGTCTTTTAGATGTTTACTTTTGTTCCATCCCATAACAAACACACTTTATTTGCTTCACAAATGTTGTCTTGCTCTTTGCTAACAGTGTGTCAGTTACCTCTTGGTATGAATGTGAGAGAAGGTAGAGGAGAAACAGGGATGAAATTACAGAGAAAAAAGTAGAATCTGGCTTTGGGATATTGCCTAAAAGGAACTGTGAAGAAAGGAATGAAGAATTATTGCCCATTAAGTAGAGAGTTTCAATTTGGAAGAGTGAAAAAGTTCAGTTCTCTAAGTAGATAGTGGTAGTGGTAGCTTAACTATTAATATGAATGTACTTTAACTCTTAAATGTATACTTAAAATGTTTAAAAATAAATTATACTTTGTATATTTTGAGAGAGAATAGGAGAGAATAAATGAGGGAGAGAGAGAACATTACTCATCTGATTTTTAAAACCTAATTTGATGTGTTAAGATCTTTTTATTTTCCATTTCATATTATCTTTATTCTAGTCTATTAAGCAAAAACAAAAAAAATGTATAATGGAAACCACCATGTTTTCAGTTTGAAACAATAACAAAGTATCACCATTTTATGAAAATATTATCATATTTATAGTTTAAATTAGAGTAGAGTTATCTTAACCATAGGAGCATAAAGACATGTTGAACAATGTAATAAATAAAATCAAAACTGAGAGGAATTATCTCCACGACACTCGCAATACTCAAGAATGCAACAAGTTCATTTAGAAATGATATCCTTTCTTTTTATTGGGCCACAGTTATTTGAAAGATTATTGAATATTTTAATGTTTATACTACAATGTCTATACTATCCTAAAAATGTGAGTAAGCATTTGACTTTATCAAGAAGGCTGTGTACTTAACTTGAAGATATATTGCATAACACTTTGTTAAGATCTTAAGCATAACCCCAGCCAATGATATATATGTTTAATTTATTTCCATGAATGTAGAAAAGTCACCACATATTGCATTAAGTCAAATAATTAAAATCTTAAAACATTATGCTCTACATATAAATATAATGTATTTTTGAATGTTAGAACAGATGATAATTCATCCACCAAGACTCAATTTTTGGATGATATACTGTTTTACATTCAGGCCACTGTAATAATATCAAAAAAAATAGGTGGCTAGAAAGTGCAGAATTTTATTTCCTCGCAGTCCTAAATGTCAAAAATTCTAAATTTAGTATTAGGTGGGTTAACAGAGATAAGCCTGTTCTTTAGTTTTTCCAGTTTCTGGTGATCCACAGAGTCTTAGACTATGGATGCATTAATGCAGTGCCTGTCTCTGTCTTCACAATATCCTTCCCATTTAATGTTCAAGATAATACCTTCATCTCAGTTCCTTTGGCTCACAGAGACCAAACCAACAGCCAGAGAACCGGCATAGAATTGACCTAGGCCCTCTGCATATATGTTACAGTAGTGTAGCTTGGTCTTCTTGTGGAACTCAGAACAGTGGGAACAGAGGTTGTCTCTGACTCTGTTGCTTGTTTTGGGTATCCTTTCCTCCTACCAGATTGCTTATTCCAGTCCTTTTTTTTTTTTTTTCCTTTGGTTTTTCGAGACAGGGTGTCTCTGTGTAGCTTTGTGCCTTTTCCTGGAACTCACTTGGTAGCACAGGCTGGCCTCAAAGTCACAGAAATCCGCCTGCCTCTGCCTCCCAAGTGCTGGGATTAAAGGCGTGCGCCACCACAGCCCGGCTGCTTATTCCAGTCTTAATAGGAGAGAAGGTGCCTTAGTCTCACTGTAATTTGATAAACCATGGCTTGTTGATACCCATGGGAGGCTTGCCCCTTGTAGAATAGTGTTTAAAAATAATAATATGCAAACCAAGTGTATGTGTTATGTGTGTTATTTCCAATTTTTCTTTGTTACTTCATCTTTTCTGACCTCATATTTCCATTTTTCTGTTCATGCAATATGGCAAAGCTACAATATCACTTCTTTTTTTATTTTTATAGCAGTATTCCTTTCTCTTTTTAAATATTTTGAGATTATAATTAATGTCCTTTCTGTTTCTACCCTCCAAGCCCTCCCGTATATCCATCCTTGCCTTGTTCTCTTTCAAGTTTATTGCCTCTTCTTTCATCAATTGCTATTACATGCCTATATGTATAGGTATCTAAATATGCATTCCTAAATATAACTTGTTCAGTCTGTGTAATGTTACCTGTATATATGATTTCAGGACTGACCAGTTTACATTTGTTGTTCCTTCTGCTTCAAATACATCCCCTTAACATATAGGGCTTAAAATACATTTCCCTAAACATATACAAGACTTAAAATGCATTCCCCTAACATATACAAGGCTTAACAGTTGCCTTCTTGTCCTTGTCTGAAGAGTCTATTCTCCATTTTCCTATTCAATTACTCTTCTTTAAAGTATCCATCCTCTTTTAATGTGATATATAGCATACTTGCAGCTTTTCTGCATTGTATGCTTCATCCCATTAAATTGGAAGTTCTAAAAAGAATAGGGATTTTTGAAAGTTTTATGCACAAAACAATTTTCAGTCAACATTCAGTGTATAATGGCTGTTGAGTCAATGTGTGAGTTAGTTGTGTGTCATCATTAATATTTATAAAAATGAATGCCAAAACATAATTGACACAAATATTGGCTATTGGTTTGTACTTATGATTACGTCTAATATAAATCTGTATTTTACTTTACACGAAAATAGTATCTACTCTGACAATAAGAGACAAGAGAAATATCTTTTAACAAAAATGAAGTATTCAGTCTTAGGAGAGGTGGCCTGCTAATACAGCTAGATAGATGACCTAAAGGAGGAAGTGGGCCCATTACACAGAATTACGTTTAATGTTTTGATGTGCAATTATGGAACTAAATCCTTTTTCTATTTCTAACTTCCTTAACTGATAGAGTGTAGACAAATGCCTATATAATATTGACAACCAGTGACTTCCAAATCCGTATTCAAATCACATATTGGAATTAAAAAAAAAATCTTGTCCATATCTAGGTGGCTCATAGTCTGTGTTAATCTACTTTTCCTGGGATTGTACTTAAATAAAGCAAATACCCTTAGGTTTATAAAGTTAATTCATGCCGCAGATGTCCTGGAAAGTTAGCTGGAATATTAACTTTTTCTCTGTGTCAGTGTCAGTGTAAGGAGCTGGATTTGTGTACTTTTACATCTCTACATCCCTTAAACACTGTAGCTAGAGTTTTCCTGCCTTGCCCACAGTCAGGACAAATCTTTGTCACCCTCCAGTCCCACAGCCGCTCAGACCCAACCAAGTAAACACAGAGACTTATATTGCTTACAAATGAATAGTCATGGCAGGCTTCTTGCTAACTGTTCTTATAGCTTAAATTAATCCATTTTCATAAATCTATACCTTGCCACGTGGCTTGTGGCTTACCGGTGTCTTCACATGCGGCTTGTCATGGCGGCGGCTGGCAGTGTCTCTCCACCTCTGCCTTCTGCTTTCCAGAATTCTGCTCTCTCCTTGTTCCACCTACTTCCTGCCTGGCCACTGGCCAATCAGTGTTTTATTTATTGACCAATCAGAGCAATTGGACATACAGACCATCCCACAGCAAAACACATTCAATGTGTGATGCAGGTAGACAACAGCAGTGTGTGTTCCAAAAGATACTGTTCTATGCCTATGCAGTTTGGCTAAGGATGTACCAAAGGTCTTTTCCAGAGCTCCTGCACTATATGATAATTGCCTTTTGTACCTTTTCCATTTTTGGTGTAAAGACCTCTGAAATCTGTCATACGGAGTTTCTTTATAATATTATAATAGCTGGAAGTCTAACCGAGCTTTTAAAAGCTGAAGAGTTGAGAAGAGAGTAAAGGTAAAACTTCTAAGTCAATGTATACTTTTAAAATATACTTTTCTGTAAAAAAAAAAGAAAAGAAAAAGAAAAAAGGGTGATAAAACTATCACAAAAATAAATATGTGCTAGGCTTCCTCTTCTACTGAAAGTTGGTTCAAGGTCAATGAAATAGTTGTGGAATATTGCTGCTGATAACAGAATTAAAAAAATGTTGAGAAAGAAATTAGACATTCATACCTGCTCTACTATAGTTTCAATAATAAACAAATAATTTCCAGAGCAAAAGATACTAAATCATTTATCTGGTTCTCTCTTCCAACCACTTAGATCCAACTACAAACATATCTTATTTCAAATTAAAATTTTATTCTTTTTTTATTTTATAATTAATTTGATTTTACATATTAACCACAGATTCCCCTGTCCTCCCTCCTCCAACCCCCAGGCTTCCCTCCCAATCCTTCCCCCATTCCCACATCCTCTAAGGCAAGGTCTCCCCTGGGGATTCAGCTCGGCCTGGTAGATTCAGTTGAGGCAGGTCCAGTCCCCTCCTCCCTACACCAAGACTGAGCAAAATGTCTCAGCATAGGTCCTAGGTTCCAAAAAGTCAGCTCTTGCACTAAGGACAGGTCCCAGTCCCACTGCCTGGGGGCCTCCTAAATATTTCAAGCTAAACAACTGACTCACTTATCTAGAGGCCCTGATCCAGTTCCATGGGGGCTCCTCAGCTATTTGTTCATAGTTCATTTGTTTCCACTAGTTGGGCTATTTGTCTCTGTGCTTTTTCCAATCATGGTCGCAATATCTCTTTTTCATATACTCTCTTCTCTCTCTCTTGCTGATTGGACTCCTGGAGGTCCACGTGAAACACTGAAGACAGCTTATGCTGGAGAGGATGTGGAGCAAAGAGAACACTCCTACATTGTTGGTGGGAATGCAAACTTGTACAACCACTTTGGAAATCAATATGGTACAATCTTAGAAAATTGGGAATCAACCTCCCTCAAGACCCAGCTATACCACTCTTGGGCATATACTCAAGGAATGCTCAAACACACCACAAGGACATATGCTCAAACATGTTCATAGCAGTATTATTTGTAATAGCCAGAACCTGGAAACAACCTAACTGCCCTTCAACTGAAGAATGGATAAATAAAATGTGGTATATACACATAATGGAATACTACTCAGCAGAGCAAAACAATGACATCATGAGGTTTGCAGGCAAATGGATGGATCTAGAAAAAAGTCATCTTGAGTGAGGTAATCCAGACTCAGAAAGATAAAAATGGTGTGTATTCACTCATAACTGTATACTAGATGTAAAGCAAAGGATAAGCAGACTGCAAAGCACAACTCCAGAGAGGCTACCTAGTAAAGAGGATTCAAATTAAATTATTAATGGTCATTATGTGTAGTATTTTTAAGGATGATTCTATAATGGAGCCATGACAAATAATACAGCATGTGTTTCTTTTGATGAAAGCAGCACTAATGAACTTGGTGTCTAATATACCTACTTTGCTCTCTCAAGGGAGAGCAAATTGTCTGTTCCAATCATTTAGCACATGATCATGACACTGCCATGAATTATACAGTGATCAACTTCTTTCTTCCATTGGATTCTGTCCCCAGGAAACATAAATTGGCTTCTGCTATGTTCTGCTTGAACGTGGTTAAAGACTGTAAAGATTAGTGAAATCCATAATTGTATAAGAATTTGGAATTTAGAATGAGGACAGCTCATTACTATTACATGTCTATATTCCCGTGGATCATTATGTTCAGTGATAAGAACTCCATTTTCTCATTACCTAGCTGTTGTATTTCATTTCTATCAAGTAGTTCAGGACATGGGAGGAGGAAAGGAAAGAGTTGCTAGTTTTCTGTTTTAATTCAAATTCTGGCACAAAATTGGTTTTTGTTTGTTCAAATGTTTAGTTTATAAAAGACTTGCACTTTATGCATAAATAACCCAAAGATAATTTTGAACACTTCATCATCTGTAAATAATACACTGCATTTGTATTATGAATAAATTTCCATTTCCTACAAAATATTTGATGGCCTAATTTATGTATTTATGGGCTATACATTTTAAAGCCAAGAAGCTTTTGTTTGGATAATCACCCACCATGCACTTGGAACAAATTAAAATCTCTAGTTTTTTAAGGCAGTGATTTAATAAGATAGGCTACTCGACCTTAACAAAAGTCCCACTACTTTACTTAATTCCTCCAGTTGCCAAGTGTGTTTTCAATAATTGAAAAATAACTAAGATTAAATAAATTTCAGCTTTGCCAGGAGGAAAAATAAAAAGTGTTAGGACAACTCAACCCTGTTATCAGCAAAATCTGTACTGTCGATTTCCAATGTTTAAATGATAGCTCTTATATAATGATAGGGATTGTCACTTTCTCAGTCGTTAAATTAGTCTTTTCATTCTTTTAATTCTATATTTGTATCATGTGGTTTTTATTTTCAGGTTGTAATTGCATCGATCAAAATTTATCCAGTGAATTCTGAATTCGGGTAAATGTAATGAGAGACCTACACAGACTACATCTGAGAAAGGCAAACTGGAAAAAAATGTGGAAGGATGAAGAGCAGAGACGCCAAAGGTGAACAAACAGTTAAAATCCTCAAGAAATTGAGGCACTAATTCTAAAATGGAGTTAGTTATTGTACAATGTTTTATTATTTTTGAATGTCTCCTGTTACCCATATTGAAGCAGACAGACACACAGCAAAGATAAAATATCAAATAGTGTATTTAGAACTAAATAGTAAGGTATAGCCAGAAGACCCAATTACATGCATTTGAAGAGAAACTATCAAGTTTGTCTGTATGGTAGACAAACTCAAAGATCAATATGCTATCAGAAGAGATGATAGGAAGCAGGAGACGCTCTGAGTGAGCTATAAATAGCACAGTACTTTGGATTCATCATAGCTGGATCTGGAAGACACATTGCCTGGTGCAGTACTGGGCAAATATAAAGGCACTTTGGCAGCGTCTCAAGATGCTCTAGTGGTTCAAGGTTAAACAGCCAATGATCCCCTATTATGAAAATTCCTCTCAGTTTAACTAAGGGGGCATATTCTGAAAACCGCATAATAAAAAGAAGGGGAAACCCAGAAAAAGAGAAGATATAACTGAAATGATTCCTTCACCCTACTTCTGAAAACTTTGAAGAAATCACAAAGAAAGTAAGGATTCTCTGGGGTTAATAACCATCATCTAGTGCTATTCATTCTAAAATTTTACATTTTAAAAGGGCATGCATAAATACCAATGTCACGTATCAAATGAATAAAAACATGCATAATAACATAGAATTGCTATAAACAATGAAATCAATTACAGAACAAAAAAAGCATCACGTAACCCATACAAGCACTATCTCAATTAACTTTGGAAAGGTAATAGAGTTAAAATATTTAAACAAATGAGACAAAAATAGAATGGATAGATACAAGAGCAGATAATCACCACCTTCAAGAAAATAAGGTCTAAAGATAAGGATAATTTGAGTGAAAATTTAAAATACCCAATATACATAAACAAGATCTATCATACTTAAAACAATCATCACTAAATATGAGAGCAGAATGAATATTGAAAATTATCATTCAAAGAACCTTTCTAAAATTAAGAATAAATAGATATTGCAAAAACATTCCAGATAACTGTAAGTACCTGAAATGGCAAAAATTACATTGATGCTCTAGTAAAATTGCTGTGTTTTTGGAGAGTTAGTAGGAAGGACTGGTGATGTTTAAAGCAAAGGATATGCTATTGTTATCAGACTTTATAACAGAGATGCCATGATATCATAAAGTAATCAGAGTCACACGTTAAATATGCTGAAGGGGAAAACATGAATCAAGCATTTGTTGTATATTGAGAAAGTGACTCTTAAGCACAAAGGTGCAGCTGCATGCTTAGCACCAAGGAAAAGGTCATAGATTATTGTTGCTGTGGGCTGTACTCAAGAATCCACACAGAGAAACCTCAAATCAAGACAACTAAAGAGATGGTGATCTAAGGATGGTATGGGGGTGCTAAATGCCTACTTAGGTGGCCAAAGGGGAGACAGAGTGAGAGCAGAGTGAGTAACGGCTGTCTGTATGGTTAGCTGGAGTATCTGTAGACAAGGATGGAGAATGAGTAAATATGGAGGGTGTGTACAAAAGTGCCTACCTGGCCTCGGAAGTTTAAAGCCCCATTAGAAATACTCATTTGACATAGGTATATGTTCATCTACAGCAGATGCCGTGACAAGACACCACTAAGAACACTAATCACAGATGTTTATCTTCTCACTGTTTACTGCCTGATGCTCAAAATTAAGATATTAAAGATATTACAGGGATGTTTGGTGGGAAAGTTTTAGCTTTCCCTGTGTTCTCACAGCCTTTTGTATGTATATGTGTTTATTTTATTTTGTTTTGTCTTTTCATTTTTTTATGACTATCAGTCCTACAAATTAATAGGCGCTATTTCCAAATACAGAAATAATGAGAGTTGGGCCTTCATTATATGAAATGTACAGAGACACTATTCCATTGATAGTATAAAGACCATGATGTTGGATGATAGTAACAATTCATCACAAGAATTTCTGATTTCATCATTCCCGGTATAGGCCAACTGAAAAAAACAATTATTCTGAGAACCACAAAAGAGACACAGTTGTAAAGTAGTTAAAACTCTGAAATCTTTGATTTAGCTTATCATAATTGTCTACTTATTCGATGATTCTCTCCCTCTCCTCTCTGTGTGTGTGTGTGTGTATGAGAGAGAGAGAGAGAGAGAGAGAGAGAGAGAGAGAGAGAGAGAGAGAGAGAGAGACTGACTCTAAGTATGTCTGCATGTCTATCAAAAGACTGGGAATAAATAAATAGCCCAACAGCAAAGAGTATTTCAAACAGTCAAATTGCAAATCTCCTCCCCTGTAAAATAGATGGCTTTTGGAAACGTAGCAATAAATATGTATGGTTATATAAAACAACTTGGCATTTTCCTTGGTAGCAAAGAAGCTATCAAGTATGTTACAGTTATATCAGAAATTGTATGCTAACCACAAAAGGAAAAGACCTGCACCAAGATGGAGACATGTAAACATCAATAAGAGAATACACTGGTTTAAGGCTCATCAAAAATATTTAAGTCGATGGATTTTTTATGTTTGAGAAAAATAAAGAAACAATTAATAAGCTTGGCACTTGAAAAAAGAGAAAACACCATGATTGAAAGTCCTACATGTCCTTTAAAAACTGTACCTTTGGAAAACCACAACATATAAATATTTCTAGTTTACTCCATTTAAATAATAACAGGAAAACCATATCATTTCAGTCCCAACGAACTAATTAATCTATCTTGTAATATTCATCATAATAAAGGCTGGCAGGTATTATGTAATTCCTAATGAATAAACATAATACAAAACTACATTTTGTCTGAATGTTCTTCTGAATGGGTCTGCATATCTTCAGAGAGAAAAGTTACCAGATAAGCATCATGAACTATAAAAGGGCCATGCAACACGTAACATTTAAAATATAGGGACATCTACTTATCAAGCATTTTAGAATTTTTTGTATGTGCTTTGATCTATGCTGTGGAAATGAAATCAGCACTATCCAGATCATAGATAGAAGGAAAGGATAAGAGGAAAGAGAGAAGGTTACTAAAAGCTATTGACATGGCATTTCTAAAGAGATCAAAGAACACATAAGATAGAAGGATAGTGCTTACTATAAACAATTAGATTTTAAGAGAATAGTAGAACACACTTAGCAGCTCTTTATTTACAGGCCGAATATTATATTTGCACAAGGTAAGTCATAAATACCTCTTCATTAATTTGTTTTATGTGCATGCATTTGAGCATGTATTTATTGTTGCTAGGATGAATAGTATTTACGTGTGTATTATTTTATTACTGGTGATATTTGGCGGTTAATTTTCCCTAAATAGATTGTACTTGTGTTGGAAAAACAATGAAGGGGTAAGATATGTCATCATTTACTACGAACAGGATTCAGTGTAGCAAAATGCAGCACTAAGTTTCCCTCCTGTATTTCTCATTTGTGTTTAGACACCAAGACACTTGGGTTATGGAGGGAGCCAGATTTCAATTATCCATCTGAAAACATAATAGTATACTTCAGAGCAGGTGCAAGGTTGGAAGATAAGAAACATTGTGAAAAAAGTATTTGGAGCTCCAATTGAGAGTGAAATAGCATTCATAAAATTCTCAGAGGGGTTTTCAGAGGTTTTGTTCTAGACATTATGTAATGGGAAAATCATTGAGAAATTTTTAAATGATTATATATTACTTAGAAGATAAAAAAATTTGTCTTCATAAACTGTCAGTTTCATAGTTGCTAGTTCTTTTAAGTTCACTTGAATTGATTTTTGGGGCAGCATATCACATTACTCAGCAATCATGGGGATTCTCTCGATGACTGGAATAGATCTGTGTAGGACAACTCTTTAAGCAGTCCATTAACTCCCCTTCTATCAAGTGACTCTCACTATGCCAGGAATTGTGACATATAACTGTGATACCAGAACTGTGGAAGATGAGGCAGGAAGATCATGGGTTTGAGGCTATCCTGGGCTACATAGAGAGATCCTTTCCTTTTCTGCCCCTTCCCCAATATCCCAATATGCCTTCAATAAAAAACAAAGGCACTACCTCCACCAAATGGTCTAATAAGTATTGGAAAATCATTAAAAGACCATCCTTTGGGTAAGTATAGTGAAAACTTGTCATCTGAATCTTATGTGATATAAATTACCAATATTGTACAATGACTAGCATCCGCTTATTTAAACAAAACAGCAACAGAGCCTAGCCCCAAAAGACATATCTATATCACAGTGTTACATTCCACATTGTGGAAGAAGAGAAGAAAGATTGTAAAGGTCGGGATACCAGGAAGTCTGCTGTGAAACAGTCTCTCCTAGAAATAGCTGCCTTAACAAGATGAAAATATCACAATATCAATGTGAGCACAGAAGGAGGATAATTTCATGAAGTCCCACCAGAGGCAAAAGAAAGTTAGGCAACTGATGACCACTGAGAGAAGGAGGCTTAGCCCCTCCCAAGCATGAGTTTCCTTATTGGCTGTCCAGTGCAAACTGATTAGCCCTGAAACCATATCCACATCACCACCAAAACAGGACTGCAAAGGTTGTGTATATGTGCCTGTGAGTATGAGTATGTGTGTATATGTATGACATATATATATGTACACATATATACCATACATATACATATGTAGATGTAACAATAGAGATAAAAAAGAAGCTATCAAGGTAAGAGTGAGGAAGCATGGGAGGGTAGCAGCAGGGAGTTGAAGAGAAAAAGAAAGGGAAAGAAGAAACGCTGTAATTCTATTTCATTTAAAAATATACTTTATAAAAGAGCAAAAGAACTCTCACATATCCTCATATAACAGAGTGAACTCAAATGCTATCAACCAAATTGTGTATTTTTCTAAATGTCATCCAGTGAGTACAGAGTCAGGCTTTTATGTTAGCCACAATAGTGAGTGAATTATGAAGTTTATCCATGAAGTTTTACACTAATGGATATGCCCTTCCTTCTTTTTTTTTTGTCTTGTTTTGTTTTCTTAAAAATCAAGATACTGTGTTTATTAAAGGATTCAGTCTAGCAGAAGAGAACAACTCACTCACAGAATTGGAGAAAATAAATGTAATGGATGAGTATAATATAATATAATATAATATAATATAATATAATATAATATAATATAATATAATATAAGAATACATAATGGCCAGCTCAGATACTGCAAATAAGTGTTCAGTCTTCAGTGGGATAGCCATACTATGATTGCTAAGGCTCAGGGAACATCTCAGAAGAGGAGATAGGAAAGTAAGATGATGGGGAGGAGTGCAGTGAAGGGCTGACTTCTGGAAATATCATGTCTGTTGCCCTCATGGACTCACAGTGACTGGAGCTGCCAGTATAATGCTTGAACAAGACTGAGTCTCTCAACATCCAGTCAAAGATGGGGATGTGGGGTCATGGGACCTGTCTAAGCTGTTTCCTAGCATCTGTTGGCTGCTGAGGGCTCCTAAGAATGAGGAAGGTCAAGGTTTTCAGTGGTGATGCCATTGGTGAATTGCCAGAACTCCAGTCCAGAGCTCTACCTATGCCCACATTGTGAAAGGTCTGATTAAACACAATGGTTCCCAAAACAAAACAAGAAATAAAACAAGAGTCATGAAAGTGGGAGAGGAACTTATTAATAGTAGAAGCTTAAAGTGTGGATAAAAGGAGAGTTAAAGAGGGTGGCGTGTGAAAAAATTGTCATAGATGAATTACAAAATTGTCAAAAATAAATTCTGTCAAAAGTTAATATTTGAGTTGATTATCACTAAAATTTTGTTTGGGTTCATCTCACATATTGATTCAAAACCTAAATACAGATAGAAAACAAAAACAAAATGAGCAATAATTTAAAAACAATCAGAAGCCAAGTTTTAGTGTAAGCATTCATCAGTAAATTCTTAGTTACTGAGTTGGAATTAATAAAGAAATACAAAAATTATGAAAGCTGTTCTGTTATCTAAGCTTTTTTTAGAATCCTTGAACATCCACCTGATTTTTTTTTTAATCTTCTCAGCAGACAAATGATTTATTCCCAGTGTTACAATACTAAAGATTATTGTTGAGGTCCATTCTGTCAGTGGAACTGTAGTTTTGCAAACATTATTAAATAAATGTGAACATAACATTCTGTAAACCTAATAAACAGGATATCAAAGGACAGTCTATTCAGCAGGCAGCTGTGTACAAAGATGCCAAATGGGAAAAACTACAGCAGCAATAGAGAGATGTTGAACAGCTAGCCATGCCTTCATTCTGAGCTCATGAGTAATGTGCGATTTTTGTTTTGTTATAGAAGTCAATATGTACCATAACACCTGGCACAAAACAGATGCTAAACAAATGTTGAATAAGTAAACATATGGCTGTATGCCTAGATGGATACCTGGCTAGAAGAATAAACGCTGAAAGTAAATATAAAACTCAGGATAATGAAACTAAGGGAAGAATATGCAGTATTTAATATTCCCTAGAACAGTGACTTAGAATCATGATATTAATCAATCTGAGAATATAGCCAACATACAATCATAACTTTATTTTTTGTGGTTTTATTTTATTAAGCCTCACAGAATAAAGGCTCTCCTGGGATGTTCTGTCTAATACAGATAGACAGAATTCTTGTAGTTGTAAATTGTGTTAATGAAATGTTCCTTACATATATGAAATCCTTACTGGGAACTTCACATCTAAACAATTACCTTGGAAGTTAGCTCTCTTTTCTGTCTCCTCAAAATAGGAGAAATCATCCAGGAAGAATAACTCTGCCTAAAGGGAGCAATATTTTTGTCTTAAGCAAATTCACACCCTGAATCTGATTAATTAAACAGGAGTCCTTAATAATTCTCTTTATCATGGACCCCTTTGACAGTTTGATAATGCCTTTAGACTTAGTTCTCCTCAGAATGATCATCTAAGTTCACTGAATAAAATATATAAGATGATGAAAAGTAATTATCTTGAAATACTTGAAATACTTCCATTGCAATTCAGTAAAATAATATATGTACTTCTTGATTAACATATTAAGTATTAATATCCTATGCTGTTGTGGATATCACTCTATATAAATAAAACACTGATGGCCAGTGACCAGGCAGGAAGTATAGGCGGGACAAAGAGAGAGGAGAATTGGGGAAACAGGAAGAAGGAGGAGAGACACTGCAGCCACCGCCAGGAGAAGCAGCATGTAAAGACGCTGGTAAGCCACCAGCCACGTAGCAAGGTATAGATTTATAAAAAATGGGTTAATTTAAGATAAAAGAACAGTTAGCAAGAAGCCTGCCACAGCCATACAGTTTGTATGCAATATAAGTCTCTGTGTTTACTTTGTTGGGTCTGAGAGGCTGTGGGACTGGCGGGTGACAAAGATTTGTCCTGACTGTGGGCAAGGCAGGAAAACTCTAGCTACACTATGCTGTTTATAATATACTCTAATCTTAAAGTGGAGATATTTTAGGATTGTCTAAAAGAACACTGGATTTTTTTCAAAATTTAACAGAGGAAGTCAATTTGTGTTGTCATCCTTGATTCTTTAATTGTTAACAGAATGGTCCTGTTTTCAGTAACTCATGGCAGGGACAGTATGGTGAAATGATTCAATACACTGTGGTGAGAGCAGGTAGAAAATGTTACAGAACTCTGTTAAGTTCCATGACGGAATTTTTAAGTCAGTTGTTCATTTGATTTGTGTTTAGTCTTTTGAGGCCTTTGGCTATTCTAGGCACCAATCCTCTGTCAGATGTACAGATGGTAAAGACTTCTTGTCCATCTGTCGGCTGGAAATTGACTACATTTAAGTCATTTAATAGAAATATCAATATTCAAGCCGGGCGTGGTGGCGCACGCCTTTAATCCCAGCACTCGGGAGGCAGAGGCAGGCGGATCTCTGTGAGTTCGAGGCCAGCCTGGGCTACCAAGTGAGCTCCAGGAAAGGCGCAAAGCTACACAGAGAAACCCTGTCTCGAAAAAAACAAAAAAAAACAAAACAAAAAAAAAAAAAAAAGAAATATCAATATTCATATAAAAATGTATCTACTGTGTTGTGAACAGATGAAAACACAGCTAAACTTTAGCCTTCATTTTAATTATGGAAGTGAAAACTTGATCTATGTTATGCTTAGGTATAGCTTTTGCGACTTGATTAGGATTAGATTCTGTCATCAGAGTTCAGGCCCATGAATAAATACAGGATTGACATTCTAAGAAGAGCAAGATGGATGAGAACACACATGTCCAGGCTCTCCCTGGCTCTCCCAGTAATTCTCTGTGCTGTGCTGGACAGAGAATTACCATTCTATGTAGGACTAAGACTTCTCTGGATGCAGTCCCCGTGACCTTTGACCAAAATTATGAGTGGAATTGAATGTGAACATCTCTTCGGCATAAACAATGTAGTAGGTAGTATCAGGCTATTAGCAAAAGGAAACAAACTAAGAAAGTATCTTACCACATAATATATACTGGTTCAATCAGTATAAAATATTGTGGAAGATTCTGCTCTGGAAAAAGGGGTCAGGGGATCCACTGTGTTCTTGACTCTACGTACATAGGAGAGTTATTTAATGTCTCTGGTCAAATATATCATTATATCTTCTAGTGAAGGAAAAATTGGAATGATGAATAGTTTCAAAGTAATCAATGTGAGAAGAGAAGTTCTGTGAATTTTTCAGGACAGAATGTAAGGAAGTAACCATGAAGAACTATTTTCTTTGTTGACTTCACTTAGTTAAGTGCCCTGAAAAGCAATAAGTGTGACCTGAATTTTCACTTGTCATAGGAACAAATGTTTACATAAATAAATAAAGCATTCACAGTTTTGATTCTCTATCTTTTGTTCTTTGGTCAGGTGGATATTTCTAGGCAGAAGATGAAGAAGGAGGAAGGAGAAGGAGATGGAGAAGGAGAAGGAAAGAAGAAGAGGAGGAGCAGGAAGAAGAAAAGAGGAAGAGAAGGAGGAGGAAGACCATGGACAAAGAACAAAAGAAGAACAAGAAGAATAACAAAATGAAGAAAAAGAAGAATAACAAAGAGCCATCCTAGTAACAACAGAAGATGTTCCAGGCCCTCCACAGACACAGCATGGAAGCACATTCCCTCAAAAGCTATCTTCTGACTGCAAAAGACCCTTCAGCATCCTCTTTAAAAAAAAAAAATAACAACAGGTCTTTGTGAATTTAGTTTATTTATTCTAGAAAATTAAAACTTCCAATACCTAGGAAGGTTCTTGCAGGAAATTTCAGCAGATGATGCAGAGCAAGTGTCCTGCAGACACTGGGACACTAAGTAGAGGGTCCTTCCAAGCCATAGGCTCCACCCCATGAACGTATACAGGGAGGGGCAATGAAGCTACTTTTACTAAATTCTGAGATCCTCTCAGGCCTAGAGTAGGAACCAGTCTTGCCTTGGCATCACTGAACACCCTTATAAGCTGTGGGACATGAAACAAGTCCCTTAGCTTCTCCGATGTCACCTCATGTCATTGCTATGAGGATTAAGCATGAAAATGATCATGCATTAGCACTTTCCCTGGAGGACACACAGTCACTGTTGTGTACATGCTGTTCCTCTCTATTACAATGTTTTCTCACCCATAATGCTGGGCTTTGACCATACCTGTCGTTAGATCATGCATGGGCATTTAATAATGATGACTGGCTTTTTCTTGTATCTGTTGACTTCATCTTCACCTGAGCAGTGGAAGTGAGGATTATCCATGCTGTGATCTATAATAACACAAATCAAAATGCTTACTGTAGATTCAAGAGCATAATCTCATGTCTCCTTGTCTGATTGAGGGTTCTAAGGCCATGTTTCAAACAATTATTTTAGCTCCCTGTGCTCCAGAACAGAGATGAACATAGCAGACACCTTAGAGGCTTTTATAAAGATTTAAGACAATCTGAATAATGGTAGCATGGGTGGCATATTGTCAACACAACAGGTATTATCTGATATTTTCCTTTAATTAGTACAGGTATTGTTGCCATTACTACCAACAGCAGTGCCCATGGTGATTCTCTATAGTTCAGCCAGGCCAATGAAAATCCAGGTGCCACAGGCCTGTCTCCTTCCTGTTCAATGAGTTTTCCATTCTAGTATCTCCCGTTGGTAACACAAGGTGATGGTGTTGATTTTCTGGCCAGGAAAATCCAGTAAATGATGGCACCAGAGGCAAAGACATATATTCTGCACAGGACTGGTTTATGTAGTTGCACAGGTGAGGTAGTGTGTGAAGGAATCTTCTAAGTCATAGGTCCCAGCCTCACAGGGCCACTCTTAATAAGAAGCAAAAGAGACCATTTGATTTTGTTTCCCACTGCTGTGTCAACAGAATGTCACAGATTCGGCTGGCAAAACAACACAGATACACCATCTCCTAACTTAGGAGGTCAGATGCTGTTGTGATTTGAATAAGAAATATGACCCATAGGTTCAGGTATTTTAATACTTAATTCCCAGTTGGTGGTTGTACTGGTTAGTTTTATGTTGACGTGATGCAAGCTAGAGTCTTTGGGAAGTTGGACTTTCTACTGAGAAAACACCTCCATAAGACTGGTCGGTAGGCAGGTCTGTTGTGCATTTTCTTCATTAGTGATTGGTAGGGGAGGGCCCAGCCCATTGTGGGTGGTCCCATCCTTGGGCTGGTGGTCTGGGGTTCTAGAAGAATGCAGGCTGAAAGCAAGCCAGGATGAGCAAGCCAATAAACATGGCCTCTGCATCAGTTCCTGCCTTGAGTTCTTGCCCTGACTTCCTGTGGTGACTGACTGAGATGTGGAACTATAATCTGAAATAGACTCTTTCTTCTCCAAAAGAAAAAACATAAAATAAAAATCAATGAGACAGATGTTAGAGGTAACCGATTAGGAATTTTTACTAATATATACACGGAAAGCAGAATTTAAATTTAAATTTTCCAATGCAGAAAACTCTGACTGACAGTCAGCCAACTGCCAGCATGTGGAAAATTTCCCTCTGCTTTAAAAGCCAGAGACAACTGGATTGAAAAATAGCGGCTGGCCTACTGTGCTAGGCCACACTTGCCTGATTCCCTGAAAGTTGGTAAGTACGATCTATTCCACTGCCTGTCACCCTCATTAAACACCAACAAAGCAAATATACTAAACACCAAGGTGTGTGGAATTCTGGGAAGTGATAACATTTTGGACATAAGTGCTAATTTTAGAAAACCAGTTTCTCTTTCAAAGTAGCCCTTTCTTCAGGCAAAGAAACTGGGTGATTCTTAGACACCTCAGCTGAGTTGAAGCTTGTGTGATTGAAGGTAAAATATTTTCTCCTTGAAACAAACCCCTGCCAGCTCCTGGCAAAATTATCTAGGAAATTTGATTCCTCAGCAGGGTTACCTGTGGGAATCCTGGGCATACAGACTCCCTCCTTTCTCCATTTGAAGAGATTCTGAATTTCAGTCTCTTTGAAGAGATGTCTGAAGAACCCTATTTCAAAATACTTTGCAAATGATGAAAGGAACAGCATCACATAGGAGTCTCAGACTTAAGGCTTACAACAGATAAATCCAGCATGTTCTCCCTCTTTTACCATGGACTCTGGATCACAGTCTCACTTCCTGTGTGAACTCCATCTGTCACAAAACAGTTTTTTTTTTTTTTTTTTTTTTACAATAAGGACAGTGTTCAGTAGAGCTGAACCCACGGCACTCTCTCTAATTTGTCACAACTACAGATTTTAGCAAGGTAAAAAGGAAAATCATAAAACTGTTTTAAACAAAATGGGTTTCTCATTTTTCTGTATATTTGAAAGTTCACTATAATAATAATTCAGGATTTTAGTTTTGTGGTTCTCCTTTTGTGTACATATATATATATATATATATACATATATATATGTATGTATATATATTGCTTAGCAGTAGCCAAACTATTACTTTTAAATATGTTCTTCTACACAATGATATACTCTACTGTCATACATTTATACACACACACATATATATAATATATATAATACATATAGTATATATATATAATACGTCATTACATTATGCTGCTTTAATATATTTTTAAACTAAAGGAGGTTTTTTTGATGTACATTCTAATTAAATGTCACATTTCAGGAAATACCAGTGATATGTAAGACATTTCTTTACATTATTGTGATAAATTTTCTTATTGACTTTCTTGTCTATTCTATATTGGATTAGATATATTTGTGTCCTATCATACTCTCTATATGATTAGATATGGTTGTTTTTTAAGTACAGAGAGGTCTGGGACTTTTTGAAAGAATTTCAAAGATATATATCCTTTTGAGTAAAAACAGAAAAGAATGAAGTCTGGAATTTAATATTCATTTAACAAGAATGTAACTGTGATTATTGTTAGTCAACCTGTCTTAGGGAGATGGAAGCTCTTGGCTTTTATCAGTAGAAATTATCTTCACTGTAAAATCAAATTAACCTTGTGATAGAATTGTAAGAGCTGTATGATTTTACAAATTACCTAAGAAACCTATTTCTGTCATTGTACAAATGTGAAGGAATTGACATAATATCAGTTGGATTACCAAGGACAACTTAATGAACAGAAACAATTTCACCAATATAAGGGAGCGACTGATTTTACTATATGCTGACTGGAAGTTGGAACTCTGATTCCTACACTGACTATACCTGATTGGTTAGATATAATGTGATAATGAATAATGCTATCTTTTATTTTTACCATATACCAGGACATAATTTTTATAGTACAAAATTTCACAATAGATTAACTTCAAGTTCAGGTAAATTATCTGCTTTAACTATTACATAATTGAAATTAGTCTTGTTTACATAGGAATTTATGACTCAGCACAATGTACTCTAATTTTAATAAGTAGACCAATACTTTTCAAATTATATAATTGTTTGTCTTTGTAACTCTTCAGTTAAGGGTACTTATATATCCTGTCATAGATTTTGTTATTCAAAATATTTGGATAACTTTTTTCTTGGGGATTGTTATTTCTTCCAAAAAATGTATTAAAATATCCATAATGCTGAAAAATATCTTTCACTTGAGAACAGATTTAATTTTAAAATATCTCAGGATCATCTGTAGGCAGTCAGAATAAATTTGATGATTGGGATGAATGTCACCCTCTGAGTCAGGAATAAATCTGAAGGAATGAAATCTAATTTGGTAGTACAGTTTATGATCTGTTTTTATTGAAACTCTCTCTGCACAAAATTACAGTGTAATTTTAGGAATGGGCAGCTCTTTTAAAGTAAGTATTTAGAATCCTCCAAACCCTGATTAGGTTTCTCAGGAGTATGAATATAATATGAAGAATTCAATCATATTAGCAATGATTTAGTTGTGTGTCATTGTATAATGCTTGACATGTCTTAGAAAAGAAACAATTTGAAGTAATAAAAAGGGCTAAATGATTAATCAAAAATTCTTGCTGTCAGAGAAGAATTTAAACAAGCCAATGTTTTAAAAATTATTTTTACCACTAGTTCCCAGTTATTTACATATTTTTATTTTGATTCACAATAACTATACTTATATTTTGATAATAAATATTTTATGTTTGAATTAGTAAGAAAATATTTATTTAATTCTTCATGTGCTTTTGGCGGGTGCAGGCACCAATGCTTATACCTATGGATGTACATACAGGTGCAACCAAAGATCAACTTTAAGTGTTGTTTTCTCATCCCATTCACCTTGATTATTTTGAAACAAGGTTTCTCATTGTTCAACAGGCTGGCTGGTGGGTCAAGGTTCTGTTTCTAATGCACTATGAGTACAGGTTCTTGCTGCCATATCTCAATTTCTCATGTGGGCTCTATAAATCAATTTCACAGGATACCATGTTTTGGGCAACAAGCATTTTACAGCGTCATCTCCCAATCTCCAACCAAACACACATTCTTTATTTCATTGTGTCTCCCTGTTTGGCATCTCTACAAGCTGAAAAGGAAATATGAATCAATCCACAATAAAAAAAATCTAAGTAAATACTTACTTAAACCACAATATATCTTAACATTATTATTAGGAATTTAATTTTTAGAAAAATATTCACAATTATTAGAGTAGATTATATTTTGCATAGCCGGTTCCTTATAACCAAGATAGTCTTATCATTCATGTATTCACCAAATATTGGTTGAAAATACAAATATGTACACAACAATTTAGGCTTTAACGAATGATTTGCCCCTTAAAATGCCATTGCGTCTCAAATGGCATGTATTACTTGTCCATTTTACAATTTAATCTTAGTATGCACTGAAACCATATGTAAAAGGAGAGAATCTCTGACCTTATGCAGTTTCCAAGACTGTGTTGGAAAGTGAATTGAGGAGAATGAAAATTTTCTTCCTGCTTCTTAAAATTTTGTGTAAACTGTTAGTCTTTTCACACCCTCCTTGGTTTGAGTATCTTTATTTCTAGATGTTCGTTTAGAGTTTAGGAACATCTTCATTGATTACAGGAGGAGGCAATACCTGCTCTGGCAAAAAACGGCTCTACCTGAGTGAAATGGGCATTTTCCATTCCCTCTTAATGGTCTGTTGAAAGAATTACCTGTCTATTATTTTTATATTGCAACAGTACACTGTTGCAATATAAAAGGCAGAGCTTTCTCTGTCCCGACTGCCTGCCCCCAAATAACCTGCAGCCACTTCCCAAATAACTGACTCAGAGACTTAATATAAACTACAAATGCTCAACTGATAGCTCAGGCTTGTTACTACTAACTTATAATTTAACCCATTTCTACTAATCGGTGTGCTGTCCCAAAGCTCATGGCTTTTAATTCTATCCCATTTTGTGTATTGAACTCATTCTCTGTCTGGCTGGTGACTTCATCCTTCATTCCATTATTCTCAGTTTGGCATTCCTGCTTAACTTTATCCTGTTCAGCTATTGGCCAGTCAGCTCATTTGTTAAATCAAACATAGTGACATATATTAATACGATGTAAAGGAATATTCTACAGGATGACAGCGATGTTTTCAGAATAATTTCTTTCAAAAATGTTTTTCCTTTCTGTTTCATAATGTATCCATGACACCTTATGAACAAAAGTTTTAACTTCTTCAGCATTATTTACAAGCAAAAATCAAAAATACAGGCATGTCCTCTCTACCTCCAGTTTAGAAAATCTGGTTTTAATCCAGTTTTGGCAGACTGCATGCTGGAGGCAGGTTGGGGGCATGATGAAGTGGGAGAGTAAGGAAAGAAACTTCTTGAGTCAGGGGGCACATTTCAGGGTTAGAGAGAAACCTGGTGACAGGGAAGCTTTCAGAAATCCACAAAGATGACCCCAGCTAATACTCCTAGCAATAGTGGAGAGGATGCCTGAATGCCATCTACTGTAATCAGATTGGTGACTACCCTAACTGACATCAGAGAGCCTTCATTCAGTAACTAATGGAAGCAGATGCAAAGATACACAGCCAAGCACTAGGCAGAGACTCAGGAATTCTCCTGAAAAAAGGAAGGAAGGATTGTACCAGCCACGGGGTCAGGTCATAATGGAGCATCCCACAGAAACAGTTGACCTGAGCTCTTGGGAGCCAATGGACTCTGGACCAACAGTTAAGGAGCCTACATGGGAATCAACTAGGTCCTTTGCATGTATGGGACAGCTGTGTAGCTTGGCCTGTTTGTAAGGCTCCTAACAGTAAAATCAGGACCTGTCCCTGGTGCTTAGCTGCCTTTTGGAAACCTGTTCCCCATGCTAGATTACCTTGATGCAAGGGGAGGAGCTAAGTCTTATGCCACTTGCTGCACCCTGCCCTGCTTTGTTCAAGCCCTTGGGAGGCCTGCCCCTTTCTGAATGGAGACAGGAGGAGTGGATGGGGAGGGGGATAGACATGACTGGAGGAAGGAACAGGAGGAGAGGAGGGAGGGGAAACTGGTCATTATGTAAAATAAATGAAACAAATGTTAATTAAATGAAATAAAATTTTATAACAAAGGCATTTACTTATTTATTTTTTGAGACAGGGTTTCTCTGTGTAGTTTTGGTGCCTGTCCTGCAACTCTCTCTGTAGCCCAGGCTGGCCTCGAACTCACAGCGATCTGCCTGCCTCTGCCTCCCAAGTGCTGGTATTAAAGGTGTGCACCACCACTGCACTGCAAACAAAGGTATTTAAATATTACTTTGTAAAAAAAAAAGTATAGATGGGAAATTAACCAAAAATTTACAATGTTGTGAAAGGTATTTTTATCCACTATTAGAAAAAACCTTCAAGAACAGTATATTTCATCTTTGCTATTGGTGTTGGTATTATTGTTCCATAGGATGTAAGGAGTATGTTTATGTACTTGTTTATCTGTAAATAGTCTAAGCAAGCCAATTAAAAATAAAGAATTTATGGTGGCTGGGGTGTTGGCTCAGCAGTCACGGGCACTTGTTGCTTTTGCAGAGGTCTGAAGTTCAGTTATCAGCACCCATCTGGTGTCTCACAACCATATGAACTCCAGGGGATTCAACACCTTCTGACCTCCCCTGACACCAGACTCACACATGATATATATATATATATATATATAATATATATATATATATATATATATATATATATATATGCAAAAGGATCACACACATAAAGTAGAATAAAGCTTATTATCACTGGGTGTTTCAGCCAAATACTCAGGCAGGCTCCATGTCCAGGAGTAGTTAGCCAACACAAAAGAAATTACATGATTTTTGCTGTTGATATTTTTGTGGATTTTTTTATTTGGAATTTTCTGTCCAATTGGTCTTTTGATTGCTTGTTTTGATTTTGTATGTCATTCCTGTTTTTTGAAAGAGAAAGAACATAAAGTTGGAAGGGTATGGAAGTGTGAAGAATATGGGAAAATTGGGGGATGGGGAGCCATGATAAAAAAGACTGTATGCAAAATTTTATATATATAAAGTAAAAATACAAAAAAAATTAAAAAGGAATATCTTATTGTGTCAAATGCCATCCCGTTTCCAATGTGAAGCTACTGATTTTCTATTTTGATATGAATGTTTTCACAATTCTTAGGGATTAACTAAGTAAATCCATTGAGGAACTTAACTAATTTTAATTGACTTTAAATGTCCACTTTAAAGTTGAAGCAAGAAAGCATAGAGAGAAAAAGAAAGTTGCCTTTATCATAGCTGCTAAGTGTAAATGTAAGGTAGAATTTAAATGTGACTTTCTTCTAATAAGGAAATCAGGATAAGAAAACAGTGGAAAGAGAATTTTATTTTATTTTTTGAAAAATAATGTTATCAAATAGCTCGAATTGTTCCTATGTATAGGCTCTACTCAAGACACTTTTCCTTTTTTTTATTTTCAATATTACACAACTAAGATTCAAAAATCAGTTCAAATATATTGGAAATATTTGGTCCATACATCTTATTCTCCCATCTATTTGGCTGGGCTGGTGTTTTTTTTTATTTTTAAAAACAATATTTTCAAAATAAAATATAATAATTTCAAACAAAAGAAAAATATGGTTGAAATGAACCCAATTAAATCCAACATGGCCATTTGCTAAACCGTTAGACATAGTTCCTTCAGAATGAAAATAAAAGGAAAAACAATATTTAATATGAAAGTTTAAGGAGCACTTGATACGTGTCAAGTGACATTTTCTTTTCAGACTCACTTGAGTCATGCCCTTGCATTACTCCATTACATCAGACAAGGGCCACCCTCAACTGATCCTTTTCTCTCTAAACTACAGAGAATAGTTTGTTTACTAAAGACAAACCGAAAATAGGAGGGAAAAAATGTGGGTTTTCTAATAAGACAATCCAGACAGAACAGTCTGAGGGCTTTGGAAGGAACGAGCTGCATGAGAAATGTGCTTAAATGACACTTCCTAGTGATGAAGCAGAGAAGCTAATTTAATCTGAATGTGAGATACAGAAACAAGCGCCAGAGGACAGAAATGCTTTCCAGGAAATGAGTTTGTTTGGCCTCTCTGTACTTACTGTTTTGTGTCTGAACATCCTGAGAATGTACGTGCTTACAGGGAAGGGGGGTCAATAGAGGGGCAGCCTATACTTCTGGGGAAGAAAGAATTAGGAGTTAAATTAAAAGAGTTGGCTAATGGAGGAAGAGCGATGGAGATGAGGGGTGTTATTAGTCGAGGAAAAGCACAATGGCATGGATTAGGGTGTGAACCTAGGGAAATTCCTAGGTCATCCGTCTGTCCTGCCTGTGGGATGTACAGGGGTTAGGGGTGATGCAGAGATTGTGGGGGTGGCCAACCAATGACTGGTCCAACCTCAGACTCATACCAAGAGAGTGAGCCCACCCCTGGCACAGCCTGGCATACCAGCACCCAGAGGCCGGATGGTCCAGAAACCTAGGATAGAACCAAACACTATTGGGGAAAAAAATAAATTGTCATCATACTGATGCCTAATGATATTCTGATATACTCCCAGATGGGTGACTACCCCAATTGCCATCAGAGTAGCTGATGGGAACAGATGCAGAAACCCACAGCCAAGCATTGGGCCAAGCTGAGGAACTCCTGCTGAAGGGAGGGAGAAGGGATTGTACCAGCCCCGGGGGTCAAGGACATCACAAGGCAACCCAGAGAGATAGCTAACCTGGACTCATAGGAGCTCACTGTGTGGACTGACAGCCAGGGAGCCTGCATGGGATCAACCTAGGCCATCTACATATGTGTGACAGTTGTATAGCTTGGTTTTTTTGTGGGACTCCTGGCAGTGGGAAGAGGAGAGAGCCATCTCTGACACTTTGGCTGGATTTGGGGGACCTGTTCCTCATGCTGGGTTGCCTTGCTCAGCCTTAGTAGGAGTGGAGGGGTGGGGGGCTTTGTCCTACCTCAAATTGTTATGCCTTACTTTGTTGGTACCTATGAGGGGGGCTGCCCCTTTCTGAGCAGAGGCAGGGGAGGAGTTCATAGGGGTGGAGGGGTAGAGGGAAGTTGGGGAAATGACTGGGGCAAAGGTGAGAAACTGTGGTCCAGATGTAAAATAAATGAATAAATTTAATTTTAAAAAAGTGAAGCATGTTTTAAATTTGTCTACATTAGGTCCTTGAGAAGTGAACACATTCTCTGCTGCCTAACAATAGTCCAGTGTTGTTAGAGATGCCTCCATATTCCACTAGGATGCTAGAAAGTATATGAATATTACAGGCCAGATAATTAGAAACAAGTGCATTCAAAGAACACAGATTAAAGAGAAAAAAAAACAGCTGGGGTGAAAAGGTGTACGGGCTGAACAATCAGAAGGTTCTGGGATCCAGTACCCATCCTATTGCCTAATCATTTAATTGATGGCTTGTTTGTTATTCTTTAAAAATTAAAATCTACAGGGAAAGCGCTTGACAGACTGAGCTTTCTCCCTGTTCTTCAGAAAACAACTCTTACCTAATGGAGATTATGTCCTTATTTTGATTAACGATTTCTACGTTAACACAGGAAAATGTCTGGGATTATACCATACATGAATTTCGTTAGACATAACAATGTAAAGTAACTGTAAGATGTATTTTAGAGAACATCTATAGGGAGATTTTCACTTGCATTAGAAATAATTTAGATAAAATATCTAATATGTAATTTTATAACCCCTGGTAGGTGCAGGAGTTAGTAATATTAGAATGAAATTAATAACTAATATGAAGAATTTATAATTTCAAATCTTTACCTGGTGGCTATAATAAAAATTAAAATCTGTCTCTCCCGAGAAACAACAGCAACAAAAATGTTCCTTCAAAGCATCCATCCACACCTGGAAATAAATTAATTAAGGATTATCATGCCAAAGCATGAAAGCCCTGTGTGTCTAATAGTACAATCTGAACACATCCCACCTGTTGTGAACCTCTGTAATGTTCCTCTGAACACAGCACTTGGTTCTTATAAACAACAACCCCTCTTGTGAATGCTGACAGATCCAAGTATGTCTGACTCCGGGAGAGTAAGGATAGCATTCAAATATATAACTCCTTTTTTGTTGTAAATGTTAATTATCAAGTATAAAACTACTGAGATCGGCATACTCCTACACACTGAGTATTCTTCCACAATATGATGCCACTTAGCATTGTGAAACCTCCATGACCCATCTTTAACTCTGAAACCATATTCATAGTGTCCTTAAAAATCCTAAAATAGAGGCAGAGAATGACTCCTCATTTACAGAATCTATCTTCTCCTTCTATCTATCTTCTCCTTCAGCCACAGTGTGTCTTAAGCATAGCAGTGTGATTGCTCATGCCAAAATCTGAACTTGTGACCACGTACAGACTAACCCAATGGTATGTGCTAAAAAATCAGTATATTGATGAGATGGGCATGGCATTTTTTTTCTAGACTAACAGAGGACAAAGAGGCTATTGAAAAGGCCATTATTTTGCATATAATCATCTGTCACACAAAAACACAAAATTTGGCCTTTTCCTGTTCAGAGTAGGTGATATTTTGAAGATGTGATTTTTTTTGGTCGGATAAGATAGGAAAATAACGTCTATGCCTATCAAGTCTGCACTCACTGTTCACACCATCCTCTCTCATCAGTATTCTGAAGGGTTTTTTTTTTCCTCCTTTAAGAATCGCTGTCACTTTTCACATTTTAACATGGAGCTATCAGCCTTTCCATACTGCAATCACACCAGGAACTTCTTCATCTGCATGTGTCAAAAGGAAAATGTAAAAGATGTATATTTCATGACATAATAACATTCTACAAATTTCAAAATAGAATTCCGCAACCTATACATTATTTTTTTTTCTTAGGCTGGTCTGATAGCTGGTCTTTCACATGGGGGTGTTTGCAGTTTTGCATTTTATTTCCATCTTTATATTTTCTGAGATTATCTCTTCTTGTGGCACCTTTCTATGTAGATGATATTTTCCATCCTAAGGTTTAATAGGTATCACCATATTGTTAACTCATGCTATTAAAATAATGTGCTTTGATTTCTTTGTAGGAACACTAACAAATAAAAGGGAATTAAGATGGATTAAAAAATAGTCTATTCAATCAAAAGTGAAATTTCTGTTTGAATGAATGAGTATATTTCAATGAGGAACACACATTCTTGAATTTTTTTTTGTGGTCCTACTTACACTGCTTCTAGAGTAAGGACAACACAGAATCCTTAGAATGTTGAAATTGTACACCAAGTCCACAGTCCTAAGTTTGGCATAAGGCTAGTGATCTCATTTATTCTCTATTACACTTATAACACTATCATAAAAGTATTATTTAAAACAATATAAATATATCCTCTTATATTCCCAGAGGCTGTTATCTAAAATCAGTTTCACTGGCTAAGAGACTGTCAGCAGGGCTCTTTCTTCTGGGAGCCTTAAGAGAAGAATCCTTTCTGTTGCTTCCGGCTTTCAGATCTTCTTAACCTCATGGAATCCTTCTCTACCTTCAAAGACTGCAATGTCACCCTTTAAATCTGTGTTTCCAAGATTACACCACCTTCTTGCGCTCAGAAAGCCCCTCATCACACTAGATCCACACAGATAATCTCATTTCAACATTCTTGGTTACATCTGCAAACTCACGTTGTTGTGTAAAGTAAGTTGTTCACTCATTTCATGGATTAAGGCATAGACATCTTGGGAGGCCACTTTTGAGCCTATTTTGGTGGTCAATAAAGTATTATTATTTCAGTAGTAGTTTATAAACAAAATGGAAAGATCATAGCAAAAGCAGTAGTAATAAACAAATTATTCTGAACAGTCATGTATAAATGTTGGGTTTTAAAGATGTCATCTTACTGACTGTACATTTCTGTGGCCTCTTCTTACCCTTTGAGCATTGTTTATTCAGTCAACATTTAAAATCAGTTTCCTATATTATTTTATGGAGGAGAATAAGTTTTTCCCTTTTTCACTGCACCCCAGAAAATTCTTAAATTCATGACACATTATAGGAGTGAAATTTTATCTAAAAGAAGAAGAAGCAAAAATATAGAGACAAAGACCATAATGTGTTACTGTAAGACATAGGATACATGGGGCCAGGAAAGTAGAATAGGACAAACAGGAGAGAGCAGACTATTCCTTGATGTTTCAGTACTCTACCTGCACCAACCCTGTTAATAACCACAGTTTAATTAGGTAGGAGCAAGTATTAGTCACACAGTGAAGCTTAGAATTTGAAATAATGTATCAAATATAGTGGACCAGGTATATATTCCAAATGCCTGTGTCTAGAATTTAATTTTCCTAATCTAGACGCCACAGTAGGGACCTGTGTCTTCTCGAGGGACAAAGAACCTCTCCAAACTCCATGACACAGGGACTTCCTAAGGAGAATTTGCCAGCCTGGAACTAGCAGAAAGGAGAAGATGGAATCAGTTTTCCCAGGGCCTCAATTGTCCTCCTAAAATTTATAAATCCTTACTGCATCCTTTTCATCCAAGATTAAACATGGGGAGAAAGGAGAAGTGCTTGAAATGTAAACCACAAAGAGTTGGGCGTTAACTCTTGGATAAAGTGCTTGTCTTACAAACATGAGGGCCAGAGGTCAATTTCAAACTTTATGCGAAACATTATTATTGAATCCAAGAGCCTGGGTCTAGATAGGTCTTGGGTCCTAGGAAAGACCATACTACTACAATCCCCCAAAATGGGGGATTTAAATGATTCCTAAGGACTTATTGCTATAACCATAGATTGTAGATGTAACCAATCGTTTTATTAAAATAAAAAACACAGATCCAATGTAAAAGAGAAAGCCGAGAGGTCAGAGCTCAGAGATAAAATCTTACCTCCTGCAGTGCTCCTAACTTCCCCGCGAGAGAGAGCTACTTCCTGTTTGTCTGTGTTTAAATAGTCTTTCTGTTCTACCTTCTCATTGGTTGTAAACCCAACCACATGACTGCCTCATCACTGCCTGTAAGTACCGCCCTCCAGGTCTTAAAGGCATATGTCTCCAATACTGGCTGTATCCCTGAACACACAGAAATCTACCTAGCTCTTCTAACCATCACGCTCTTGCTATGGTTCTAATAGCTCTGACCCCAGGGCAACTTTATTAACATAAAATTAAAATTACATTTCAGTACAAATAAAATATCACCATATTTCTCCTTTTCTATTTTAATAAAAAGAAAAAAGGCAAAAGGTTATAACTAACAAAAGAAAAACTATATACAAAAGTACAATAACTATATACAATATATACAAGTAACAAATACCTAAACGATGTCTAGTCCATTTGTATTTGACAAATCAGAGAAAATAATTCCCTTATCTATCCTATTTTAGTAAGTCCAAAATGTATCTAATTCACTTTCTATCCTAATTAATCTTCAACTATAACTAACTAATCTTCAACTCCCTCAGAGACCCAAGAAGGAAATAATATTAGCTAACAAAAATAAAAACAGGAAGTGCACAAAAGCAACTTCCAAAAATTTTGTGAGTTGACAGAAACAGCCAGCTGCCTGGACAGTCACCTGAGGTTTCTCCGCAGTGTTGGGGCATCATCTTCAGCCTATAGGCTTATCATATCTGACAGACTCATTTGTGAAGTAGGTTGTACACAAGGTCAACAGTTCAACCTCACATTGGGTGAGAGCAGTCCATGTACCAGAAACACCTGAATTCCACTAGTGTCATGTCATGATTCAGGATTTTAAATTCTGGAAATTGTTGACGGTTTTTGAATTCAGCTGTCCATTCTTCTTGGCTGTGTATATATGGCTTCATCTCAGCATCCCCTTCTTCTCCACATCCCTCTATTAAGTGCCAGTCTACTATTGAGAGGCATGAGCTTTCAGTTGCTGTTCCATTGCACAACAGAAGCCATCGGCCCACTGCCTGTTCAGCTGCCTTCGAAGAAAAGGGCACTGTACCTTTTCCGGATTGTGAAGGCCACTTCAGGGATGGTGCCATATTGTCCTGGCCTCAGAAGATGCCTTCTGATAAAGCCATAACCACACTTGTTTTGGCAGGAATTGGTAGTCCTTTGTTTCGTGTTCTGTCTGTCCATTTTGTCCTGTTGATTCGAGGATACTTTGTTGTCCAGTGGCTAACTTTTGCCACAATGAAAATTAACTCCATTTGCAGTTTCTTCAATGCCCATATTATCTCTGAAGTAGATTGGTACTGCCAGGAGCCGACATGTCTCAAAAAAGAAAAATTTCTAAGTTATTAAAACATATTAAATGCCATATTCAGTAGATCTTTGAAGGGTTTGAAGATGACCTGTCTAAAATATATCTGCTCAATTTTTAAAACATATCTAATATGACTACAATTTCTATTGTAATGTCTATAACTACTAACTTTCATTTCTTTATATCCTAATAGTTGGTAATAATGTAAAGTATTTAAAACTAGTAATTGTCTTTTTCTTTTCTTTTTTTTTTTTTAAACAAGAACCTTAAATCTAATCTCCTTTGCTTAGCCTTTTTCCTAACCCTTGACAACAATGTATAACCAACCCCCTAAACAATGAAAATTATCCCAGACCCAAATCCCATTAAAAAGAACCAAAAAAACTACCCGCCCCACACCACCTCTTTGGGAATGTGGGCATCGTATTCTTAAAATTGCTTGCTGCTGGGTATGGGCGAAGTTATCTTTATCCTGAAAGAAAAATTTTAGGTTAATTGTCAAATTCTAGGAAAGGCAGCTATATCCTTCATTATTATCCAGTCTGTGTATAATGCCAAAGTTCAGGGTTTATCTCAAGTCCTTATTCAAGTAGTCTTTGAGACTGGATCATCTCAGCTAGTCATCTCAAAATTGCTCTGAGCACCTTGTAGTTCAAAGCTGATCTGTAGATGATGTTTGTCAGTTCAGTGATATTATTATTGTCCACGTGGAATTGTTGTTGTTGTGGGGCCCTATCTTCTTCCCGGAGACTTCAGTTGATGTTAGGCCTGGCCATGATTTCCTGCAGAAAACTGATAAGAGACTCGAACACAAAGACATATATATGCAGCTAATTGAAGCCTTTTTTCTAGAATTAGTTAGTACTCTATATGACCATTCATATCTTAACAAAGTTTAAAATGTATATATATATATCAATCTTGTAAATTTTGATATAAAATTTATACTTTAAGAAAAGTTTAAAGAATCAGAATAGAATCAAAGAGTTGAGATTAGTAATAGAATAGTCCCTTAATTAATTTTGCTTTTGTCTTGTCCCATAGCAGAAAATGGCTCTTTCTGGCATGATACAGGGAGTTTGCATTTTCCTTTTAACAACATGCTTGAGTTTAAAGAAGGAGAGAGCCATTCTCCAACTCCAAAGTCAGCTTTAAATTTTAATTGAACTGGGACTATTAGAAGACCAATAGTGTTAAATCTTTAGAGAAAAGCAGAAACAAACATTTAAGAAGACATAAAATTTTTTAGATAATATATACCCATATGCCGTTTCACTCTGTTTCCTGGGACAGATGATTTGTCCCTTTTCTTCAGTTGTCTCATTTGTCCTGTGTTCTTCAGATTCCTTAACCTTCATTCTCCTAAAAGACAAAAACTAAAACCTTTCCCCAAGACTAATTTTGGGGATGTTCCTTTTTGGCAAGTTATTATCTGATTAAATGAAAAGACATGTGTTACTGGTACAAGTTAGTTTAAATTGGATGTTCATGCTGGTTGATGAACTATCATCTCCTCTAATTAAGAGGTTTCTCTTGTTCAAATCGAACCTTTATCAATTTTGATGGTACCCACAGCTTATCTTCTCCTGTAGAAACAAAAGCAAAACCTCGTCCCCAACGTAATACATACCCTGGTTTCCATTCTGAGGTCAGCACATCCTTAAAGTATATAGGCTGATTTAATTCTGTAGTTTTTTCTATTATCCAATGTCTTTCTGCAGCTGTTGTTCCTTTCTCATTGGCATTCAGAAAATTCAAAGTTAATAGAGCATTGTGCAGTCTATTTCTGGGGGTTTTTGTTACTCCTTTCTGTTTATTTAGCATATCCTTTAGAGTTCTGTTTGATCTTTCTATAACTGCTTGACCTGTAGGATTATGTGGTATACCTGTAATATGCTTTATTTTGTAATAATCAAAAAACTGTTTCATTTTAACAGGGACATATGATGGAGCATTGTCAGTTTTGATTTGTGCAGGTATACCCATGATGGCCATAACTTCTAGCAAATGAGTGATTACAGAATCAGCTTTTTCAGAACTCAGAGCAGTTGCCCATTGAAATCCTGAAAAAGTATCGATGGTGTGGTGTACATATTTCAATTTTCCAAATTCTGCAAAGTGAAACATATCCATCTGCCAGATTTCATTCCTCTGAATACCTATTGGGTTACATCCTGCTGGAAATGGCGTTTGATTATAGAAGGAACAAGTAGGACATTTCTTTACTATTTCTTTGGCTTGTTGCCAGGTTATGGAAAAATCCTTTTTTAAACCTTTACTATTGACATGATGTTTTTTATGAAATTCTGAGGCCTCCAGCACATTTCCTATCAATAATTTATCAATCTCATCATTGCCTTGTGCTAAAGGGCCTGGCAGACCAGTATGAGATCGTATGTGAGTTATATATAAAGGATGACTCCTTTTCCTGATTGTATCTTGTAATTGAATAAATAGTGAAGTTAATTCTGAAGCATCAGGGATAAATTCTGCAGTCTCAATATGTAATACCACTCTTTCAGCATACTGAGAGTCAGTTACTATGTTGAGAGGTTCTGAAAAATCCATTAATACTAACAGAATAGCATACAATTCTGATTTCTGCACTGAATTATAAGGACTTTGAACCACTTTACTTAAATTTTCTGATTTGTAACCTGCCTTTCCTTCTTTGTTGGCATCTGTATAAAATGTACGAACTCCAGATATGGGTTTTTGCCGTACAATTCGAGGCAAGATCCAATCAGCTCTCTTTATAAAATCAATTCTGTTGCTTTTGGGATATTTGCTGTTAATTTCTCCCAAAAAATTACTGCAAGCTCTTTGCCAAGGTTCACTTTCTGTCCATAATTTTTCAATGTCCTCCTTAGTTAAAGGTACGACAATTTCTGCTGGGTCTATTCCTGCTAATTGACGAAGTCTCAATTTTCCTTTCCAAATCAAGTTAGATATTTTTTCCCCATAAGTTTTTAATTTTTTATTTGGTTTATTTGGTAGAAATATCCATTCCAATATAATATCTTCCCTCTGCATTAATATTCCAGTAGGAACTGAGACAAAGGATTACCCTGTCTGTCCTTTGTTGATCTACATTCGTTGGTCCAGTGTTTTCCCTTACCACACCTTCTGCATACTCCAGAAGGAAGGGGCATTCTGTTGCCATTGTTCCTTGAAGAAACATTGCTTCTAGGAATGACCTGTTTACAGTCCCTTTTAAAATGTCCTTGCTTTCCACACCCAAAACATCTAACACTCCTCAAACCTTTTGAAATTACTTCTCCTACCCACGTATCATCATGCTCATCAACCTCAACATTAATTGTTTCTCTAATCCAATCTTCCAAAGGTGCAGATCTTGCCTTTAACGGCCTGATTATTCTTTTACATGCTGCATTCGCATTCTCAAATGCCAAAGCTTCAATTATTGCCTTACTAGCTTCTGATCCTGAGACCATTCTGTTTACTGCTGAAGCCAGTCTTTCTAAAAAATCTGTGAAAGATTCTTTTGGGCCTTGCATAACCTTTGTGAATGATTCAGGTTTTTTTCCTGGTTCCTCAACTCTGTCCCATGCATTCAAGGCTGCCATTCAACATAAAATTAGGGTTTGAACATCATATAAACATTGTGTTTGTATTGAAGCATATTGGCCTTCACCAATAAGCTGATCCTGACAAACTTGTATTCCTTTATCCCTCCATTGTTTTTCTACGTTGCTAGCTTCCTCCTTAAACCACGTTAGAAATTGAAGTCTCTGGCTGGGTTCCAGAACAGCTTGTGCAAGGTCCCGCCAGTCCTGTGGTATAATCCTATTATATGTTGACCAAGAATTTAACATTTGCTTTACATATGGGGAATGCATGCCATAAGATACTATTGCCTCCTTAAACCTTTTAAAATCCATCAGTTCAATTGGAGCCCAGGTATTTTGTGTAGCCATTTGATCAGGCATCTGCTGTACGGTTACAGGATAAATTAAGGGTGACTGTGTGAAAACAGGCTTTCTTTCTGTAACCTTATGATCCAGACTTGAACCAACTTCACTGTTAAAATTAACAGGTTTTTCTAAAGCTGTTATCCTGGCACTTAAATCGACTATCTTTTTAAATAGTAAAATGAGAATAAGCATGGTGATAAACTGCATAATTCGATCAACATTAATCTTCTCATATAGTTGTTCCATTGTCAGACTGCCTAAAATTTCAAAAACCCAATTTTCTTCCAATGTACACAGAAAACCCATTTTTTTAAATGTGGAAAAAAAATTGTCTTTTAAATAGTTTCCTTTATGACTTACCAAATCTGCGTAGAACAGTAGAAATCCGAGCGAATTTCAAAAGAGCCACCTAGTGTCCTAGGTGTGAATCCAGAGAGAGAGAGAGAGAGAGAGAGAGAGAGAGAGAGAGAGAGAGAAACAGAGAGACAGAGAGAAAGCAAGAGAGAAAGCAAAAGCGAAAGCGAAAGCGAAAGTGAAAGTGAAGGGGTAGCCGGCTAAAGCTTAAAGCCAGCCACTTATTCCCTCTTGAGCCGAGTCAAGGCTTGGCTTTACAGGCAGGGGCCCTGTTTAGCAGGGCAGGCCTGAGCTGTTTGTAGCACTGGCCTTAAGCAAGCAGCTCACAGTCCGGCCTGAGCCCAAGCAGACCTGGGCCGGGGCTAGGGAGCCGGCTGCTCCGGCTAGGGAGCCGGCCCCAAGCAGTTTTTAATGGATTCGCCCCACGTTGGGCGCCAGATGTAGATGTAACCAATCGTTTTATTAAAATAAAAAACACAGATCCAATGTAAAAGAGAAAGCCGAGAGGTCAGAGCTCAGAGATAAAATCTTACCTCCTGCAGTGCTCCTAACTTCCCCGCGAGAGAGAGCTACTTCCTGTTTGTCTGTGTTTAAATAGTCTTTCTGTTCTACCTTCTCATTGGTTGTAAACCCAACCACATGACTGCCTCATCACTGCCTGTAAGTACCGCCCTCCAGGTCTTAAAGGCATATGTCTCCAATACTGGCTGTATCCCTGAACACACAGAAATCTACCTAGCTCTTCTAACCATCACGCTCTTGCTATGGCTCTAATAGCTCTGACCCCAGGGCAACTTTATTTATTAACATAAAATTAAAATCACATTTCAGTACAAATAAAATATCACCATCTCTCTCTCTCTCTCTCTCTCTCTCTCTCTCTCACACACACACACACACACACATACATGCACAATGCACATACACACACACACACACATACTACAATTAGTAACACCAATAAAAAGCCCATTGTTTCATCAATCTGGACTTTGATTCATTGTTTACTTTGGACTTTTGTGGGTTCCCTATCAGGTATGAGTCAGTGTGTTCTCCAGGAAACGTTTGTCATAAGACTGTGGTAATTGAAATCCTTGTGCTTTAGTTTCTCAGCTGTAAAGAAATGAAATAGCTACTAATACCAGTTTATTTCACTCATGAACTGTTATCTACTAAAAGTGTGTGTGTGTGTGTGTGTGTGTGTGTGTGTGTGTGTGTGTATGTGTGTGTGTGTGTGTGTGTGTGTGTGTGTGTGTGTGCATACAGCACAAAATAGACATGGTAGAGGTCAAAAGACAGATTTCAGTTCCTTCTCACTGCCCACCCTGTGGGTCCTGGTATTGGAAATCTGTGTTAAATTATGAATAAATAAACTCAGCATGCTCATTAACAAAATCATTAATTAGACTCTGTTGTTCTGATCCCAAAGACTTTTAGTTTTCAACTGTAAATCAAATGTTGTGTCTTGGATAGTAAAATTGCATTTTTTTTACAGAAAGAAAATAAGAAATTTGAATATATAATAATTCAGGAAGCATTTTTATTTTAAAACTTTTATGGCTTGATCAGGTGGGGCTCCCCATCAGGGAGTTATACATCTGTTGGGTCGACTTGTCAAACACTAGTTGTCACCTGCTGTATACTCCCACGTCCCTCAGCAATGGAAATAATGAAATCAAGAGACCAAGAGTAGATTAAACACTACCACAGCTGCAAGCTCTTTCCAGGGACAGGACATCACTCAGTTTTGCTCATAGCATTTTTTAAAGGTCAGTGTTGACTACAGAACAGTTCACAAGCTTTAAGATTCTGAGGTTCCTGGAAAACACAGGCTTTGCATTGCTATATTCAAAGATCCCTGCTATTATTTACTTTCTTATGGACTATATGTTTTAAGTTGAGTTTTATTTTAAAATATATATTTAATATTTTCATTCACATGTTCGTAAGAAAATCTTGGTTTGCTTTCATTAAAAATAAAAAAAACAATGTGCCATTTTTAACATAGAAATGTTTAAATTTTAAATGCTTCTGCCACATGCTGATTTATTTGAGATTGCAAATTAAAATGTATATAGTTCTACCTATCTTGAGCCTAAAGGCCTTTTTGTATAGTTCAGTTTATGTTGCAGACTGTGCACTGTATTTTTTATTTAATATTCCTCATCAAAACCTGTTTAAATATTCAGCAAAGCTTTAAGGCAATTTTATTTGTATTAAGTCTTCAGCTGTTTATGCGTGGAAATACAGTGAAACTGATAAATTATAAATGGAACTACTGGCTTCATTATGGTGGGAGAACTCTGCAACAAACCATGTAGCTTTAGCTTTCTATGGGAATGCACAGTCGTTTGTTCACTGTGCCAGCAGTTCCGGGTTGTAGAGGACAAAAGAAAAAGAAAATAAAAAGGTTTCTAAGGGACCAAACAAAAGAAAACTAACAAACATTTGTGCTCACTTTGTGTCTTCAGTTAGGCTCTAGTGGCGGGAAGGTCATGACAGCAGAGATAAGACACTTTATTTTAAATGTTACGGTGCATGTGCGTTGGTCCAGCTCCAACCAAAATCAGAATTACACATTAGACCTGTCCCTTGGGTCCTTCCATAGGTTTGATTTTAGTTGTGGTTTTGTTCTAATCAATCATTCTTATTTTGGTTTTAGAAAATAAGAACAGTTCATTTCTATTTAGTTACTATAGAAAAATAATGAAAGAGTTTTTTGTTTTTTTTGTTTTTTTGTTTTTTTGTTTTTTTCAGGTCAGAACCCTAACTGTGCCCAGATCCAGGATACCTACCCAGTCTCATCACAGGAGGCTTTTATGAACTTCAGCTTTCTCATCGGCAAAACAGGGAAGATTATGCACAACTAATCACTGGAAAATCATTTCTTTGAATACACAATAAGTACCAAATACTCCTGGGGTGTGTGAGCAAGCAATAGCCCTCCTGCTGGTGTCGAGTCAGAGGTGGAGCCTTTCTTTTTATTACTATTTTAAATTTTGATAATTGTATACAAGGTTGTATACAAATAGGACCATATATATCCCCATTCAACTATCCACTTCCAATAGCTCTTAAGTAAGAGGTGGGGTCTGGAGATATTTGCTTCTTTGATGCTGGGATTGGTTTGATCATTTTCAAGTTGTATGGGTGACCAGAGCTGCAGTGAGTTTATGAGGGTTAAGAACCATGTACCAAAAGCAGCATTCCCAGCATCCTTCCCCAGTGTCTGCTCCTACATCCTTTCTGCCTCCTCTTCTTCAACGTTTCCTGAGCTTTGCTGCAGGTTAGTAGGTGCTGTAAATATAGATGTGTCTTTTAAGGTTGACTACACTCTCTTATTCCAAGCACGTTGACCAATTATTCATCTATGTTGATGGCTAAGCTATTTTTTTTAATGTGAAAAATTCACTCTTATCTAGGAACAACCCTGTTGCAATACACAAAGTTTCAATATATGTTCAGAAACCATGGTTGTTTTGTGAAGCCAAGATAAGGAGTGGTATGCATGAGGACTTGCATTATTATTTTGGCAGGGCTGTCCACAATAGTATGTACGCATTTGGGAAAATTCTTATTCTCTACCTTTGTGGTGCTGCTACCTAAAAAGAAAGAAAGATTTTTCTTACAGAAAGCACATAAGAATCCATGTCTAAGACAGCCCCTTTACAAAATGCATAGAGCTCAGTAATGCATTCAAATGCTTTCTCACTTTTATTCAGCTTAACATATCTCCTGAAGAGTGAGACCTTATCTCAGAACATCAGAGTAAGTATGCATTTGTGTATGTGCATTCTCAAAAAAAAAAAAAAAAAAAAGAATGCACTGAGCAACCGTCTCATGGCAAAGTGAAGTTCAAAGTCCTGAAGGTCAGCCAGGGTACAAGTGCCAGCAGCAGCAGGTCTGCACACTGGTCTCACATATGCAGCCTCCTTCACAAAGAGATAACATAACTAAACACAGCTCAGCGATTGAAGCAAACAAAGATCGTCCATAAAAGACTTGAAATTGAAGACTTTAGCAGGTTTCTCCTCCAGAATTCTGTTAAAGGATTATACGTCTACATCTTTTCCTTTCATCATTTTGTTGTGATCATCATTACGTAGCCATTATTTAATTTTCTTTTCTTTTTTGAATGAGGAAAATCCCCCCCCCCTTTTCCAACTAATTGGTACCAGCAGAACTGACCTAGAATGGATGTTAGAATGAAATCAGTTTCTGAAGGCAACAAAGATCCAGCTGAACAACTTCAACTTTGAAGGCCTCCAAAGTACTCATGGTTCACGCAGGTGCTTCGAAACCCTTGCCCATATCAGCATGCTGTTCTCCATATTATACGAGCTGCCTCTCTGCTCACATATTCATTCTTTGCCGAAATGTTCACAACAGGTACCCAAACTTTAATATACACATTCATTCCTCTTCCAGTTAGAGTCGGGTCATGGTTACGAAAACAAAGACCATAAAGAGGGGAATAAAAAGAAACATCAACCCACTCAAAGCCATGTAGAGACAATATTCATAGTCTTACTTGGTTGCTAAGAAAAAAGGACAAAAATGAAGTGGCATGGTGCAAAACATCAGAAATGTGTTCAGAATGTGAGATTATACATGTAAAGGACAAAATATTTATTCAGAAATAGAGAACTTTTAAAATTCATAAAAATCCGGGGGCAGGCAGGAGGACTAGAGGGTTTACTTGGTATTGAAGGACACACACTGCTCTTCCGGAAGACCTGATTTTTGGTTTCCAGCACCCACCTCAGACAGTTTACAACCACATCTAACTTCAGCTCTCAAGGATCAGACACTTTCTTCTGATCCTCTTGGGCACCAGCATTCCTGTGTACATACACATACACAGATGACACAACACAATCACACACACACACACACACACACACAATTAAAATGTAAAAGTATTTTTTGGTTGTCACAAATTGAAATTTAATAGAGCAGTACTCTTTCTGATATACTTTGAAGAGGCATCATCGTGGGTAGAGATGATCCATATTTATGGGATGGAAGGCTGGTGAAGATGGAGGTAAGTCAGTGTGAGCCATACAGTGCTCTTAACTTTTCTTCAGGAGATCAACAAACCACTTTAAGATAATTAAATACAACCAGGTATATTTTTTTTTTTAAAATGCGATGAAAGATACATTATACCAAATTCTTTAGCCAGCACTTCAAATCAAACCATCTTCCATTATACAATAAATTAAAAATATACATTTCAAATCTTAAAATAGTGATTTCATTTGAGATTATAAAATTCTCAAAATCAAACCAAAAATAAAGCATATCAGCAGCACAATACAGCTCCCCAGTAGAACTTCTCCATATGCTATGATTCAACGCTCTAAAGAATTTCCAATGAGTCCTGGTGGAAAGCTGATCTCCTCTTTTGGCAAGAACTAGAGGATCAGAAATCCTCATTTATCACATACCTCATCTCTTTCATCCTGCTTTTAGATCTATTTCCCATTTCAGTTCTCGCTGGGAAAGACATCCCCTCCAGAGAAGGCTGTGAAAACCTTTGGGCAGCTTGACAACCTGTCTGAAATCTAGTTTGTGTTGCAAGACAGAATGAAAACAGCAAAGTTTATCTGGCATTCATTACCCCAGCAGCTACAGGAACACACAACTTTTTTCTCTGAAGTTATGTTTCCCAGGAGACAGAAGACCTGATTCTCTGATGCCATACATCTAAATTTTTTCCAAGGTACCATACATCATGCCTTACTACACAATGAAATCATTGTGTTTTTTAAGGGATCTTTTGATGATTGGTTCAAGTATGACTCTACTGAGTAAACCAGCCCTCAGCCTAACCAATAGATATCCAATGTCTGAAGGTTTACACATCATTTTTTTATCACATCCCTCTTTCAAGCACCTTAATTACAAGTATAATTAGTAATTTGGTGTATAAAAAGAGTTATCTATATGTAAATATTGAAATATCTCACTTGATGGAATGTAATTGAAACACTTTCTTTTTTTTTTTTTTTTTTTTTTTTTTGGTTTTTCGAGACAGGGTTTCTCTGTGTAGCTTTGCGCCTTTCCTGGATCTCGCTTTGGAGACCAGGCTGGCCTCGAACTCACAGAGATCCGCCTGCCTCTGCCTCCCGAGTGCTGGGATTAAAGGCGTGCGCCACCACCGCCCGGCCGAAACACTTTCTTATAAGAAAGCCATTCACTTACATAAAGTGACCATCAGGAAGGGCTAGATTTGACCTATATTTGTTGCAATCAACTGGAAAGTGAAACACCAATCATATTTTTAAAAATTAATTCCTTTTATATATTATATAAATTAGACCCAAACCCTAAAGCCAGAGAGAAATTGCATTTGGCTAAGGAACAAGCAAAATAAATGTTAGTAAAAGTTATGGATATGAGAGGAAAATAAAAAAATCAGTTTTTTTAAAGGAAGCTTTTGATGATTGGTCCAAGTTTTGCTCCACTGAGTAAACCATGAGCTTATATCATGGTTTCTACATACTACCAGTGTACACTATGGTTAGTACATTGCTTACAATGTGAATAGGTTGACTTTATCTTTACTTATTTATACAGGACATTAACTCTGAAGTCTGAAAAATCAGTTTAACCCCAACAATTTCCACAGAAGAGAAGTCAATATTGTTTCATTTATTTTCTACACAACTGTTGTTCTTTCTTCTCCAAAATAAAATATATAAACTACTTTAGAGTGAGGATGATATGTCCTGTTTCTTTGGGATCAAATATTTCCTTAGGCTACACTTTTAAAATAGAGAAATATACTCCAATACTTCCTTTTCCTGTGACTATGGAATGAGATCCCACCTATGGCTGTAATGTTTGACATTATATGTCATAACAATATGTTGTGACAACTGTCCCATTTATCAAATATATGTATATGAAACTGTTGTTCCCACAAAAAGCCTGAAGTGTACAAAGGATACAGTGTTTTGAATGTCGTCCCCATAGGCTCTTATACTTGGATATTTGGTCTGCAATTATGGGAATTGTTTGAGAAAGATTAAAGAGTATGGCATTGCTGGAGTAGATGTAGCCTTGTTGCAGAAAGTGTGTCACTGGGAGTGGGCTTTGAGGATTCAAAAGCCCAAGCTATGCCCAGTCTCTCTCTCTCTCTCTCTCTCTCTCTCTCTCTCTCTCTCTCTCTCTCTCTCTCTCTCTCTCTCTTTCTCTCTCTCTCTCTTCATATAGATATAGAGATAGAGATAGAGAGAGATAGAGATAGATAGAGATAGAGATCGCTCTCTGCTTGCTGCCTGCCATTCAGTATTTGTGCTCTCAGCCTGTCTGTGGCCATCCATTTCCCTACCATGACGATCATAGACTAACCTTCTGAAAATGCAAGCAAGCCCCCAATTGAATGCCTTATCTTATATGATCTTATAAAGAGTTGCCTTGGTCATGGTGTCTAAGTAAGAGAACAGTAACTAAGGCAGATGTATATCAACATGGTATCTTCTTGTAAAAGACAAGTGCATTTTGTAAAATGAAATAATTGCCTCATCCATAAAGGTGAAAAGGAGACAACATGAGAGGTATATTAGATATGACTCACATAATGACTGGAATCTTCATGTAACCCACTCAAAAGAAGAACAAGATCTCTTCAACATGTCTGTTGTATATTTTCCAAGTCATTTTAATTGATTTTTCACTGCAAAAAGCAAATATGCTCAGAGGGCAAAAGCAAGGAGCCACACCCCCCACATTAGGCATCTTTAGCTGAGTGCTGCTCCATTTTAATGCTTCTGTAATTGATTCGAAAACCCCAGAGAAGTACAAAGACCAGCAATTGTTGGTTCAGGCTAACATTACTTCCTTGAAAAAGACATGCACACTATGAACAATTTGATTTAAATGCAAACATTCCCTGGGCAGGTCATCTTCAGCTGTTAGTTCAAGTGACTATTCAAGGAGGGTAATGAGAACTTCACTGTTTTTTTGTCATTAGGATTAAATCTATGGCTAGAAACCAAAGCACATTGCATCCTTGAACACTTTAGAAGCTTCAGAAAAGGAAAGTTCAAAATTTTAATTGACAGCTCAGAGAGAAGCTTTGGTATAACATTAATCAGAATCTTCATATCTAACAGGTTCTCTACCCTACAGCTTATGTAACTTCATAAATTATCAATTACATGTGCTGTTGGAACCTGATTTACAGTTAAACACATACATGTACAGCTAAACAAATCTTGCTTCATAAAGTTTCCCATAGAAGTTCCTATAAGAGAAGTTCGTGTAACCACAGAGAATGTGAGGCTTTTCATGAGTATCCTACAAAAGATTATGTTTCAATTACCAGTGTAGAAAAGTTCCGTTTTTTGCTTGGAGGATGGGAATAACACAAAGACTGTGGCTTTCAGAGGAAGTTCAATTCAGTTTAAAGCAGAACTCAGCAACCACATCAGTCTTTCAGGTCTGTTTTTATAAAAGAGAAGCTTCTACTTTTGTATTCCATTCTTGTATTTCTTCTACAAATTCCTGTCAATCTTCTTTTTTGACTTACAGCATGCCATGACTCTGTTTTTGCCTAGATGGAATGCCATGATTTTTCTTAATATTATTTTACACATTACACAGCTTCACAATGCCAGCCAAGCATTACCACATTTTTTATTCCAGCTGTTTTGAACCACCTGTGGATATGAGGTAATTGACCTTGCTATTTGTTGATATTTATTATGTTTTACTACATACTGTTGTGGTTTTTTTTTTTTTTTGCCATACACTCCGCTACACACATCTGATGTCATGAGCTTTGCAGTGCACCTCACTCTTCAAGCTAGTTTTAGGAAAGCAAGTCTTAAGTGCAGTATGGCCAGATTATGAAAATATCAAACACAAGTAGAGCTCTCTTGTCAAGGATCAAAGAAGCATAGACCCTCGTTGTCTGGAGAAAAGAGAGAGTAATAAATCTAAATTGCTTGGAAAACTCTGTTGTGCATAGAAATTTTTTAATGCACAGGTTTATTTACTAATGTATGTGTTCTTATAAGCATTGGCTACTTTCAGATGGGAAACACGTTTATGGAATGCAGACAGCAGGAGCAGTGAATATTTCCAACATTCCAAAAAATGCTTTGTAAGAAAAGAAAATCCACCACTAAATCTCATAAGTCAAATGTTAGAATTTTTCTTTTAAAATGATAAGGTTTTTATATAAGCAGTTAAAATCTAAAAATTATAGCATTTGTAAAATCAAAAATACTATGTATTTATGTCTAGCAATCAAGGACTAGTGATAAGATATTATTATAGGACATCAATGAGGAAATAACTACCTAAAAAGATATTAATATTTTATTAATTATATTTTCTCTCTTATTGACGAAAATTTTGCAAGTTTATGACTCAAAGCTTAATATGAGTCTTCACATGGTTATACTTGTAATTATTAAGCAATTTCATTGTATACAGGAAGAAATTTGATTTTAGATGTTTTTTCATAAATAGTGAAGCTTGAGTTGTAGAATACACATATTTTTTTAGATAATTACAGAAACTTATTGCAGGCTTACTCTGGTATGGAGATGGGAAGGCAAGCAATGTGATGGCCATTTTCTTCTTCCTTCAAGTTTTCCAGGAAAGTTATAGAAAACTAGCTACACAATCCTAATGTTATTTATTTCCTCTAATTTTCAAGGGCAGTAGCTATGTAATTGTCAAAGACTAGCCTTCTATAGATATTTGACTATTATGATTACAAAACCCATTTTGCTGGTGGAAGACACGAATATTCAATGTATCACTGGCAAAGGGATCATTAATGTTTTCAAATCTAATCAAATATAAATCCAATTCCATGACTACAGTTTTTAAGATTCTACTTTCTTGGAATCAATATATAATAGCTCTCTCAATTATGGATCAGAATAAAAATAAGTAGTTATATATTCGTTAAAAGAAAGTTTCTATATGTATTTCAACATACTCAAATAGAAGTCTCAGGATGGGCAGACCAGGAAGAGACGGCTGGTGAAGGATCAATAACACTGACCATGACACTTGAAGCACTAGACTGTGTGAGCAGGTCAGGGCTTGCAGGAAAATCCCAGGGATCATTTACATCTGGCTAGACATCAAAGTGGCACAAAGGAGAAGACAGAGTAGTCATCAAGTAGTCTTTAGAAGTGGCTTCCTATGGAAAATGCTATGAAGCCATAGATGATGAAGGTGATATCTCTGTTTACTGGCAGGAGCAGTTGTTGTGAGGAGGCACTAAAACCTGAGGCCTGTTAACACTGCATCTGATGGCCATTGTCTAACCCTGCATCTGATGGCCATTACCTAACACTGCATCCAATGGCCATTGTCTAACACTGCATCTGATAGCCATTGTCTAACACTGCATCTGATGGCCATTACCTAACACTGCATTCATTGGTCATTATCTGATACTGCTGCTGCTGACCATTATCTTCTGAGAGTCACAACCTTTTAAATTTTAACTTTTTTTTTTTTTTTACAGGGTATCTCTGTGTAGTTTTGTGCCTTTCCTGGAACTCGCTTTGTAGACCAGGCTGGCCTCGAAATCACAGAGGAAATATAACTCCAAGTTGCCAAAAAAACTGCTGATATTCAGTTTATAAAACAGATTTTAGAACATGAATTATACCAGTAAGTAGAGCTAAATTATAAAGGTCATTTAATAGCAGAATTGCCTTCAATATAAAAAGATGAATAAAGAGAAACTGTGTGGTTATTAATAGGATTGATTCCATCATGTTTAATCCATTCCCTGTAGTGCTCTATAGAATGAAAAAGGGTACTGTTCCACCATTCAGATACCTTCCTGCATGAGGACATGGAGTACACAAATATACAGAGAAGCCAGAGCACTGGCTGGAAATGAGAGTTGGAAGATCTGGTAGAAATTTCACCCTTATTTATGAGAATCATGAGTCTCTCAAGCTTCTTGCAGTTTTCCATATTGATGTTTCCTAAACAATCTAAAATGTTAGGCACCCTGGTGGACACACGTTGATTTGAGGCTACAAGAATCTGGTGTGTTGAACTGAGCCAAATGCCAAGCATTCTTGCTACCTCCCAGTTTTTTACCAGTAGTTCCTCAAAGCTACACAGCTCTGTGTACTTGGGAACTGGAGATTTATACCTTTTGGTGGCCTCTTTCTGACATTTTACCTTCTAATTGTTCCTGACTCATGCCAAAAGTTGGCATCCTGTTAAAAGAAAAAAGGTGAATATGTGGAAATGTTTGTATGGCAAAGACTAGATGTGTTGGATATGGTACTAGCCTTAGGTAGGAACAAAACTAGACATCCCAGCCCAGAATAAGCTGCTTAGGTTCCTAATCTATACTGAGGGAGTAGAAGCAGGTCTTTTGGTGAGCCCATGAGGCCTCAACCCCACACAAAGAACTACGGGCAATACAGTAAAGCTAGGAGCAGAAGAAGTAGTCCTCCCTAGGGAAAATTATACCAATTGGCTGTTCAGTATCAAATGCTTAGCACCCCCCCCCCCCGCCAGGCGGTGGTGGCACACGCCTTTAATCCCAGCACTCGGGAGGCAGAGGCAGGCAGATCTCTGTGAGTTCGAGGCCAGCCTGGACTACCAAGTGAGTTCCAGGAAAGGCGCAAAGCTACACAGAGAAACCCTGTCTCGAAAACCAAAAAAAAAAAAAAAAAATGCTTAGGTCCCAAAATATATTATAGATAGATAGATAGATAGATAGATAGATAGATAGATAGATATAGATATAGATATAGATATAGATATAGATATAGATATAGATATAGATATAGATATGTGTGTGTGTGTAACATTATATGGACTCAATAGATTATATTTATGATATATGTAGACATACAAATTCATATGTGCATGCAGTAACAATTGATGAAAAAAGAGGCCATGAATTTAAAGGAGAGCTGGGAGGGACATGTGGGAAGAGTTTGTAGGGAGGAAAGGGGAGAGGGAGAAATGTGATTAAATTGGAATTATTTTTAAAAAGGCAGTTTTTCCTTTCTAAGTTCAGGATGAGTTCTTGGCGTCAGACATACAAAGGACGTTTGACTGGGATTTTTCTCTTTTTCTCTCCATCTTTTATTTTCATTTTTCGATCCTGTCCGAGTACTGCCTTAACTATAGGAAAAATGCGAAGGGCTGGAAAGTAATGCAGAAGTCAACGGTTGTCACTGAAATTCTTTTCCAAGTTCTTAAGTGCTAAGAAACTTACTGTCACTATACTGAGTTTGTGATCTTAAAGCCACTCATGATCCTGAAAATGCACCGCTGTTAGCAGTCAAATCAAAGGACAGAAGGCAGGGCTTCATGAGCAACAAAAAAAATTAAGATGCTTTGAACATCAATCCTTTCTTCTTTCTCTTGTAGGCCGTGATGAAAGTGACATCTTTGAAATCTTGAGGCGCCGTTCTCTGTGGCCTCTGTCATTTTCTCCCTTTCTTCCCTGTGTCTGAGGCCTTGATCCCTGGCCATCGGCATGTTCTCATGCTGTGGTGTCCCACCTTTCATTTGTACCTGGGTCATCATCTTTTCAGGTGTGCAGCCTCCCCATCTTACCTCTGAACTAAAACGGCTCTTAAAAGGCCACGAATCTACCAAGGGCGATGGAGAGGAAAAGTGAAAGGGAAGTTAACTTAAAACAGTAGTTTTCAGATAAAGTTTCACAAATCCATTTTGATATTTTTAGCCTGCCTTCAATGATGCTTTATATAAAGTGTGCAGGGTTCCCCTTTCTCTTTCCTCCTTCCTAACGAGATGGTTAAAGTCAATCGCTAACTACTGTGGTGAAGCAGAATTCAGGGACATTCAGCTAAATAAACAAGACAAGAATATTCAAATATTAAGAATCGTGACTAATAGCAATGAATGCACCTTAGATTTCGAATGCAGCTTAATAAAGCAAATATGGCAAGTTCATTTTGTTATAAAATCTTTACAATCCGAAGATTAGAAAAGTGAAAGGTGGTATGGCATTCTTGCCACTCATGTATATTTCACTGATATATGTTAAATACTGACATGCGACAGGATAGAGAATCTAGCCTACCAATTGAACAGTTATGTATTATTTTATTTATTGAAACAGTTAATTGAGAAAATATTAGTGATTTGTTTATTTTATTTTCCTCTGTTAATAGTAATATTGAGGACAGTGGTAAACAAGATAATAATAAAGGAAGCAAAAAAATATGTTAAGTGCCAGCTCATAAGGTGTCTAGATAGTGTAAGAGGCTCTGGTCCTATCTGGTTGGTAGTTTGGTGATTGGTTAAAGAAGGCTTTCAGAAGATAGATATATAAAGTCCTGTAATATTAGAGAATGCCAGTGTAGGGCCTGGAGAGATGCCCCAGTGGTTAAGAGCACACACTGCTCTTGTAGAGGACCTGGCTTCAATCCCCAGCTCTCACATGGCACCTTGTAACATTTGTAAGTCCAATTTCAAGAGACCCAAATTCCTCTTCTCTGATCTGCAAGGCATGCAGGCATAACATTGGCATTCAGAAGATAAAAATAATCAATCTTTAAAAAAGGGAGGGAGCCAACAATGTAAGAGGGTAAATATCAACAAAAAGGCAAAGAAAATGGTCATGAGGCAGGAGATCAATGTTCTTTTAAAGAAGACCAGAAAGGCTTTATACAATGAGTGTGAGGGCAAACACTTCAGTGAGTTGGTAAAACAGTTGAGGGATCCTGTAGAACTCTGAGGACCATCAGAGTGAACATGAAAGGCATTGGTGTTCCCATTTTAGGCAGAAATTTTAACAGCACACAGAAAAATATACCAGAATATTTGAAGGAGACTAGGAAGAGATAGATTAGAAGTATCAACTTCATGTTTCTTAGAGTTTTTTTTTTTTTTTAAATCTTTAGGGACCCAAATGGAGAAACCAGAGCAGGTATACATTAATGATTAGAGTTCAGCTAAATTAGAATAATATAATGACCTAGCAAATATACTAAATGAGTTGTATCAGAGTAGGAAAGAATATGATTAAAAATAACTGCTAAAAAATTGGTAATTCCATATTTTAAGACTTACTTATGTGTGCTAAATAGACTACAAAGAAATACATGTTTAGCTAGTGTAGTCATTTGACTTTGCAATTAAAGCAATGATATAAAACAACTATACATGTATTTTAGAATTTAACATTATGTATAAGTACTTAACAAGAAATAAATTTGGTCTTAGACCTGGCCAAAAAAAAAAAAACAAAAAAAAACAAAAAACAAACAAACAAACAAAACTCTTGCCTTTTGTATGTTCCTGTGAGATTTTGTATGTCCTTCTTATTGAAAATATATTCTTTTTTCATACAATACAGCCTGACCACAGCTTTCCCCAACCTCCCGACTCCCCAAGTTCCATTGCCCCCCAGCCTTTCAGGAAAGAGCAGAGCTCCAAGACAACAACCAAACACAACAAAACAAGCTACAATAAGACAAAACAATACCCCTTATATTGAAGCCAGAGGAGGCAACCCAATATGAAGAAAAATCACAAGAGTAGGCAAAAGAGTCAAGGACTCTTTTGGACTGTTAGGAGTCTCACAAAAGCACTAAGCTAACAGCCATAACAAATATGCAGACGACCTGATGAAAAACCCATGCAGGCCCGCCCGGTGCTTGCTGCTTCAGTATCTGTGAGCCCATGTGAGCCTGAACTAGTTGATTGGGTGGGTGGTGTTCTTCTGATGTCCTCCATTCCCTCTGACTCCTATAATCTATCTAATCAGAGAGCTACAGTAAGGGAAATTGACTTTACTTTGTGACCATAAATCTATGCTTTCATCTTATTTTATAACAACAGATATTTGTTTCTGTCCAAATCCTGGATTTCAAATAACATGTTTCTAACAAGTTAGAGCAAGGCCTTTCCCACCTCTAACACTGTGTTTGAAGAAATGGAATAACAGACTGTATCTGATTTGTGGTCAATATTTTCTAGGTGATTTATAAACTGGGCAGAATTTGCCTGCATAAAAATGATGCTTTTGTTTTATTTTTATGTACATAAATTGATTCTAGAGTTCATGAAAAAAGAATGCCTAAGCAAGAATAGCTATAAAACCTCTGAAAGTTTATAGTCCTAAGGAGAAACTAGAACTGTTCCAATATATGGCAAATCCTCAATATTTGAGCAACATTGATACATGAATGTAGAAAGCAGGACAACATAAAAGATTTTAGAACTAACCAGTGATGAGTAGGGTCATGTACATTTTTGCCAGGAAACTAGATAACAAATCAGGAAAAAAAGTAAACCATAGTTATATCCATATTTCATGTGTCTCTCTGTGTATGGGGGGCATAATTTCAAAAGAAGCAAAAAACAGGGGTGGGGGCATTGACATCCTGCCATGAGCATACCATATCCAGCCTCCTGAGAGATTCTGCCTCGCTCTTTACATTTCAATGTCTCTGACATGAGCAATTTCTATACCCGGGACATTCTGACCTTTTGCAAAGAGGGTCATAGTGTTCTTTGCTCACAGCTCCCTTCTCCATCCTGATTCATTATTTAGCAGCCACTCAAGCTGCTTTCTGCATTCAGAAGCAAGCGTTTTGTATCATATGCACATACAGATGCAGACACATGCAAAATCCTTTATTTTCCTTTATTTATGAATTTTTCTTCTTGTACTGCAATGTTCTTGGAGTTGGAAGCATAACGCTCAATAGATTTGCATGACTCGGGAAGTTAGACTATTTCTTCACTTTCTTGTTGGTTTTCTTTAAAGTGTAATGCTTGAGGAAAATCTCCCCCTTACAGCCAACTTAAGGAAGCAGCTTACCTAACTGGCTTTCCTCACGTTAAGGATAAGAGTCCTATATAAACAAATGATTACATTTCATGAGCTGTGTGAGTATGAATGGGGGAAGGGGGAAGAGAATCCAAATAGATGCCTGACAGGACTAGCAAAGCAAACTAAAAGATTAAGTGGCAGCAACTTAGGGACTTCTCAGTTTTTCATTGAGCAGTGCTTTATTTGTTTCGCAAACAATTCCCACATATAATAATGCTTACTTCAAAATGTCTTTCTTTTTCTTTTCTTTTTGTTTTTGTTATTGTTCGTTTGTTTTGCTTTGCTTTTTGTTTTTCAGTATTTGTTGTTGTTGTTGTTTTCAGGATAGGGGTTGTCTATGTAGCCTGGTTGTCCTGGTTGGAATTCACTGACCTCAGATTCAGAAACCCACCTGCCTCTGCCTCCCTAGTCCTGGGATGAACGGTGTATGCTACCATGCCTTTTTTTTTTGTTGTTGTTGTTAAATGCCTTTCTTAAGAATACAGCTTGGCCTTTGGAACACTATCTAAGTGACTAAAAGACTCAGTTATTACATTAATTCCATCAGTAAAGCATTCGCACCCATGTTTGTGTGTGTGCAGCTTTGTGCGGTGTGGTGTGTGTGTGTGTGTCTGTGTGTGTGTGTGTTTTAGAGGTCTCCTGAACTCTTAATGACCTAGAACGTGCTGCAGAGACAAGGATGACAGTGAATTTCTGGTTCTACTGCCTTAAGTCCCAGTGCTTAGAGTGCAGGTGTGTGCCATCCAGCCCAGTTCTATGCGGTACTGGGACTGAACCCAGAGCTTTATGTTTGCAAGCATTCTACCAGCTGAGACATACCTCTGCCTTTGTATTATGTTTTAACTATGTAATATGACACAAATATTCAATTCATAAATTGGCTCTCTTCTAACTTGATTATTCTCAAAGAGTATTTTTGGCCACTTCAGTAATGTTCAAAAATCTCATGAAGTCATATTCTCCTCTTTTCTCCCCATTCAGATGATGGGATAATTTTCATGTCTAAAGCTTAAGTTTAGAACTTTAGCTATTCTTTGTTCTTGTCCCCTTAGTCACATTTTATCATAACACACACACACTTTCTGCTTAGATTGATGGCACAGAAAATGTTTATCAAACAGATGTGCTCCATTAGTACGTTGCTCTAACAAAATATCAGTAGCTAGTTAACTTGAAAAAAAAAGGTGTGGACTTAGTTCATAGTTCTGAAGATTCAAGATTCAAGACTGAGTATCAGCTCTTGCTGGGCTTTGATGAGGGTCATGAGGGCTTTGGTGATGTGTATCATGATGGCAGGAAAATACCATATTTTGTTTTTTTTGAGACATAGTTTCTCTGTGTAGTTTTGGTGCCTGTCCTGGAACTCATTCTGTAGACCAGGCTGGCTTCAAACTCATAGAGATCTGCCTAGATCTGCCTCCCAAGTGCTGGGATTAAAGGTATGCGCCACCACCACCCAGGTTTATAGAGAAGTTCTGAGAGGGGCATGAAAGTCTATAGTCCATTTTGAGGGTACATTTGTAATTGACCCAAGGGCAACCCACAAGGTTCAGCTCTCAGAGTCCTGCTGTTTTCTACAGAACTATACCGGGAGCCAAGATTCTAACACAGGACACTTTAGAAACTAACTAAGGCCATGTTCAAAATACATCATACTGAACTTTTTCAATTATACCATCTTGTTCCAAGAAAACTTGTTCTGAAATCCTGCTTCTCCATACTGGTTAAGGCTTACTGTAGGACTGTGGAAATGGGCAAACTTAGAATTGAGCCATTCTTCTTCTAAATGAAAGAAGGAAAGTATAACAAAAATCAATGTGACAATAACTTAACTCAGCACCCTTCTCACTTCAATGATGAAGAGCCACTCAGATTCAGGTAATTCAGCAGAAATGGTTTGGTAACTTACAACAGTTTTACAATACTCTCTGTCAACAGCTGTGTGGGTAACTGTGACTGCTATTATTTCCCACAACAGGAAGAAAACAATAGAACCATCCATACAAAACAACAAAAGGATATTTGTTTTGTCACTAGTAAATAATTTAAAGCAGATCTTATTAAAATAAGCAAGGATATAGAATGGAATGGAATGCAAAATCCGCATGCATAATTTAGAACAAAGCTTGAAACAAAAAAAAAAAAAAGAGTTCTCACATTTATGGTTAGCCTCTTGGGAACCTGCTCCAAAACCAAGGAAAATTCACACTGCATTCTTTATTTTTTTTTCTTACTGGTTGGAGAACTTTGTAAAAATGAATTCTTACCAAGATGAATTATTTTACAACTTTTTTGCTAAACATATAAAGAATTTAGATTCATATGCTGTTAAGTAAATTGTAGAGGAAAAAAATATCAGGATACTTAAACATGCTAGTGCTATGTTTGAGAAGAAAGGTATTCATAAACACTGTACTTAGAGGCTTTATAAGAAGTTTTGAAAATAGTCCTAAAACATCATTACCTGTGAAAAATTAAATCTGATTTTTAGGATCTTAGATTTATTCCTAAAACAACATTACCAGTGCAAAATTAAATCTGATTTTTAAGATCTTCTAATCACATTTAATCTCCACATGACATAAAGTACATACACATGAATTGTTTAAATGTATCTTGACTACAAATAATAATATTGAAGCATAATAGATGTTATTTACATTGCAATAACTGTATCATATGCCATAGGGTTTTAGGATCAAGCTGCTAAATATTTGATATTGTGTTGATATGAAGTTGGGGAACTCATTCAGCTTTTCTGAGTTTCAGATGAATGAGGCAATACTGTTTAAGTAGTGAGAGAACATGCTTAAGTTCTATGAATTATCTGAGTGTGGTGGTGAAAGAAAATGGCCCCCAAAGGTAGTAGCATGAATAGGAGGCATGGCCTTGTTGGAAGAAGTGTGTCACTGTGGGGGCGGGCTGTTAGCTCTCTTTTGCTCAAGCTTCCCTCGCTATGACTGCCAGTTGATTTCCTGTTGCCTTCTAGCCAAGATGTAGCCAGAACCACATCTGCCTCCCCATCATGATGAAAAAATGACGGAACCTCTGAAACTGTTAGCAAGCCACTCCAGTTAAACATTTTCTAAGAGTGGCCATGGTTATGGTGTCCCTTCACAGCAATAGAAACCCTAACTAAGACACCGAGTAATAGAGAGACAGGAATCTTTTATTAGTGCATTCAAAATGTTTTTGTTTTGTTTATTTGGTTTTGTTTTATATTTTAATCTTCACCTACAATAAAATAAAATATGCAAAGCTCTACTTAAACTTATTCTGTTGATCCCTGAATACTCTATTGAAAAACAAACAAACACCATTATCTTCTAATGTAATGTATTCAAAAGAAAACACAAAACACCCCATTTAAAAAAATCATTGTATTAATTTTGATATTGTCTATACTCAATTTATCTTACAGTTTAGTATCCTAAGGATCAGATTCTGTGAAATTCCTCTCTATGCACACAGTCTTACCCTCCTCTACATCACTGCAAGCATCACTAAGCTTAGGTCCCATCCAGGATTACATCATTTCTTAGGAACTGAAAAGGACGGGAAAATGAAGAATAGAAAAGTGAAGGCATATGCCACGCTGGGCTTAAGAGATGATGATGAGGGCCTGATGTGAGAATGTTGTACAGGTCTGCCACATGGAGACCTAGAGGATTTGTTGAAGAGGAGTCAGCTGTGCCGCTTCATAGACGTCCAATCTCATGCAGCGTTCTGATTGGAAACTCAATATCCACACAAGCCCTTCACAATGAATCAGAACTTTAGGAGATGACACTCTGCTCTGCAGGGCTTCTGGGAATCTCCCAAATTTTATTCCAACAATTTCTTGCAAATGCAATGAACCCATAGTGGACACATACATGCATACATATGCACATCACACTTAAAGCACATCAATACATTCACAGATCTTGTACTAAGCTAACTTGTTGGAACAGCAGCCTTCACATACTCATTAAAGCACATCTCACATCTCTAGGCATTTCTCAGTATACAGATTCTGTAAAAATTACTTTTGGCCCTATAAATTCAGTAGTGAGAAACTGATAGACACTTGTGATCCAATGTGTTCAACTCATATCACATAACTTGATGGGAGAAATGCTGGCCTAAAGTTTATTGTGCTTCATACATAGAATGTTAAATCATCAAATATTGTTTTGTTAGATGAATGAAAAATAAGTAAATTAATGAAACTCTTCTTATTTAAATTTGTTAAAATAAAAATTACATTGAATATAAGCACAAGTTAAAATAACCTTTTATTCTTTCACTTAGCAAATAAACATTTTTAGCAGTTAACTTTATTCCATGCGTTTATTCATATATCAGCATATATTCTACAACTGCTGCCTTAATCATGCTGTTTGAAATGAGACAATGAATATTTTAACTCTCTGGGTACATCCATTTAAATGCTGAGAAAGCAGCAGGTTATTAAATGAAAAAAAAAACTACACTCTTGTTTTGGAGAATCTTTAATGAACCCTTTATCTAAAAAAAGAAAAAGACACTAGATCTTAGAAGCTGAAGAAAATTGGAGTTAATTTGCCCTGTAAAACAATAAAGAAAGAGAATGCTTCAAAATTTAGTAAAAATGTTGTCTTTAGCTAGGTTACTGGATATGTAAAATGAAAAGACTTCCCAACCATCCTTGAAATGAAAGGTAAAAGAAAAAGCCTGTAAAACTGTGCATAAATAACAACTCCTGTGTATTTTGCCTCTTTTCTCCACCATTATTCTGCTTATAATGTGGTATGGAGTCTGAAAATTCACACACACACACACACACACACACACACACACACACACACACACACACACACACAAGCCAAGCTTGATGGTCCTATCCATCCCATTATCATCTGTATTGGAAATCTTTGTGTATGTAAATCAGATAAACGTGGAGCAATACTCCAACTCAGAAGAGTCTATCACTGTATATTTTCACATTCCAGTAATACTGCTTTTTGAAGTAATCTTGAATTAATACTGTTTTAAGAAGTATTTGTATGTTATTAGTTGGTTTTTAATTATGTAAAAAGTGGGCTTTTATAAATGTATGCTCATAATCTTCTCATTATATTTCTATGTTTTAGTTGAATGTTTTTTCATAGAAACTGAAAAGTTCTGTATGTCATGAAAAATAAAAATGCTTTTTTCTCAATTTGGTAACTGACTTTAGTTTTTCTTGTAGTATGGTACAAGTTTGGAAATTTAAGACTATATTAAAATATAATTATTAAAAATGTACTTTTAAGAAATGAAGCTGGGCAGTGGTGGCACACGCCTTTAATCCCAGCACTTGGGAGGCAGAGGCAGGTGGAACTCTGTGAGTTTGAGGCCAGCCTGGGCTACAGAGTGAGTTCCAGGACAGGTGCAAAGCTACACTGAGAAACCCTGTCTTGATAAACCAAAAAAAAAAAAAAAAGAAAGAAAGAAAGAAACCTATTATTAGCTGTAGAAAAAAAGTTAATTTTCGTTTGAAACAAAATCCTTGCTTTTTTACACATTTATACACACAAAAAATAAAAAGTAATCTATGATATTGGCTTTAACTTCAAATTTGAATATAATATTCTGGGCCATGCTGAAAACAACTTGCCTGTATTCCCACCAGGTCAATCAGAATGACTTCAGTGGTTGTTATAAACAAGACCAAAGTGAATTCTGTGGTTGACTTTAAGAATGTCCTGAAAATCATTTTTTTTCTGAATGATAGCCCTCTTTCAGGACAATAGATTACTTTTTATTGCAAATATCTCCATTCTGAGGCTATAAATCACTCAGCTGGGAAAACCACTTGCTTATCAAAATTATTTATTTATCAAATGCTCACCTCACGCTGTCCACCAGTTCCAAATAGTTCTGTCATGAACTTCAGCAAATCCTAATGGAATTTCTCTATAAATGAGCTCAGACCTAAGGCTAGATCCTAAGATTTTGTATATATGATTTTTACATACACAGATTTCAGATGCACTATCAGAGAAGTAATTGTATCTTTCATGACAAAGAGGATTTAAATAAAAAAATACACTAGGTGTTAATGTGAAGCCTCCCTTACTACTGTAGATAGTACTGATAATAATTAGTAATAATAGTAAAAACTTGACTTCAATTGAATAATAGGTTACCACAAGGTTAGTTGGTGGCATTTTAGAGAGCTGGCATTCTGTATTGCTTTTGCTTTCCAATAGCATCTCAGTTGGTTGAAGTTCCTTATTTGGTAGTCACCCAGCCCTTAATTCATGTAGGGTTACTGAGCAACCAACTGAGGGTTTCTTGTTAAATTTTTTATGGATCTTATCCTAATACCTGTTAATACTCAGAGATGTTCAAAGGGATGCCATATGGTGCAGATATACTCATCTTTATTCATATACTAGTCCACTTCCCCTTTTGTAATCAGAATCACACAATGGAGCCCCCCAAATACACGTACTTTGATATTGACCTTCAGCCATCATAAATCCATCTCCTTGCTAGTGGGTAGGCAGCAAGGAAGCCATAACAGATTCTCTTAAAATGTAGAGGTGGAGACTTCTGCGAACCACGCAGTGGGTTTCACAGTCAGAAAGAAGTTAATAGAACTTTGCATTTCAGGAAAGAGAGTCATTTATATTATGGCAACAGATTGTCAACTCGGGTTCTCCAAACATTAATGAATTGTGAAATGTGCATATCCCAAGCACTTCTTCAGAGCTTGCTAAAATTTTCTTCACTTTTATCAGCATATAATACATACTAGATTTTAAATAAGCTACATCCTTTAATCATTTTCATCATAAATGCAATTTATTCATTTTATATTATAATTTTTTATGTGCATTGTTATTTTTGTTAAACTTTCAGTAGTTCTTTGAAGTTTTGTACAAGTTGTTTATATCATATTTAATCCTCTAACTCTCAACTCTTCCCAGATCTAATGCCCTTTCCCTACCCACCTAACTTTGTGCTCTTTTTAAAGCTTTCACAACTTAGCATTTTCCTCCACTCATGCATTTATTTCTATTATAGTGTCTACTTCACACTATTGCTTGCACATGCCAAAGGAAAGTTATTTACCCTTAAGTACAGTATTTTATATCTGTACATTTTGAAACATTTCATTCACATGGGTATTAATTCCAATTGAGAATGTTTCAATGATTCATAGTATTTTCCAAAATATAACTTATTTTTATGTAAACAGTTTGTAAATATGTTAAGATATTCTGTCTTTACTTTTAATCAGAAAAAAAAAACACAATATAGTAAAGTACCTTTTTCCTAGATGCTGTATTTAATAATGTATCTTTTTTAAATGAGAGAATGTAGGTTTGAAGGGTCAGATTTATAACATCCATTCAAAATTTTGTGTATTAAAGTTCTAACATACACTATTTTATTTCATAAAAGTCTGTGTAAGAATATCATCTTATTTTTATTTTTCTTCCAATAAAATGAAAATTACCTGATAATTATGCTAACACTCAAATCCTTATTTTTTTAACCTCCATTGTAAGATTCATTGTAAGACATATGAATTATAATTAGTACAGCTTTTTATAAAGCTTCAGTATCATAAACTAAGAACTCTGAAATTCGTAGTAGATACAGCTTAGAACATAATAAAGTCATTTCAGAAAGTAAAAATTATAATGTAAATTGAAAATCTCAATTAGGATCATATTTTAAACCATATAGCGAACCAAGAGGAGTTATGTTAAAGGATATAGATTTTATATTGTGGAGTGTAGAAACAGAGTATTAACTTCTATGATGCTTTCTGATATTTAACACAGATAAACAGATATTCTCGTATTATCTTTCTAATCTAATGTTGCTATTTATCATATTATCTTTCTTCTGTTACTGCCATATAAATCATCTTTTCAACCTTAGATGACCACCAAACATCCAGGCCATCTTAAGAGCTAGAGAGACAGAGAGGGACAGAGGCGGGAGGGAGAGAGAAGAGGCCAGGGTTTGAGCAGAACTGGAATACAGGACATGTGTGGAGAGCTTAAAGACAAGGAACTGGCAAGACTGAGTCGAGTTGCCAGCCAAACACAGAGGAAGCAAGGTGTGAAGGCAGAACTGAGACAAGGTACCAAGCCATGTGGCTAAACATAAATAAGAATTATGGCTTGATTTAGATGTAAGAGCTAGTCAGTAATAAGCCTGAGCTAATGGCCAAGCAGTTATAAATTAAAATAAATAAATAAATAAATAAATAAATAAATAAATAAATAAAAGGACTATGCTGTGTACAAATGTGATCTTAGGAGTTCTACCAGAAAGATTTACATCTTGATTTACCAGATTTTTATTACAGCAATATTTTACAATCAGTCTCAGTATCCAATGTTTTGTTTAAAAGAGTTGGAAAACTGCCACTGCAAATTGCCATTTCTTTCCATGTTGTACATCCAAGTTCTAAAATGTTCCATGATGAGTCAAATTCCTTGGCAGGAAAGGAAATTTTAGGTTTTAATTGATGAGAATGTTATAGTATATACTATGATGTGTATATATATATATATATATATATATATATATATATATATTATATATACATCATACACTCATTATGTCTAATTGACATAGTTATCAACACACATTTTTATTTTCTGTGGTATAGATATTTAAAGCCCAACCTTTAGTAAGCCTGACTTTATTTTCTATTTCAGTGTCTGTGTCTCTTTCTGTGTCTGTCTTATTTTACTAACATTTCATCTAGCACATCCATCTGCGTTTTCACAAATAACTGGATTTCTTTATACTGATGAGTAAACAGTATTCTATTGTTATACTTACTACTAAGTGTTTGTTGGTAGACACGTGGCCTGACTTCCATATCTTGGCTATGGTGAGCACAGAGTCCAAATATCACTTCAGTATAATGAATTACACTTTGTGGATTTATATCTGGTAGTGGGATCATGTAAGAATTTTATTCTTAGATTTTTTTTCTGAGAATTATATAACTTCTCCCCATGATAGTCACTGTGCTTATTTCCCATTAAGAGTGTATGTAGCTGAAGTTTTCCTGGGCCCTACCTGGCCCATGATCAGGACAAATCTCGTTCACCCACCAGTCCTGCAGCCACTTGAATCCAAGTAAACACACAGAGGCTTATATTAATTAAAACTGCTCAGCCATTAGCTCAGGCTAACTATTGACTAGCTCTTACACTTAAATTAACCCATAATTCTTATTTATGTTTAGCCATGTGGCTTAGTACATTTTCTCAGTTCTGCCTTCACATCCTGTTTCCTCTGTGTCTGCTGGCGACTCTTGACTCTTCCCAGAATTCTCTTCTCTGCCTGTTCTGCCTATACTTCCTGCCTGGCTACTGGCCAATCAGCATTTTATTTATTAACCAATCAGAGCAGCACATTCACAGCATACAGAGCCATATCCACACCAAGTGTACAAGGATTTCTTTTATAACCACATCATCACTAACCTAAACACCTGTCATCTCTATGAAAAGTGACATTTTAACTGTAATGATGTTGCCTTTCTTGATGATTTCTAAGGTTAAATATTTTTTCATATACCTGATGACCATTTGTATGTCTTCTTTTGAAACATGGTTTCTCTCATCCTTGGATAATTTCTTTATTATGTTGTGTGTTATATTCCTTTACACGGTGTGAATATATGTTGCTATGATTGGTTTGATAAACAAGATGACTGGCCAATAGCTGAACAGGATAAGGTTAGGTGGGAGAGACAAACTCAGAATGCTAGGAAGAAGGTCAGAGTCAGGAGTCACCAATAGACACAGAGAGAAACAAGATAGACATGCCGTACTGGGAAAAGGTACCAAGCCACATGGCAAAGCATATATAAGAAATATGGGTTAATTTAAATGTAAGAGTTAACTAGTAACAAAGCTGAGACCAGCATTTAGAATTAAAATTAAGCCTCAAGTAAGTGTGGTTACTTGAGAGCAGCTTGTAGGACAGAAACTTCTTCCTATAGTGTTGTATGTTTGTTTGTTATTATTCAAATTCTTTATGTATATTAGATGTCTATTACTTATCAGATCTATAATTTTATAGATTTTATTTCCAATTAGATGAGTTATCTTTTCAGTCTGTTTATCACTTGCTGTGTAGATGCCTGTAAATATGATGTAATCTTTTTTCTATATGTTTGTTTTGGTGTTTGTTTGTGTGTGTGTGTGTGTGTGTGTGTGTGTGTGTGTGTGTGTAGTATTCCCCAAAACATTTTGCAGACTAATGTCACAATTATCCACTCTATATTTTCCTACTAGTTGTTTAGATAATTTTATTTTATTTGGTGTGTATGTGTGTGCATATGTGTGTGTGTGTGTGTGTGTGTGTGTGTGTACAAATTCATGTGAGTGAGCTCATATGTGTAAGTGCAAGTGGGTGCTTGTCAATGCCAGGGATCTGCATTGGGTGTCATTCCTCAGGAGCTTTTTTCTTGGTTTTGTTTTGTTAGGACAGTTTCTCATTGGCTTGAGACTCACAGATTAGGTCACCCCCACAATTCTGCTTGTCTTCATTTCCCCATTCTGAGTTATAAACATGCACCATGCCCAGAATCTTTATGTGGCTGCTGAGAATCAAACTCAGACAGTCACAGTTGAGGGACGGAGAACTTTATGACCTGAGCTCTCTTCCTGGTCCTAGCTGTACATTTTTTAATGCATGATTTTAATCTATTATGTGCCAATGTTTCTATATGGTAGGAAATTAAAAGTCCAACTTCATTCTTATATACAAGGATATGCAATTGTCTCTGCAGCATTAATCGAAGAGATGGGTTTGACCACTTAGTTTGGGGTAATTCAGTTGAAAATTAACCAAGTGAAAAATGCCTCTGTTGATTCTAGGTTCTCTATACAGCTGAATAGAAAAAAACTGTCCATTTGTATAACAGGACTAGGTAATTTTCATTTCCATAAATTTGTAGTATATATTGAAACTGAGTGATATGGCACATCTAGCTTTTTTTCATTTTCCTAAAGATTGCCTTGGTTATTTGCAAACTTGTGGGTACATGTGAAGTTTAAGATTTTTTTAAATTATATTTCTGTGATTTATTTATCACCAGAATTTTGGTAGAGACTATACATATCATTGGGTAACATGAAGAGTCTAATTACAGTCTATTATCCAATCGATGAATATAGGGTAGATTTCTATTTTGGAAAATACATCTTCAATTATTTCCATCAATATTGTTTTTTATTCAATATAAAGATTTTTGATCTAATTGGTTAAATTTATTTGTAAGAGCTTTAGACTGTCTTGAAAAAAACAGGTTTTCTTTAGACTGCTTTTACTGGCAAGAAGACTATGTAACAGGAATTTTACAAGTTTTTCTCCACTCCTATACCAACAGGAGCTCTTGCCGCCTCCCTTTCCTCTAAAAGAATAAAGTCTAGGACAAAAAAAAAGTTCCAACTTTACTGATCCTAATCTAATTCCCCTTATTAGGCAATGTGGGGACACTGAAAGTTTTTGACTAAGAACATAACACAATGGGGGGGGGGGAGCCAAAATGGCCACCATTCCTATATTGGGCTGGAGACAGAGATGTCTCTGCACCCCCAGCTTCTAGGTCTCCATACCAGGTTGTACCTTATGAACTCTAGAGGCCATGTAGGGGTTAGGTGCCTGAATGAGAGATGCCACCATCAAGCTGGTGCCCCTCCTGTATTTCCATCATGTAGGAGCCGCATGATGGAACTCAGGAACAAGCTGGAACACTGCCCTAGTCCAAGGAGTCTGCAGAGCCTACTGTATCTCCAGAACGGTTAAGGAAAAGGTAGGGGCGGGTCAGGTCCGATAGGAAGATATTTTAAAATGTGGTTTCACAAAATTGGAAGATGCCAGAGCACAGGCACAACCCCCCCCCACACACACACACCCATGTGCACAGTGGAAAATGACAAAATCAGAGACATAGGGGGAGAGGTATGGGGGCCAGGTAGACCCCTGTAGTCTGTGCTACTGCTGGAGGCCATGTTGATGTCCATGGTCCATGCTGCTGGGGGTTTGGGGAGGGGTGGCCTGCTGATGTCTGTAGCCTGTGCTGCCGCCTGAAGCCATGCTGACGTCTGTGGGTCATGCTGACGTCTGTGGGTCATGCTGATGTCTGTCTGTGGCCCTTAGTACTGCCAGAACTCACGTGGACCTCAATGATCTGTGCTGCCACCAACTGTAAAGGGCAAGGAAGCTTCTTTTGCAATGGTATTGATGCCTGCAGACTCACTTGTTGAGAATGAGAGAGATAGAAGGCTTCAGTGACAACCTCTCTCTCCCACCTCTGTTCCCACCTCCCCAAAAAGAAATAGTCTGGATAGGAAGCCATTGAAGAGAACTCTTAAAAGTTGTGATAAGATCCTGAAGTGTAGCTCTTCACAGGTGCAGGCTTCGGATGGGTATGGAAGTAGGATGGATTCACTTTTCTTTAAGGGGATCGCCACTGGGGGTTTGATCATGCTTCGGTGAGTATATGGGCAGCATAAATTGGATTTTTTTCGTTTCTTTTCTTTAGGGGAGGTCACAAGGAAAGGGGATGGATCTAAGAAGACTGGGAAATGAGTGTGATCGGGGTACATTACGTGAAACTCCCAAATAATTAATAAAAAATATTATGTAGAAAAATAAATGAAAAAGTCACTTTTGTGTTAAAATAAAAAAGAAAAGAACACAATACAATCTGAACTTAATGTTGCAGGAAGTAGTTGGGAAACAGTTTCAAATTTGGATCAGAAAGAAAATATCAATTATTTAAATAACCCAAGTACAGAGTAACAAAAGTAGGAGGCTTCAAGGGTCAAAACGTTAAAATGTCAGAATGTTTGGTAGATAATCAAACAAAAAGATAATGTAAGAGAATTTAAAAAAACAGATTATCAAGTTTCAGTGATTAAAACTAAGTTTCTATACAAAGGATTTCAGAAAATGGACATAGCTTTTCACATAGAAACAATAAAAATGAAAATGGGGATTGACATGAGTACAGGTCTGGGTATATACTGGATAATTTTCTTCGCACTGAGATAAGAATACCTGTCAGAAGGAACTCAAAGAAGGCATAGTTCATTTTGGCTCCCAGTCCACCACGGCAGAGAAGGCTTGGTGGCAGGAATATAGAGTAACCTTGCATCAATGATAAATGCTGATGTTGAGCTCACTCCTCTATATCCAGTCTTGAACCCTGTTCTATCTAATACTGCCACACCTGTTTAGAGTTGATTTTTCTACTTCAATAAACTGTTTTAGTAAATCTATCACAGTCAAGTCCAGAGGTACGTTCCCACTCTTCCAAATTCAACCACATTTACAAGTTCATCCATCACAAGGCATGAAGATGAAACTCCTTATTGCCAAAGAGGCTCCTAATAAGCCAAAAGAAAAAAAAAATAATCTAACTTGAGGAAAGAATAGAAGTTGGTTATTGTGGATATTTTTAAATGCATTGTGCATCAAATATTTCTTACTTATTAAAACTATAAACATAATGCTAGTGATGGAATAAGAGAACAAGAAACAAAATTATAAATGAGATTAATAAGCAACTTGTGCTTCAGGAAATGCTATGTTAGACTACTTTTAGTCTAGAATAACTTAAAAAATATTGTAAGAATAAATTGCCCTCCTGTTTCAGATATTAGTACCCATTAGGCCTACATATCATTTCAAAACTCTCAGTCTGATTTTGACTCAGAGTTGTATGCTAATAAAGAAACAACCTACAGGTTTTCTTTCATTTTAAATCAAGTACACATGAAGTATTGTATAATATGTATTTCAGCAATATGAACCAAAAGTTCAATGTTTGCAGGCCTCAGGCAAATGCTCAATGCCTTCCAAAAGTATTAGGCACACAGTCAATGAGAAAATTCTCTCTCCACTGAAGCTTACTAAATCAACACCACCTGTCATATTAAATCCCTCATCTATTTCTACTGTTTACAAATTGCAGAGATTGGTCTTAACGTGTGAATTGCATATATAATTATACATCAAATTAGAATTGTGGTAAACAAAATAGTTAAAATACTAATTATCAATCAGACTTTAGTTATTTACTTTTGAAGCTCAAATTTTTTTAAATACAGAAAATTTCCACCAACTGATGTTATAGTGAATAACAAAGCCCTAAGAGATTATGTACACCCAAAAATATGTCACAAACTCTAAAGAATGATGGAAAAGAACAACATAATTTATTCAGACATTGTATTTAAATTTTATGGCAGCATACTGTCAGCAAACTGAAACCATGCTCACTAGGTAGCAATACACTCTTTGTGGTTACCTTTGAATTCATCCTTTGAGATGAGGTCTCTCTTGCTGATTTTGCTTCATGCCGCAGAAATTCCAAATTCAACTTTGAACAACTACCCTAGGCCAAAAAGTGGCAAGCTGAATATGATATGCCCTATAATGATTATGGGTTATTTAAGTTTTTTTTGTTTGTTTGTTTTGTTTTGTTTTGTTTTTTGTTTTTGTTTTTGTTTTTTTTTACTTTAGATTGGGCTCTGTGATATTGTTGTAAGAGAACATCCAAGGCTAGATACTGTAAAAAAGAAGAAGACAGGTCATTTCATGTACAGTTTTAGAATCTGTCAGGCTGAGGTTGTATGTTCTTAGCAGATTTATTTTTAGTGAGGTCCTGTTGGCAAATGTCATGATGGTATAAACGCAGCAAGAGGTGGGAAGCAGACACAGAACAGGAGTGGAGAGGAATCCATCTCGCTCTTCTATTGTGTGCCTGTCTGATAACTAACTAGGGGCCCCTAAGAACTACATTAATTTCTTCAAGGACCTCACTCCCTATAACAGGATACCCACTAGTTCACACTTCTCAAAGGCTTTGTTTCCTCTCACCTCACAAAGAATCAAAAAGAAGAAACGTACAGAGCTAAACATATCCAAACTATGGCAATCAATTTTCAAACATTAAAATTTTTTAATGCTTAGCAATATGTTAAAACTCTTAGACTGGAATCCCTGTGACATTATTAGATTGTAATTTTGTTTTGTTTTTAGTTTTTGAGGTTTTAATTTGTATTATGTCTATTATTATTTCAGGCAATTTTTAACTTTTGATGAATAGATAGGTATTCTTTCCTTCCCCCAAGTCTTTCTGGATCCTCTCCCCATCCCTACCCATTCTAATTTATTTCTCAAAATAAATAAATAAATAAATAAACCAACAAAACAACAAACCCCCAAACGAAGAAAACAAAATAAAACACTACCCTCCCCATAAAACATCTGTAACTAAATAAGAACATGCAAAAAACTGTGGCAGTCATTTTTAAGAAAGAAAACTAAAAGCAAAGGATAAACAAAAAAATGGAAAATAAAAACTTACAAAGCTAAGATAGAACAATAACACATCTTTATTGTCATTTCAGTATTTTTGGTTCATCCAAAACTATTATTATTTTCAGAGATTGGGTATAATTTGTAAAGGTTGCAAATTTTACACATAAAATCTAAATGTATAAATCTTATATTTTAAATACCTTATCCCCCTCTTTTCTGTAGATATTGAGTGAGAAGTACCCAATATCAATATGCGATATCTCTGTATTGCCATATCATACTGTAGAGTGGCAGGCCTTCTTGGCCACTGAAAAGTTGCCATGAGCATGTTTTATGTAAAACCAGTCCTTGAAAACTCAGAAACAATAACAACAAAAACCACTTCATTAGATTCTCCTTTAACAGAATCACCTTTCAAAAGAGTAGTGATAGCTGCCTTTAATCCCAGCACTCTAGAGGCACAGACAGGTGAATCTCTATGAGTTAAAGGCTCTGTAGCGAGACCCTGTCTCAAAAAAAATCTGAACAAGGAGAACAAAGTGCATATGTTTGTGTACATGGGCACAAAAAGAAAAACAAAGTCTTAGGAGTTAGGCCATCACATGTGGAGTCTATGATAGACTGAATATAACGGCATGATAGAAAATCTCAGGTAGGGGGTTTGAGAGAATGGCTCAGCAGCTGGGAGCACTGGTTGCTTTTTCAGAGGACCCAGGTTCAAATCTTAGCACCCACAAGGCAGCTCACAACTATCTGGAACTCCATGGGTCGGGGATCTGACGCTCTCTTCTGGCCTCCAGAGGCACTGTGTGGACTTGGTTGGAGGCAAACAGCGACAACAACAACAACAACAACAAATAACAAAAACCATAATAACAATAAAGATTTAAAATGCTGTTTAAAACAGACAATGAGTTAGGCAGGATCTGACTCTGAAGTCTACAAAGAGAGATTCTTTTTTAAGTAAAACTTTATTTTTAAACCATCTTATTTGATAATGAGTCATATAAATATTGTTAAGGATAATTTCTATTGTCCAAGTCAACTAATTTTAGATGCTAACCACATCCAAGAAACACCTATGCCTAAATGCACCACCTAACCAGAGGACTACAGTCACTTTGGCACATAAAACAAATTTACCATCATAGGGGGTAAATTGGAAATGAAAACAAGTCAAGAAAGAACAAATAACATGATGGACTTAAGTCTAGTCTCAAGTAAAAAGTCTATCTAAGCACAAATTAAGGCTGACATCGCCAAGCTTAATATAACATGAGGACACAGGGTTATCAAGGCAAATAGATGCCTATTTAAAAGAAATAAATTAAAAGTGAAAGGAAGCTGCTTATTATTCAGAATCAACAAGAAATCTAGCAAGGCTATGTTAATTAGAGATCAAGTAGGTTTCAAGAAAGACTATTATCACAGAACCATTTCATTTTTTTATTATTATTCTTATTTTTGTTCTTTTCAAGACAAGGTTTTTCTGTGTAGTTTTGGTGCCTGTCCTGGATCTCACTCTATAGACCAGGCTGGCCTCGAAATCATAGAGATCTGCCTGGCTCTGCCTCCCAAGTGCTGGGATTAAAGGGAGGCATGTGCCACCACCGCCAGGCCCATTTCATATTCTAAAAGCACAAACTCATCAGGAAAATATCAATGTGAAGATGTCTGTGTCATAGGGTATAGAATCCTTTGGGTATATGCCCAAGAGTACAAAATTTAAGTGTATTATAACTTTGACTTTAATTTTCTGAGAACATCTAAACTGATTTCCAAGGGGCTACTCTAGTTTACACTCCTACCAAAGATATATAAGAATTGCCATGTCAGCACTTCCATGAAAGCTTTGTTATCATTTGTATTCCTGGCAATGGACATTGTGATTGGCATGAAATTAAATCCTAAAGTAGTTCGTTTTAGTATGCATTTAGTATGCAATGTTATCTTTTGGTGTTGAACAGTTTTGAAAATGGTTCCTAGTCATTTTTATTTCTTATTTTGAGAACTCCAAGTTCTGTTCTGTAGTTGAGTTTAACTGACTTCAATAGGGCTGTTGTCTTGGTATTTAGGTTTTTGAGTTCTTCATATATTCTCATCACTAATCCTCCCTCAAATGCATAGTGAAAATATTTTTCTCCTTTCTCCAGGATACATCTTCATAAGAGCAATAGCTTTTTTTGCTTTACAGATACTTCTTAATTTTTTTGAAATTCCATTTACTGTACTTATTGTGAAATGAAAATCCTGTGTAGAATTATTAGCTATGGATATACACTGAAGTGTATCAACATTATGATGAGATCTTTCATCCATTTGGAGCTAAGTTTTCTGCAGGGTGAGAGATAAAGATCTAATTTCATTGGTCTGCATATTAATATCCAGGTCTCCCCAACATCATTTTATTGATGATGCTGGCTGTATTCTATAATGTACACCTTTAGTATCTTTGTCAAAAACAGGTACCTAGGTGGGAACATGAGGCTGTCGCTAGTAGCCACTATCTCCCACGGCCGCGTCTACCGCTGATTGGGCCTCGGTCCCGAGTCTTACATCCACCTGCTGCGGAACATGCTCACTGGCCTAGTGTGCCACAAACATATCGAGGTGTCATGGGCACGCATGGACGAGAGGAGGGGCTACACGGAGAAGCTTATCGACTATGGAAAGCTAGGAGACACCAACGAATGAGCCATCCACATGGTTGACTTCTGGCTCACTGAGGACTTGATCCCAAAGCTGTTTAAAGTACTAGCACCTGGGTTCCAAGGTCAGAATGGTAGCTACACAAGAATGCTGCAGATCCCAAATCGGAAGGAGGAAGATCGCACCAAGATGGCAGTGATCAAATCTAAATGGAACTGCCTCCCTCTCCTGCCTCTGCCTTACAGAGACAGCAACCTCACTCTCCTAAACCAGCTGCAACTGGGATTGAAGCAGGACCTGCACCATAAGCAGGAAACAAGCCTCCACAGCTCCCACACGGTTCAAACGCCAAAGACTTAACTGGAGCAGGCGAGTGCACAGCTCTCATAGGTGTGTTCACAGGCCTTGGAGCTCTTATAATGTGTGACAACTGGAAGTGGCATTGTAAAGTGGCCTGTGGAAATGCAGCCCAGACCTTCCTGCTGGCTCATGGTCCTCCCTTTGCACAACAGATAAAATTTTGATGTGACTGTATGAAACTGATTTTCTTTTCTTTCCTGGGATTTCTGGAAAGTGAGAGGCACCTAAGATAGTAAATTCACAGCTTGTGTTTCTAAAAAACAAAACAAATCAGGTAGCTGTAGTTGTATGAACTTACATTTGGGTACACTTTTCTATTCCTTGATCAAGGTATCTTTTTGCCAATGTTATGCTGTTTTTATTATTATGCCATTATGGAATAATTAGATCAGGTATAATTATCCTTTCTGCAATATTCATTTTCTCAGGATTTCATTAGCTATCTTCAGTCTTTCTTTTCTACTCTATACAAATTTTAAAAAGTTGTTCTATATACATAAAAAATGGCCCTGGAATTTTATTGGAATTTCATTGAATCATTAGATTATGTTTGAAGTGGTCATTTTCACAATAATAATTCTTATACTTTGTGAGCATGGAAGTACTTTCCATCTTCTAGTATCATCCTCAATTTTTTCACCAGTGTTTTCAAGTTTTTATTTTAGAAATCTTTCATTTGCTTTGTTGGGTTTATGCCTAGTATTTTAATTTGGGGGGGATACTGGGAGTGGGGTTTATTCCTTATTTCTTTTTCATTGTGTTTGTCATTGTTATATAGGAAAGATACTACATTGTGTGCGTGTGTAGATTTGAATCCTGCCTCTTCGCTGATTTGTCAGTTCTAAGAGTTATTTGGTAAGAGCATTAGGGTCTATTATAGATGAAATCACATCATATGAAATAGGGATATTTTGGTTTTGTTCCTGTTCATATCCATCTCTTTTTTTTGTCTTATGACAATAACCAAGCACTGTATTGAATAAGAGTGAAGAATGAACAACCTTGTCTTGCTCCTGACCTTAGTGGGAATGCATTTAGCTTTGCTTCATTAGTATTATGTTAACTATAGCTATTATATACTTCAACTATTACCCTCCCCACCCCAGCAATGTATCCCAAGTACTATGTACACCTTAACAGGTATATCTGCAATATATGTTTATTGTTGTCCTAATCATGGTAGATGAGGAAAGGAATCTGCTTAGATGTCTATCAACTAATGAATGAAGAATAAAAATGTTGTACATAAACACAATGGGATTATTATTCAGCTGCAAAGAAAATCACAATTATGACAATTATAAATACATTGGTGGACTTGGAAAAAATATGCTTACTGACCTCATACCTCAACTAGACCTAACATATATCTACAGAATAACCCACCCAGACACCAAATAATATATATTCTACTCAAAAGCCTATGGAAAGACTCATGAGCAAGAAGAAACTTTGGATTATGGTGGAAATGCTTGAATATAATTGTGTCTATATGAGTTTATTTATTTGCTAAATTCTCAAAATTATGTAGTTAAAATGGATGCTTTTATTCCAACTGCCAAAAAAAAAAAAAAAAAAAAAAAAAAAAAAAAAAAACGAACGAACTTAATGTTATGTTAAAGCTGAGAAAGCACATAAAGATGATGAGAATAGTGATGCTTTCTTATAAAAATAGACCTCATGGTGTAGACAATGACATAAACGTACTAAAAATGCCTGAGAAACTACATAAGACTCTTCTAATTGTGATTTGTTTTCAAAAAAAGATGTCCCCTATCATACTAAACTGTCCTTCCCATTTGAATTTTAAAGCACACAGATGTATGGCTTAAAAAAAACAAACTTGCGGTTATCTAGTTTTAGTTCCAAAAGCTATTTGATATTTTATTTCATATATTCCTTATTATAAATCCAATAAGGATTATTGAAGTAAAATAGTAACCGGTTTCTGAAAATATTCATCCAGCAAACCAGGTATTTTTTTCCTCATTCAATAGTCAAAATTGCATATAGAAAAGTTCAGGCAAACTTAAAGTATCCATTGCCCATCCTAATGAGTCAGAAATAAATACAAGACATTTGAAAGGAATTGAAATCACTGCAGAATATTATGTTCGGGCAAAACTTAGTTTTCAAAATCTCATACAATATAATCAAAGGATGATTAGCCTGGCGTTTGTCAAGGATGAGGTCATGCTGCTTACTCTGCATCCCTGTAATATGCCAATAGCTCTTCCAACTGCTCACTGCCCATCTGTCTTCACTGCTGGTAATGGATCAGTGATCAAATTGTGCTGACATTTATTGCTACTTAGGGTCTTCAGATGTGCACCTCATGGAGTTAGTTTATGAAGAGGTCACTTCTTGAAGCCTTGAAACTAAGGAAAGAGCACCAAACTGTTGAGCAAGAGCTAGCCAGGACTGTCACAGTCATGGGTCACCCATTCTTAGGTACCTGAACATAACTCTGCATATTTGAAGGACTACTGTGTACCAAAAATTATATTCACTTAAAACATGAATTATACTTCTTAATTTTAGAAGCATACGAATTCAAAAGTTCCAAGATGGAATTAAAACTAAGCTGATTGGTCTCATTTCCAGTCAGAAGGACCAAATAAATGAGAGAGAAATGAATGTTCCCACCCCGTCTGTGTGTACTCAAGGCTGTAAAGATTTGTATGTGTGGTACACGGAGTCCATAGGTCAATATCAAGTGCCATTCTCCAGGAAACAGCTATTATTTTATGAGATAAATTTATCATTTGGACGTGGGTCTCAGTGGGTTAGACAATCTGGCTGTCCAATGAACCCTAGAGGTCCACCTGTCTCTACCTTCCTGAGACTGGGATTGCAGAGTGCCATTATGCTTGACTTTTGTGTGTTGTTCCTGGGTGACAAACTAGGGTACTTTACTAACAACTCCTCTGACCCAGAATTACTTCTTTCCTTTCTTAGAACAGAGAAACTTTCAATACAAACAACATATGTAACTTAAATAATTGTACATTAGTACACATATCTTTCATCCTCTAAAACATAGAAATACCATGAACTGTGGAAGTAGCTGAGATATACTTGCTTTGAAAGAATGAGGAGCCGAATTCAAATCTCTAGCATACAAGTTAAAAGCTGAACACAGCTGCATGTACCTGTAATCCCAACATCAGGGGTTGGAGACAGATGGATCCTGACAGCTCTCTGATCAGACATTCAACCTAAAAGGCAAGACTCCAGTTCATTGAAATATTCTGTTTCAAGGCTAAGTGGATCAGAGTGATCAAGGAAGACTGTCAACATGGGTACATGCACATGCCACACTTATATACATGCACTACCCACAAATACTGCATGCACATGTGCACACACACACACACACACACACACACACACACACACTCACAGAAAAAGAGACAGAGACAGAGACAGACAAAGAGAGACATAAGATTGATTACGAGAAGTTCCCTGTATTAGGCCTGGATGCAGGAAAACCCAGTATTTCCATCATGGCTCTCCCTGTCATTTTACCCTTCACCTCACAGATTTTTTTTTTGATGTGCACAGAGCTCATTTCCTTAGTGGGATACTAAAGATACTTTGCATACAACACTTTGCCTCATTCGGTGCGAAAGGAGTTTGTGGAGAGGGAACATTGATTTTATTTTCCATATAGTATGAACCATGCAGAATGAAAATCTCTGCCTCCCAGAGGAATCACCAGACCCACTCTATTCAAGGGGTAATGAATACAGTTGAGCAGAAATGATGAAAGTTCTGTCAGTAAATGCCTCTTTGAAATACTGTTCCTGGTGATTATATAATTATCATTTTGATGCCTTTTTCTATTTTGAATCTAACATTAAAAAAATTACTTATAAACTGACAATCATTTTTGCCCAGATGCAGACTCAAGTAATACAATGCACAGAACTCATAGTTGGAAAATCATTTTTGCTGTGTAACTAATTTATTTTACTTTCAATGAAGCTGATATACACAGAATATTTTCTGTTTTCCTGGGCATGGGTAAGAAATACAGCTTAAAGCATTAAGTCTGACAAAAGTGTGAGAGGTGAGAACAGCACCAGGGATCTGTTTGTCACACACTTGCACACCAACCTAAGCTAATCGTAAAAGCACAGAATGATAGACACAATAGTAGAGGAAGTTTAAAGGAAACTCTGGGCAGAATATTCATTTTCCCAAAGCCCAAAATATTCATTAATAAAAGTAATGACATCTTCGCAAGTAGAAACTAACCCGTGTAATAGAACCAAGTTATCCACAGGTGATAGTACTCATGTCCAGCCTATTAATGTACAGTATGTGAAATCTTACAGCAGTAAGATCTACCTCGTTGTTTATAAGACATTTGCTCTAAGAAGATGAAACATTGACAGATGCTAACCTGTTATGAGAAAAGACATACTACTGTTATGATTCCCGGTTAGCGTGTTATATTTGAACTAGAGGTACGTGCCGTTTCTGTTGTCATGTGATGAATAGTATTTCTCCAGTAACTGGAAGTGTTGAGGTTGAATGGGAGTGAAGGTGCAGAGAGGAAAATTGAAGGTTAACGTGCCTTTGGAAGAACAAAGAATCTCACTCAGACTATTTCATTGCCACCCTGGTTGACAAATTCGTTTTTTAAGATTTTATTTATTTTATGTGTGTCAGTGCTTGCATGTATGTATGTGTAGCAGATGCATGCCTGGTGCCTCCAAAGGCCAGAAGAAAGTGTCAGATCCCCTGTAACTGGAGTTAATGACAGATGTGAGCTTCCACATGGGTGCTAGACATGAAACTAGATCTGCTTCAAGAGCAGTCCGTGCACCAAGCCACTGAGCCATCTCTTGAGAGCCCACACATTCTTGGTAATCAAGCACATACTAATATTCATTTATCTCTCTTCCCATGTTCAGAACTGAAAAGAGTTGCTTAACTAAACTCCCATCAACTGCCTATTAAATCTAACTCAATCTCCCCCAAGAGCCAGCTATACCACTTTTGGGCATATACCCAAGAAATGCTCAATCATACCACAAGAGCACTTGCTCAGCTATGTTCATATCAGCATTGTTTGTAATAGCCAAATACTGGAAACAACCTAGATGCCCTTCAACTGAAGAATGGATAAATAAATTGTGGCACATATACACAATGGAATACTACTCAGCAGAGAAAAACAATGACATCATACGGTTTGCAGACAAATGGATCGATCTAGAAAAAATCATCCTGAGTGAGGTGACCCAAACTCAGAAAGACAAATATGGTATGTACTCACTCATAGGAAGATGCTAAATGTGGAACAAGGATGACTGGACTGCTACTCACATCACCAGTGAGGCTATCTGGAAAACGGGACCCCAAAAAAGACATGGAGAAATGGATGAGATCTACATGAACAGTCTGGTCATGAGTCGGAACAATGAAGGGCAACGGTCGAGGGAAAGAGAGTGGGAGATCCCAGCTGGATCAAGAAAAGAGAGGGAGAACAAGGAATAGGAGACCATGGTAAATGAAGACCACATGAGAAGGGGAGGAAGCAGAGAGCTAGGGAGGCCCACGGAGATTCACAAAGATACCCCCACAAAAGACTGCTGGCAATGGTCGAGAGACGGCAGGAACTGACCTACTCCGGTGATGGGATGGCCAGACACCCTGTTAGTTGTGCCATAAACCCTATCCAAGGAAGGTCTGAGGAATCTGGATGCAGACATCCACGGCTGGGCCCCTGGTGGAGCACTGGGAGTCTAATTAGTGAGAAAGAAGAGGGTTTATATGAGCGAGAATTGTTGAAGCCAGGGTTGGATAAAGCACAGGGACAAATAACCAAATGAATGGAAGCACAGGATCTATGAACCAAAGGCTGAGGGGCCCCCAACTGGATCAGGCCCCTGAACGGGTGAGACAGTCATTTGGCTTGATCTGTTTGGGAGGCAGCTGTGTGTTGGTGCCGGGTCCTGGGCTTGTTGCATGAGTTGCCTGTTTGAATCCTGGGACCTATGCAGGGACGCTTGGCTCGGTCTGGGAGGGGGGGACTGGACCTGGCTGGACTGAGTCTACCAGGTCGATCCCTGTCCTCGGGGGAGACCTTGATCTGGAGGAGGTGGGAATGGGGAGTGGGGTGGGGGGAGGGGGAGGGGGGTGAGAGTGGGAGAACAGGGGAATCTGTGGCTATTATGTTGAACTAAATGATGTTGTAAAATAAATTTACTAAAAAAAAAAATTAAAAAAAAAGAAATTGAAAAAAAAATCTAACTGCTCTTAAATGTTTCTGCATACTGTCGGGCGGTGGTGGTGCATGCCTTTAATCCCAGCACTCCGGAGGCAGAGGCAGGTGGATCTCTGTGAGTTCGAGGCCAGCCTGATCTACAGAGTGAGTTCCAGGACAGGCTACAAAGCTACACAGAGAAACCCTGTCTCGAAAAAAAAAAGTTTTTTTTGTATACTAAAACTACTGGATTGTAATCTCTCAAGAACCATTACCACATTTAAAAGTTCTAAACCATTGTTTCTCATATTTTGGCATGGTAAAGATATACAACTAAATTTTTTTCTAAGCTGCAAAGATCAATGAAATTTATAGGAAAAAGGATGCTCCTGGGAAATATAATATCTATAAGTAACCCAGTCCCAGATAGAGGAACACAGCATGTTTTTTCACACATGCATATCCTTATTTCAAATTCTTAGATCACTGTGTTGAAGAGTCTGTAGAGGTCAGAAGCATGGAGAGAGGTATGGGGGGAAAAGGCCTTAAGGGAGCAGGCTCGGAGAACACATCTGAAATCTAATAGAGGGGAGTTTAGGGGTGGAAATATATAAATAGGAATGTGGCCAGAGGGTAAGAAAGGGGAGAGGATTGGAGAAAGGATTAAACAAAATTAATTGTAAATCTATCAAAATTAAAATTTTTAAAACTTTGAATGAAGGTACCTTACAGTAATGAATAATGTTCCCTGGAGAAACCATAGACTACTACACAAAGTCTAAAGTACCTAATGTCTAGATGTGGAATATATTCCCATGAGTTGTTGGTCAATAAGGCTCTAGAGGTCCCCAAATGCTGGCTATTGCCATTGCTGTTAGCTGGCCCACCTGAATGAGATGGGAGAGCTTTATTGCTAAAGACACCACATAATTTGGTTGCAGGACTTAGAGAAATTGAACAGGAAGTTTCTTCCTTATCAGCTAAATTTCACAGTGCTAGAAGTTGCTATTCAGGCTGCTAGGGGAGAAAAGTCATCATCGTTACTATCCATCTGTGGACACCATCAGCTCCAATAATGACCCACCAACAAGCTATTCTCACTGCTGTAATAGTAGGATGGATATTATCAAGTAACCAACTGTATTCTGATTGGACTTGAAACCTACAGCACATGAAGGAACACATGACTGGTAAACTTAATAAAAATCCTATAGCTGAGGAGATCATGAAACCTGGGGAGGGAAGAAGTTACTAATGCTGTTCTGAGCAATGGATGTGTTGTCAAAGTGTCTCTAAGTAGTTATGTTTATGCCCATTAGTGAGTACATCTGCCGGTCTTCCTCAGACAAGCTTCCTTTTGCAGTGGACAGACCTTAATGGAGATAGGACTGGTCAAAGCAATGAGAATAGATGACTGTTCAGTGATCCTCCATAAATGGTACACCCTTCAATGCTCAGGAAGAGGGGATGGAAAGAGCGTAAGGGTGGATGGAGGGAAAGTGCTGTTTATATCTTGTGAGCAAAACATAGCTTTAGAACTCACGTGCTTACCGCACCCATAGTTACCAGCACACAGCCTGCAAAAAATTGAGCATCAACATTCTATCAGGCATGGGATATGTCTTCACAAGACCCATCCATCCTTGAAGGACTATAGGCAGTCAATGGTTGGTGGAGAGAGCTGTCACATTCTCCAGTGAGGTAGAAACAGGTAAGCTAGTTGCTCAGAAATAAATCTCCACTTATGCTCATGCAAGTGACTATAATCAAACTCAGTTAATCAAACACACACATACACACACACACACACACACACACACACACACACACACACGCATGCACGCACACACACGCACACACACATGCACATGTGAGGTTTCATGAGGAAGGGAAGGAGATGAAAGATGTAATAGGGTACAATAACTGACTAAAATTTATTATGTACAGCTACAAAATTGCCAAATAATTAATAAAACCATTAAAAAGAGTCACTGTATAGGTTATTAAAGCATAGATTCCTTAGGTCCAAAAACTTGCATGAAAATTTGTATTAAAAAGCCCTTCCAGATGATGTTGATGTGGTTAGTTCATTTCTGCCATCCTTTGACATCATGTCTGCCCAGATAGGCTAAATGGACATCTATTAAATTCTATACCTCCCAAACAGCCAGGTATTCATACTGAGCCTGAAATTGATATTTTTTTAGCAAACTGTCTCCTAAAATATAGTTATCAGAAACAACTAGAGAAGCTGAAATCTAATTGATTTCTGGCTCACTACAAGTGCCAGTCTTCAGGTTTAACTGGTAAATAAATGATTATCATCTAAAAGACCTTTCTAGAAATCAGGAAAGATTTAAAGTATTAGAATTAGATAAAGTGATGATCTATGACCACCACTGGCCACTGCAGCTCTGTATCTATATTTGTTAAATGTTTGTCTTCTAGCAGTGTCTTCTAGCAACAGGCTGCCTGTCCTAGGTACACTGTGGTAGGAACAGAAAGCCAAGTGGGAATTGTGACGCCATCAACGGATCTCAGGAGACAAACTAAGCACTGTTATAATTTTAAAGCGACAGTTCTGAGATTGTTATATGAACACCATAATAGTCAGGATTCCAATAGGATCTAGAATTCCAGCAATGGTGAATATGATAAATACATTATCATTCAACACAATGGTTCAATATGAAGGGTAATCTATAACAAAATGGCATATGAATATATATATACATATACATATATGTGTATATATATGTGTATATATGTGTATATATGTGTGTATATGTGTATGTATATATATATATATATATATATATATATATATATATATATATATATGATGTTACAGATGAGCAAGACAACTCAGACCTCCTAGAGACAATATGGTTCAGCTACAAGAGAGCAATGACTTTTGCTTGTAGGCAGACTTTCTTTGGACTACCAGCTCCCATATAATGAAACGGAGACTTTGTATTAATCGCATGCCTTTAATCCCAGCACTCGGGAGGCAGAGCCAGGCAGATCTCTGTGAGTTCAAGGCCAGCCTGGACTACCAAGTGAGTTCCAGGAAAGGCGCAAAGCTACACAGAGAAACCCTGTCTCGAAAAACCAAAACAAAAAAAAACAAAGAAAAAAACAAAGAAAAGAAAGAAAGAAAGCTTTGCTTTAGCTTAGGCTTGTTCCCAACTAGTTCTTAGAACTTAAATTATCCAGTTTGTATTTATCTACATTCTGCCATGTGGCTCATTTCCTCTTCTCCATACTGAACGTCCAACTTGCTCGGCATCTTGCTGGTGAATGGCACCTCTCTTCTTCCCAGAGTTCCTATCTCTTTCCGGAAGTCCCACCTATTCTTGCCTGCCTAGCTATTGGCCATTCAACTCTTCATTAAACCAATCAGAAGATGTCTTGGCAGAGACACATCTTCACAGTATACAAAAAAATTATCCCACAACAGTTGCTGGGTTTTGAGAAAAAAAACAAAAAAAAAAAAAAAAAAAAAAAAAAACAAACAAACAAACAAAAAAACCACTGCAACTCTAGAGGTGCCAGATATTCACTGCTATCTGGAATGCACAGAATCAGTAGCTGGTGGCACAGTCTTGAATCAAATATTCCTTCCTATACTGCTCCAGATGCAGGCTTCCAGGTTGTACAGGCTACATGGGGGCTTAGGAAGGGAAATATTTTACTGTGTGACTCTCTGGGTAATGGAGCTGTGCTTCCAAAGAGAAGGAAGATTTCAGAAATCTTGATAGGCAGAGTAGACAAATTTTGTTTCTAGGAGACAACAGGAAGGTTATAATCTCTATGCTAATATCACAGGGTTCCATAGAGATCGATTTAGGCTTGTGGGTGGTATAGTGCTCCAACAAAGGTATTGTCTCCTATTTCTCCAACTCCTTCCCCAGTATCTCTTTGTGACCAAGTGCCATTTCCAATCTGACAACAAAATATCACTTTCTTTTCCTAATACAAATATGAAATATAACTAGAAATCCATAGAAATAAAATATTGTCCATAACATTTTAGATTCTCTCATCATTTCAAGCCAAACAGCCTAAAAAAACAATAAGGAAAAACTTAGGGGTGAATCAGTTTGGCATGCATATGTAACTGCACTGGACATTTGGGGCCATTATTTAATGGAGCTTCATACTGTCATTCCACTGGATTACTGCAGACTTCATTTATTCTATCCTCACAGAGCTATCTACTTCTACACTTACAATTTACTGTCTCCCACTTTCTACTTTTTTTATCAAATAGTCCTGTTTTAGTCTTTGTTTAATTTTCTTCATCTTTTAAGATGGAAGCTCAGAATTAGATCATTTTCCCCTAACATGAGTACCTAAAGCACTGAATTCTCTAAAATGTTTCTTTTGCTGCAATGTACACATTTTAATAGGACTTAGGTTTTTTTTATTTCATGCCACATCAAATACTTTCTAATTTCTAATATTTTCTCCTTTGATAGATAACTTGTTTAGAAATACTGTTTCCAAAACTGGGATTTCTAATATATTTTTTATTTTCTAACTTTAAATTTCTGTCTTCTAATATACTCTTAGTTCAATTTTTCTGTTGGGTTGAGAACATTGTGCTTAAGCATATGGTATATTATGAAAATGCTTCATGAGCAATTCATAGTCTAATGTATTTTGTACTGTCCCAGTGAACAAAATAATGGCTAATTAAGTCAAATTGGTTGATGGTGTCATTCAAGCATACTGCATACGTCATGATTTTCCATCTACTTGTTTTGTTACTAATAAAATAATATTAAAACCATTGTTGGATGTGGATTTGACTCTTTCCCATTATTGGTTTGTTGGTGTTTGCTATGTGTTTAATTTTTTCATATGCATTTAAGCATTGAACAAATATTGATTAATTTATCCTTTATCAAAGGAAAATGTTATCTTTATACAGTGTCCCATCTACTAAAGTTCATCTTGTCTGATATATATTTTTTCTACTCCTTTAACTTCCAATGATTAATGTCTTTATATGTACATGTGCTTCTTGTGGAGGGTTTGCAGAGGATTTTGCTTTGGTAATTTGATAATTGGACTGCAGACTTGGCATATTTAATTCATGTGTATTTATAACCATAAAATGTATAATTGCAATTCATTGTATCTTTGCCATCTGTTGTCAAATTGTTTTGGAGACTATTTCTGTTTGCCTGGTTTCTTTTCCTGTCATCATTTGGCCTGCATATTTAAGGTGTTAAATTATTTCTTTTCTTTGTTTTTGTTTAATTATCTTCTATTAGGTGATCTACTAGGAAAAGAAGGATTTCAGTATCATGTTTTGAAATCATTAATCCCCCTCATATCTATGTTACAAATCCTATGTGCAAAGTTATTATTTTTTGTTTTAAATGAATAATTAGAAAGTAACTAAATTCAATTAATTGTAAAATGAGAATAAAATGAAGCCTATTATACTTGATGATATGATTGTTATTTATAAAGAGCATAGTCACACTCCTTTGTCATAAGCTATATTCTCTGTAGACCTTCCTGACTTGTTGTCATGATCTCTGCATTTGGAAAGAGTCATGCATGCCCCTGCCCCGCCGAAACCTGCTTTCTGCTCTTATAATTGTTTAGTTTTGAGATACCTTATGCTTGTTCTTCCTGGATATTTGTTATTTTCATGGCCTTGTAAAATCTTATCCTTCACATGTGCAATTCAGTACTCACAGAAAAACTGAAAGAGGTCCCTATGCATATGCTTTGAGTTCAAGAGGTACACAGTTTAAATAATAACTGAAAAGAAATATTCTATGTAATGCTTTAGAAACGCTTCAGAGGGATTTAAATCTAATTAATTCCCAGGACGCTAATAATGCTCTGTCTTCTCCATGTTCATTGTATTTTTTATAACCCCACAAACAGAATCAGGAATGCACAGCAGAAGGCTTGAGGTGTGGTAACAAGGACAGGATGAGAAGTTCAATCTCATGTTGATGTATGAGAGGTAGTACAGCCTCGTGTTGATGTGTGAGAGGTTCTGTCATAGCTGGAGATGACACAGGAATTTTTAGCCTGGTTAGCTGGTAACAACTCAGTGGTGGTGCTGTCCATTGAGAAGACATGGACATATAATGACAGGGGCAGCAGATGTGGAAGATAGAATGTAGCATCCTAGTAATAAGTGTCCCGAGATGGAGTGCAGAAAAAATGAAGGGAACTGATCTTAACAATGCATCACTCAGTTCATGGGAAGAAAGGGAGTGACAGGAGAAGCCCCCTAATAAGAAAGAAGAAAATGGAGGTAGAGACTTGCCACAGGGGTAAATTTGAGGACAATCACTGCTCTTTCCCCAGCATAATAAGCAAGAAGTCATTTTAAAGATTTACAAACATTCCTAGGAATACTAAGTGAATGAAGGTGATTCTGGCTAATGGCGATTCACATAAGTCCCAACATGAAATATGACCACTCACTGAACTCAGCAAGGGCACACTAGTGTCTTAAAGACAGTGATGGTAATCATTACTAGGTTTTTTTTTTTTTTTTTTTTTTTTTTTTTTTTTTGGTTTTCTGAGACAGGGTTCAGGGTTTCTCTGTGTAGCTTTGTGCCTTTCCTGGAACTCACTTGGTAGCCCAGGCTGGCCTCGAACTCACAGAGATCCGCCTGGCTCTGCCTCCCGAGTGCTGGGATTAAAGGCATGTGCCACCACCGCCCGGCTTCTAGGTATTCTTAAATCCCTTAGCATCCTGAATTCACTTGAAAACTACTTGAGGTAACATTAGAAAACATTGAGAGAATTTATCATCTCATATCTTAAAATTTACAAATTTTATATCTATTTAAAATAGTTAATGCAACAGACAATGCTTTAAAATAATAACTAAAATATGATTACTGTGCAAAGAAAATTTTTACTGATTCAAGGAATCAATATATTTATTAACTTTAAAAGTAGGCAGACACTAACAAAACAGGAGCTAACATAGTCTCAAGACATTTTCTATACAATTTTCAAAAGTGACGTCAATAACCAAGGAACCAAGGAACAACAGAAGAGAATACAGATGTTTCTCTGCCACCATCAAAACTAAAATAGAAGAATTCTAAAACATGAATTAAGCAAAGGCTATCTATCCCCTTCCTCCCCCATGTTAGGAAAAGAGAGCATGACAATGTGGGCCAAGATGGATGACAATGAACAATTAGAATTACAAAAACATCTGATGTATCTTCTTTACTTTGATTCTCATTAAGGAGAATAAGCAACAATCTCTAATGTATTCAGACTACATTTTCACAGCCAGCTTGTAAATCCACAAGGAACTGAGTAGTGATGGGCACAGCACAGCCTATAAAGCTGTTGGCCGGTTCCTTGGGATTGTGCTCATTCTCTTCCTTACCTTTTAAAAAAAATTTTAATGTATAAAACCTGAACTATTTTTCATATATATATATATATATATATATATATATATATATTCCTTAATTGCTAACTTCACTTCAGCATTTGAGTTCATGAAACAATTGCTGTTGCACGTGTGATAAGCTCCACAAATGTAAAAAATGTAAAAGAAATTAAAGAATGCATTTTTTTTCAGCATATGTTCAGGGACTGGGAAATCAACACATTCCCTGAAGGAAGTAAAGCTTTCAAAAGAACAATGAATGGGTAAATCCCACACCACAGCTAGTGGCAATAAGAAATTACAGCATTTTGTCTGTAAATCTGTCATTAAAAAAAAAAAAAAAAACAGTTATTTTACAAAGAGGCACTCTCCCCACACCATGCACTCTAAAAACAAAATTCAAAAGTTTTGCCCATTCCACATCTCAAAAATATGAAAAGTTGCATACACATGCAAAGAAGTCACGATTAGAATTTTAATGGTACAGGTTAATAATTTGCAGAAAGGGCTTGCTATATGTCACCTCAATATTCACTATGTTGAAATACACTCACTAATGTGAAGACATTAGAAGGCAGAATATTTTTGCAAGGTGATTCAGTCATGAGGAACTGAACCTTCAGGGGTGGCATTAGTGCCTGAGGAAAACACAGCTAAGAAGCCCATTCATCCCTATGCTGGTGAGACAGATCAAGGAGGTAGCATTTGGAGAAAACAAAAAGTCAAACTACCCCAGATACTAACTCTGTTAGCATCTTAATAATCCCAGACTGTAGAATTATAAGACATAAATTTATCTACTTTATAACTACAAGTCTGTAGTATTTTGTCCTAGGAGCCCAAACTAATTTAAAATAAAATAAGATAAAATAAAATAAAATAAAAAGTTTATTTACATAATCATTCCAGGGCTACATTATTTCAACAGATTTGTAAAGTGATGAAAATATGTTTGAAATAAATGAAAACAATTAACAGGGCAATCTCAACATTGACCTATTTTTTTCAATAGAGCTAGCTCAAAGTTTCCCATCACTTTTCTCTATTCTCCTTTTATATAATTTTCTAGTCTTATAATGAATTGAAAAGTAAAATTTCTTTCCTAACTTCAAAAAACTGTACCTGTGTCTGTCCATAAGAACTGCCTAAAACTTGGGCTGGAAAAATGACTCAGGGGTTAAGAGCACTGCTTGCTCTTCCAGAGGGACTAAGTTTAATTCCTAGTACTCACGTGGTGGCTCACAACTGTCTGTAACTCCAGTTCCAGGATAGCCATGTCCTCTTCTGGCCTTCAAGGGCACTAGGCACACACATGCACAGAAACGCATGCATGCAAAACACTCAGGCACATAAAATAAATAATTATTCATTTTTTAAACTAATCTTTTTAAAAAGAATTCTCTAAAATATGAATGATCCATTCTGGACCATGGTCGTGTACATTTCTAAGCCCAGCACCTGGAGGCTGAGACAGGACTTCAAGGTAAAGCTAAGGGCTGGCTGTATAATGAGATTCTGCTCCCACCAAACTTTCCTAAGAAAGATGTTATCCTGAGAGTCATGAATGAGAAATTAAAGCCCACTTGTTATTAACTTTTCTTTACTTGAAACACAAATTAGTTTTTTGTTAGTTTGTTTTGTTTTGTTTTTGTTTTCCACTATTACTGAAAAAGCAGTATGGGGAATTTTGGTTTTCTTTCCTAACAACCACACATGTCTGTAGTTAAATATTGAGATGTACTGTTTTTCTTTCTTTTTCTCTTTCTTTTCTTTCCTTCCTTCCTTCCTTCCTTCCTTCCTCCCTCCCTCCCTCCCTCCCTCCCTTCCTTCCTTCCTTCCTTCCTTCCTTCCTTCCTTCCTTCCTTCCTTCCTTCCTTTCTTCTTTCTTTTTTTTCTCCTGAGAGAGTTTCTCTGTGTTTAGCCTTGCTATCCTGGAACTTGCTCTGGAGACCAAGCTGGCCTCAAACTCAGATATTGCCTACCTCTGCCTCCTGAGTACTGAGATTAAAGTCATGCACCACAACTTCTCAGCTTAAAGATGAATTTCTAAAAGAATTTTTTCAGTGGAATTCAATTAAGTCATGCCTTGTTCAGTAATATACAAATTAAACCTGCTCTAGCATCTAAAGAATCATCTAGATGTTTCTCTTAATCAGAGATAGATAGACAGACAGATAGATAGATAGATAGATAGATAGATAGATAGATAGATAGATAGACAGATATTACACACATATATATGAGTCTATGTTCACTTAAAATATTAATATACTAAAATCTGGGGGGTTATAAAATTATAATTTCTTCTAAGAATTCTAAATGTTTCTGAAGGAAGTTGTTTTCTCAATTATTTAGAAATTCTGTAAAAAAAAAATCTTGCTTAAATGTGACTGACTGAATTACTCACTCTCCAGGGTGCCTTGTGGCACAACCAAATCTTGACTATTTTGAGATGAAATACAAAGCTTGCAGTGTTTGCATGAGAATGGTCCCCATATGCTCAAATGTTGAATACCTGGTCCCTAGAAGATGGAACTGTTTCAGGAGAATTAGGAAGAATGGCCTTGTTGGGGGAATTGTGTCACTGTGGGTAGACTTTAAGCTTTAAAAGACTGGTTCTATCCCCAGTGTGCTCTCCATCTTGATTGTGGGTCAATATGTGAGTTTTCCTCTACAGCTCCAATACCATGCCTGTCTGCCTGCTGCCATGACCACCACCATGGCAATAAACCATTTATTCTATTAGTTCCTTTGATCATTGTGTTTTATCACAGCAGTAGAAAAGTGCCTATGATAAGGCTCTAACAATTGAAAGTTGATAAACTAGAAGGAAAAGAAAAAGCACAAAAAGAAATTCCAGTGGTAAAATGAATATTGAAAGCAAGACCTATTTGTCTTCTGTTGATTATGCTGAAGGAAAAAAGTTTTGCAACTAACCCAACAGTAGGCTTAGGTCTAGGAGATATGTTATAAGGGATGTTTCAAATTTGTCTGATATACAAAGAAAAGTATTTCCTCTTTCAATTTCCGATAACTCCCACAATATGTGAAAGACCGACATATATATTCCTTTTTAAAGGAAAAGCCAGATGCAGAAAATGTAGATACTAACATAAATCTACCAGTTGGGAGGTGGCTCAGTCAGCAACATATTATGCAATAATGAGGACCTAAGTTCAGATTCCCCAGTACTCACATAAAAGCCAGGCACAGTTAGCAAACCTCTGCAAGGTCAGTGCTTGGGAGTGGAGACATCTGGATACTTGCAATTTATTGGACAACCATCTAGCCAGATCCGTATGCTCCTACTCATTGTGAGTCCACTTTTGGAAAACTTAGGAGGTGAACTACTAAGGTAGATACTCACCTTTGACCTTTAGCTTCAATATACCTATATAATCACATGCATACACATGTGTACACACACACACACACATGAATATGTACCTATACACATACCACCTACTTATATTAATAAACAAATCTTTTTAAAGGCACATGTGTCCCAATAATTTTCATCCCTCATTAACAAAAGAAGAACTCATTCCTTACTGATGACAGTTCATAAATTTACTGTCTCGACTGGTCCAGATAGTGAACTAGTTAATACAAAAGCATAAAAAGCTCCTCCTGAACTTAGTCTCAATGCCTGAACACATATCTGCAGAGGTATTTTCTTAGGAAGTCCCCTGATTCAGGAAATAGTAAGTCTCTCGTGTTAGAGGGAAAAAATGTTCTGACACTTGTTAAAAGAGTAAAGAAAATTTTATTCAATACAATTACAATGGATGTCAAAGCTATTGCAATGAGGGAATACGATACTGTGAACTAGCAGAATAAGAGCAGGCAATGGGTGGAAAATTATTAAGAAGGGACATCAAAGGTAGGTGAATTCTTTCCAACCTAACTTACCAGGATTCTTGCTGAAACAAGCTCAACGATTTATACATAAAAGGTATAGAAGAAGGGTACCCAATTAGAGATCAAGAGTGATAGTATACAATGATGTGATGGGGTTAATTCTTACTAAACTTACTTAGTAGGGTTCTTATTTAAAATGTGCAATGCTGAAATGTTTGGCATACCTTTACTACTAGCACTCAGGAGGCAGTGGCAGGTAGATCTCTGTGAGTTTCAGGCCAGTCTGGTCGACAGAGTGAGTTACAGGACAGGCTCTAAAGCTACACAGAGAAACCCTGTCTGGGGAAACCAAAAAAAAAAGCAGGAGGGAGCCATTTTGAACCATCAATGACAGGAAAGCAAGGAAGGCCAAGGTATAGTCAAGAGGTGAAATCAGACAAGTTAAACAGTCACAAATGAAAGAACAAATCTTTGTTAGTAACATGTAGTAACACAATGGACATCCTGAACCCATTAAAGGTTCATTTCACTTGAACCTCAGACTTGTACTAAAATAAAGCCCCATGACTATTTTTAGAAAATAAATTTCATATAGCTTGTTGCTTTCATCCTTAAGCCATGGCTTGACACTCATGATTCACAATCATTGCCTGACCTCCAGAAAATAAGTATATATTGCAGCTAGCAAAACTTTAAATATGAATTCTACCCCTTCCCTATAATTCTTAAAAAACATACCTCCTCACATCGTTCCCTCATATTCTCCTGGTTAGAATATAGTCAAAATAGCCATTATCATCTTCAAATGTAGAATGGTCTTTGAGTGTGCATATAGCCACTGGAATAGGATAAGGAATTCTACTAACAAACTAGAAGTGATGACTAGCTATGTAGACAAAATTTGTATCTGAATAAATCATGAATGCTTAGAACAAAAGTCTCCTAAATAAGTACAAAATACTGTGACTAACAGGTCTCCTTTTTCATAAGTTCACCAAGAGCTTTATGCAACAAATAACTACTTATTTCACCAAGCCTTTGGAATGTAGACTATCAGTAGACACAGGGATAGAAGGGTGAATGCTCTACCGAGACAAACTAGCCATGTAATCAACAAAGGCAAAACCGTCCACTTACCAGGTTAATTGTAATAAATAATTTAGTATAGTGTTCTCTGTAGCCCAATAATACACTTTTGTAATAAGTAGAACATTTAAGCACAAAAACAGAGTGTAGGATGTACTAAAAAGGATTGGGGGAAGATGCCATAAGTTATCAAAATCCTCTAATCAGGCTGATTGTCTTATGAGTCAATGATCTGTACTACCTAACAAACACCAATGATTCAAAACAGCATCTATTATTTTTTTTCCTCATGGCTCTTTTTATAATACACTCAGGCAGGACTCAGTATCCTGCACTCCTCTGTAGCATTTGGTGCTGGCTAATGTGGCTCTCCTGAGGTATGGCACATCTTGGCCTTAAGTATATACAGGTTAGGATCCAATTGCCCAATTGGGACAGCCAAGTTCTCCGCTACTCAGTTTTTATCCTCATGTATCTTTGTCATCTAAGTATTCCCTTTTTAAAAATTCTTTTTCTTTTATTCTTCTCTCATACAACACCTCCTGACCACGAACAGCCTCCTCGCTCGTCTCTCCCCACTCCCTGGCTTCCCCTACTGCTCCCCCCTTCCCACTCCCTGCCTCCTCTCTTTCAGAGATCTACTGCTTCTCTGTTTCCCTTCAGGAAAAAAAAACAGGCCTCCCAGTGATATCAACTAAATAAGGAATAACCAAATGCAACAGGACTAGGCACAAATCCACATATCAAGGCTGGATGAAACAACTCAGAAGGGAGAAAAGGGTTCCACGAGCAGGTATAAACATCTTACAAGGGTTTTTCAAACATCTCCATGTACGATTCATTTTTCATGAAATTGAACATCCGAATGTGAAAGAACTCTTGAGATGTTGACTCAAGAATCACAGACTCATTCAGAAGCATACACATGGAAAAGAAAAATGCACGTTGGGGTATTATTCCACAATAAAGGAAGAGATCTTGTCATTTGCAACATAGGAACCAGAGGATATTATGTTACATGAAATGAGACAGGAACAGAAAGCGACTACATATTCTCTCTCGTGTGGAAGCTTTAAAAAAAACAAAGACCTGAAAGTAAAGGTTAATTCCTAGGGCTTGGAAAGGGTCAAAGAGCTGAAGAAGAATGATTAGATTTAATTAATTTAATAGTGAGTATGTTTGAAATCTACCAAACCTAATTAACATGTATAATTAATATATTAATAGAAATTCAAACAGCCAAAAGCCAATACAAAAAAAAATAAAAAATAAAAGAAGAAGAAAGAAAGAAATTGCTGTTCTTCCACCACATCTAAGTTTTCAAAGCCTGTCACTAGGACAATAGAAACCCCAGGGAAGAGAAAATAGTCTCCATTTCTTGGTGGAAAAAAAATGTCATACACATGTAGGTTTCGGCAGAATTATCTTTACAGATGATGAGATTTGGAGCTGCAACAATTTATAGCCTTCTACTCAATCAAAATAACACTTTCTACTTCCTATCAGCCTATAGTTATATTCAGTTAGTCCTGTGTGAAGTTATATATTTTGTGCTTTGCCTCGGGTTTGGAAATAAGAGTTCCAACTCAGCTAGGGATCTGTGTATTAAAAGTAAAAGGTACCTGCCTCCAACCACAGGAAGTGCCTAAAAAGCTTCTGTGACTCATCTCTGCTACCCCGGTTGCTGTCTTGAATGTTTGGACTATTGACAGACTTTTTATTAAAGCATCACTTCCTCACATGAGATCCTCATGCTAAGTTTTGTTTAGACTGACTTTATTATTTACCAGCGACTGATTACATTTCTTACAGTCTCACTGGCCATGTCTTCCCTCACTCTACACAGCCTCCTGGGTAGAACCAGAAATCCTTTATAAAGAGAAAAATTTCCAAAATTAAAAGATACAAACTCTTCCTTGATGAAAGGTGAAGTTTGCGTGTACAGAAATAAGACAAAACAGTGTCAGCTATCCTTACAGACATGCTACCCTAGTTCATTTTCAGGCCTTCATATTAATCCAGCGAATTCTCTTACTTTGCCACTTTAAACATAAAGCAAACTTAGGAGACATTTCTGTCTTTTTTGATAGATTTTTGCCCCAATCCAGAATCTTCATACTCCTATGCTCTGTCACCACCAAGTGATAGTCTATATTCTTCCAAGCATATATAAATAAAACATGTTTGTAAAGACTTATTCCCCAGTGCAACAGTATTCAGAGGCAAGGCTTCTGTGACATGATTTGATTGTAAGGACTCGATATTCGTGATTGTCTTTATTCAATTATAAACAGCCTAATGGGTTTCAGTGAAGGCCTTTGTTGCAAAGGTGAGGCGTCTCTTTGCTTTCTGGCCTCTACAAGGTGAGCAGCTTTGCTTCATTACCCACTCCCACTGCTGCAATAATCCGCTCACCATACAACTGCACATCCAAAGCCCGATGACCATCAGCTGAAACCTCTTGCACTATGAATCAAATAACCCCCTTTTCCCCTTTCAGTCATTTCTAGTAAACATTTACTCACAGTGACTGAAGACTAGACTCTAACAGAATAATTACTGAAGTAGAATAAGCAACATGGTGTTTGTGCGGGGTGGGGGAGGTGGGGGGGAGTGTTTCCCTAAATTCTGTGTCAACTGGCAGAAGTCATGGCCTATGTATTACTTAGAAAAATAAGTGGAATCTCAATTTTACTCAAACTGATCGGGTTTTCAAAGCCACATTTCAGTGTTTACTATAATAGAAAATATGTGCACCAAATTGTAATATTCAAGCCAAAGAAAAATGCGATATGCCCTCAAGATATTCAAGGATGATGTTTAAGAATCAAGAAGAAATATTTTCTGTAAACGATATCCTATTCAAAACTTTAGCTGGAGAAAATGTTTTGCCAAATCCTCCAATTTGTTTCAATAAAACACAAATTATTGTTTTTATTTCTGAACCAATTGAGTACAAAGTGCAGACATGCATGCCCAACAGATTATTTTCAAACCAACAATTCAGAATAGTTTCATGTGTCTAAGTTGTCCTAAACATGCTTTAAATTTTTTTCAATAGCTGACTAAATAATATATCGAAATTATTTCTTTTGACTCTTGGCATATGTATTGAGCTAATTCATTCTTTTTTTTCTTAAAGAATTTATTTAGCTTGAAATAAAAACATATTAAAACTATTTCCACCCAACATTGAATTTTAAGAAGTATTACATTAGCTGAAAATCAAGTCCAAATTTCTATTGATATTATCAAGTCATTTTTCACATTTTTATTCTAGTACTCATTGTCAATCTGGTTAATGTTATGAGTCACAATTAAAGGCTCCTTTATATTTGTTCATGTTAAATTATATGTTAAATACATCATATTATACAAAGGTCCACTTTCCATGGAAGTTCTTGAGCCTACTTTGCTAAGTCACAAACAATTGTTCCTTGTCTTCTAGCTTCCAATTCAGCTTATTTATATTCAATGTGATGAAATAGTAAGAGAATGTACATTAGAATGTCAGGTTTTTTTTTTTTTTTTTTTGTCAAGCATGCCTGTCTTTTGAAGAAATATTGATGTTAACAATATAGTAAACCTTTGTACAACTCTTCTTCAAGCTAATTAAAGAGAAGTGGCTAAGACCCAAGACAATTAAATGTATTGTTTTTTATTGCTATAAAAATGAGGACACTGATAATGAGTGACAAGATGGTAACTAAAGCAACCATGGAATTATGCTCTATGAAGAAAACAGACAATTTGTATAGCGGTGGTGGGGGAAGGTGTCACAATTGTTCTTTGGAGATTCAAAAGTGGATCAGAGGCTAGAAAGATGACTCTGTAGTTAAGAGCACTGTCTATTCTTCCAGAGGACCAGGGTTCAATTTCCAGTGCCCACATACTGGCTAACAACCATCTGTAACTCCAGTTCCATGGGATCTGATGCCCTCTTCTGGTCTGCTTGGGAGCTGCATGCATGTGGTGCTCAGATATACAAGCAGCCAACATACTCAAATACACAAAATAAAAGTAATAAACAAGAAGTGGGACAGAATAGTGATCAAAACCAGTAGTAGAAATTCATAAAAAGTGGTCCAGTGAATTGGTTCAGTGGGTAAAGGTGCTTGCCCCCGAGTCTGAATAAAGCAGAGTTTGAACTCTAGGACTCATCTGGTGCACAGAGAAAGGACGATTCTCACAAGTTGCCTTTGAACTCCACATAGGTACCGTGGTCTGTGTGTCCCCCATAAAGTAAACCGGCATATACAATTAGTGACTAAATAATGAAAGCACTCAAAGACTATATATATATATATATATATATGATTTCTCATATATTAAGGGAAATAGTCTAAAAGAGAGCCACAAAGCAAATTGAACAGGTATTTTTCTTTGTCACAAGAAATATATTCCTGAGTAGAACAGAGTAAATGCGTAGTACATTTTTAATTAATTGTCCATTAATTAATGGACAAGTGAATTAACCACTCCTGAGAGTAGAAAAAGCTAAGATTAGTTTCTACCATTTGTCCACATTCTGTAAATTTGTGGTTTTCAAAAGACAGGAACCCTTCATAAAATAAGACAGTCTACCATCAAAAGAAACAAACAATCATGTCACAAAACCCCCTCACATTCTACCTGCATGAGAGGTAGACAAATTTTAGCAATATCTCCTTCACCAGATCCACAAGAAAGCACACTAGAGTAACAACAACACTTTATCTTGGCGTATGTCATTGTAAACATTGAAATTTTTTTCCTTATGGGAATTTATAATCATGTGAATATCTTTTCTGATTTTTATTTAGTTTCCAGGCTTATGAAAGAGCTCATCTGTTAAGGTCAGCGATCACATCAATTACATTTTCTCTGTATTAAGCTCAAATAGGAACCAAATCCTTGTAACTCAAAATTATTTTCAAGATTTTCATCTGCAAAGATTATTAAACATGCCTCATAACTTTACACACTGAAACCAATATCTCAAGTCTGAATAATTTAATATAAGAAAAACTATTATTATGACTGACTAAATGCATATATATATTCATAACGAGAGAGATATCCATACAATACATATTTTAATAATTTCACTAAAGAAACAGTTTATTGTTTCTTGATCTCTGACAAGAGAAATATTAATTTAACAGTAACAGCAGAAGTTCTCATCAAAGAGATTAGGAAAGAAAACCCCATTAAAACTCACAGAAGTTTGGTTTCTAACTATGTCTTAACTGCAGATGCCTGCAGTATGTAAGATGCATCTGAGAAACGCTGGTTCCATCATTCTCATGCTCAGTTTTGCTTGTGACAGTGGTTAATGATGCTTAGAATGGAGAATCAAAAAAAAAGTGTATTTTCATGGTTGAGTAGTATACTCATGGTCTCCCATAGATTTAGATCTCAATACCTTCCTCAGATCCAGAAAATAATACCAGTTATCACTCTCTTGCTCTAATGCCTATTATCAATATTTCAAACAGAAAGTTTTTTGAGCTAATACTGAGCTTTCTTTTCTCCTCTGAAGAAGAATAGCACTCATAAACATACTTGACAGATCATTGGCAGTGCACTCCTTATAATATTGTCTTTATAGAAGTGGTATTTGTTTTTCTCTCCAATAATTTATCTTTCTTGTCAATAAATTTCCATTAAAGTAAAATTATTTTCTTGGAGTTGAAATTTTCCAAGCAAAATAAAAAACAGTTTTATTGACCCATTCAATTCACCCTAAGACTGACATTTTGACTTACATAAATCAGACAGTCAATTATGAACCAAAAGCAGCATAAACAGACGTGGGATAAACAGATGTGGGATAATGCATTCAAAAACTTAAAAATAAATCAGAGTGTTTAAGTTTCATTCAAAGTATAAATTTTGATGCTGACACTCAGGAATCAGAAAGAAATAAAGGCATTATAGAGTAAATTTAATATAATGGTTAACAGGATAGCCTGCACGATTTGATGGAACCCTTAACAAGTTCATTTGTGTGAGTATAGTTGCTTGAAATATGGATGTTAATATGAATGCCAAACTCACATGTTGTTTTATGCATTAAAAGAGATACTATACTTAAATTATTTAAGTAAAGATTCTGGCAGATAATAAACTCTGAATCTAAAGCAAATGTCATTATTAATATAACTCAGACTTATCCTCAGATCGGGTACAGAAAATAATGCTTATCAGTGGTAAAAATAATATTAATTGAGAGATTGCTAATTTTGATTAGCAATTTTACTAACCAAAGATTGTTGTTTTTCATGAGATCAGTTATATCTGCATTATCTAAATAGTGTGCTCATTTTATAGTCACCTCTAATGGCATAATGAAACATGCTGTTTAAAATACACTTACTCAGCTCTGCTTCTGAATTCACAGTGAGAGGTCAGTTACAAGGTCATGATGAGGGATTCTCTATGGATGCCTGCTAGAACTGAAATTTTGCCTTGCAACTGAAAAAAAGTGGTAAAGTAAAAACTAAGTGGTTGTTTTTGGTTGTTTTTTTTCTTTCCTATAGAGAAAATATAAACATCATATTGCTGTAAGGAGCCAAAAAAGAAATTGCTCTTTTGTCTTATTATCAGTCATCTTAATTTTAGGCTTAAAGAACAGCTGCCTGGAAACGGAAAAATTGCCGAAGCCCAAACGACTTCAGGGGATATTGAGTAAAAAGTATATTTTTCATGAAATATTTATTGACGTGATACATAAATCATCAAGCTAAAATGCACTGAAAGTTGACTTGGGGGAAGTTAGGGAGGTTAAAGCTTACACAAGTAATAAATGAGGAGAGCAGCTGCCTTACCTTGAGGGGGGATGTTGTACCAGGACAGAGGTTTCCTACAGAACCGATTTATTAAAGCAGTCAAGAAAAATGTACAGAGACACTTGTTCATGAAGTCCTCCCACTGCTGATCCTCGCTGTTTCCATTTGCATGGATGCTGTGCATGGATATTTAACTGTTGCCCACAGATTTGCAAGCAAACAACAAAGCACAACCAGTTTTCTAACTAACAGAGAATTGCAAGAGCATTGTATTTTGAAATTCTGGGGCTTTTACTCTGCCTACTCAATATCTGAATTTTCATATTCCATAATTGCATCGGGCAGTTGGATTTCAAACCAATAACAAAAGAAGCCACCATATTTCTTTGTTATCCAAGCTCAAACTTTTAAAAATTAATCCTTAGCCGGGCAGTGGTGGCACACGCCCTTAATCCCAGCACTCTGGAGGCAGAGCCAGGCGGATCTCTGTGAGTTCAAGGCAAGACTGGTCTCCAGAGCAAGGTTCAGGAAGGCACCAAAACTAAACAGAGAAACCCCGTTTTGAAAAAAAAAAAAACATTATCCTTGACTCCTCCTTTGCCGTCTAACCTGATAGCATTACCTCTTGAGAAATGAAAATTTTGCCTCTAATACATCTAATATTGATAGGTTCTCTTCAGTCTTTGCAAAAACAAGAGCACACCATGACCTTTCACATGTCTTGGCATATGGCCTCCAACCTGAATTTCTTAGTACTCAACCTCAAATACCTAACTGATCATATACCTTATTCCTATGTGTTTAAAGATTCACCAAGTCAGAAATAGAAGCATCACATTTTAATTTGGAGAAGTTAAAAATCAAGATGCTTCACATTGCTTAATTCTGATAGTTCTGTGTCAGGAAATTATAAATGCTGAGCAGTTTATGTAGATTACAGATTTGTTGTTTGGAAACATGAGAATTAATTTTCCATGAAGGTGAGGAAAACTTCTACCACTGAGCTAGAGCTGACCAGCTCACCCTGCAGCAAAGGACTTCAGATATACTTTTAAACAGAGGTAAAACCAGAATTACAAGAAAAACGTCTTTTCAGAGGATGGCTGAGGTCAGCGTGGGAGGAGTTGTAGGAAAGCAAAGGAATAGAGGGAAATTATATGATTATATTTTAGTAAAAAAAATTAAGGAAATAAAAATGACACCAACTTGTTTGGACAGGTTAATATTGAGTTAAAAACACAAGTGTAATTGTCAGCCCACCTTTTGTGGTACTGTCCAAGTCCATAGTCTTGTAGATAATCTCTTCCCAGGCAGCATGATGGCTTCTCTTTCTGGAAACACAGATTTTTTTCTAACCTTCCTTTGGAGAAACAAAATCAGAATAGACCCATAAAGGTCAGTTTTAGAGATAATTTGATTTTTTTTTCCAGATTTACTTCTGTTTTGCTATGCTGTGATTGAATTGGTTCTTCTAAAAACCACTGTGTAGAATTCAAAGAAAGTGAGAAAGATTGGGGGGGGGGGGTAAGGAGATAAGCAAACCGCCTTGTCTACTTGTGTGAACTAATGCTTGTGGAAGGGAATTACTTAAATGGTTTAGAAAAACTGAAAATGTAGCAAAAGTATATGTGACAGTCTAGTCAAGTGGAACATATTGCCCGAAGCCTTTTAGCACAGCTCTTTGGGAATTATTGGCAAAGATGCCTTCTGTTCTTGGAGGTTGCAGCCTATAAAGCTGATGTGTGTTCTGGCTACAGAGACGCATCCTCCCTGGAGGCAAACTTGGTTTTCTCATACTGGAAAGAAAGTTGCAAACAGAGAAACCAAGTCTTAAGTGTAGAGATAACGCAGGAAAACATTTCAGCCCTTTCCCTCAACTGTGGGGACCAGCTGACCCCATTGACTTTGCAGCATAATGAACTAGAAAATTCTTTCACCTTTTATTGGAACTTGGATTGTTTTTCTAGCTCTAGTAGTTGATCTAATTTCACTTAATTTACAGGGGAAAAAATGAGGAGTTATTGACATGAGTGTAACTGTTTATTGAGTTAATCAAAGAGATATTATGAATTATTTTGTATTGTATTCATTTTTTGCTATTGAACTATGTTGCATTAATAGTGGCCCCACTCTGAAAACAGGCCTTGTAGATTAAGGTGTAAATTAAGTTTTCATATAAGATGTAGGCTAGTTATTAAACCAAAAGTCTTTCCATTTATAAGAGTTAAATTTGAATTCTCATTCCCATTTGCTACATATTGTTATACAATTTACTGAATTGTCTAAATCTTATTTACTTTGTGTATAAGTTATGTATTCTAGTACCCTGTCACATTTTGCATGTATGAAATCATATAATGACTCAAAACGACCCTGGCAGCAATGTACAATGGGTGGTAGCTGCTAATACTCTTCTCATCAGCTTCTACTTAATTTAAATGGGATATTGACCAGCATGCTATGCAAATAAGCAATGAATAACAAGAAAGTTGCATCATTGGGAGTAAGCAAATTTCAATTCTGAGCTACAAACTGAAGGCTTCAAATCTTTAGGGAGATACAAAATGAGTGCATACCGGATTTATGATATTAATCAACATGATAATGAGATGCATAAGAGGAAATGGTCCAAGATAGATATCAAAACTACATGCACGCAGTAAAAAAAAAAATTGAAATGGATTTGTAAGATGACATAATGTTATTTGGTACATAAAGCAATAAATACTGAACGCCCTTCCACAAAAATTCAACAGCATTGCTTCTGATGTCAATCATTTGCTAAGCTGAAGGCTTCTGTCATTTATTGAGGAACAAAAACAAATCAAGGATAAAGTTGCAAATCTTCTTAAAGTGAGGTAACCCTGGAATTACAATGAACAAGTTTTCTGAAAAGTCTACAGAGATACTGTTTAGCCCATTTCAACATATCGAATATTCCTTCTAACACAAGGTTCAAAGAAGTACCACTTTATCAGTATCATGTAAAGTTCTTTACCCATCTTTGAAATGTGTACCTTTGTCCACATGCCCTTCCTGCTTTGGGAACTGTAAGTCAAGAAATGTTGTGTTCTCTCTAATGGCCTCTAAAATCCAAGGGCTTGCATTTGTCCAGAACAGTGTGGAGTGTTTGTTTTTGGAACACTGATCTAGGTGACATCTGTAGCTCTGGCAATTTTTCATTTGTGAGGATTGTATTTGGGGAATATTTCTTCACATGTTGTGCCCACACCAAAAGTTCTCATTTTTTTTTTTTTTTTTTTTTTTTTTTTGTTATGACATGCCTTCTACCACTGGCCCATCCCGGTCTCTCCCATCTCCATCTCTGTTCTCTGTTCTCCCCACTGCATATTTTCAGCTACTCTCTTTAATGGACTCTCTGCTCATAGCACAAACCCTGAATTTTCCCAACTTTTGGCTTCTGTTCAGGTCTCCCTCATTCATAAAGCCCTTTCCTTCATGTCTGTATGTTTAAAGGATCCATCTGTGGATCAAGGGCCTAGTGTGCAATGCTGATATGGCTACTCATGTTTAATTATCATCTTCTCAGCTTACTCATTTGCAAATGAAGATAATAACCCTTTTTCAGAATACCAATGTTAGAATTGGCATAAATAGTGTAAAATCCTTGATCAGATTCCCATCTCCTAACACTCATCAGGTTTTAGCAATCGTTATCAACATTATCTCTTTGTTATTGTTCTCTAAGACCCTGAATAAGTCACACTCATCAAAAAAATTGCCTTAACTTTATAAGTAAAAAATAAAAAAAAAAGTTTTTTTTCTAACAATCATCATAGTCCTTAAGAGGAAAGTTTCATCTGAAAATAGAAGTAAGGCGTGTAATCCACAGACCTTCCCACACCTCTCAACTCTTTCCATAATACATTCCCCTGCATCACATTTCATATTTTCTAGCCTAAGTTAAACAGTGATAGCACACCCCCACTGCCCTGTGAGCTCACACTTATTTTAAGTCTCCAATTCTTTTCCTATGTCTTTTACTTTTTGAGATTATATTATAATTACATCTTTTATCCTTCCCATTTCTCCCTCGAAACCCTATCCATATATCCTTCCTTGCTCTTTTTTTCCTTAACATGGATAAATATTTAACATGTTTTATATATATATATATATATATATATATATATATATATATATATATATATATAATGCTACTATATATATATGAATGAGAGAGATACATGCATATGTATATCCTATGTGTGTGTGTGTGTATTTCCCAGTCTGTACAATGTTGCTTGTATGTGTGTTTTCAGGATTGACCATTGGTCCTGGATGTACTCCTCTTTGGGAAAAACCATTGCTTCTGCTCTCAGTTTTCCTTACTTGGCCATAGTTCTTTGTAGAGTTGTATGTTGAGTTGATGATTCATATGCTTCCTTCTTTAGTACGTCCATTGTTGTCCTTGTTCAGATCAGGCTCAGGGTGTCTCATTGGTGAGACTTTAGGTATAGTTTCTGAAATTACTAGGAGACATGGTCTCACAGGAAACTCTGATTCCCTGGCTCTCACACAATCTTTCTGAGCCCACACCTTTATGTCCACTCTTTCACAAATCTGTCATGTCTGGAATATTTGCTCATTTGTGATTTTGCTTTCTTGTGGTCCCTATGGTATAGTTAGTATTACTCACATGTTTATGATAATGAAGAAATGCAAAATGTCTTCAATAAAGAACTCCAATTCTCAACTGAATGCTTACTGTTGTTGTGGGAAATCAGGATATATACAAATAAATTATTCCTTATGATGCCCAGGATTGTGCATCATAAATTTTGTGTATCCACAAACTCAGGATTGTGTCCTAAGGAACTATAAAGAATCACATGGGGCTAACAGCTCCTTTTGGTTTGGGTAATAGCAAAACTTTTCTGTGACCAAGAAATGCCACGCTGTCCATTCTCTTTGAGATAAACTCCACAACAAAAATCACTCCCAGAGACTCTGACTCGATCTTGCCCCATAGATCCCAAAAGTTAGATGACAAAGGATGAGGGGAGATAAGATAGAAGATCTAGAATAATCTAAGCACGAGGAAGGTATAGATGATGTTTCTAAGTGGGCTTGGCTGTCTAGAAGGCAGTAACTTCAGAATAAGTTTTTAGAGTAGACATCTGTGAAGAAAAAGAGAGAGAGAAAGACAACTGCAAAGTGGAGCCTAAGGATTCTCGAACAGTAAATCTGAAGATTCATGCCAGGCATCTGACTTCTAGTCTCAGGAAATTTATCATTCTCCAATTTAGTAACAATTTATTAAAGATAGATTCACCCCTTAATGATAATAGGAAATACAGTATTGAACAAAATAGACATGATGTTATGCCCTTATAAGGCAGACCATTCATAAGGCAAGACTGACTGTAAAGCCAGGATTTAGTTGCAGAAAAGTAAATAGGGCTTTGATAAAGAGAACTACAATCAAATGGGTTCAGAAGAACTGAAGTGGGTCAAAGATCAGAAGCAGTTCACCAAACCAGGCACATTCAAGAAATGGATTCTGGATGTAGCATCGGTGATCAGTAAAAATTCAATAAACCTTAAAATAAGAGTAGAGAATGGCATAAAACAATACAAACACAGCATACAGTGCTACAATTTCTGTCACTACACGGCCTTTCAGGCTTTTTTCCATAGAGTACAGTTTTACTATATCTGTAAAATCTTTATTATAAGTCAAATAAAAACCAACATTTTTGTCTAGGATCCAATGGGTCTTTAGAATTAGTTTAATTGCAATAATGATATGAACTATATTTATCTCTCAAGCCAAATGCCAAGCTATTCACCAGAACTTTTGGAAGAAATAAACAAGTGTTTATTTTTAGAAGAGTGTGAATTCATATGATCGTGAATGATGTTAAGCTATTGATAGTAAGCCCTTTGAATAATAGTGTATCTCTATATGACTTTAAATTAAATAATTCAGTCCTGGCAGGCATATATATCTTAATTGGGTTAAGACCACCAGCTTTGAAACAACTGTTTACTCCAATATTTCCCATAAAGCTCATAAGTCATAGATAGACTGAGTTTTACAGAAGAGTAACTTGATTTCCATTTTGTCTTTTTTTCATTGAGACATCATTATATGGCCTAGGCTAGATTAGAACTTGTTATATAGCTCATGATAATACTGAATGCATGATCCTCCTGCCCCAGCCACCAGAATTCTGAGATTGTAGGTATATGCCACTACACATAGCTTTAAATTTTTTAATACTGAAAAAACTTGGATATTTCTAAAGAACCGAATATTTTCAAAAGGCTAAATTTGTACACATATACATACACACACACACACACACACACACACACATACACACACACACACAAATGGATGCAGGTGAGTGATGAGCTGAGCTAACCCGGAGAACCTGAATGTGGGAAACCTAGGACCACCCCTCATCTGCAATATGGCACCTGGGTGGGGAAGAGACGCCTACTCTCATTAATGCCTCAGGCGAGTGGGAGAGTTGGCCCTGCCCACCTCCAGCTGCAACACTCAAACAACAGTCCCTGCACCTCACCTGGGCAGCACAAGAGAGCCAACCCTGTTGGCAGAGATGTGGGTGAGCCAGCTCTGTAATTGTGAGCGTGGGGAAGCTGTCTCCATTATTCATCCGTCATGAGGTGATGTGGGCAGGGGAGACATGGCCCCCACCACACACACCCTTACTCTTCACCTCTCATAGCCTGTAACAGATGAGTGAGAGGGAGCTGACTCTCCCCTTACCATCTGCAGCAGCACTCGGGAAAGCGGGCCTTGTTCCTTGCCTGGGCAGCACAGTAGAGATGGCCCTCTTTGCAGAGGCACTTAACGTGTGAGAGTGGTATAGTTGGCTACACCCCCTCATCTGATGCGTGGCAGTGAGGGCCTGGGAAAGATGCTTTCCCCGCCTTGACCCTGCCATGTGTGGTGGGCAAAGGAGCTGACCCTCCCCTATACTAGGTGCAGCACACAGGAAAGTGGACCCTGCACCTCGCCTGGGCATCCCTACAGAGCCAGCCCTGTTGGCAAAGATGTGGGTGAGCCAGTCCAGAAGTTGGGAGCATGGGAGAGCTATCCCCATTACTCACCTATGGTGTGGAGGCGTGGGTGGGGGAGAGATGTACCTCCTTATCGTTTGCCCCTTACTGCTCTCAATAGACTAGTAATCTGACTGTCCCCCTTAACAGCTGCAGCACTCAGGAAACTGGATCCTGAACGTCGCCTGGGACCCACAGAGGAGCTGACCCTGTTGGCAGAGGTGTGGGCAAGTCAGCCCTGAAGTTGTGCGCATGGGAGAGTTGTCCCTATTACTCATCTGTTATGTGACTGCAAGGGCAGGGATGCGGGGTGGGTGGGAGGGAGATGCCCTACCCCACCATCAATGCCTGAGGCAGGTGGAAAAGCTGGCCCTGGGGTCATAAGAGCAGGAGAGCTATCCCTGAGCCTCATCAGCTGCAGCAGTCCGGAGTGGCCCCTACATCTCACCTGGACAACATAATAGAGTAGAGAAAGTGTAGGTGTGGAAGAACCGCCCCTGGTGATGTGAAAGCAAGAGAATTGGCCCAGAACCAGAGTTATGTGTTGGCCCACCCCAACATCTGGCCCATCTGTGATCTGCTGGAGCACAGGAGCGGGGTTTGGTCCTGTGGTCTCGGGACTGTAGGATCTCTGCTACAGAGGGCAGCAACAGGATGTCCAGGAAAAGTCCCCGTGAGGGCCCAGCATCGATGGTGTAGCAGAGAACCAGACCAATGATTCTTTGTGATGAACGCCTGCCTGCATGTACAATATATGGATAAAGGGATTTACTGCGTGACCTACTGTGTCACACTGCTGTTTCTGTGATGAGATTGTCCCTTTCTTCCTTTTTACACCCTTTATTCTTTTAAATTTTATTTTGTTTTATTCTGGGGGAGGGGGTGGCAGTGGATGAGATCAGGAGGCATGATGTGAAAGACACAATGAATAAATAAAAAGAAAATGGCTTGCCTCTTTTTGTTATTAAAATATTCTTGATTCTTTCTTGATGCTTTAAAAATCTATTTCATTCAAACAAAACCCGAAGAGTTACTGAAATAATGCACCCAAAAGGCATTTCATGCATACACAAAGTCAGCATAAAGAGTTGTCTCTTAGAGGAGTTATGGTCAAGATAAGATCCTCTATCCCATTGTATTGCCAGCTCTGGCTGTGGTCCTTACTGATATGATCTTCTGTGTATAGGGACTGTAGTGAGCCACTTGACCGTCTAACTTGTCTATTTGGCCCTCTGAAAATATGGTGAGCTATGTCTATTGGCAAGGCTAAATAAGGACCCTGAATCTGAAAGAGGAAGTAAGATGTGGGAAAGATAACACCTCAGGGAAAGGATGCATGTAAGTCCCCAAAGCACAATGACACCATCTGGGCAAATAGTCGTGATACATATGCAATTGCTAACAACGTATTGTTTCACAGAATATCACTGAATAGTGGGCTTTTGTCTGCCCCAGTACTGCTTACAATGTGAATTTCTATGAAGTGCTCATCCATCACCTTTAATAGACACATTCCTCTGTTTATTCATTTCTAATATAATTACCTACTGCTAAGGAGAGTCATAGCCTGGCCTCCGGAGTCTTTGTTTTATGCACATCCTCAATTGGAGCTGGCTGAAAACCTCTCGCCATTCAAAGAGAATTGTGGTATATTTTAGCTCTTTTGCATTACAATTTACCCAGACTGTCTACTTCTTTTTACATAGGCCTTTGTGTTCACTCACTGCAGTTTCTTGGACTCTTTGTAAATGTGCCAAAATCTTAATTTCATTTAACAAGGCAGCCACATTAAATGGGTAGAGGAAAGGCTTGAAAGCATGGGAGTTCTAGAAAAGAGAAAAATAAGCACAATGCCACAGAGAGTGGAACATTTAAATTCAACTAAATTCTTTTAAATTCAAAGTTGTTTTCATGTTAGATGTGTAATGACAGTTTGTCCACAGAAGAATTTGAAAATTGCATTATGTTCTTGAAAGTATTGTATTCCAAATAGGCATTAGTTTCATGGTTTGAATGATTTCAATAATACTTTGAAAATTTCATACATTTATATAATGTAGTTTGGTCATTATCCATCCACCGTTACCCACCTCCATCTCTCCCTAGAGTCCCCACAACCTATCACCCTCCTGAATTCATGTCCTTAAAAAAAAAATCTTCATGTCTGAGAATTTACACAGAGCAATTGTCAAAACAATATGTAAATTCAAAAAACTTAAAACAAATTCCTAGTGTTCAAGTTTCAAAAAAGTTAAATTAAGGATTAGGTAAATCTTCCAGAAGTTTCTTGTTTACATTTCACACTTGCTTTGTGAAAATTTTCAATTTATTCTTTATTATGAAAAAAGAAAGGACATAGTGATTCAGAGTAAAAATATATGCTAGAAAGACATTAAGAATCATTTTCTATCTCTTAAAATAATAAAGTTCTGCTGGGCAGCAGTGGCACAGGCCTTTAATTCCAGCACTCGGGAGGCAGAGCCAGGCAGATCTCTGTGAGTTCGAGGCCAGCCAAGTCTACAGTGCAAGATCCAGGACAGGCACCAAACCTACACAGAGAAACCCTGTCTCAAAAAACAAATATAAAAAAGTTTTTAAAAAAAACCATTAAGTTCTTAATCAAGGAAAAGACAGGTCTTACACTAACAAGACGCATAACAATAGAATAACTAATTGATATCACAACACCTTAAAAGTAGTAAAGAAAGTATTAACTAGACAAGTAGATTTGCATAAGAATAAGTCTTATTGAGAACTCCAAGGATTGTCCATCTTAATGAGAACTAATAGATTTGGCTATAAATTTGTACACGACTTTTTCATCTTGTGATATAGGGTTATCCAATTCTAAATACAATTTCAAATAGTCTCCCAATAACTCAAACTGAAAACCTAGTAACATTTGTAGTACTATTTAAATGATGTTATGTTGGTTCTTACTGATTAAACAAAATAAATCTTGCTATAAGTAAGTCCACACAATGTTTAATCGTAATCTTTATATTTGAAAATGGATTAAATATATCCGTAGTTGTAATAATTTTGTTTTCAAGTTGTTTCTGCAATTGGAAGTTCTGAGTCAATCAATGAACCTGTAGCATTTGAATATACCTATAGGAACTTGTATGTTGAAAAATGACATACAAATCAATAATAATTGACAGTGTGTCCTTGAACTTTTAATCTACCTTCCTATGCCTCCCAGGGTGCTGGGATTATAGACCACCTCTTCTAGTTTATGCAGCACTGGGGATCGAACTCAGAGGTTAGTGTATGTTTGGTAAGTATTCTAGAAATTCAGCTACATTCTCCATGCTTTGTTTATCTTCTGAGACAGGATCTGATTATGTAGCCAATGCTGAACTTAAACTCATGCTTCTCCACAGATTTATCTAAGATTATTAGGTGTGATAGACAGCCACAGGGAGTCTCCAGTGATTCTAGCCTCCTTGTATTTATAACCACACACAATAAATTGATGCTCATTAGTGTGATCAAGTAAATAAAACATAAATGAAAATGTAGAAGTTTAGTGTTACTCATTAAATTTCAATGGATTTATGGTCACGTTCTGGTGGAAACTCTCCACCATGTTGTGATATACTCAAGCCATCTAGAGAGAAGGGCTTTTTAGAGGGAAAATTAAATCCCTACACAACAGTCAACATCAAGCTATCATTGAATGCATGTGAATAATCCCCACTGACAGAGCCTTCCGCCTAATGTATGACTCCAACCATATTTGACTTGAACAATAACCCCATAAAGAGACTCATGACAAAAAAATAAAATAAAAATGCCAAGTTACATGTTAATTTTTTATCCATAGTAGCTATGAAAGGAAACAGTTGTTATTAGAAGCCATTCACTTTTCATATAATATTTATCAGTAGATATCCAGGACCATGTACTGTTACCTACTGTATTTGCAAGTTTTGTGTGTTGTTTGTTTGTTTGTTGGCTTGGTTTTTTGTTTGTTTGTTTTTGGTTCAGTGCCTTTGAGTTGATTCCAAGCACAGACCTCACATCATATCATAACATTTATCCACTTGAGAATGGGGGAATACGAACTGAGAGTGGTTGGAAGGAGCCAGATGCTGAAGAGCATGGTTCAAATCCATTGCTAAACTGATTCCAGAAACTGACTCATATGTTTACATTCTAAACAGTGTTTCTAAGGATCAGAAGGAAGAAGTCTCTTGCAATGACATAGTGTAAAGATTGCACATGGAGTGAATGATAGAGATAGTTAGAAATGGTCAGACTCACATAGTTACTACTTGAGAGACCTTCCTCGAGTTACTAAACTCACTACAGGTCAGAAATTTTACATATGATCTTAACACAACACTAAGGTCTTCACAGTAGCTTATAGTGAGCTGTATGAAAGAAGAATGGGCAAGATTCGGTTACCTGGGTCTCATTGTCTATTAGTACAAATTATACCTAAAAAAAATACCAGTAGATTACAGATCACAGAGGAAGATTTGTGAAATATTTGGTAATTTGCCAGGTGGTGGTGGCACACACCTTTAATCCAAGCACTCAGGAGGCAGAGGCAGGTGAATCTCTGAGTTCTGGGCCAAACTGGTCTACAAAGTAAGTTCCAGGATGGCCAGAGGGTAAACAAAGAAACCATGTCTCAAAAAACAAGAAGAAAGCAAACAAAAAGAAGAAGAAATACTTGGGAAAATGTTTTGAGTGCTTTAACATTTTTATTTAAATTAAAATAAAATAGAATACTACAAAGATGAAAAAATGAGAATTTTAGTTGTAAGGAATGGGTATATTGAAATAAATTTAAATATTAATGACAATGAGCTTACTCTTTCTTTAAACCCACCAAAATCAATGTCATGAGGGAAAGTTTTGATAATAGCTGCTGTAACACTGGTGTCTTGGAGCATCTGGCCTTTGCTAGTGGAATTCAGTGTTGGTCAGTTAACCATAGAAATCCCTTAATATGACAGATCAGAGATGAAGTCTTAGGGGCCAAAATAGAGTCTTTAAATGGGTACCATAGGTTTATGGCTACAGGTCGAAAAATGGCACTCCAAATAAGATGTGCTAAACCCAGTACTGAACTCTCAGAACTCTTCAGCATATTAGTTTCTTAGTTGTTTTATATTATTAAAGGTATAGGGCTTTAGAAGAGTTAGAATAATTAAGAAAATGGGATATCAGGTCAAACTAATACTTTTAAAAAATATTTTGAAGTGGAATGATGTCCCACTAAGCTACTCACCAAGCTCCTTAAGGAATCTGTGTGTGGTGAACAGAGTTAGCAAGCAAATGTCACCTGCTTTTTCAAGCTGCTTAACTCTTGTGCTTCTCCAACAACAACAGCAACAAAATCAATCCAGGTAGAAAGATGTGAAAAATGATACAAATCATAATCCCAAACTGACCTATACATACAACAGAAACTGATGGTAGTCAATATATGGAAATCTCTTTAAAATGCTTCCAAATATTACCAGAAAGTATTAGAATAAACAGTAACAACTCCAAAGTAGTCAATGAAATTAAGAGCTGGTTCTAAGAAAAGATTAACAAGATTAATAAACCATTAACCAAACTAATCAAAAGAGAGAGTGGATCCAAATTAATAAATACAGACATAAAACAATAACATTATATAACATGAACCATTGCAACAAATACTGAAGAAATTCAGAATATTGTAAAATTCTATATTCCACTAATATGGAAAAACTAAAAAAATGGATGTGTCTAGATACATGTCATCCATCAAAACTAAATTAAGAGGAAATAAATTATTTATTAAGAAAATTTTATTCATTTTGCATACCGATCACAGATCCTGCTCTATCCTCCTCCCTCCCCTCCAGCCTCTCCCCCAACCCATCCTCCATTCCCTCCTACAAGAAGGTAAGGCTTCCCATGGGGAGTCAGCAGAGCCTGGTACATTCAGTAGAGGCAGGCCCAAGTCCCTCCCCCTGCCTCAAGGCTGTGCAAGGTGTCCCATTAGAGGTAGTGGGCTCCATCCTCTGTATAGTGAGACAGTTGTGTAGCTTGGTCTGCTTAAGGGGCCCTCTGGCAGTAGGATCAGGATCCATCCCTGTGCATGAGGAGGCCTTTTGGAAATATATGATTTAAATAGACCCATTATACCCAATGAAATACAAGCAGTAAATAAATATCTCTCAACTATAAAAATCCTATGACCAGATGACTCAGTGCTGAATCAGATCTTCAAAGGATTACTAACACCAATACTTCTCAAAATATTCCACAAAAAAAGAAAATGAAAGAATATTTCCTAATTAGTTTCATAGGCTACTATTACTGTGATATATCAAAACCAAAATCCAAACAGCAACAAAAGAGAAATATATAGGCCAATATCTCTGATGAATGTGGCCACAAATATTCCCAATGAAACACTTGTGAACCAAATTCAAGAACATATAAAAATGTTATCTGTCCTTATCTATACAGCTACTGACAATTGTTAGCTGCTGGGAGAAAGAAGTACAGTTTTCTCTAAGAACAGAAGGCCTTACATCCAAGACTGGTGTTTGAAAATCATAAAATGACACAAAGGTAGGTCTGCAGGGAAGAGGACTTAGATCTTGGAAGTGTTAGGGAAATTGTTGAATATAATCAAAATATGTTATATGAAACCCTTAAAAATTAGTTTTTTTAAAAAAAGGTTGTCTATCATGATCAAGTTGGGTTCATACCAGAGATGCAGAGATGATTCAACAAATGAAATACCATGTAAATAGATTCAAGGACAGAAACCGCATGTTCATATCATTAAATGCAAAAAAGGCTTTTGATAAAAAACCAATATCCCTTAATGACAAAATTTCTGGAGAAAGTACCATTAGAGTGCATATAAAACCAAGCCCATAGCCAACATCTTGCTAAATGCAGAAAAACTCAAAGCATGTCCACTAAAATTGGGAACAAATCAAGGATACCCACGCTCCCCTTTTCTGTTCATTATAGTGCTTGAAGTATTATCTAGAGCAATAAAACAAGTGAAGGAGAAAAAGGACGCACAGATAAAAAAAGAAGTCAAAGGATTCTGATCTCCAGATGATTAAAATTCTACACGTTTACAGCCTAAAGAAGCTACCAGAAGTCTCCTCAGCTAAGAAAGGCATTCAGCAAAGCAGCAGGAAACAAAAGGAGCCCCACAATGGATAAGGGTCATGAAACAGAAATGGTGTAGCCACGGCGTGAGACAGACACTGAAATATCTAAGTATGTCAATTTACTTGTATGCAGTTAGTTAGAACTTAGTTTCCTGTGTTACTTCTTATCCAGTGGATCTGGATTCTAACTGAATTCTCAGGTTCTAGAGGACACCCCTATAAATTTCTTTAAGGTGCATTCATTTCTGGCCAAATATTTTAATAGACACCTGAAATTAAAAATGATTGGTGTCATTTAAGAAACTGACAACCTGGGAAAGGGAGATGGCCTCTGGCAGTGAGTACAGAAATGGATTGGAATGGGAACTTCTACAAGAATATCTGTCTCTGAGACAGTAGATTTCCAGATTATATGAGCTATCAACATTGGCATACTAATATTAGCTTCCAATGTATTTCAATATGTCTCCCTACATGGCCAACAATTCTCAACTTCTTTCCATGCCATATTTTTCCTAGAAAATTTACTAGGTAAAGATAGTACATTCAATAACACAAACATAAATGCCATGTAGAATGTTTTCAAAAGAGAGTGATGAAAGCAATAGGAATGTTGGGTGCTTTTATAGATGATACTGGAATACACCTTTATATGTATTATAATATTTACCTATGTGTATATATTTATATATATGATATAATATATAATATATAATAAATGTATATCACATCTATATATTCACACAAGTATATGAAATACAATTATATATATACTATTTATATGTGTATATATGATTATTTATATGTATATGTAACATATACATATATTTATAAAATATATTACTAATGATTTTATGTAGAGAATTTTATGTTTGCTTATAAATGAAATTTTTCCCCTATGAAAACTGTAGTTACCATGATTCCTGTGTATTCTGAGTTAAATAATTCACATTTAAAAAGCTGCTACTCTGGCAGTGGCAACCTGTAGTAATTGAATATCTTTCCAGTTCATCTAGGGTATTTAATTGGCCACATGGAAATAGAAAGTATTAGATGCCTAGTCTTGCTTGTGCCAATCAGTGCCTAGCTAAGAATGCATTGGCAAAATCTACCTGCCAACTCTGCACAGAGGCTCTACATAGGAAATGATAGGTCAGTGCCTGGATTTTCCCTTGAGATGAGCTGTCCAGTACAGAGGCCACATGAAACATGGAGTTCTCGAGCACCTGGAATGTGTTAGTCCAAATTGAGAGATGCTGTGCGTGAAAATGAAACAAGATACCATCATTCTTAAAATATACAAAGGCAAAATAGCTCATCAATAATTGTGCATTGACAATGACTTGAAATGAGGATTTGTGTGCATCATGATTAGGAAATTATAATCTTAAAATTATTTTCAACTTTTTTCTTTTGCTTTACTCTTTCAATGTGACTCCTAGAAAATTTCAAATTTAGTTTGTGAATGACTTGGGTTACTTTTGTTATATGTCCATCAAAAGCCACCTCTCTAGGGGTTTCTCCAGATTGTCCAAATGTCGTTCAACCTAAAAGAATAAAAATACTTCATTTCAACTACTGAGGAATAATTCATTCTCTCTCTGTATGTGTCTGTGTCAGTATGTGTGCACCTGTGAATGTGTGTGTGTGTGTGTGTGTGTGTGTGTGTGTGTGTGTGCTGTGCATGTGTATGTACACATATGTATGTATATAGGTGTGTGTATGTATAGAGTCCAGAAGAGGGAGGATGTCAAGTGTCATGCTTTATTACTTCTGCCTTATTCCTCTCAAATAGGACCTCTCCCTAAACCCAACACTTATATTTTTCAGCTAGGTTGGCTGGTCTACATACCTCAGTGATCCTCCACTCCCTTACCTCCATCTCCGGAGTACCAGCTTCTACCTCCATGCCTTGGTTTTTGTGTGGAGTTTGTAGACTGAAACTCAGGTTTTCATACTTGCAAAGTGTGCACTCTTCCTGAACCACTTCCCCAGAACTGATAGGTTATTTTCTTCTTTTGTTTTCCAAGCTAGCCATTAATTTAACAATACTAAGAAGTTTGATCTCTTGATAGATTTGTTCCTTTGATTTGTTCAGCCTGAGTATTTGGTAACAAAAACTGGGAAGATGTCAATAGAAATGGTTTATTCAGTTAATAGATGCCCCCTGAGTGGTTAGAGTTCATCGTTTCTTGTTTATTTCTCCAGCCAACTGGTGGAGGTGGTCGGTTGTGAAGTCATGTGTCTTCACCTATATCAGTCCCCTTTAGGTACCTTCTTTCCCTCAAAGGCCCCTAGAATTGCTGAATTTCATTTCTCTCTCCCATGAGGCAGTTATTCTTTAACCAATTTGGGTCAAATGCATCTTCACAGAAGTGCTTTTCATTGTAAACCCTGAGATCTTCTGGAACACAAATGACCCTCAATTGGCCACCCCTTATGTTTCCTTCTGACATGTACATTTGTCACTCATGATCAGTCACCAAATAGAACATCAGACTCTACTTCAGCCCTGTATTCTGAGCAGGTGTCTGTAAACAGAGAGGTGACAACTTTCTTGCTTTCTAATTCAGGGTGTGAAATTCCTACCTGGATGTTTATTATTTTAAAAAAGAGAGAGAAAAAATTAAGAAGGCAGGAAGAATGAGAGGGGGGAGGACAGAGAGAGACAGGGAGGGAAAGAAAAGGGAAAAGCCTGATTGCTAGTTTATATTTCCTCTGTTACTTTTATAAGAATTCATTTACATAAATTTGCGACTTTTTCTTCTCGTTCTGTTTTTTAATATGCTTTGTGACCTAAATACTGAGCATATGGCATATAATTTCATACAGAAAATTGCTCAGTCTATCTAATTCTCATTTTACCATTTGCTCCCTTGAGTTGTCATATCAGCAGCTCCTGACAGCAAAAGAAACACATTGCCACGTTGTAAGTAAGCAAAAGCAAGGCATCCACTCAAGGTTCGCGGAACCTTTAAAAGGCAAATCCCAGGATTGATGGAAAACACTGACTTCCCTCCACCGCAAGTGCTTTATCTCTGTCAGGTTGACTATGCAATACTGTGGCATTTTATCAAAATGTATTCTAAATAGCAAACTGAAACATATACTATACTTCCTTTTACAAAGAGATATAAGAGGTAAACAGAATAAAAAATATTTCATAAATGTATTCACCATGTGCAGCCTTTTCTAATAAAAAAATACACCATTCAATTTTTTTAAAATGAGAAAGATAGCAAAAATAGCCTGTCAGGTCTCAGTACAATATACAGCATCAATAAAAGCAAATGCCAAAAGGCATGAAAAGCAAAAAATATAAAATCCAATGCTCAGTAGATTTACCTTAGAAACAACAGTAGCAGCTGGGGAGATTCAAAGTATTTGAAGAAATGGAAAAATAAAGAGATTTTTTTTGGCTAGCCAGATAAATCAAAACTTGCTGATGACATCTTTAATAAGTGAATATAAAATGAATAATTGGCATATTATTAACATTAGATATGTGACCCATGATAAAGAGTTTTACTTATATAATTAATGTTACAAAATGTTAACTTCTATTTTGTTTCAATTTTTTTTTAAAAAGGCTGGTAGGTATGGGTAGTTAAAGGTACTGGTGTTATCCACGCTGAAATTCATTTAATTATAGTGTCATGTACTATAGATAAAACATGGTGAAATTATTATAATATAATAATCATAGCTGATATTTTAATATGGTGTTTGCAACATAAGTAAAATGTATTCTTTCTTACATACTTTAAATTACACTTTACTTACTGTATGTGAGGGGGTGCAAACGTGTGGAAATCAGAAGACAAGTTGTGGAAGCTGGTTCTCCCATTCCACCATGTGAATAATGAATAAATGAATTCATTTCTCACTTACCATATAAGTCCCCAGGATCAAATTCAAGTCATCAGGCTTGGCAGCAAGTGGGTTTCCCTACTGAGGATCTCACTGGTTCTTCTACATTCGTTAAATAGAGCACCTGGGTTATTCTTTAAAAAGGAGGACATTGTTCTAATGTTTCCATGTGAAGATCCTTATAAAAGGTATATTGTTAGTCCCTGGCCATTTCAGTAGTAAATGACAGAACCAGGATATTGTGGTTGATATATCATGGACCCTAATAAACTTATCCTGGGGACAGAGAAAAGAACAGCCACTAGATCAGACATAGAGGCCAGACCGTGGTGACACACACCCTTGATGCCAAGATTTGAGATCTCATGTCTTTATTTGCAAAGGACACATGCCTTTAATCCCAGAAAGTGATGGCAGGAAGCAGAAAGATATATAAGGTGAAGACCAGGAACTAGAGGCTTTTAGCAGCAGTTCAACTGAGACCCTCAGGGGTGAGGACTCAGAGGCTTTTCAGTTTGAGAATTTGTGGAAACAGTATCAGCTGAGGAGCTGGTGAGGTGGAGTTAGCTGTGGCTTGTTCTATTCCTCCGATCTCTCAGTTTTCACCCCAATATCTGGCTCAGGTTTTTTATTAATAAGACCATCTAGCAATTCATGTTACAGGATTTAAACTTAAGTAATTGGTCTCCATAGCTCCAAAGGTATCATGATGCTCTGATGAATGGAGAAACCTCAATAACTAACTCTCAAATTAACTGGAAAAATGTTATTGGAGTTGTCAAATCACATAGGTTTATGGGAGGGCACATGTCTTGAAACCATCTGCACAAACCATAATTAGCTCACATGTACACCAAATTTGATGATTTAGATGCAAAATCATATTTATTATGAAAATTTTCCCCAAGTGTCAAGAGATGCTCAATCTTCAAGGGGCTAAAACTTTAAGATACAATAAGACACCAAGTGAAAGATTAAAGAGTTATCTGGAAAATTGACTTTGGCTGCACAAAATCAGATTAATACTGATTATTGTCTTTTCTAAATTACTTATTCATTTTATTTTATGTGCATTGGTGTTTTGCCTGCATTTATGTCTGTATGAAGGTATCAGTTCACTTGTAGCTGGATGACAGACAGTTGTGAGCTGTCATGTGGGTGCTGGGAATTGCACCTGGGTCCTCTGAAAGAGCATTCAGTGTTCTTAAATGCTGAACCATTTCTCCAGCCCCAATTATTGTCTTCTTATAACTCAGTGTCTTTGGTTTCTTGATGTAGTGATCAGATTCAAAGATGTCCCTCAAGATTTCCTGCCCTCTGACATCCGACATATGGGACGGTGAATCTGAATACTTTCTCTACCTTTATTCAGATGGATTATATGGGACACTTCATCTTAAATACAGAGGTTGCCCAACTAAGTCTGAACTAATTACTTGGGCACTTTAAAATTGAAAGGATTTCCCAGTTCTTTGAAAAAAAAAAGAAAAATTAAAAGAGTCACAGACTGGGAGAGAATTCCATGTGCTTTGAATAGCTTTAAGAAGCAAGGACTACCAACCAAGGAACAGAAGGCAGGGAGTCTCTAAAACTAACTTTCCACTGACAGCCTTCAGGGAATTGGGAACTTCAATCTACAGCCACCGGACTGAATTCTGACAACAGCAAGAAAGATCTTCAAAACAAAATGTCTCCAAAGCCGGCACACAAGCTCTCAGCTCTGAGAACACAATGATTTTAGACCTGTAATACCCTCATTAGATAACTCAGCCATGGGAGGAAAAACTTATAAAAAAAAATAATCTGAAGCTAAAATGGTCATTTTTAAAAAACCACTTAATGTATTGTAATGTAATACAGAGCAAAGAAATTCATATATGATTAACTGACAGTTCTATATTTGTGGCACAGTGAATATCTATAAATTAACTAAGCAAGCAAAGAACTAGATAACTTAAAAATCCTTTTACAGAGTCCTTTATTCTCTAAAATCATTCCCCCAATTTGTTGTTAATTTTCATAGTTTTTTTTATCACATAATGTTTCTCAAATCCATGTGCTGAAGCCTTGATCCACACTCTGTAGGAACCTGTGAAGCTTTTAAGACATTAGCCATGTTGGATGTCTAGGTCTTTGGGACATGCTCTTGAAAGATTATGGGATATGCTCTTTAAACTGTCTCTTTGTTTTGAGGTGCCACACAATAAGGAGATTTCTCCACCATGTGATTCAATGGCTACTGTCCAAAAGGAAGCAAACAGAGACAACTGACCATGGGCTGATACCTCCAAAGCTGCTAAATAATCTGTAACTCTCTCAGGTATTTTGTTACAATCTTGGAAGTCTCACTAATATATAGTAACCAAATAAAACTATGTCCTAAACTGTGTCTGGATTTAATTTCTTTGAAATGGGTATCACTATACTTAAAATCTTCCAAATTCTCCCTCCTCATCACCACACACACACACACACACACACACACACACACACAAACACACACACACAAACACACACATACATCTTCTATTATGAACATTAGTAACACATGAAAAAATATTATTCATACACTTACTTATACTTTATTGTCTTATTCAGCATTATATCTTCAATTCTCGTGATGAGAAGTATTTGATTTCCCTCAAATTTTTACTATTAAAATGACATCACCTAGACTTGCTTTTGTTATCTCAAAGGTCATATGTACAAGTTTATTTTAGCTATAGTGGTGGCACACGACTTTAATACCAGCACTCAGAAGGAAGAGGCAGGAGGGTCTCTGTGAGTTTGAGGTCGGCCTGGGTTACAGAGTTAGTTCCAGGAAAGGCTCCAAAGCTACACAGAGAAACCCTGTCTCAAAAAAATGGGTTCTATTCTATAGGGAATATGAATAGACAAACCCTTAAACTATTTTCAAGGGTGACTATCCAAAGTTGTTTTCCACAAGGCATGACACAAAAGACTCCAGTTTCTCCAAAATTTAGTATAGTACATTTTCTTTAACTTTCCATTTTCTCTAAAAATTAGTATTGCCAGATCTGTCCAACTTTGAATCACATCCCTTCATCCTTTTTCTTTCCACTTTTTCTTGACTAGTGTCTTTCCTACCAGCTTTTAAAGATTTCTTTATTTTACATTATGTGTGCACCATGTGCATATAGATATCTGTGGAGGCCAAAAGAGGATGCCAAATCTCCTGGAGCTGGAATTACAGGCAGTTGTGAGCTGCCATTTGTGTGCTGGGAAATGACCTGGTTTCTCTACAAGCAAAATGAGGGTTCTTCTTTCTACAAATTTCTGAGCTTTCTATAATCACAATAATAATCCACTATCCATTGTATGTCACAAATATGTTCTCAAGGTGTGTAGCTTAGAGCATTGTTTAATATTTTATAACAAATGTCCTTCATTTTAAAAGCCAGATGTGTCAGTCTTACAGAGACTTTTATGTTTACAACTAGGGATTCTTCCTGATCTAATATTCAAGATATCCATTTATGTTTCCTTCTAAAATTTCCAATTGTTGCATCAGTATACTTAGGGAGAACTGGACCTGGGACATATGTGACAAAGAAGTTTGGGTTAGTTGTTCAAACCCCTAATTTATGTCATCTAGCCTGGCTGGTACTTATACTTGATGCATGAATTTCCTATTACAATAGTTTGTGCTGAGCCTGCCTGATCATATGAGTTAATAACATCTGACAGAAACTCTAATCAAAGTAGTTAGGTAAAAAAAAATAGAACCTGAAAATTAAAGGGAACCAGCTGTGAAAATGGGATTTAGCCAGAGTGAAAGAAGAATAAAAGCATAGTGAGGTTGGATATGATCACAATGCATTAAACTTCAAAAATGATGTTAAATTCAAGAAAATGTTTTCCATTATCAATATGATTAAACCATATTACTAAAGTTATTAGCATAAAAATATGAAAATGTAAATAAAGAAATAGAAATCACCTCCCAGGGGTTACTGATGATAAAGTTCACCATTCTATAATGTCTAATCAATGAACAGTAACACAATATTCTTTCATAATGGCATACGATAATTTTATGCCTCAATTTTGACATGGTCACTGTCACTTTTTAAAGAAATATTGATTTTTCTGATTGGAGAGTAAGTTAAACACTGCAAATAATTTGGAAAATAGACAAACATGCACATAAAACACCCACAAGCATTTTTACTTTTACTTTTAACATTTATATTATCTTTCTTTTGTATTTTTATCTCACAAAAGGAATCCTATGAATATACAATATTAGTCCTTCTTTCTTAACTAAATATTGTATATTTTCTCATGAAACAAATGTCTTTTGAATACAATAGTATTGATTGACTCTCCATCTTGCATGTATCTTTTATATAAATCACCAGGAACCAAATGTCTTATCATCATGTTACATTTCTTAATTGACTGGTAAAATTTTAGTAGACTCTCTCTATGTTCTGCAACCATTGTTACAAAAAGGAATAATTTTCACAAAAATGAATAAGAATTTGGCCAATTTTTGTGTTTATTATTTTTCTTATTTTTATTTAATGTTCATTGGTGTTTTGTCTGCATGTATATTTTTGTGATGGTGTCAGATCCCCTGGAGCTGGAGTTATAGACTGTTGTGAGCTGCGATGTGGTTGCTGAGCACTGAACTGGGGTCCTTTGGAAGACAAGCCAGTGACCTTAACCACTGAGCCATCTCTCCAGCCCTAGAATTGGGCCATTTTTAATAGCTTCCAAGAATTGAGCAATTCAAGATTGCCAGGCTTAAAGAAGTTTACAGACGTAATTCAGATATGCTAATTTTCACAAGCTCACCACAGATTTCTCCGTGTTCTGCTTCCATAAATGGAAGGTTTCTCTCTATGCTGTCTAACGCAGCTTCTGGTTTTCACATTAGGCTTTGAATCACCAATTAGATACCCTGTGCTATTCCCTATTTTATCCCAGAGCACTTGTGGTCAATAATGGTTCCAAAGTCACGCTGTAATGACCAGTGCTCCAATACCACTCAAGTTGATGGTGTATCACACCAATCAGTGAATTCATTCCAACAAGAATGCCAACATAATTCTCTAGCAGTAAATATTTTAACAAGCATATCCCAGCATGTTGTGTCAAGAGCTACCTTCCTATCCCAAGCTGCTGGTAATAGCACCTTGATCTCAGTTATCAGTAGGTTATTCAGATTACAGATCTTAATTAGCATAGGAACTTCCTTTGACCATTTCTTACACAGCTTCTACAATTTGAATGCACTAGAGAGCATTTTTGAGACAGAGGTCAAGATGCAGGGTATTATTAGGAATGTTCTTAGGATCATTGTCCATGAGAGAGAAGGAAATGATGCAAAATTAGATGGGAGAGGAGCCAAATGGCTGTACAGTTTCAACACAGTCTTAGTACCTGGAAAGATCTCTGATATTGCAATGGTCCTTTGGAAGAGATTGGAAAACCAATTAGAACTTTGAATAAAATTCAACTTAAAAACATCATGTTCATCAATGTTCTCTGGCCTAATACTTTATCAACAATGGTGTCGTCTCTTGATGCACTAAAAGGAGTATGCATGACTACTATTGTGTTCCTACCACATATGAAGAGACATAAAATGTAACCCTCACTGTAAAAATCTGGTTTTGCTTCTTTGATATACTTTGCTCATCATCCCATTTTCAAAATTTTATATTCATTGTTTTTCTGTCACTACACATCACTAATAGTATATGTCAGTGAACAAAATGTCATACTCTAAGACTAACCAAAGTTAGTTTATTAAACTTATTAACCTAGGTTTGTTAATGTTTATTAAGGCCCCAACTTATGATTTATGATTTGAAAAGAAAATTTTATTCATATCACCTCTGAATTTGTCATTATAACACATAATATGTTACGGCAGAGTTGTTAATTGGTAAATTATATTTTTTTGTAAGTCAGTTGGCTAGTTGAACAAATGTTTTGAGTCAATAGCCAGATAGTAAACATTTTAGGCTTTGTTGACCACATGAGCCGTGCCACAATTATAACCCTTCCAGGACTGTATGAAACATTCATAGTCAATGAAAGTGAAAGTGCATGACCATAATGGAAAAAACATAAACAGGGGCAGGGCAAATTTGACCAAGTGGTTGCAGCTTACCTAATCCCTGATCCAGATAAAGTATCTTAACTCAATGCTTCATTTTGTCTGTCTTCTACTATTCTCATATGTTGTAAATGCAAAAGGAGGCTATGGATAGGAAAAACAGATGAAGGGAGGTTTGTATGTGACAGTTTTGTGAGACACAAGTACAGCAGTTCTTAGCCTGACATTTTTTTACTAGGGTGCCATTAATATAGAGAGCCAATAGAAATAAAACCTGTGTGTTAATACAAATTTAGCCCCATAGAAGAGCTCATTTTTTAACATTGATAATATAAGTTATCAGCTAATTGAAGAATATCTGAAGAAATCTGCAGAGAATGTCCCCAGTTAAGAAATAGGTGAAGTTTGAGTCACATAGAAAGCTTCACATTAGTAAGCAGTGTGCCCACACTAATCTGCGTAGGGACCAGATGACTGCTCCTGGGTAAATCCTCTCCATCTACCACAATCAGGGTACCAAGATTTCACTAAAAGGGAGGTTTATGTTTAACTCAATGATTAATACTTTTACATTCTAAATTGGATGTACAACGATTTGAAAAGCATCTCTCAGTTTTCTGCTAACATAAATCTACAACCTCTTTCTCAATGAGCTTCCTTTTCTGCTGGGAAAATGCTCTTTAACATTAAAGAAGTGTTTACACCAAGTCTAGTTACCAAAGACTGGATTACTTCCCAGAGGAAACTCTTCAAACTGTGAGGATTTGTAGAGAGCAGATCAGTTCAAAAGCACTGAATACTGTACATGACCAAATTAGGCGTCACACTATTATGAGTAAGAAAACTGCTTCTAAGGATTGCCAAGTATTTTTAAATAACTTGTTATATTCTAAGTTCTGGCAGTAATGAGCTCTGTAGCTTTAGAAAAATCTTCATATATAAAATGAGGATATTAGAGAAGTCACATGTTAAGGAAAAGGCATGTGTATACACATATGTACATATATGTATACATACATACATACATACATACATGGTTTAAAAACTTAAGAGAAGTAGTTCTAAATGGAACTGCGTCAAAGAAACATTAGCAGTCCCAAGTGGCATGAAGTTAACTAAACCATATTGAAAGCCATAAATATATCATAGTTGATAATTAGTAAAAAAATGTAAGAAAATAACAGTGAAATCACACCAGAAATGTTATTAAAATATAGGGTACTGGATATATTTGACATTTTGAAAAGTGTGTTTTAGTGGATTCTCCTTACTCTCGTCTCCCCCACCACCCTGCTCTCACTGGTTCCCTCTCGAAACCTCTCCCCTTGAGTCTCTTGTTCTCTTCATGTCCCTTGTAGCCTTCTGCCTGTCCCCAACTCTTTCTTCATATCTGCTTTTAACCTCCTTGGTCTCATTTCAAGTGTTTTAGGTTTTACCCACATTGACACCCATTTAAATATATGCATGTGTATATGTTTGGCTAAGAGCTGCATATGAAAGAGAATGGATGGATTTTCTCTTTCTGAGATTGGGTTGCTTTGCTTAATATTATACTTTCCAGGCCTGTCCACTTTCCTGAAATTTTCATTTTCCTTTTCAACTAAAGAAAATTTCATTATATATGCATACCACATTTTCATTATCCATATCAACTGCTGATAGACATCCAGGCTGGCTCCATTACTTATCTATTGCTAATAGGACAGCAGTGAACAGTAACGTGCAAGCATGTCTGCAGTAGGATGGAGTCCTTATATACCCATGAGTTGTATAGCTGGGTCATAAGTAGTCCTATTTTTAAACTTTTGGGAAACCTCCATACTGATTTCCATAGTGCCTATACTAAATCGGAACACAAATGCTATGACAAAAATTAATGACCAGTTTGTGGTGATCACAAATGAAAGACATGCAGAATTAAGTAAAAAAGCTTAATGAACACAAACTACAGCTTCAACATCAGAATTTTAGCAATACCAAGCACTTCAAAATTGGCCCCGTCTAACTTCCAGAGCTTATTCATGTGACTCTTCCATTTCAACTTAAAAGCAACAAAACTCTTAAAAATCTTAGTTGAGAATCATTGATCACATACTTTGAATTTTTATATAACTAATACTAAAAGCAATTAATTACTAGTTCAGGAGAGAAAACTGTTTTCCTGATTCACACTTAAGCATATTCTCCACTAGCCCATTACTAAATAAGTACTAATAACTACTCTAAATAATGACAGAATACCTGCCCGTCTGACAGCTTACAGTTACGTATTAGTTGCTCTTTAAGCAAATCAAAACAAGAGAAGAATTTGAGACTGTGAAGAGAGAACTGGCTCTCACATTGAGTTCTATTTTGAAAAATAAAAAAATAAAGTAGAGAAAATTATGTAAAGAACATTCCTCAACTTAACCAACAGGACAATGTAATCAAACTTTTTTATCTACTTTGTATTTCTGGGATTCTATCTATGTAGAATCTAAATTGTCCTGTCAGTCACAGTTAAGAACTGGGCCACAAACTCCTGAAATCAATTCGTGCCTCACCTAGTATCCTATCTGAGGAAGGATCCTTCTTCATTGTAATGGTAGGAAACTTCTTCCTGGCACATACTCTCCCTGAATTAAGGAACTCTCAATCTTCCTGTACCACAAATGTCACTTAGCATTAACTATTCTCTGTGAGTTGTAATGGACTCATTTGTCCTTTTCTTTTTCTCAACTATTCTGTATCATCCAGCCTATCTTTCAAATTGGTACTACACTCCTGTTTTAAGAAGGGATGAAGAAACATTCAAGTGAGATGCTATCTGCTTTGCAATTTGTCTTCTTAGAAAATCAAAGATGAGTAAAACTTCGAGAAAATTCCATTCCGTTAATTTATCAGTCCAGGGAAGTCTTAAGTCTGAAAATTAAATACTAGAATTTCTGATTTTCAAATTTACCATAGTGAGGAGTATATAATATTTATAAAAATGTACTTAGCATATTTATGACATACTTAAACATTCTCATCAGTATCAGCCTGGTTGAGCGTATATATTAGTTGTGTATATCATACCAGGGAAAATAGTTATTCAACTCAAATAAAGGATAAAATAAAGTATTTATCTAGGCAAAAAAAATAACAATATTCATAAAATATTTCCAGTTTTTAAGAACTTCAGCAAATATTATCTCCTCGAAAATGCCAGGCAGTATTTTTGGTCTATTTTATAAATTGAATTAGGTTAATAGTCCAAATGATTCAATAAAGATCTAATAATTGCAGGATCCAATAACAATCTAAAGACTTAAGAAGGAGCTAAAGCAATTTTGAAAATTAAATTTTAGCCACAAATACTTTATTTCTAGTACTGTTTCCACTGCCTTAAGCTTTCTCGTGCCCAAAGTTACCAGTGATGTATTTCAGCAGCTACAAAGAACATTAGATTGCAAAGAACAGCGCTCACATTTATAATTATATATCGAAACTAAATTTCTGAGTGTAGGGAAAATTTATAACTTAAAGTATACGAGGGATAGCAGCTTCTTTTGTGAAAGCTAACGAAGCCCACTTTAGTGGAGTAGGAACACTAAGCTGTAGTATAATCACATAGGATACTGCCTTCCTGTTTTCTTCCAATCTAAATCTATTTTCCTTAAGGTAGATAGATCTTTAATATAAAACCTTCTTAAAATGAACTTCTTTTTCATGTGAAGAAAGCATTTTTTTCCACAACTGAGATCACAAACGTCTTTACTAATCACTATATTCCTTAAGAGACCCCTCTGACTAGTGAGCATCCTGGGGAGGAGGCAAGGTCTTTGAACATGGCAAACTATGCAATATCAAATTAGGTGTCACATTTCTGTGAGTTTAAGTCATTCTTCTCATTTGAAAGGATTCAAGATATACAGAATTTGTAGATTTAACCTCAAAGGGATATAGCTTTTAAAGATATGCATACATTTCTGACTCAAATTTTCAGTTTATACCTTTGCTGACATTTCTTGATTTCCTTAAATATTTTGACTATAACTGTATTTAAAAACTAGATGGAATGATTTTAGAATAAATAAATGAATAAAAATCTACACAGCATCATGTAGCCACCTAAATTTATTCCTTTCCCTGAAAAAAAATGCATCTAACATACCAGAGGGACTGTAACAATAAATCAAAAGTCCTTTGAGATTTATGCGGTTAGTTACAAAAACTGCTGCATGGTCTTATATGTGTGTCTGTGCGTGTTGTGTGTGCACGTGTGCATATGTGCATATTTCTGATGAGACTTTGATTAATGAACGCTGTATTGTGCTATTTGGAATATTTTGTTCCTAACTGTGATTTCCATATGTCGGTAAAGAGCTTCACAATGAATAACTTACTGGGATGCATCAAATTCAAATCAAAAGGCATTTTTGAAGGTTGCTCTATGCCAGTGTTCAGTCAGTCACTGCTTATTTGCCCCAAGAAACATTGGAAACAAATTGTCTACCAGAATAAAAGACAGTCCTTGAGGGTATATTTTTTCAAATGGGAGATAGATAAAAAGGATGGCAGTGATAACATAATGACTCAAACAACAAGAGTAGACTCAGGAAAGGTATGACCAAATGAGAATGGTAGAAAAATCAGTTGAAAGTGAGAAATATAAATACATTGATTGTGTGTATGTATATAGATAGATAGATAGATAGATAGATAGATAGATAGATAGATAGATAGATAGATATGTGTGTATACATATATGTATGTGTGTATGTATATATATATGTATGTATATATATGTGTGTTTATATATGTGTGTTTATATATATATATATATACGTGTGTGTGTGTGTGTGTGTGTGTGTGTGTGTGTGTGATTACAGAGTGATTAAGGTCAGCTGTGAGGGCCCAAAGTGAAGAATGACATCAATGGCAAGAACATGGAGGTTGGAATAGGACAGGTACTTAGAAAATACTGTGACAGCCAAGGCAGTCAGTCCACAGAGGTAGATAAAAAGGGGTTGTCATTTGAGGGTGTTTGCAAGAGTTGCCAGTAATAGACACTGATACAAAGTAGACAAGGTGGAGAAAGCAGAAGAAAACTCTTAAAAATGGAAAAGACAGAAGGACACTGAATGTTCAGAGAACATAAACTACTTAGTTCCTTATTTGTAAATAATTTAAAATGAAAAATAATCATAGCTATGAAAATTGTAACTGATTACACTATAAAATGCCTTGCCTACCAAAACACTTCAGAAAATAGAATAAATTGCTTTTTTAAATTTCTATCATTTTTAACTTAATTGAATAAGATGCCTTCTCCAGAAATAGAAATCAAATTATCTTCAAGAGAAAACCAGTTGGAATCCCAAACAGATTAAAGATTTTTTTAATTGCCTTCTCTCCATATATAATAATAATAATAGTAATAGTAATGCAATATAATACAGTATTACTTGCAAATTTCACACATGTACATAATGTATTTTTATCAAATCTTTCTCACATCCCCTCCTCTCCAATTCCTTCTTTATTACCAAAAAACACTTTTTTCCCTCCCAATTTCATGTGCTTTTTGTTAACCTACTGAGTCTGCTTAGTGCTGCATATATGTAGAACCATCGACTGGGGGCATGAAAAGCCTCTTAGCTGGTACATTCCTGAAGAAAACCAACTCTCCCTCCCCCAACAACCATTATTGCAATAGTTCCACGCTAAGGAGTGGAATTTCATCAGATCTTCCCCTCTCCATGCTGGAATTGGTTTGCCATGGTCTTGTGAAGGTCTTATGCATGTAGTCCTAATTGGTATAAAATCATGTGCTTAGTGGTACTAAGGTGTCCAGCAAATACTGCTGTAGATATACACTACCCGAGGCTCTTACAATCTTTATGTCTCCTCTTCTGCAATGATCCCTTAGCTTTACAGGGAGGTATTTGATATAGATATCCTATCTGAACCTGAACATTCTACTGTCTTCTAGTCTCTGTGCATAGACTCATAACCATGAGTCTCCGCATTAATCAACATCTACTGCAAAAGAAACTCCTCTGATGGAGGTTAAAAGATACACTTATCTACAGATATGAAGAGTGTAAGTAGGGCTAGAAATATGGCTTTGTGGTTAACCATGTCTACTGCTGTTACAGAAGACCTGGCTTGGAATCCCAGAATCCCTGCAGGGTGATTTAGATCAGCCTTTTACTCCAGGTCCAGTTCCCTCTCTGGCTTCCAGAGGCACTACACTTATGTGAATATTCTGACCCCCCATTAAAAATAAAGCATAAATATATCTTTTTTGGAACTAGTTAACAGTGCTAGCCATAAGTTTCATCTTGTGGAGTAAGTCCAATCAGAAGGTAGTTGGTTACTCTCATAACATTCATGCCACTATCACATCAATGGCCCTATCTTGCCAGCACAGTTATTGTTATAAGTCACAAGATTTACAGATGAGTAAAACTGTTGCTTATATTTCTTCTTGATAGTGTACATTGATCCTTCCAGCACTGTGGAAGCCAGCCAGTAGGAATGAAGTTTCGAAGCCAACCCCAGCTTTATTCATATCATATAACACAAGTATGTAGTGTCTTCAGCAACAGATTTTTACTCTTATATTCTAGAGGATAAACAAGGTCATTGTCAATAGCCTATAGTGTTTGAACTATGAAATACCATTAGTGAAGAACATGAAAAGACATAGTTCATACCTGGCAATGGGCTTTTCATTTTATTTTCTAATTTAATTTTATCGCCTACAGTATCTAAAAGAGGTGTTCCCAAGTACACCCTGCTAGAGGTTAGCCTCATTTAAATTCCTTTATATACACACATTCACACACAGTCTAAAGGAAGCTTCCACAATATTAGGCTTCCATAGGACTACATTTTTTGTGTAATTTTCAACCTAAGTGGGCCAAGTTGGGTGGGGGGTGAGAGAGGGAACTCATATGGATTCAGAATGACACAGTGTCACCTATAACACATTAACTAAGGTGATCCTGAAGTGACATCAGCCTAAATGGGGAAAGAAGTGTTTAGAGAGAATTTTATTCTCCTACATAAACAAATTAATATAAGGTAAAACATTAATATTTCTTCACAAATATGAGATAAAAGTCCTACTTGAATGCAAACAATATTGGAAATACCTAGATAGATAATATCAAGAGATAATGTCATGTGACAGACAAAAACAAATACTGTCATTGTCAGCCATTATGGACACACAAAGATCAATGACTTTTTTTTTCTCTCAGTGATTGTCACCAATTTTGGACTGGTTACTGTACACAGCACTTTTACACTTCTATCTCTCTCTCTTTTCCAGGCTTAGCTTCCTTTAACTACATTGAGCTTTATTCACATGTCATCACATTTGAATCACTTAGGAAACTTCAATGAATGATGATGCTTGGATTCAGTCTCAGCCTCTCTCTTAAGGACCAAGGTGCAATATTTAATAAAATCTTCCCTGGTGGCTCTGAATGACTGCCCAGAGTAAAGGACCTCATCCTAGCATGTGTGGGAAACCAGAGTCTGCATGTTCCTGTAATTTGTGGCTGTTGACTTGTCCCTCAATACTCTGCTGCTTCCATATCTTTGGATTCTTACATTCACTTGGAAGCTACATTTCCTAAACTCCCTTTTCTATTATGTTGACACCAGTAGAAAAGTGGATGTGGGGTGCACTAAAAATTATTTTAAAACAAGTATAGGACCCACCAAAACATTTACATCCTTAGTACTGTGGATATGAGCTGAAGAATGCTATATATTATGGGCTTGGTTTGGAATCATTCACACAGTAATTTGATGATCTGGGATTAAGTGTTCAGTTGCTAGGAAGACTCCAGAGCAAGCTAAGGGATTGTAAGTAGTTGTAAGCATAGATTTCTGTGGTTTGTTCTGAATTCCTAAGGGCCTATGTGGCAATCCTATAGCATTTCAAATAGCATTTGTATCTACCACTGACACTTGAAGCACCATTGATCCTGTGAGATCATACAGCCCAGGTAACAAAGCATCTCATGTAGCACCTTTGGCCTGTTGGAAAGCTTCAATTTTTTTTCTGAACTCCACTCAAAACTATCAGTTTTCTAGGGCATTCAGTAAAAAAAGGTCAAAGTAACACATCAAACCAAAAAACATATACAATGACACAACTTAGTCATGTCTCATTTTCAGTTGCAAGAGGAGCCAGATGCAGGATTTTGTTTTCACCCTTCACTTTAGAATCAATAGCATAGCATGATCCACACTGCTAAGTCTCTAGATGTCTAGGGAGTTCACTGAGATAGAAGACTCTATTTAGAATGAATTTGTCTTATTCTTTCTCACCTTCTGACACTGAAATTTTTATCAGTAAGTCGAGAGAAGTCATAGCTTGTTTACTCAATGCTATTAATACAATGCAAACAAAAATCCAATGCAATGTCTATCTATGGTAAGGAGGCCATTGAAATCCCAAAAACTAAATGATGGCACCGTGTGGGGACAGTAGAAATAGGCACAAGGAAAGAAAGTGAGAAATGATTGATGGTTTTGCAATCTGAAATTTAAGAGCTTCTGGTGAGCTCTATGAGTTAATATGGAGAAAGTCACTTTCTAGTATCTGTTTACTGGTAGCAGAGGATGGCATCATTTGCTTGAGAAACGAGGCTACATCTTCCATAGAGGCTACAATTAGCATTATTGCCGGACTAAGCTGTCATTCTATCCTTTTGTTATCTGTCAAGGCAAAAGGAGACTTGAGGATTACTACTCCTCTATTTTTCAAGACCAGAGGACTGTGAGTAATTTCCCAAGGAATAAGATATTTTTTTTTAATTACTGGTTTTCTAGACAGTGACAATTTATAGGCATCAGCTTTACCAGTCACATTATAAATTGCCTTATAATTTAAATGATGGATGCAAGGATACTATAAACTGCTATTGTGTCTGTTTCAATTATTAGCTAGAGAAACAAACAAACAAAAGGTAGAGACTGACCCAATGGGCTCACTCTGTGATGATAGACCTGACCTAAACTGCATTGATTACCTGACCTCTCGAAACCTGGTGAACTACAGTGACATTTGAATCTCACATAATTAGTGTCAGTTCAGAGCAAACACCCAGAAATCCCCTACAGCTTGATTATTTCCCTTATTCTAGTACACAGTTGTCCTGGTAAAATTGTACATCTTTCTGAAGAAAGAAAAAGATTGACAGAATAACTTTTGGCAAAATACCAGATCCATCTTCATAGGGGATGAATTTCTTTTCATTTAAGGAATCTAAGACTGTAACTGGGTAATGTCTGGAAATTAATTGAGTGTTGATGACTGTATTTTATAATTCAAGTTATATTTTGTTCCTTCGGCCTATATCCTTTCTATTTTGTAGACAGAGTAAGAATTTTGTAGACTTACTATCATATTCATGTCTTAGGCCACCATGACCAAGTAGCCAACACCGTTAATCAGACTAAGTTAAACTAAGCTAATCTGTGCTTTGACTCTGCTATTGATTTTAAGACTCACACCTATAATACTATCGGCTATCTAGTAATGTCATTTGATACAGCACCTTCAGATCCCATCAGTCTTACTATATCTGGGTTGCTAAATTCAGGAATTGTGTCTTCTATGGAAAAGTCATGACCTACAGAAAGAAGAAACTGTTGAGTTCTGCTGCGTTTATTTCTCACAGTCATGGTTAAAAGTATGCCTTATTAACTATTTCAGTGTGGGGAAAGATTAAATGAAAAAAACATCTTAACATTTCAGTCTCCTGTAGCCTATGAATCATTACCTCTGCATTCAACTAAGACAGATCTGGCATTGGTAGCTTGCATAAGGCACCTTTCAGCTCTGTTTCAGACAACCAACCAAATTGTTCCTCTCTTTCCTAACAGCCAAACTACAGCATTAAAGGCAGCTTCTCTGTTTAGAGTCTTCACACTAACAGATTAGGTTTGATCTAACCCTGTATCTTTTTAACCATTATTCCACATTCTAATGTTTATTCTTTCATAGGTAGAGACTATGGGCTGAGTGTTTATGTCCATTCAAATTTACATACTAACATGAATCTTTAATGTGGCTGCATTTTCAAATGAAGTCCTGGGATACAGTTGCATTAAGTCATCAGCTAAGGAGCTTATAATGTAATTGTAATTAATGCCTTATCACAAGAGTATGTACACATTGAGGGATGGTCAAGCATGTTAGACCATAGCAACAAAACAACTGCATAAAAAAATAGAGAGAACAAACCAGATTCTAATCACACCATGCTTATGTCATAATCTCAGACACACACACACACACACACACACACACATATATATACATACATATATATATATATATATATATATATATATATATGGCTCTGTCAGAAAAGTTCATCTAAGAGAAAGAGTTTTCAGTAGTAATAAGCCTACCTAGTTATCAGATCTTTGTCTAAATAATATTCTCCAATAAAATAATTAGGGACCATGAAAGAAGATAATGCAAGATGACTCTTAAATTATGTGCTATCCATAAACTATCAAATATGTGTGCTATGTGCTATCCATACATATCAAAATAACAAAAGTAAATTCTAGGAAATACTGAAACACAAACAAATATGGCATGTTAGAACAAAAATTATTAAGTAAAAAGTGGGAAGTGCTACTAATCAGAAACATGGTACACCATACATTTAAGCAACACACTACTCATGCACAACAAATTAAATTAAAACATAAATCTAAGTATTGTGGGCCTTGGTTAATGTCATTGTCAATGTTGGGTTTATTAATTAGAGTCATGCCTTATATTATGTAAGATGTTAAAGCTGAGAGAAACTTGGCACAGGATACATAATAACTATGCTATAATCCTGATATATTTTTAAATGTTCTAAAAATATACTTCATTAAAAACTTCTTAGAGAGGTACTTTGTGTTTGCATGTGAAGTTTCATTTTTGTTTTGTGGAAAATTTCATTCATTATGGTTGATTTTCTCTGAGGTATTTCCCAATGCTGTTGCTCCTCAGAATGTGACCCTTGACCTGGCAGTATCCCTATCTACTGTGAACTTAAAATACAAATTCTTAGACCTACCCCAACTATACTGAATGGCAGCCATATGTTGGAACAGCTCATACTTTAATAAGCCTTATTAAGTGACCCTGTGTAAATACTGCAGTTTTAGAAATACTGCATTTTAATAATATATATACTTTATTTACCTTAAATACAGATGTTTAGGAATTCAAACTTTTGTGAACTAAATAAAAACAATTTATTAAGATTCTGATAATCACATTTTCACCATCTAAATGTCTGATAATCAATGATTTTATTCTAAAAATATGCCAGATTATTTTCAACATAGATTCTGAATATTGTGACTCATTCATAAATTCATAAAATGTGGGTTAGGAAGAATAATTGGGAGAGTCATGGTCCCAAGGCAGTGGTTAAGATTCATAGATGATTAATTCAAAAACACAATTATAAAACCTTAAAATATATGCTCTTCCTATTGTTCCAGTTACTTCCCATAACACCAAAATAAGTAAATAAATACTGTATATTTTAAAAGGTCTCCAAATGTTGAGTCAGTGGTGTTTTGAGTTAATCTTACCTGATTCTTTGTTTTGTGATTGGCTTAGATCTTTCAAATTTAAAGTGTCTGAGTCTAAGTTTCTCTAACTTTGAAGGTTTTAAACATTCCCTTAGCCACACGTTCCTCATGAACATAAGTTTATTCATGGAGAAGTGTTTTAAACATTAAACAACAACAAAAATGAAAATGTTACTTGCCTTTATATAAATGACTCCTTTGCTGTTACAATTATTGATTATCAGGTTATCCAGTAACAGATCTTCATCACAGTTATATGTCTCAATTTCTTCACAAATACAGAAACTTACAAAACATAAGAAAGTAGTAGAATATGTTAGATATACTCATGTTATATTTCCTAATTTCTTTGAAAATAGCTGTTTACTCTCATTAGGCCTGCTGTCTGAATTTACATGAATCAATAAGAGTGAATAATCCAAAAATCTCAAATAAGATAATAAATAACTAGGCAAAGCAATTAAATTGAAGAGGAAACAGACATACTCAATTATGATATAGATTTTAAATACTTTACAGTCAACTTAGATGTGGATTTAATACATTTCTTGTAGTATTAAAGGCAGGGTAATTGTTATTAATGAAAAATCTGTATAGGGGTGTAATTGAATGGAGTAATTATAAGCCAATCACCTTAATTAATAGCAATACATAAAACAATCAATAGCAAAGATTAAAATTGATCGTATGCAAATTAATTTGTAGGACTTACACAGGATTCATAGTTAAGAGCCAGGGAGTATACAAGCTGGTATTTCAACCTCATGGATGCAGCTTTAAGTATTTAAATCATACCATGACTCTAATACATTACATGTAAAAGTTCAATACAATGAGCTTTACAGAACATAGCCTTTGAAATGATTCACTGTTAAGCAATGAATTTGCTTAACGCAGATGAATTTGAAATTTAACCAAAATAAAGTTTCTTCAAAGATACACTGTAGACCTCTTCTAGTAATAGTCTGTTGACTGTGACTATTGACACATACATTTCATAGGTGTGATGATCTTCATTCCTCAGAGAGGAAAAATGTGATGTAGAATAAGTGACTTGTAGAAATCAGAGCTCAGATAATTGTGAGAGCTGATAGAAAGCTCTATGGAAGATTTTCTTACTCAGAGCCTCTTGCTCATCTAGTGTGGACTCAGTGTCTGTCCTATATCATTGTATTAATGAAAAGAATTTTAAAATGAAACAGTAGAGCTGAACAGTTTCCCTTTTATTATCAGATGGTCTGCTATTTAAATCTCTTTCAAATAGCATGACTATTTTAACAATTGGCTTAATATTTTCACGTCTATTCTTCACCTGCCAAAAAAAACATAACATTATGGATATGTAAATCCCCAAGTGCCTTTTCATACTTAAAATAGGTGTACAATGAATAGAGCTATTAAATTGTTAATACTATACTTGTGACTTGAAACATAGGATGAAAGGAATTAATCCCAAAATGTATCAAGAACTTTAGCCTCAACTTTAAGCTATGCAAGGCTGGGCATCCACCCAAAGACTCAATTGAGCTGTAAAAACAGAATGATCTAGGGTCCACTCTGTATAATCAATCAAGAATTGACCACATGCCATCTTCCTGCTAAAGAGAAAGCTATTACAGAAATAAACTGCTATTTATTTTATGATTACAATTAGGAGCATAAAGAGATTAATTATTTCCATCAGAAAGATGGATTTTTCTAAGATCATCACCTTTAATAGTGCCTAAAATCTACTCGAAAAATTATTCATCATCCCCTGGGATATGTATTATTGGATTAATGATTAATTATACTAAATTTCTTTTGCATAAGGCATACTGGGATAAAATATTTGAATTTTCTGTTTATAGCATGACCATTGTATTCAGGATAGGCTGTTCCTACTTCCCAGTATGAAGACATTAAAATATTCATATCCTTGCATTTTATAGCAGCTTCCATGCATGTATCTCTTATAAATTCATTTCTATCTGTTTCCTTCCAAATCTATCCTATTCCCCACTGTTGCATCTTATGGTCACTCTAGAGTGGAAAATATAAGTTTTTTGCATCAGTTTTACCCATTTGTGTGTGTGTGTGTGTGTGTGTGTGTGTGTGTGAGAGAGAGAGAGAGAGAGAGAGAGAGAATGCTGTATTATTGAACTTCTAATTTTTTATTCAAATTTTCATTCAATTTTTTACTTCAGTTTTCACACTAATGCTTTATGCTTTTCTGATCCAGTATGTTGTTTTGTTGTACCCCGTTTCATGAAACACCCAGGGATCACCATGGAGCCTGTTTCCTGTACAAGCACATAAAGGTCCTTTTAGTGTCAGGTTCAACCTGGGCCACTGCACAGCAGATGGAAGAAAATGTGGTGGTGGCCTCGATCCCAGGTGTAGAAAGGTTTTATAAGGAAAAACCACAAGCTGGGAATTGGCAACTTGGGACTGGGTAGAAGGGTTATGATTTTTTGAAACCACTGGGCTAGACTTTGGGTGCAAAACCACATTTGAGACCATTGGGTTAGACTTTTGGCAGGGAACCACAACCCATTGAACAGGATTATCTGGATTGCTCAGCAGGATTATCTAGATATTTTCAAGGGCCATAAACTGCAGACAGAATGTCTGCAGGATACTGCCTGGCATCTGTTCAAGTTGTCATGGCACATTCTTGAGGTCCTTCCTGGACCTGAGTTCAGCAGGTGGTCTAAGATGGTGGCCCTACCCGAAGACGGAGTCTGTATTGCCTTCACAGTTTGCAATCACACAGCATGCACTTTTGAACATGGGCTCCTGCCATTGTTCTCCGTATTTAACTAGAACTAGATCATAAGATCGTATTGCGGAAGATAACACATACCTTGATTGTGGGATATAGAGAAATCAAAGTGGTTCTGAACCGGACGCTTCTCCCCTGCTGACTAGTTTTCGTAGTTCTGGACATTGCTAATGATCTTGTTCAGTCTTTGGCCTCCATGCTACAGCACTGCCCTGCTAGGAAAGATATGCCTATAAGACATAATGGCATGGTTATTCTAAGAGCACCAATGGCTTTCTGATTAGTTCTGAGATCTGCTCCCTGGAGGAAATTCATGCTAAGTCCTATAAACTGATCAAATGTCCATGTTTAGGTGTTCCCGGGCCTTGGAGGACTCACTACGTTATTTTGTTAAGCAGACATGGCTTCAGACTGCCATCTAAACAGCTGTATCTATATCCATACACAAATATTGCTGGTTTCAGCCTTGATGACAGAAGCTTTTTTTCTCCACATAACATGCTGATCAATGCAGAGATCCTTGCCTTCTCAAGATGCTGAGAAGTGACTGGTGAGTAATGAATCCTAAAGGGAGTATCTATATCATCCTTGCAAAGCTTCAAGAACATTGCAGAAGAGAAGCCAGAAAGAATAAAAGAGAAAAAAAAAAACAAAACCATGAAGTTAGGGTGGGACAGGCAGTCTTCTCGAAAAAGCATGGGCTTTGCAATCATGAACTCTCAGTAGCTACAGCTCCCTATACTGAGTCTGACCTACAGTGAGCAGGTCAACAGACAGTCATGGATGTAGGAGCGGCTCATGTGGCTTCTACTCTTTCCTTGAGATCTACTGGCTTTAGATGGATGCGAGATACACAGTTATTGGCTTCATTACCATCGCTGCTAGTGCATTCCCATTCTCTAGTGTGTAACTCCACAGCTAATGCACATAAAGAGGGCCCTAGTTAAACTGAGTGAGTCACAAAACAAAACAAAATGACATGAAAGCTGGAGAAAGGCTTTTAGGAAGGGGAGAGGCTTGAAGAGTTTGGGGGGATGGAAATAAAGGGTGGGGATGAGTATAACCAAGATGTATTACAGGTATGTATATTCAAGGGAGGCACTGAAACAACTCTAAAATGAAAATTTAACCCATTTTATACATTATAAAATTATATTAGTAATAAGTGCTGAAATAATGAAAAGAAGTATATAGGTTTGCCATAGTCAGTAGTTGGCTCCAACATTTCTGCACGCTTGAAACTAAAGAAATCATGAATTTACAGTATCGGGAACTGTATCCGAGACAGTATAATTGGAAAAGTGAGCACATTACACTGCAACTTCTGAATTTTTTATGTACAGAACAGCTTAGAATTTTGTGTATTTTTTGTTTGGTCCAATTTTGTGATGACAACTTAGATAGAAAAGCAAGCAAAAATAACTTTCTATGAAAAGCCCAGTATAAATATAGAAAACTCAGCATTTCCTAGATCTTAATAGCTGGAAAAAGAACCAGCCTACTGAAACTCTAGGAAATGCAGGATCATCTTGGGTGACTTGATCTAGATTAGATACAGAGATGCCCAAAAGTGTGTGGTAACTGAGAGTTATCTAACTTTGCTACCATGATTCACTGATTTTTTTCAGATATTTAATCCCATGCCTTTAAACACTATTAAGTTCCTTTGAATATAGATAGATAGATAGATAGATAGATAGATAGATAGATATAGATATAGATATAGATATAGATATATGTCTACTTTTAATTTGACTTCCCAAACCCTAAGGTGGATATTATTGAAATCAATAAACTGGTATTGAATAATAAAAGGTAAAACTTAAAATTTTGCATCAATACTCTTTGAGCAGCAATCTTTTGATGTTATATAGCTTTGTTCCACATATACATATTGCAGTCAGCTTCTCTGTATGATAGTTCGCAACTGAAGGGTTGGTGCTAAAAAATAAGAAGTGAAGATAATTTTATTGAATGAAGTTTTAGTCAAATATGCAACTATTGGCTTTCTGTAACTCATATAGATAGACATAGACAGGGATCATCATGTTATCTGACCATTGTTCAAAACACTTATTTAACATTTGCTTATTTGGGGTAACCTGCCAACCTTTCTGATGTGAGTTCAAAGTTAAACTGCTTATGTAGTGTTGAATTCATACCTTAATGGTTTAGAGATGTCTATCTTTACAATCAAGCATAGCATTACTTCTAGCTCATGTTGGCACAACAGAAAAATCTATTGTAAATTGTTATTTATGATGTTAAGGAACTCATTCCTGTTTAGAGAAAAATATGCATGCTTCCGAAAATTGAAACACTGAACAGTGCAGTCAGTTGATTCTTGAAATCTTAAAAATAATGCATTCACAAGGAAGTTAAAGGTTTAAGATTTATTCAGTGAGTTTGGATAAACTGACCACTTCAACTGTGCCACCTTGAAAGTAAAATTGTAAAGTTTGTTTCTGGTTCTAAATTTAAAGATCATATTAAAAATTTGATGAAGTACAGTTACTAATTTACTTAAAAATATGAATTGGTCACATATGCAGTCATATAAACCATGCCTACATAAATACAAACTCACTTTTCATACAGCTGAGTGTAGAATACTTGTCTAACATTTACAAGAACTTGGGTTCAATTTCTACCTAAATAATAAGGATATTTGTGATATTACAGTAGATCAAAGAACGTCTCTCAAAGAAATCCATGCTCTAATATCACGACAGGTTTTGAATGGTAAATTGTGTCACAAAATATTAAGACATCAAAAGCTGTAATTCTGTTAAGACAGGTAGCATCTGCCCGATGATCCACTAGGGCAAAATGGCACTGTAAGACCCTTAAACCTGGGAAAGAAGAGCACCAAGATCAGGGTAACTGCTGAAAAGGAAAGACTGACTAGCCACTGAAAACTTTGAACATCAGAGGTGGCCATGAACAGATGGTGAGTAGTCTTCAGAAGCTGTAAAAATTCTGGGGACAGGTTGTCTCTCAGAAATTCTAGAATGAATACAATTCCGACTGGCCCCTCATATCAGCCCAGCAAGCCCCTTTCAAAGTGCTGATGACTAGAACTATAAACTAACGAATTTGTGCTATTTAAGCCTATTTTAGCACTAAATCTGTACTACAGTATTATAGTAACAATGGGGCACTAATAGCCTCCATCACAGGATTGTGTTATAATAGAGATAATCAGAAAGCACAATAAGATTACCAGAGGGGTATTCAATCAGCTAATGTTGGCAGTAGGGGAGGTCAAGAAAAGGCTGTCCTCAAGAGTGGCATACAATAAAGCTCAGTGTTAATGCAAGGTGGGATTCAGTGAGAATCCAAGAGAGTGAGCTATTGTAAGCAGTGACTGTCAGGGGTAAAAAAATACCCAGAGCTGAAAGGAAATGGGCTGTCTGTGTATGATGACATATCACTCAATAAAGTAAGTATGGGTGAGTGTGTGCTGGACTTTCTTACACGGGAGTGAGTACATTTTGCCTTACAGGTATGTTTTCCATCATATATGGAAAATCAATTCTTTCTTTTTTTTCTTTTATTGAAAATAAATTATTTCTCATAATATATCCTGGTTTCAGCGTCCCCTCCCTTGACTCCTCCCACTTCCTCCCCTGATCCTCTCTCTCTGGATCCAATCCCTTTTTGTTTCTCATTGGAAAAGAACAGGCTCCTAGGAGACAACTACCAAACATGACAAAATAAAATAAGATAAAATGAAAACCATAATGTCAAGGCTGGACAAGGCAGGCCAACAGAAGTAAAGGACAAGCACAAGAATCAGAGACCTGCCCGGGCAGGGGTGGAACACACCTCTAATCCCAGCACTCAGGAAGCAGAGGCAGGTGGATCTCTGTGAGTTCCAAGCCAGCCTGGTCTACAGAGCCAGTGCCAGGACAGGCAGGGCTACACACACACACACACACACACACACACACACACACACACACACACACACAATTAAAAAATAAAATAAATAAAACCTTGTCTTGAAAAACAAACAACAAAGAATCAAAGACCCATTTGTTCATACACACAGGAGTCCCATAAAAATGCTAAGCTGAAAGCTATAACACATATGCAGAGGACTTGGTGCAGACCTGTGTAGGCCATGTGCTTGCTGCTTCAGTCTCTGGGTTCTTATGAGCTTTGCTCAGTTGATTCAGAGGGCCTTGTTCTCCTCTTTTACATTCTTTCTGCCTCTTCTTCCTCGGGGTTCCCTGAACTCTGAAGGGAGGAATTGGAAGGAGACATCCCATTTAGAGCTGTGCTTTCCAAGAACTCTTTCTCCACATGATGTTTGGCTGTGAGTCTCTGCATCTGTTGCCGTCTGCTGAGAAAGGAAGCCTCTCTTCAATGACTGAATAAGACACCAATCTAAATGGAATCCACCATATAAACAAAATCAAAGAAAAAACCACATGATCATCACATTAGCTGCAGAAAAGGACTTGGACAAAACCCAATACTCCTTCATATAAAAGTATAGTGATATTAAAGATACAAGGGACATAGCTAAATATAATAAAGGCAGTTTACAGCCAACATCAAATTAAATTGTAGAAGTAGCCGTCTTATTAAGTAAGAAACACAGAACCAATGCAAAGAAGAAAGGCAAGAGATCGGAGCTAAGAGCTTTACCTGTCTGCTGCAGCTAGCCTCTTCAGCCAAGAGAGCTACTCCCTGTGTGTTTTTGTCTTTATATAGACTTTCTGTTCTGCCTTCTCATTGTTTGTAAACCCAACCACATGACTGCCTTGTCACTGCCTGTCTGTACAGACCTCCAGGTTCTATGGTTGGTACTGAGATTAAAGGCGAGTGTCTCCAATGCTGGCTGTATCCTTGCACACACAGAGCTCTACCTAGCTCTGCCTACCAAGTGCTGGGATTAAAGGCGTGCACCACCACCACCCAGCTTTTGCTATGGCTCTAATAGCTCTGACCCCTGGGCAACTTTATTTATTAACATATAAATCACATTTTAGTACAAATAAAATATCACTATATTTCCCCTTTTCTATTTTAATAAAAAGAAAAAAAGGTAATAACTAACATAAGAAAAACTATATACAAAAGTACAATAACTATATACAATATATACAAGTCATAAATACCTGAACAATGTCTAGTCCATTTGTATTTGACAAATTCAGAGAAAATAATTCCATTATCTCTCCTATTTTGGTAAGTCCAAAATGTATCTAATTCACTTTCTATTCTAATTAATCTTCAACTATAACGAATCTTCAACTCCCTCAGAGATCCACGAGGGAAAAAAATATTACCTAATAAAAAATAAAAAGAGGAAGTGCATGCAAGCAGCTTCCAAAAAAATTGTGAGTTGACAGAAACAGCCAGCTGCCTGGACAGTCACCTGATGTTTCTTCACAGTGTTGGGGCATCATCTTCAGCCTACAGGCTTAGCGCATGTGACAGACTCATTTGTGAAGTAGGATGTACACAAGATCAACAGTTCAACCTCACATTGGGTGAGAGCAATCCATGTACCAGAAACACCTGAATTCTACTAGTGTCATATCATGATTCAGGATTTTAAATTCTGAAAATTGTTGATGTTTTTTTTTTTTTTTTTAATTCAGCTGTCCATTCTTCTTGGCTATGTGTGTGTGTGGCTTCATCTCAGCATCCTGTTCTTCTCCACATCCCTCTATTAAATGCCAGTCTACTATTGAGAGGCATGAGCTTAGTTACTCTTCAAGAATAACTGTTTCAGCTGTCGCTCCACTGCACATCAGAAGCCATTGGCCCACTGCCTGTTCAGCTGCCTTAGAAGAAAAGGGCACTGTACCTTTTATGGATTGCTAAGGCCACGTCAGGGATGGTGCCATATTGTCCTGGCCTCAGAAGATGCCTTTTGATAAAGCCATAACCACACTTGTTTTGGCAAGAATCAGTAGTCCTTTGTTTCATGTCCTGTCTGTCCTGTGTGTCAGCAGTTGGTTCGAGGATACTTTGTTCTCCAGTGGCTAACTTTTGCCACAATGAAAGTTGACTCCATATGCGGTTTCTTCAATGCCAATATTTTCTCTGAAGTAGATTGGTACTGCCAGGAGCCAACATGTCTCATAGTCATAACAAAAAAGAAAAATTTTCTAAGTTATTAAAACATTTTAAATGCCATATTCTGTAGATCTCTGAAGGGTTTGAAGATGACCTGTCTATCTAAAATATATCTGCTCAATTTTTAAAACATGCCTAATATGACTACAAGTTCTATTATAATCTCTAACTACTAACTTTCATTTCTTTATATCCTAATAGTTGGTAATAATAACATTCAAGGATCAGGAAATTATATTACTTTGTTAAATGAATGGTATAAGTACTATTAGAAATATACACATAGCATTTTCTAACAATATCAATTTCAATATATATAATTTGTATATAATAAAAAACAATCCAATCCAATGTAAAGTATTTAAAACTAGTAATTGTCTTTTTCTTTTTCTTTCTTTTTTTTTTAAAAAAAACAAGAACCTTAAATCTAATCTCCTTTGCCTAGCCCTTTTCCTTACCCTTGACAACAACTTATAACCAACCCCTGTAAACAATGAAAATTATCCCAGACCCAAAACCCATTAAAAGATCAAAAAAACTACCCACCCCACACCAACTCTTTGGGAATGTGCGTGTCCTATTCTTAAAATTGCTTCCTGCTGGGTATGGGCAAAGGTATCTTTATCCTGAAAAGAAAAATTTTAGGTTAATTGTCAAATTCTAGGAAAGGCTGTGTATAATGCCAAAGTTCAGGGTTTATCTCAAGTCCTTATTCAAGTAGCCTTTGAGACTGGATCATCTCAGCTAGCCCTCTCAAAATTGCTCTGAACATTTTGTAGTTCAAAGCTGACCTGTAGATGATGTTTGTCAGCTTAGTGATATTATTGTCCACGTGGAATTGTTGTTGTGGGGCCCCATCTTCTTTCTGGAGACTTCAGTTGATGTTAGGCCTGGCCCTGATTTCCTGCAGAAAACTGATGAGACTTGAACAAAAAGATATATATATATATATATATATATATATATATATATATATATATATATTATATATATATATATATTTTATATATATATATATAATTGAAGTCTTTTTTTGTAGAATTAGTTAGTACTCTAAATGACCATTCATATCTTAACAAAGTTTAAAATATATATATATATATATATATATATATATATATATATATTAATCTTGTACATTTTGATATAAATTTCATACTTTAAGAAAAGTTTAAAGAATCAGAATAGAATCAAAGAGTTCAGATTAGTAATAGAATAGTCCCTTAATTAATTTGGTTCTTCTCCTGTCCCATAGCAGAAGATGGCTCTTTTCTTCTGGCATGATACAGGGAGTTTGCATTTTCCTTTTAACAACATGCTTGAGTTTAAAGAAGGAGAGAGCCATTCTCCAACTCCAAAGTCAGCTTTAAATTTTAATTGAACTGGGACTATTGGAAGACCAATAGTGTTAAATCTTTATAGAAAAGCAGAAACAAACATTTAGGAAGACTTGTAAAATTTTTTAGATGATATACCCACACACCATTTCACTCTGTTTCCTGGGGTAAATGATTTGTCCCTTTTCTTCAGTTGTCTCATTTGTCCAGTGTTCTTCAAATTCCTTAACCTTCATTCTCCTAAAAGACAAAAACAAAAGATCATCAGTTGTTGTGCCCTGTGACCACTGTGACCTGTGACCACTCATTAGAATATCTTCTAATATTTCTCTCAGAAACATGTGCTAGTTTATGATTTGTTTCTGAGATTGGAGGGATGTTAATCTGAGTATTCCATTGTTGCAACAAGTCTCGACCCCACAGGTTCATAGATATGTTAGCCACATATGGTTTTAATTTTCCTCTCTGTCCTTCTGGACCTATACATTCAAGCCATCTTGCACTCTGTTTCACTTGAGATAATGTCCCAATTCCTAACAGTTGAACGTTTACCTCCTGAAGAGGCCAAGTTGGATGCCAAAGTTCTGGTGAAATTATGGTAACGTCCACACCTGTGTCTACCAGACCAGACAACAAAACACCATTTATTTTTATTGTTAATTTTGGTCTTTGTTCATTAATAGAAGTTTGCCAAAAAAAATTTTCTTTATGTTTTCTCCTGAATTTTCTATTCTCTCTGTTTCATCATCCTGACCAGCATGATTTATTCCAATAGGCATTTGGTTATTTTGTTGCGCTGAGTACGAGTTTCCTCTACAACTGCAGGAAAGGTTTGAACTGGATTTGCTATGGGGGCCTGCATGAGGCCCCCTGGGAGTTTCCCAAAGCCTGAGGCAAAGGATTACCTTGTCTGTCCCTTGTTGATCTACATTCCCTTGGTCCAGTGTTTTCCCTTAACACAACTTCTGCATACTCCAGAAGGAAGGGGCATTCTGTTGCCATTGTTCCTTGAAGAAACATTGTTTCTAGGAATGACCTGTTTACAGTCCCTTTTCAAATGTCCTTGCTTTCCACATCCAAAACATCTAACATTCCTGAAACCTTTTGAAATTGCTTCTCCTACCCATATATCATCATGGTCATGAGCCTCAACATTAACCTCGACTCTAATCCAATCTTCCAAGGGTGCAGATCTTGCCTTTAATGGCATGATTATTCTCTTGCATGCTGCATTTGCGTTCTCAAAAGCCAAAGATTTGATTATTATCTGACTGGCTTCTGAATTCAGGACCATTCTCTTTACCGCTGAAGTCAATCTTTGTAAGAAATCTGTGAAAGATTCTTTTGAGCCCTGTATAACCTTTGTAAATGACTCAGTTGTTTCCCTGGTTTCTCAATTCTGTCCCATGCATTCAAGGCTGCCGTTTGACATAGAATTAAGGTTTGGGCATCATATAAACATTGTGTTTGTACTGAAGCATATTGGCCTTCTCCAATAAGCTGATCCTGGAAGACTTGTATTCCTTTATCCTTCCATTGTTTTTCTATGTTTTTAGCCTCATCCCTGAATCACATTTGCCACTGGAGCCTTTGACTGGGTTCCAGAACAGCCTGTGCCAGCTCCTGCCAGTCCTGTGGTATAATCCTATTATATGTTGACCAAGAGTTTAACATTTGTTTTACATATGGGGAATGCATGCCATAAGATACTATTGCCTCCTTAAACCTTCATAAATCTAACATTTCAATTGGAGTCCAAATATTTTGTGTAGTCATTTGATTAGGCAACTGCTGTACGGTTACCAGATAAATTAAGAACGACTGTTTGAAAACAGGCTTTCTTTCTGTAACCTTATGATCCAGTTTTGAAACAACTGCACTGTTAATTTCTTCTGTCTGAATTTTAATTTCTCTATAATTCATTTTTACAGGTTTAACAGGTTTTTCTAAAACTGTTATCCTGTCACTTAAATTGCTTTGGGAGAGAAACCCAAACCAATTTCACTATAATCAAGAACAAAACAAGGTTGCCCAGTCTCTCTATACCTATTCAACATAGTACTTGAAGTCTCTGCTAGAGAAAAAAGACAGCTGAAGGAGATCAAGGATATATGAATTGGAAATTAAGAAGTCATAGTATTTTATTTACAGATGATATGATAATATAAGTGAACCGAAAAATTCAACCAGGGAGCTCCTATACCTGATAAATACTTTCAACAAAGTATCTAGTGCAAGATTAAATCAAAAATATCAGTAGCCCTCCTATATACAAATAAAAATGAACCTACAAAGAAATCAGGGAAACAACACATTTCATAGTAGTTTCAAATGATATAAAATATCTTTAGGTAAAACTAACCAAACGTGAAAGACTTGTATGATAAAAACCTCAAGTCTTTGAAGAAAGAAATTAAATAAGGTATCAGAAGATGGGCAGATCTCCTATGCTCATAGAATGCTAAGGTACCATAATAAAAACATCCATCCTACAAAAAGCAATCCATCGTTTCAATGCTATCCCCATCAAAATTTCAACACAATTCTTCAGTAAGTTCAGAAAGTACAATTCTCAGCTCCATGTTAAAAAAAAAATAAAAAAGGAAGAAAAACAGGATAGCTAAAACAATACTAAACACTAAAGGAACTGTAGTAGGTCTGATTCCTGACTTCAAATTGTACTACAGAGCTATAGTAATAAAAACTACATGATATTGGCATAAAGGCATATATCTTGATCAATGGGATCAAATTGAAGGCCCAGGCATAAGTCCACATACCTATTGACATCTGATTTTTTTTTTATAAAGAAACCAGAAACACACTCTGCGGGGGAAACAGCACCTTCAAAAAATCAAGCTGATCAATATGGATGTCTGCATGTAGAGAAATGCAAATAGATCCACACTTATCACCATACACAAAACTCAACTGCAGCTGGACCAAAGACCTCAACGTGAAACCAGACACACTGAACTTGACAGAAGAGAAAGAGGAGATCAACCTTGGACTCACTGGCACAGGAAAAGACTTCCTGAAGAGAATGCCTATAGCTCGGACACTCAGAAGAACAACTGATAAATGGAACCTCATGAAACTGGAAGAGCTTCTGCACAGCAAAGGACACTGTCACTGTGGAGAAAGCAACATTGCACCTAATTTCTGAATAAAATAAAAATCATAGTCAATCCTAAAATTTGAGAATAAACTGCAATGCTAGTATGAAATTTTGCTGACAATTCACTATATAAATCTAGATGGTGCCTCTACAGAGCTTTCACCTCTACATTCTAGTGTCTTTGGTGGAGGGAGGTACTCTGCAAGTTATTGAAAGAGAAATATAAACATTAACCCAGGCACAAAACTTTTGACCTGCAGTCTGTCCCACCTGTAAAATATGCTAGGGCAATGGTGGCACAGAAATTGTGGGAATAGCCAATCAATATCTGAATTGATCTAAGGCCCACTCCATGAGATGGAACCCATACCCAACATTGTCTGAGTGGTAAAGAACCAGAAACTAGATAGCCCATAGACCTAGGGTAAAACCAAACACTACTGTTCTGAAAAAAAAAAAAATCGATAAAATGACTCATCATGGAATATACATTTAAAAACTATATAAGAAAATAGGAGATGATTTTTGGAGCCAACTACCTATGATGGGACACCTCATATAGGCTTGAGGCAGGGGGATGGGCATGGACTTGCCTCTACTAGATGTGCCTCCCCATGGGAGGCCTTGCCTTCTTGTTGGGGGGAGAGCGGGGTGTGTTGAGGGGAAGCTGTGGGGGGCAGGGGGGAGAAGGAGGGAAGAGGGGGATCTTTGATTGGTGTGTAAAATGAGTGAGAAAATTTTCTTAATAAAAAAGAAAATAGTAGGTTAATAATTTTGTTTGTTCAGGGGTGGGAAAGAGGAGGAATAGGGAAGATAATATCAGGATGAACATGATCAAAGTGTTCAACTTGCCTGTGTAACAATCTCACAAAGAACCCATTATATGTTTGTTTAATATTTGCCAGAATACATTGGAGGTAGAACAAAAGGGACAGAAGGGAATGTGGCTTCAACAACGACTAATCTCCACATCAGATCTATAAATAGAAAGGCAGAGAGATGTGGACCAAAGGCATCCATAGGCCAGAACAGCCACCTCAAATATACTATTTTGATATTTTACAGTTAGTAATAGACCTTAAAATTTAAGATCTGGGATAATGTTCTTCTGTGAGATGGTCTGTATGTCAAATGCTCTGATTGGTCAATAAATAAAACACTGATTGGCCAGTGGCCAGGCTAACAGAGAGGAGAATTGAGAGAACAGGAAGGTGGGAGGAGACACTGCCAGCCACCGCCATGACAAGCAGCATGTAAAGACGCCGGTAAACCACAAGCCACGTGGCAAGGTATAGATTATAGAAATGGATTAATTTAAGATGTAAGAACTAGATAGCTAGAAGCCTGGGCCATTAGAGCAAACAGTTTAAACAATTTAAGTCTCTGTGTTTTCTTGGTTGGGTCTGAGTGGCTGTGGGACTGGCAGGTGACAGAGATTTGTCCTAACTGTGGGCCAGGCAAGAAAACTCTAGCTACAATGTTCCTTCTCCTATCTTTTCAACCACTTAAGTGGAGCTAGCGACCTCCTTCCCGGCGGCCACTTTCTGCACTCGCTCTATTTAAACAAGTTAATAGATTTGTTACCCATTTAACAAGGCAGGCTTGCCACAACGAACCCAAAGAAGTTGAACTCCGGGGTCTTATCTTCGAATTGGGATGTATTAATGTTCTCTACTAATAGGGAAGCCTACTTCCCTTGTACATTTCCTAGGCTTCCTGTTTTCTAGTTTAGTGTTTTTGTTTGGTTTTTGTACATCTGTTTTGCTTTTCTGCATATTTTCTGCCCTACCATAAATATCTCAGCTAAATAATTTTAATTGACTTTAAGAAATATTTTATGCATATGGGTGTTTTACCTGCATATCTGTCTGTGCACCACGTATGTGTCTGATGCCCACTGAAGCCAGAGGAAGGCATTGGATCTTCTGGAACTTGATCTAGTGTCCCTTGTGTGTGCTGTGTAGGTGTTGAGAATCTAACCCAGGTAACCAAAAAGAGCAGCCAGTGCTCCTAACTGCTGAGCCATCTCCCCAGGCTGATGTATTATTAATGTCATCATACATGGATTTCAACAGAAATATAATACCATCATTCTTTATAGCTGTTTCTCAAGAAATCATCTAATTTTCCACACAATGGGCTTTTAATAATTGTAGATTGTGTGAGTGTGTGTGTGTGTGTGTGTGTGTGTGTGTGTGTGTGTGTGTGAAAACCTGTGCTTTTCCAGACATCTGTTTAAAATTCAAGCAAGGACTCTGTCATAGTATATGTAATTTGAGAACAATTTAATATGGTTTACTGTTCATTTGTTTTAGAAGATAAATTTCCTAAAAGAAAAAGCAATAAGTCATTCCCTTTCACACAGGCTACAAAACTTGAGGAAGAAGAGAAGGAAATATCGCTGCTATAGTCAGTGAATATTCATTAAGAATTTTCAACTTACCAGGGGAGGTGTGAATTTGCTGTTTATCAACAATCACCTAAATGCTAAAAAGCCCAAGCTGGAAAGCACACCATCCTCCCTGTCCTCAAGGAGTGTGTATCCTACAGATTTTTAAACACATAATTGGTGAGGTCCTTATGTCAACTCATAAATTATTCAATCTACACTTTGCAGAAGAAATTAGAATTTTGGAAACCTTAAATCAGTTATGTATGTGAAAGCCACAGTTTGGGACAAGCTGAAGGAATTTTTTAAATCCTATTTGTCTTCATGCGTCCCTTTTTTCTCATCTCCTACATAGTGCTGAGGACTTGTATCTACAGTGTTGAAAGCACATGTTTATTTGGTGAGTAACTGAATGCCTTGGCAATGGGATGTTTTTGAGGTTGGCGGCAGGGTGGTGGGGGAGTACATCCATGTGTCTTCCATAAAAGCTACAGACCACTGAGGTGTTAGCTAATTAAATCCATGCTAATTCCACTTTTAATATTCCCGAGCACTACCAGGGATATTTCTCACATCACCTCAGGGTCTCTTTGAAAGGAACAAACGTGTATATCTCACTTCTGTCTCTTAACTATTAATTAACAGACAGGGCTCTGTAATTCATTCAAGATATTTATTACATGATAAGACACTTGTCAGGATTCAGTAGTAAATAAAACCCACATCTAAACACCTTCAAAGACTTAATTATGCAACACACACACACACACACACACACACACACACACACACACACAGGAGCAGTACCTTGTCAGTTTCCATTCTGACCACTAAGGGTTGGTAGAAACTATTATAAACAGCCTCAAAAATGATGTCAGTCTCTTTCCCAAGCTTTCAGCAGTGGGTATTGGACCCACACTGTATGCACATTGTCCATTGTGTTGGGTGTGAGGAGAATGGTCAAAAAGAAAGCAGATATCATTCACTGGAAAATGAAACAGATACAAAGTTCCTGTCCTCAAGATTATAGTTTCGGAAATGCACAGGATGTGTCCCAAATCAGCTGCAGGTGATGTTGTACATAAAAGGTTTAAAAACCAACTCAAACAAGGTACGGAGAAGTGATGTGCACTGCTGGGGGGCAATAATCTACCTACTTGGAGCCTTAGAAGCATTCTTAGAAGAAGCATTGCCCCTATTCTCTGAATAAAATAAAAATCACACCCAATCCTGAATTTCAGAATAAACTGAAATACTAATGTAAAATTTTGCTCCCGACTCAACTATGTAACTAGAGACTTTGCAACAGCCTCAAAGTTTTGGTGACAATAAAGTAAATATGCCAAGCTTCAGTAAAGTATGAGAAGGAAAAAATACCGCTTTCCTAACAAAATGCTGAGGCATTATTCATGAAGGGTCTGATATTCAGACTACCATGAGGGCATAAGCCCAAGAAGATCAGTCAAACCACAGAGGTTCAGAAATCATGAGCTGTGATGCTGAAAGAATGTCATTCCTATCGCTAAAAATGCAAATTGCACTGACTCAAGCCCCACAGCCCTGATCTCTAGATTTAGGGCTCATTATCACTATCCCTGCCATGGACAATTTAGTTGTTGGGTTTTTTTTTTTTTTTTCAGTAATTGACTGACCTCTAAATACCTCCTATTCTATCTTAGATCCCATAGCAATTCCATGATATATCACTGCTCATGACAGAAGTCCTCCATGGTGTGACAAGAACATCACTCACTTCTTGATGATGTTGCCTTCTTGAATTAACTTTTCTTTAATTCCACAATACTGACTTGGGAATAACCACTTTCCAGAAAGACTACTATCAGACATAATGTATGAGTTACTTTTATCCTTGCTGTGGCAAAATATGACAAAATAACTTAAGGGTATAGTTACATTGGTTCACAGTTTAAAGGTATAGTCCATCAAATTGAGATCACTGATGTCACAGCAGCAGAAGTATGATGTGGTGGGTCACAATACTTTGGCTCTAAGGAGACAAAGAAAAATGTTGGTGATTAGCTTTCTTTCTTGTTTTGACTCAGCCTAGAAACTCAACTCATGGAATGATGCCACACAAAGTTAGGGTGGATCTTCCCACCTTACTTAACCATTTTTAGAAATTCCTTCACAAGCATGTTCAGAGTTTTGTCTTCTAGATGATTTGAGCTATTTTCAGGAGGACAATATTAAACCTTCACAGAGTCACTACAATCAGAAATAAAGTAGAGTCTTCTTACCAAGGCATAGCTCTTTCTATGGTTCCATGAGCGTAACTATATTATGAAACTGTTAGTAGCCTATTACTGAAGCATTTTTTATGTTCTATATAAACCTAGGAAAACTACAATGTCAATTAAGGTGATGGAGCGATACTCAAATCCACTCACAGCTAGCTTGCAGAAGGATAATACATTGACTTCACTTTGTCTTCATAGTGTCTGTTTCCATACTTCAGAGAACAATTCAGACAGAATATAAATAGTTTGCCTTCTTGTGAACCAAAATAAGAAGCGAAGTTATAGGACATTTTAAACCAACATTTTAAAATTAAATACCCTTTGATAATCTTTAAAAATGATTCTACAAAGACTGGACGCAGCTGCTGTCAGTGGGAACACAGGAAGCTAATTTATTGGGCACTTCCAGATTTCAGCATCTTTTTTGGAGGATATTTACTTTTTCTTTATATAACTCAAAGGACTACAATGTTGCTTGTTCTTTCTTTATTACTTTTTATTGTAGGGGGTATCATTTCTTTTCCCAAAACAAATTATCAAGTCCCCTAAAGATAAATTCAAACTTCAAATTCTGTAGATTACCTCTCATTTTAAAAGACAGTTTTATATTTTGTTTATGAGTGAGACTCTTTCAAGGCGAGTCACTAGGACCCAGATTCAATCACAACACCCAAAAGACTACTGAAAACAAGCATTTAAAATGAATCCTAAACCCAAGTTTTCTATTTGAACACAGATGATAAGAGAAAAGAGCATCAGGCAGGAGATGGGACAAGATTTTGTGAGCAGGAATCCAATCATTTGTGAAATGTTTTGTCAAGACAGAAACTCGGCTGATAAAGAACCCAAAATTGCACATGGAACTGAACACCAGAGCACAGTTCAGGTCCTAAAGTCAGGAAAAACTGCCCCATGGATTGTACTTTTGCTTATAAGCACTTGTCTATCATGATCACAGAAGAATGCACCTTAAATGTAGCAATGTTTTATTCCTCAACATTCTGACTTGTATCAGATCCAAATGTGAGATTTAAGCATGGTGATATTCCCATGGAGCAAGAACCCTGGTATGTCAGGCAACAGAGAAATCCTCTGATATTCATATTTAAGTGATAAATCAATGCTCTCTATATAATTCCAAGGCTCCAATATCACATTCCAAGCTTTTTCTTATATATTTGGTTTACTAAGTTATATTAAAATACACTTTCTTTAGATTTTTTCCCACATTTTCCCATTAAAACAGGCTTTCATTTGATTTTTTTATACTTACTTGAGGTTATGACATCCTTTTCTACACTTCTTTGCTCTAGGAGTATTATAAATGCAATTTTCTTTGATAAATCAAACAGTGCCAACGAAGCAGAATGCTTCACTATAGCCCAGGGTGGAACTGTGAGTTCTTTCATAGCAGTCGACCTAATTATCTTTTATTTTTTATTCTTCCTATCAAAAGAGCACATACATACCTCTAAAAGGACCTCATTAAAATAGACTTCTCACATTTATGCATTTCAGTAATACTATACATGCTGTGAAAAAGTCAATAATGTTACTCTAGCTTCTGTTAAAATCATTAATTTCTTTCATAAACAAAGCTGTCAAAAATATTTCATTTAGAGTAAAAAGCTTTTGACCAGTTGCCTCCTGGTGGGCATCGTTATTTTGTGGCAATGAATATTTGTGCTTCAGTCCGTCAACAAGGGCCTCCTGACCACCTTAGGTCACATTCACCCAAATAATGGGGCAGGAAAAGAAGCATGAATAAATGGAATTGAAGACAACCTTCAATTCTCATTATGTCACTTTCTAAATCAAATATTAGATAGGCTGGACTATTTAAGTTTCTCTTCCTCTCCAGGAAAACTTAAATAAAGGTGGTCTGATATGGAAAATGATATGTGGAGTAGGATAAAAATAATATATTACCATCTCAAAATTTTTCTTATTTTCAATACTTAAGCCATCATATGTATGCAAGGGGGAAATCCAATAATACTGTTATTTAATTACTGTTACAACATAATAACCCAAATAATAAACAAGACCAAAAATAGATGTTCTGCTTATAGAAGTCCTCCCAAGAGAGTCCTGTCACTCACTAGACCTGATTTAACTGAGAAAAGAATATGTTGAACAGTAGAAGGAGATAGTGCACATACAGTCATATTCAGAAGTAAAAATATTACAAGTAACTCTGGTAACAACATCTTTGCCATTTTAAGGCCAGCTAGAAAATATATGATAACATTACACTTAATTCACCTCATGACACTTTTTCATAGTGGTTCATTCATTTTTTTCATTCATTATTTATTTATATTGTGGCTCTTCTTAATATACTAGGATGAGCTGGAGCAGCTCAGTAATTAAGAACATTGTTCCTGCAGAAGACCTGAGTTCCATTTACAGCCATCCTACTCTACTACCAAAGGATCTGACACCCTTTTCTGACGTCATTGAGAACAAAACATTCACATGGCATAAATACATACATGTAGGCAAAACACCCACGTACATAAAAATTTTAAATTATTAAAAATATTTAAATAAATAAAGATGGGGAAACATCTTGGAGGCATACATTTTTACTCTCCTTCAAATAATGTTCCTCAAGGTTCAAAAGCAGTGCCTGACACATAATAGGTATTTAGTGTATGCATGTAGAATTTGTCATGAATACTGGAAAATCAAGGAAATAAGACAAATCTCAGCCATCTAGTAAATGCTCCCTTAATTTTCACTTATCTCCTTGCATTTTTTCTTGCCTTTAATATGATCTGAATCCACCTACCTGCTATCTATGCCCTAATTCTTCTTCCTTCCTTTGATCGATCCCACCAGTGTGACCCATTTCTTTATACACTTTAGTTACCTGTTTATGTTAACTTCTCCTGATCCTTCTCTTTATGAACACATTCTATTTTATTTTTTCTCTTTTTTTTCTTTTGTGCAAGATTTTATAAAGTATCTTTACAAATACCTGGGTGGGCTTCAACTATCATCCTTTCAGGTAAGAGCTGAAGAGCATTGCAACATGGAGACAGCAAATCTATTTCTAATTCACACAGAAAACATTGATTGTGTTCCTAGTTAGGTATTGTTACTTTTAGACATTCAAACAATAATATAACAACATCAAAGTCAATAACAACCATACTGTATTTTCTTTTCTTTTTTTTTACATTTCTCTTTAATAAGAAATTTTCTACTCACTCTACATACCACCCACAGATCCCCCCTTGTGGTGGTATTTTATTTGTACTGAAATGTGATTTTCATTGTATGTTAATAAATAAAGTTGCCCGGGGGTCAGAGCTATTAGAGTCATAGCAAGAGCGTGATGGTGGTGGCGACGGCGGCGGCGGTGCATGCCTTTAATCCCAGCACTTGGTAGAAGAGCTAGGTAGATCTCTGTGTGTTCAGTGATACAGCCAGCATTGGAGACATATGCCTTTAAGACCTGGACGGCGGTACTTACAGGCAGTGACAAGGCAGTCATGTGGTTGGGTTTACTATTTAAAGACAGACACACAGGAAGTAACTCTCTTTCGGGGAAGCTAGGAGCACTGCACGAGGTAAGATTTTAGCTCTGAGCTCTGACCTCTAGGCTTTCTCTTTTACATTGGTTCTGTGTTTCTTATTTTAATAAGATGGTTGGTTACATCTACACCCCCTCCTCCCTCCTCCAACCCCCCCAGCCCTCTCTCCCAAGCTACCCCACATCTCCACATCCCCCAAATCAATGTCTCCCATGGGGATTCAGCAGAGCCAGGCACACTGAGCCTAGGCAGGTCCAAGCCCGTTCCAACTGCATACTGTATTTCCTTTAACAACAACGTGGATGAAAAAGTACATTTATGCTCTTATGTGTCAAATTAATAATGGATTTTAAACATCATGCCCATGTTCTAGGGTGAAACATGTGTGATGGTCATTGGTCAAAAACAAAGTAGATTAAGTGTGCTGAACAGTGAACTGCAAAAAGGAAGTTCAAATGAACTGTACCATAAGTTATAATACAAACAGGAGTTCAGGGCTCTGCCAGAGCATAAATGAAGTTGTTTTAAAAATAAATGATTATATAGATACTATAGCTTTGTACACTATTGAACATTTCAGCCCAAACCACAATTTTTAATGATCTTTTCTCCTAGGAAGGGTATAAAATATGGTATTATTTTATATAATTGAAATTATTGATTTATTAAAAACAACTACTCCTTAAGACATTATTCTACTTAATTCTTTCCTTTGGTAAAGATATTTTCAGGCAGTATTTTTTTAGTCCATGAAATTTCTAATTCTCAATAGCTGTCATCATGCCAAGGGAAGCAGTTGCTCATCCGTGAAAGCTTCCTTTGTTAAAGTACAGATCGCATTATTTATACAATCTGAATGTTTAATGAATGCACACAAATTCAAATGTCAATGTAGATAAACTAAAATTACATTTCTATCAAAGAATAAAGCTTTTCAACAAAAAAGAGGAGAGTTTTTTTTTTTAAGGTGAAAAAGTTAAAGAATGAATCCCAAATGTTTTTCAAAAAGTAAATGACACAGAATGTTAGAGGTCTTCTAAAAGCTATTTTATAAGTAAATATGAAACCATGGCTTTGATCACAGAGTAGTACAGCCATTTCATTTTAAAGTTTGGAACATATATTAACACCATGTTGATTTAGATAACTAGTTGATATGCTCTTCCCTGGAGAAGGTTTCTCACTCCATGGGCAACATTTCTTAGTTACCTGTACATCTTTGTCTATGGTTGAGACTACTTGAGGTTCTTCCTTCCATGATCATGTCTATTGGAATCATCCTTGTTATGTTTAGGCAGCCATGTTGATAAGACTTTAAGAATACAGCTTCTAACACTTGGAAAACACAATCTCAGGGCAAATTTTCATATATATATTATATTTATAATATATATTCACACATATAATATACTCAGATATATTATATTATATATATATATATAACACATTGATAGTCTCCATTATAAACAAAATTGGCAAAAAGAAAGGAGAAAAATCATCCCGAAACTATATTAAGAGAAATAACACATTTTAAGAATTTTGTATCTGCATCCAAACTGAAGTGGCCTGAGCTATAATAACACAACTTTAATTAATAAATTCCTTGAGCAAAACTGATATGAACTGAAGAATTGGGTCACAATGGACAATTCTGTGTTATTTTCCAAATACATATGAACAATTTCTTAAATGAAATTATATATGCTGACATGCGATTCTAAGACTTTACCACTTTGCAGGTCATATCAGGGACTATGATAATGTAAATGTTAGATCATCTTAAGTCATTCTTAGCATAGATTTAACAGGCTGTTTTGTGAAACTATTTTTAAAAGATTCCCACCAGGTGGCCCTGGCCCACGCCTTTAATCCCAGCACTCAGGAGGCAGAGCCAGGTGGATCTCTGTGTGTTCAAGACCAGACTGGTCTACAGAGGAAAACCCTGGGCAGGCACCAAAACTACACAGAGAAACCCTGTCTTGAAAAACAAACAAACAAACAAACAAATTTCCTAGATAATATCAATTCTAGGCATTGAATTTAGGTTCATTTAGTGAAGATTCTTTATTCACAGACAAAGAAAAATGGCTTCAAAAGAGAAAAATCATGATTTCTGCATAACTGAGAACCTAACCAATGAGGTGTCTTTCCCTCAAAGCCCTACTTTAAATTTTCTCTGCAACAAAAGTTTCTACCACTAACATATGTTCTACAAAATACTCATCACTGATTTTTACAACACCCATAAGATTAGCTTTATTAGAGAAGATGAAATACAGGGAGAGAAGACAAGCACCAAGGAAACAATGTTACTTTGGGCTACCATAAAAGAATGCAAAATCTAGTAGCTAATAAGCCACATTTCTCCACAATTCCGAAGCATGGACATCTAAGTTCATGGTACAAGATTGGCGACTTTTTGGAACAGCCCTTGATTATGACTGCAGGTGAGTGGTTTTTAATATCTTCAAATGGCCTGAATGGAACTCTCTGAGATTTTTTTTTTACTTAAAAAAAACCACTTATTAATTTTTGCTAATACGCTGTTTCTTATTTACTGAGAATTTCATACACAAATAATGCATTTACTGATGTCCTTATACAGGCACAGCAATCCTATTTATGATGGTTGCTCCACTTCCCAAAGGTCACCTTCTATAATGCTTTCATGTGAGTAGTTAGGATTGCAATATATGAATTTTAAGATACACAAGCATTCAGTTAATTGAACTTAGAAAGCCATTATTATCTTCTTAAGTATAAATGCTATGCTCAGTGTTGTTTGAAACAATAATTAATCATGACTAAATAATAAATTCCAGCTACCATCGACGAGAAACAGCTCAAGGGCAAGTGGACACAAAATTTAGAACAATAATTTTTTTACATTCAAGAGATAGCCTAAATTGAATTGATATCAGTGGTAGAAGATAATTCAATGACACACGTAAGAGAAAATTACAAGGTTACTCTGGGACCTGGGAGTGTAAATGTTTCAAAATGTAGCACTTGGCTTTTCCATTCCCTCTATTTCATTAAAAATAGTGACAAGATCTAGATGGCTTGGTCTATGATTTTCTTCCTTAGCAAGAGGTCCAGAATTTGCTCTCTAGAGACCACAAAAGGAATGCATAGGTGTGTGTTGATGATGGGTTGATATACACTTGTAATCCCAGTGCTAGGAAGGCAGAGGCAGACAAGCCTGACCACTCTCTAGCCAGCTAGCCATATGGCATGCACATACTAACAGCTATCACTCTAGTCTTATTGATTATTTTGAAAAGAATTCTTTTTAGAAAATATTTATATTTGTAGAAAAAACATAAAAAAATTACATTATTGTTCACAACCAGTTTTCTTCATTTTCAGAATCCTTAGTTCTGGATGAGTTTGGGGATAATGAGCAGCTGATAAAAGATATTAATTCCAGCCAGGTGGTGATGGCACATGCCTTTAATCCCAGCACTCGGGAGGCAGAGCTAGGCAGATCTCTGTGAGTTCGAGGCTAGCCTGGGCTACAGAGCAAATTCCAGGAAAGGTGCAAAGCTACACAGAGAAACCCTATCTCAAAACCCCCCCCCCCAAAAGAGATATTAATTCCAAATTCAGGTTACCTTCATTTATTTTTTTTTTTTTACCTAATTGTCACTAGTAATTTCTGTATAACATCAAATATACCATATTATATCTTCTTAGGCTCTTATCTGTTAATGTTATCAAAACTTTGTTTTACTTTAGCGAATTTACCGAGTTTCGGTAAATACAACACCTGAGGATCATGTAGAATGCCCTGCATTTGGTCCTTGAGATGTTTTGTTTGTGGTTGAAGTTACATACTATTGAGTTGAGTACAGAGCTGAAGAGCCATTGTAATCACATTATATCTAGAAAAGATTCTGTTCAGGGTTGATGTTAGCCTGGCTCATCTTGCGCAGCTGGTTTTTACCATGTTTCTCTATTGTTTTGTTTTTTAGTTTCTTCCACGCTGTAGCAGTATCTGCTGATGAGAAGCCAGTCATGGAGTCAGAGGTTATGCTGAACTGATTCGGTTGCTTATGTCAGTTAAGACTTTATGCAAAATACTTCATACTTCATATCTATAGCCCTTAATTGGCTTATATTTTTCAAGATTTGGCCATGTAACTCTGTAGCTCTTTAGTTGCCTCTGGTGTCTTTTTCACATATTCTCATTAATTAATAATATTCACTTTCTGGTGAGGTAAATTACTCCTGGATTATTTTATTTTCTTCTCCTAGTCTCAGATTCCACTCAGTCTCCAAACTGCTCTGAGTCTTCTTATTGAAAAGGGGGGATGAAATGGGTTGCTATCTTCTGTGATTAGGGTAGAGTTCATTTTAGATCTTTCGACTTAAGCAGTATGGACATATATACGTGTATACTAATAATAATCTCTGTGTATATATTAAGAATTCCTTATATGTAATCATTTGTGTGTATATTAACTAAACATAAACTCATAGCAATCTCTTCAACATTAATTCTTTACCAAGTAAAGTCTCTCCCTATGTTTACTTCACAAATTCTTGTTCTTGCAGTGGTAAGTAAATTAGCTCCTATCGCATGCCATTCATTTGTTCAATTACTCAATTCCAATAGAAAAAGTATAGCAGCATTTGCATTATTAACTCATATATATATATATATATATATATATATTCTCTCTCACATATATATGTGTGTGTGAGAGAGAGAAAGAGAGAGAGAAAGAGTGAATAAGTATATATAAGAAAGAAAAAGCATGTGACATCTGTCTTTCTATGTCTTGCATTCTTCACTTAATATGGTAACCTACCTAAAATGCATACATTTTCTGGTAAATATAATGATTTCTTTCTTATTCATAGATTAATAAAATTTCAATAGATAATGTCTATCCTCAATGTAAAGATGTGTTCTGGGATATCTCCACCAAATAACTCACCTCAGAGATCAGGGTACCCCACATGGCAGAGGAATCCGAAAGAGTGTAAGAGCCAGAAGGGTTGGAGGACACCAAGAAAGCAAGACACACTAAATCAGCATGATCAAGGCTCATATGAACACACATAATCTGAAGCAGCATGCATATAGGTTGTTTGGGTCTGTACAAGGTCCTCTATGTATATATTATGGCTTTCTGTTTAGTATTTTTATGGGACTTCCAATTGTGTAAACAAGTGAGTTCCTGATTCATGTGCCTTCTCTTGGGCTCTTTTCCTTCTGTTGGTTTGGGTTGTCCCAACTCAATGTGGAAGTTTGTTTTATCTTACTACATTTTAATTTGTTATATTTTTTGAATGAGTGAATGAATTAGTGAATGAATGAAACCTAGCCACTAAGGTAGAGATTAACAACTGAACTATCACTTAAATTTGCCGGGAGAGGGAAAAATCAGTTTTCTCTAATACAATAAAAGTAAGTATATCAACCACTCCAGGGCAGGCCTCTTATTTAGGAGTTGTGGACCATCAAACAATTAGTTTTGTGTGTGCTTCTATATGTTTATTGTTTTGTGGGTTTGTTTTGTTTGGAGTGTGGTTTTATTTTTTTTCTTAGTTTTGGGGAGGAGATTATGTACTTATATTGGCGTTTTGCTTCCTTTTGAGAAAGAATTTGAAGTTGGGTGGTTAGGGAGGAAGAAAAGATCTGGAGGGATTTGGAGGGGAAGAATATGATCAAAATATATTTATATTTAAGGATTGTTTTAAATATTGAAAGATATAATAATAAAATATAGTCCATAGCTTAAAATAAAATAACAATACTGATTCCTTAACTATACATTTATATTCGTTAACAATTTGAATGAATGTTCCTTTAGTAGGGTTGTAGCAAAGTTTTGAAGATTGATTTTGCTTTATTATAGGGAATAGAAATCTTGTGAGGCATTTTTTTATAAAATAAAATAGGTATATACAGGACAGAGTTGCTTTACCCACTCACTGTTGATGAATACCTTGCCTGAATCTGTGACTTAAGCATTGTTAACAGTGTCACGATAAACACACATAAAGGTGTCTCAGTGGCATACTGGCTTGTATTACTTTGCAAGTTTTTCAATGAGATAAAACAAAAACCAATACTTCGGAATGGGATGAAGCAAACAAACAGAAGAAACAAAGAGCCCAAGACAAGGCACAATAAACAGAGATCCACTAATACAAGCACTCAGGAATCCCATAAAAACAATAAATTAGAAGCGACAATACATACGCAAAGGATGCAGTGCAGACCCCTGCAGGCCCTGTCCTTGCTGTCTTGGTCTCTGTGAATTCATTTGTGAGTCAATCACGTTGATCAGAAGGCCTCGTTTTCATGGTGCATTCCATTCCCTCTGCTTCTTACACTTTTTCAACCTCCTCTTCTGCCAACCCTGACCCCTCAGTGGAAGGCTTTGATGAAGGCATCCATTTATAGCTGAGTGTTCCAAGGTCTCTCATTATCTGTATAACATCTGGCTGTGGGTCTCTGTATTTGTTCCCTTCTGCTGCAGGAGGAAGGTTCTCTGATGATGTCTGTGCAAGGCACAGGTTTAGGAGTATAGCAAAATATCATTAGGAGTCATTTTTTGTTACATTCCTTTTGGAGAGCTATAGTATTTGGTATTACCCTAGGTCTCTGAGCTACCTTGTGTCAGGTTTCTGGTCACCAAAGTAATGTCAGTTGTGGGTTCTATCTTGTAGAGTAGGCCTTAAGTCAAATCAAGTATCAGTTGTTTACTACCACAAACTTTGTGCCACCATTGACTAGCATGTCTTGCAGGCAGAAAACCACTGTGGATCCAAGGGTTTGTGGATGTCTTGGTATTTACATTTCTCTCTTGGTAAGGTGAAGAGTATCTTCCTGTACCAAAGACCTAGAACATAGGTGTGAAGAAGACTCTAGGTAGGTACCAGCTCATCTTCTACATGTTCAATGGACTTAGTAGGTGTAATTTATTATAATATCTGGAAGGAGGGATTATAATAATATTTAGACTCTGTGAGTACCTTGACAGTGAAGGATCCATTTAAAATGTGTATTCATTCATTTTTCCATCTATTTATTGAATTATTTTTAAGCATTTTCACATACTTTATTGAAAAATTTGCATCCATGTTCATTGCTAATAATGACTTACAATTTCCTTATTTGTTATTTTCTTATCCAATTTTACTATGAGGGTAGTATAGCTTCTTCAAAATGAGCTACCTAGTTTTCTATTCCTTTTACATGTATGCAGCAAGTTAAGGAGTACTTATGTTAGTTCACCTTTAATTATCTGGTAGATTTAGCACTTGGCATCCAGCCCTGGGCTTTCTTATTAAAAATGAGAAAGATTCTTTATTACTCTATAAGCTGCAATATTAACTATATAAAAAATGTCAGTACTGTTTTGTGAATCTGTCATAGAAAAGAGAGTAGTCTTTTTGTGCTACATCCTATTTTTCTTGCAAACAAATAAACTTAAACAACTTACTCTAAACTAAAAGTGCTTTTTATGAACTCTTTTGTAAAGGCATAAAACTTCAATCCTTTCTCTTTTCATTAGCCACATACACAACCATCAAATGTCATTTCAAATTACAGAACTTCTTAACTTATATATTGTCATCCTGAAATTTATTCTGTAGTAAAATGTGCTCAGATTACCTAGGGATTATTTGCCTCTGTTATATTTACAATATGGTTAAAGAACATAGATTGGGCAAATATTGTAATATTGTCAAATACCAAGTATCACAAAATTCCATTGGAATAGAAGACAGATTAGTAAGTAGAGCATGAAAGAACATCTTGGTCCTATCTTTAGAGAAAGATTTGAACAAACACTGTGTTGGTTCCCATGAATTCACTACAATCATTAAGTCACAATTAGGAAGAAACACCTCAGTGAAGTATCAGCATTTTGTGGAGAAGTAAATGAAGTTATGTGCTACATATTTAAATGCACATCATTTCTGAATTTGTGAAAGAAAAATGTTCTGCCATTTATTAAGGAGAAATAATTTGAAAGAAATCACACCAGGCATACCCAAACTAAAGCTGCTCAAATCTTACCACTAACAGTTAAGTTCAATCAACTTTAAAATAATTAATAGGATGGCAGATGTTATTTTGTGGAATGAAATGTATGTTTAAATTTGATTCAAATTTCATTGAACTTACTGGAAGTCACCTTTTATATTACACACTCATCAAGCAATGTAATCTAGGATATTTATAAAAGGCTCATGAGTGAGTTGAAACAAGGTAAGTCAATTTAAAAAAAATGAAGCTTGTGTTTATTTGTTTGCTGTTGTTATAACTACCTTTGGCTTTAATGCTAAAGGAGTCTATAAAAGGTTCATTATAGGCAAGTAACTTTCATGAAGAAGACAGAAAGAATAGCTATAGCAATAAATTCATAAAAATCTCAGAGTTTCCAATGCAAGAATTTTGGGAGATGCATTTGATGAAACTTTTGCTCAAATTCAGGAAGAATAGTGTGTCTCATAAAAAGACTTACAAGAAGATGTTCAAAGGGAAGCCCTGACTCACTCAGATAAAGCCTTAAATCTCATCCCTGGAAATCCAAAAGGACTAAATAAGGATTTTTGTCTTTGGTGAGATGCTGGAATCAAAACAGCCTTAAGGAGCTGAGTACTTTCATTATAGGTTGATGAAAAGACTTCTAAGTACAGGTGCTGGCTCATGGGTCTTGAATTGAAGCATGTCTAGAACTACAAGATGTGATTTGTATAAAGCCCACAGTGAAAATAATATTACCCCAAATGTTTGAGATGCAGTTTTCTATTTATTTCAAAGAAAACTGAACTTCCTCCCCATTCAAGTCACGTTTATTCAACATCCTCTACACACTATTACAAAAATAAAGATTGGTTACTGAAGAAAGCTATTGAGCTTGTGTTTTCCTTATCTCCCGCCCCCCCCCCAGCTTCCTACTTCAGACCTTGTATTTTTACAGATTATTATTAATTCCTGATCATTTAACTGCTTATTGATATGTTTTATGTCCAGTCATTTATTTGAAGAAGTCCACATTGGGTTAAGTTACAAGTAAAAGTACAAACAATGCACCAAAAGCTAAAATATGTATTTTTTCCATTAGGCTGCAGTGCTCTTTCTAAGTCTAAAATCTCCATTTTCTGTAGTGTATCCCTGAAACCAATTTTGGGGAGACTTTTATTACTCGAGGCATAGGCCACATCACTTTCAGTTCTTCTGTGAGGGTTTATTGAATGCTACCTTTACTATACATTATTACACCCACAAGGGAAGACATGAGACATATTAAAGATTCTGTTTCAGAAATTTAGGCTGGAATATGACAACATCAAAGAATGCCAGTAGTTCAGAAGGTTAATAAACCCATTAAGGGCAAAGAGGTGTAGAGTGTACAAAGTGGCTAAATTGTGAGCAGTGTCCAGAGGACATAGGCAAGTAGAGAAACCTGTAATAACCAAAGCTAAATTAAGCTTATTAAGGAAAGACTCTGGAGAAGAAATGATTTTGGCTGGGCGTTGGTTACGCATACCTTTATTCCCAGCACTCAGGAGGTAGAAAGTGAGTTCCAGGAAAGGCACAAAGCTACACATAGAAACCCTGTCTCAAAAAAAAAAAGAAAGGAAGGAAGAGAGAGAGAGAGAGAGAGAGAGAGAGAGAGAGAGAGAGAGAGAGAGAGAAGGAAGGAAGGAAGGAAGGAAGGAAGGAAGGAAGGAAGGAGAGAGAGAGAGAGAGAGAGAGAGAGAGAGAGAGAGAGAGAGAAAGGAAGGAAGGAAGGAAGGAAGGAAGGAAAGAAGAAAGAAAGAAAGAAAGAAAGAAAGAAAGAAAGAAAGAAAGAAAGAAAGAAAGAAAGAAAGAAAGAAAGAATTTTGTTATAGTTTATCTTGTCAAGCAGAATCTTAGAGCAGATATTCCAAAAGAAGACAGCTACATAGAATCAGTATATGTTCAGTATCTCAAAGTGAAAAACAGAATTTTCTGTATCTGGAGTGTAGGCAGAATTTATGAAATTCACTTCTTCGGGTCCCTAATGGTCACTTCAAAGATTCAGGGGACAACCATTTTTGAGTGTGCAAACTGAGGCTCTGCAGAGGTGATGTGCCTGAGTGTTTGCCAGGGTAGGCTTGGGCAATGACCTGAAATCAACCAAGTAGTCTCTTAAAAATTTAGAGTTACTAGTTTACAACTCAAAATTCTTTACCAGACCAGGAAACCTTATAGCATTTCTCTGAATGAGAGGAACTAAGAGGGCCACATCTAGCATCTGATTCTTACTTTCATCCAGATAAGACACAGAATGAAAATCTGTAGGGATTTGTCATTATCCACACTTAATTTGCGCAATATGAAAGAAGATACGGGTTTGTAATCGATGTTCTGTGAGTATGTGCAAAGGCAATATCCTAAGTCTAAGATAGCAGAGGAGCATCTTAAAAGCATAGATGCAGATCATAATTTAGCTTCTTTTCCTTTGGGTTCCTATGTGGGATCTGATAGTAATAAACATGCAACAGATCTCTCAGCTTTAATCTGATTTAAAATCTTCAGCAGCTGTGATGTCTGTGATATTATCTAATTTACCCACTATAGTAAGTATACCTGTCTATCACCTATGCCCTAAAATCTTCCAATGTCTAGAGGAAATAGAGAAAGTGCAACTTGGAACAGCAAAAAAAAAAACTCATTTGTTTCCTTTCTCTGCATACTAATAAAGTAATTATTCTCTTCTCAGGTTTCCTGTTTAGATTTTTGTAGTGTCTATTTTCCTAGTGAGAGACACTTGAGGTGGAAAAAAAAGATCATTAAAATTGTTTATTTTTATTGTCAAATGTGATTTAAAGTGTTGTTTTTCTTCATTCACTCAACTGCTGGCTCTAGTCTGAACCCTGCATCACTGTTTTCACGGCTACCTTCTGACATGTTGCTAGGCAACACGTTGCTAGGTGATGAACACTTCTCCTCAGTAACCATTGCAGAACCACAGATGCTTTCCATTCTAATGGATTTTTGGTAGCTTGTAGTAACACATCTTTGTTAACTTTTATCTTATTTTTCTATGAGGTACTTTTAAATATGAAGACTTTTATCCTAACCCCACATACTGGATTGCTTACTTTAACTTTTATTTTTAAGTCAGGCAAGGGCTGTTTAGTTTTAAAGTACTGCGTATTGTCTAGGAGAGCTGTGAAATGTGCAGGTGTCGTTTTCCTTCTCACTTTGAAACTTGAATATGTAATGTATGCATGTATTTTTGTTGTTATTTTTTGCCAAATATTTCAAGCCTTACAAACACAACCAGTTACTTACTCATTTTTCTACTTTGTCTACAGCTCCTCTTTCCCACCAAGTATTATTCTCAATATTTCAAAAGGAACAAAAATCTCAGCAGTAAATACGTTCCTAGCAAAATGCTTCTTGACTTTCCTTTACCTTAAATTCAGAAAAGTGTATGTGCCTTAAGCCAGTATTTTGACAGTGTTTATATTGAGGGGGTTGCAAACTTTTATTTCCCAAAATTAAATTCTTTCAGAAGCGCATTGGAAAAATCATAGCACATGTCACACATTAAATTATTAGAAAGTTTTGAAGAAAGATCAATAACAAGAATGCATTAAAAATTCATGTACAATATACCTTCAATTTAAAATCATGCTCACTGGGAAGAAATACAGCATTTTTAAGTTTCTTGGATTAACATGGCTGTATCTTATTTATGATAGTTCTGTATATTTTAGTACATCATTCAAATATGTGTGAAGGTGTTGGTTTTATGATATAAACGGCAGCTTTTTCATTTTATAATAAGCAGCAAGAAGCTTTTTGTAAGTGTGTCGTGGAGATAATCTAAATAGCAGGAATATATTTAGGTCTCTCAGGTCTCAGTGTCATACATTAACTTGTGGGCTTCGCTCATCTCTGGTTATCAACCTAAAACATGTATAGAAATTTCAGCATTACTTTAACTTAAATTTAAATAAAATACTACCATAATTGTTTTAGTAATTATCTGAGGTTGTCTTTTAAGGATATTTTATTCTGGTCACAACATAGTGACCCTAATTGTAGAAGATTATTCCTATTCCCCAAAGAAATTTTCCTCCAAACTCTCAGTCTGAGCTTTGGAATATAGATTAATCTCATGTCCAATTGTAATAATGTATATATGATTTATCCCTTCTAAGCAAACTACTTCATAATATTAAACACAGTGACTGGTTCCAATAGGGGAAGAGCCAAGGTCGATATAAACTATTGATAATATTTTATTTGAGACACTCTAAAGTGTTCAATTTTCTTCTTTTGAATTTTGAGGTAGGAGACTTTAAATCCAATTCTATTGAAAACTGACTTGCCACCATGTGGAAGATTGTCTGTGAAGGAAGAGGAAGGAGTGATAAAGGGAGACTGAGTTTTAATGATCTGCTCTGTGTCATGGTCATTCTTCTAGGCATGTGCTGAAGATTCCCCTCTGTTGTTTAACATATTTGCAGTCAGAGTGCTAACTATTGAGAGATTTTGTGAGGACACAAATTTTCCTTGCTGGAGGTGTTCTTTTCCGGAACAAAGCATTCTTTTATACTAGGCACAATAATAATAATAATAATAATAATAATAATAATAATAACAATAATAAATACAATGGGCTGTTATTTTCAAATTTAATGAATATACACACAAAGCAATCAGAAGAAATCTAACACTACATTCAGGTGCTGTTACTTTGAGTTCCTAGATAGGATTTTAGAGGAAGTGGATGATTCAAGGACTAGCAGCATGAAAGTTACTGCTGTTATTTCTGAAATAAGACATCCCGAATTCAAGTTCAGATGTTATAATTACTAGCTTTGTAGCCTCCAAGAAATTATTCTGCAGTCCATTTTCTTCTCTATGAAGCAAGTACAATGACTTATGAGGATGTTAAATGAGATGATAGGTACAATGCGCCAGGAATACTGGGAATGGCAGGCAAGACCTATCTATATCTGGGCATCAATTTTATGGAATTCATAACATAGGAAGAAGAATGGCAGCATGTAGGAGTAGTGTGTAAGGCTGTTCTGCATGAAGAACAGACAACCTATGAGGGCAGAGTGTTGAAAAGTATAAAAAAGCAAAGTTCTGCAGGGAGTTTAAAATGTAAGTGGATGTTTTATTGGTAATATTACTACTGTTTTTGCCTTCACCTGGAGATGAGAAGGCTTTATATTAAAAACTCAGATTTATCTTAAAATGTCAGTTTCATTTTATTTAGAAATAATATATTTTATAAAATTAATTAAGCCCCCACCCACCCCTTTAGCAATCCAATTACTCTCCCTGGCTGTCTGGAAATAATCAAGACAAATATTGTTGAAGAGCCCATCCTTGAAGTATGATTAAATTGGATATAAGAAACAAAGAAAAGACTGTATGAATAAATGAAAGAAAAAGAAGACACAGTATGAATGAACCTAGAGGGCTATCAATACAATGAGAATAATCGTTCATCATTACTGTCAGTAAAGGTTTTTGTTTCTGAAGAACTGATCTTTTCCCTAGTGGATAGAATCATATATTCAAGTAATACATCATTTTGAAGGGTCATGATCTTTAAAGGTTTCCAATTTACAATTTGAACACACAATAAATTAATCTTTCCCATAATTGAACAATAAATTTAAATTTTAAATTTTATTATAGAACACAAAATAATGTAATGGTAGTATAATATAAATACTAATTTATCTTCTATAATAAATTTAAATATTAAGCCAAAAGCAACATAGCATGATAAGGATGGAAACATCACAAAGAGTAAATATTGTTCTCTATAACAAACTACCATGCCCACCAGAATTTCAAATGTTCCCTAGTGTATTCAAATGTTCCTTTCATGAGTATATTTGATCTTAAATTGACATGGAGACTACTGATTTTTAATATAGATAAACAGAAAATGAATGGAAATATATGAGTCCAAAAAAAGCCAACATTATATTACAGTGCGATAGAGCCTTAAAAACTATTCACCTGCCTTTCATATTCACATATTTTCATTACCCACATAATCTTCCTATTTACTATTTTTACCTACCACCTTAAGAACAAAAGAAGGATGATTTCATCTCATGAATATTTAAAATGGATCATTTCATTCTAACTTAGAGCTGTAAATTCCAATTTTTTGCCATGTATTAAATAGTCCCATCTGCCATATTACAAATAAAAGTTTAATCAGCTACAGTCTTCATTGTCTCTGTCTATGGTGGCAAATTTTACAATCAAGCATCCTTTAAAACAGTTCCTAACCATCCTTCAAAAGAGTTCCAAATCTTCTGTGTTTAACCCAAACCTGTTAGGAGAACATGCCAAGCTCTTATCGGGCAAAACCCTTTCTTTCCAAGAACAACTAACATCACTGCCAACTATGAATTTTTAAACCAGATATATCAATTTTTTTACCATGATACAAAATGTGAAAACACCATGTTTTTTATCATTTTCCTTCTTCCTGTTTTTCCATCTTTGTAAAAAATGTACTACCAACTCTCAGATTTGATACTCAAATACCACATTCTGTGAAGGCAGAACAAGATAATGAGAGTAAAACCACCTAGAAATGGATTCACTCTCCACAGAAACACCAATTCTATTATCATTAACCCATTCAATCACCTTCATAAGACCTAAAGAAACCAAATGCAAGGAAGTACCTGGTTTTACTATTATAATAATAATAATAATAATAATAAAAATATTAATAATAATGATAATAATAAACTCATTGAAGAGGGTAAGAAAAGAAACTACCCCACTGTCCTCAACACAACACTAAGAAAATGGTGCCAAGAATGATAGCTTCAACAAATTGAAGGAATTAAGTGAAGGCCATGAACTTGATACAGCACAAAGAGGGGTATAATGGAGAGTTTAGAGGGAATAAAGGGAAGGAAGACATACTGTAATTACCTTATATTCTCAAAATATAAAAGAAAAAAGTTATACATAGAAAAATGGAACCAAGTCTCAGGTATTATTGAGAAAGCAGGAGAGTGGAGAATGTAAACGCTAGGGGTGGTGAATGATTCCAGGGAAATGGGGCTTTCCAGATATTGCCGAGCAGATTCATGTATGCATACACAGCAGTTGAAACAGCATGCACAGAACCCAAGCAAGCTCAAGCCAAGAAAAATCCCAGCATGAAGAGGGGAGGTAGTCATAAACTTCTACTATAAGCTGAGGAGTTACTGGCAATTGACAAATGCTGAGAAAAAGAATCCATGTTCTTAAAGGGTGGATTTCCAGATAAGTAGACCATGTTGCTGTGGAAAACCACACATGCAAGAGTATATGGACAGCATAATTATGCATGATGAATCTAAAAATGATGGGGGGGTGAAGAAGAGAAGACACACAGTCTTAGAGGAGAGGGGTGGATCTGAAAGGACCTGAAGAGGTGGCTGAATAAGATTAGAACACATTATACGAAATTCACAAGGAAGTAATTTTAAAATGAGGGGAAGACTGAACCAAGAATAAAAAGAAAACGTAGGTAGACCCACACAGAGAAATTAAATTCAATCAATGGAGTAAAGCCTCATATGAAAAAGTCAAGATCTAAAGCACAACTGTGGAATCCACCCAAGACTGAAAGAATACCTCATATCATTTCTTCTACAGTAATTCCTAAACTTCCCAGAGAAATGAATTCTTCCAAACCCACACCTTAAATCCAACATTACCTAAACATCAACTTCCAAAGGAACCAATATCCTGAGAAATATCCACTAAAAATGTTCAACAAATTACTCTAAAACTGAATCCAACAGAAATCAGCAAGATTGAAAGAACTGAAAGCTATCTAGATTAGATATAAGAAAGTCAAATTTCACCGGGCGGTGGTGGCGCACGCCTTTAATCCCAGCACTTGGGAGGCAGAGCCAGGTGGATCATTGTGAGTTCAAGGTCAGCCTGGACTACCGAGTAAGTTCCAGGAAAGGCGCAAAGCTACACAGAGAAACCCTGTCTAGAAAAAAACAAAAACAAAAACAACAAAAAAAAAAAAAAAAGAAAGTCAAATTTTCTGGCAAGGGACTATTACCAGAATATAAGGGATTTAGACAACTCAGTAGCACATTCCAACTCCTCCCAGATCATCTCCATTTACCTAAATCCACATTTTTCATGTTCTTTTGCTTATAAAAAAAATCAATTAAATGGATCCTAATGGTATTCTGCTGTACTCATAGATAGGTGCCTTATCCAGTCATTATTATAGAGGCTTCCTCTGGCAGCAGATGGGGACAGATAAAGGGACCCACAGCTAGAGAGTCTAAATTAGAGGTCTCCATCAGTTCTATCTGCCCAGAGCAAAGGGAACCCCACAGAGGAGAGGGAGGAAAGATTGTAGGAGTCAGAGGGCATGAACGACACACAAAATTGGAAACATAATACATAAGTAAATTTGTAGGGTAAGAAAAAAATGTCCAGACAAAACATTTGTTTTGTATGAAAAAATATTTTAATAAAAAATTAAAATAGGAAAATATTTAAAATTTTAAAAAAAGGAAATGATCAACTACTGAACAAATGTAGATACTCTGACTTGAGGTCTACAAAATGTACATGTGTAAAAATCATCACATGAAATCCCATACATGCATACTATCCTATGGATATTTTGGGTAAAGAATTCATTCTTCCAACCTCATTAGCAACAATAAAGACTTCAGTTCTTTTAAATAAAAACAAACCAAACAACAACAGCAAAACAAACATCACAGTCTGTAGGTCGCCTCCTCTAAATACTATCTAACGTAATTGCTTGCTTAGGTTTCCCACTGTGAAAACCATTAGCTATAGGTTTGCTGTGTGCTCTTCTGTACTTTGTGCACTAAACAAAAGTACTCGAGGGAGAGAATAAGAACCACATCCCAAGGAGAACTCCATTCGCTCACCCTGTGTCCCAGCACGGGGCTGTATCCTCCAGGAACAAAACAGAAAAGTCAAAATGTACTTCTTTTACAACCCCAAATGCCAGTATCTCCCCAAACCACCTAAAAATGGGACTTCTGCCTAGAGGGAAGAGTTGTTCTGATTTATGCGCTCAGAGGGGAGCTTCTTCTAATTCCCACATAGTTGTTATATGGCTTAACTGCAGACTTTTCTGACTACAGCACCTATAGGTGCAAATTATGACCTGAGGAGAAACCAGAGATACTGAAATGCATTCAGTAGGTTTCCTAGAGTGTGGTACACAGGTGACTTTCCCCATCAACAAGTTATCCATTCAGAGCGGTACTGGAGGGAGGAAGGTTGTATCAGATCTAAGATACATTGAAACTTCATCTCTCATTATTCCTCCCCTGCTCTTTCAGTAGAGATGGCAGGGAGGCAGGAATAAAGGGTTGGAGAAAGTGGAAGAGTTTGAGTGGGTTGACCAAGACTACACCTAAAACAAACAAAAAGTTACTTCATAACTTAATTAAAATACATTTTATATATAAAATAAGTTTGAACACAAGTATCATCTATGAAAGAAGAATGTTGCTCTCAGACACCATGAGTTATTAAACAAAAATTTTAGTGCCAGGCATGGATTATCTCCCTATGAGTTATTGGTCAATAGGCCCCAAAAGCAGCCAAAACACTACAGATTTTTGCCATTTCTCTTCATTACCAGCTATTACTGGATGGTAAGACTGTATTACTGAAGATCCACACATTTTTGATATGGGACACAGAGGAATCAATCTTGAACTAAGAAACACTCTCCTTCATGGCTACCTTTCATGGTACTGGAAGATTCCCTGAAGGCTCCTGAATGACAAAAAAAAAAAAAAAAAAAAAAAAATGTACGCTACCCAGAGCTGAACCATGAATTCAACAACACTGATCTGACAGGGGAAAAGTGCCCACGAGTGTAATACTGGCAAGACTGATTATGGGAGCAACCAACTGCTCTTTTGATTGACTCGAAAGCCTGCTCCATGGGAGGGAATTAATATTTGATATTGAAAATATGTTCAAAACACGTGGCCAGGGAAATTATAGGCCCTAGAGGAGAATTCATTGCTGTTGTTGGACTCAACGATTATGTTGTCAAACTTCATTTTAGATATGTTCCTGTGCATAGTTTTATACTGTTCTCAACCTTGACCAGAGAAAGTTTTTGCAGAGGGTAGTGGTTAGGGTACTCATAACTGTTCAAAATTCTGAAAATAAGTGACTGCTGAGGGAGGGAGAGAAAAAGAGGGGAGAATGCCATCAACATATTTATTATACTTTTTTTATTTACTTATGATTTAAAGTGGGCCATCATTTTTCTAAGTGCCATACCAATACATGTTAATCATTAAGTTCTCTGTCATTTCAGAAATTATCTACTGCAAAATAAAATTGATTTTCCCCATCTAATTCATTGGGATAAGTCTCCCTATTACTTTCTCCAAATGGGAACACATCTCATTAATTTTAAATGTGTCAATCTTATAATTTTGTACACATCCTGTAGCATAATGACTGACATTATCAGGAACACAGTACACTGCATACCAAGACTCATTATTTACTCAAATACATTCCTCTGTTTGTAACTGATAAATTACAAATTCCTGTGTTTGTAATTGATAAAAAGAAATTTAATGTGATATGTCAGGAATAACATGTGGTGGGATATAATTGATGGTGAGAGTACCATTCTCTCATTTGTAATAGTCCCAACGGTTTAATAGCATGTACTACCTACGTTAGGATAACTTCTGTAACACCTTCTAACACGTGGAAATGATTTCACATAGATGTGCTTTATTATCCACCATCCAGTTTTTATTTCAAGACTACGATTTGAACAGAACTGTTTTCTTAGTTGTTTCATGTGCTGCTTTTCACATTCTTTACATATTTAAAAGTCACATTTATATTAAATCAATGAACTTACCATCTCCTGTTTGTTTAACACAAACTTTTAATAACATCCCTTCTCTTCTTCTCTGACAGCTGGTTTTCCGCACAAAAGCCAATGTTATCTCTTTACTAGATTATTCCTTTTTAATTAATTACTTTTTTTCATTTATTTAACATCCTGACCACAGTTTCCACTCCCTCTTCTCCTTCCACCCCTCCCCCCTCGTTCTCCCTCTACCCCACCCACCTACTCCTCCTCTGTCTCCATATAGGAAGGGGCAGGCCTCCCATGGATGTCAACAAAGCATGGCACATTGAGTTGAGGCAGGACCAAGTCCCACCCCTGCCTTTTAAGACTGGAGAGGCAACGCAGCATGGGGAAGGAGCATCTCTCCCTGGCTCTCTCTGGCTCACCTGGCTCATTCAGAACAAAAACAGACCAGGATAACCACCAGCCATGGAGTCTTCTTCCTTCCTCTTACCCACCAACCAGACATTAAGTAGGGTTCTGCTTCAAGTGGTCCTGCATTCCAGCTGCTGCGCTTCCCCTCTGACATCATGACTAACCTGCAGGTGAGACCTCTCTCAGTGGCATCTTCTGACTCTTTTGTCTTTCTCTGTGCCACTTGTCACAGTCTGATCAACATTATGTTAGTGTTAGGAGCGGATTTCGGGGAGGGTTGTCTTCTTTCATTCTTCATTTTTAAATTAATTTTTTTAACACAAGGTCTCTCTGTGTATCCCTGTCTGGCTTGCAATTCACACACAGACCTGTTTCAAATTTGCAGCGAACCTCTTGCTCCTTACTCCCCAGTGCTGAGATCATAGATTGCACAGCTGGACCCTACACTATATTAGGTTATCATATGACTCCATCCACTTGAAATATAAACCTTAAATGCAATAGGGTTTGGTTGCTTACTTTGGTGTCAGTCAGTAAACAGGAGGGCAACAAAGATTTATGATGTGAATGAAGTAGCATCACTTGACTGTTAGTTATGTATTTCTAGTATACTTCAACTTGTGTGGATGCCACTTAAGCTTTTTTTAAACACTAAAAAAAAAAAATCTGGTGGTACATACCTCCAATCTCAGCATTTGAAAAATAGAATCACAAGGCTGTACACAAGCTCAATACCATCCAAGTCTGCATAGTGAAATATGGGCCAGCCTGGGCTACATGGTGAGACTCTGGCATAAAATTAAAATAAAGGAAGGAAGGAAGGAAGGAAGGAAGGAAGGAAGGAAGGAAAAGAGAGAGAGAGAGAATACATGTAGCAATCTTTTCATCTGTAGAGAATCAATAATACTCTGTGTTACATTTAGTGTGTGTGTGTGTGTGTGTGTGTGTGTGTGTGTGTGTGTGTGTGTGTAGTCAGGTATGTGTCACAGTGAAAGGATGGAGGTCAGAAGGCAACTTGTAGAAGTCGTTTCTCTCCTTCCTTTGCGTAGGTTTCCACTGCAAACAAGTCATCAGGCCTTGCAGTACATACCTTCACCTGCTGATCCGTTTTGACAGCCAGCTCTGAAAATACTATTTAAATGTGAATTTATGTCAAAGGTCTATGGTCTTCTTATTGAAATTTTAATACTACATTTATGCCTTTATCCTTGTTCTTAATTTCTGATGCATGAGATGATGAGAGCAATATGTAACATGATTGCCAGGAAGGATCCTTCTGCAAAATAAAAAGTGAGTAATAGATGTAAGAATTGTTCCTGTGGGAACTAGGGCAGCAGGGCCATCACTGGAGAGCTGCCCTTGCTCTTTACTCTGTGTATGGAACAGAAGAACTGTATCAAGTATAGTTTGTTCAACAAATATGGATTCTTTCACAGCAAATATATATTGGTTGTCTTACTCCTTCCTACTAGGATGATACACACATGAACATTTTAAACACAACTGCAATGACCAATGCACTCAAAACTGAAGAGTCTTCATCACAAAAAGAAGCTTCTAGAACAAACGACAAACAGAATCCATAGAGAATTTTCTTATATAAAGAGATCTACTGTGCTGATTATATTTATACCTATCAGCTGGTGCTTTGATGAGGAAGGCTGGTGTGTAAAACAAAAATATGGATGCGGATGTACATCATACTTCTACATTTACAAAAAGCATTGTAGAAACCACTATGATTTTTTACACCTGGTTCAACCCAGGTATAATAAAACTAAGCCCTTTCTCTAAAATAGTGTTACCTTTAATATTTATTTTACATATGTACATAGGCGTAAATGTGTAGAAAGTCTAATACCCTAGAAAATAGACCAAGAACATGTACTGTTAGGTGATAAAAGAAGAATGGAGATAGGAAGAAGGACACATTAGAGATGAGAGAGGAACTATTCTGGGGAGGCGGAGGTCTACGGAGAGAGAACAGAGATAGCAGGGGAGTTGGGAATCTTGGAGAAAGAAGAACCACAAAAACACACGTTGTTTGTAAATATCAGAGTGATATCTAATGCATTAGATGCTTATTTAAAATGAATAGACAAATATCATATAATTAACCCAGCAGTAAATGAAAGACAGAGATAGATAGGTATAGTGAGACAAGAGTCTGATGCTCTTGGGGAGGAAAAGATCAGGAAGAGGCTGCTAGAGGAAAATATGTCAGGTCAGTCAGTGAACAGGATGTTTTGTTTCATTTGAGTTTGGAAAAAAAAGAGATGGAAAAAGGACAAGGTGGCTTATCCCATTGTTGAAATATTGGTACAAGAGAAATCCAACAGAAATAAAGCCACAGAATGTCATTAGCTGAAGTGAATACGATTATTGTTCAAATTTTCTATCACTCTCTCCTGACTCATTATCCATTGCCAGCTATTGACTCTAGATTTTGCCATAATTCACTTTATGCAGAGATATGACCACATCAAAATATAATTTTTGAATGAAAATTTGCCTGGCTTTTTTCCCTATATTCTATTTTATCCAAAATGTGAGAAAAGAAGTTGGTCAAATGGAGCAAGTCTCTTGTTCTGGATCACGATGAAAACAGTGTGTGGAATAGGCCTTGGAGAGCACAGCGATGGCTCACCCAGAGCACAGTGTATCATGCCATAAAACCTTCTTTAAATCTTTTTAAAAGTGCATTATTTTCCCCTGGCATATTATTTCCTGATAACAGTTTCCACACCCAGTACTCTTCTCAGTTCCTCCCTATGGTCCCTCCCATCTGGATGCACTCCATTTCTGTCTCTCATTAGAAAACAAACAGGCTTCTAAGAGATAATAAAAAGATAAAATGCAGTATAATAAGATAAAGGAAACTAAGACATTGGAATTGGACAAATCAAACAAACAGGGGTGAAAGAGGCCAAGAGAAGGCACTAGAAACTGAGCCAGGCAGAGTGGTACATGTCTTTAATCCCAGGACTCAGGAGGTAGATAGAGGTAGGTAGAACTCTGAGTTACAGGCAAACCTGGTCTACAGAGCAAGTTGCAGGACAGCCAGGGCTACACAGAGACCCTGTCTCAAAAACCAAGAAGTAAGAGAGAGAAAGAGAAGAAGAAGAAGAGTCCCATTCATTCACATACCCATAAAAAGAATAAACTGGGAGTCATAATGCATACTCAGAGAACCCTGGACAGACCCAAGCAGGCCCTGTGAAAGATGCTTCAATCTCTGTGAATTTATGTGAGCATAGATCATGTTGATGCAGAAGCCCTGGTTTTCTGATTGACCTCCATGCTCTCTGGCTCTTACACTCTTTTCTGCCTCCTCTTCATGGAGTTCCCTGCATCCTGAGGGGTGGGATTTGATGGAGACATCCCATTTAAGGTGGAGTGTCCCAAGTTCTCTCACTCTCTGCATATTGTCTAGCTAGAGGTCTCTGTATTTTCTCCCTTCTGCTGCAGGAGAAAGCTTCTCTGATGATGGCTGAGCAAGGCACTGATCTATGAGTGTAGCACAACGTCATTAGGAGTCAGTTTATTGCTTCTTTTATTTTGGAACAGTAGTATTTGGTTTTACCCTATGTCCCTGGGCTATCTGGTCCCGGGTTCTTGGTCACCCGGTGTCCAGCACAGGTTCCATCTCATGGTCTGGGCCTTTGGTCAAATCAGATATTGGTTGGTCACTTTCGTGAGATTTTTGCAACCATTTCACAAGCATATCTTTCAGGCAGGGCACCATTGAGGATCCAGGGGTGTTTACTGTCTCGTTTGGTAGCCTTCCGAGAAGCTTGCTGTACCAAAGACACTATAACTTGGGAGTGAAGGCTCTACATAGGCACCAGCTTGACTTCTCCATTTTCAGTGAGTTGTGTGAGTGTTGTCTTCAGTCAGTTCGTGGAGGGCAACATGAAGTCTTAGCAACAGCCTGGGTTGCTTGGAGATGCTCCTGGGACCCCTTTGGCCAATAAATCAATTAGATACAAGCCAGTCCTGGTACTCAATGCTTCATTTGTTGACAAAACATGGCCAGTTGGGGCTCTGTCTCCCCATTATTTGAAGATTTCAGTTAGATTCCCCTCAAATACGTATATATTTTAGGAAGCTACTACTATATTAGGTTTCCATAGAGCTCCTCAAATGTCCCTTATTTTTAGCTGTCTCTCCCCGAATCTCTCCCTTGTCCTCCTCTTCCTCATTTGGTCCTCATATTCCAGGACCCTCTCCATCCATCCATAACTATCTATCCTATTCCTCTTTTCTGACAAGATCCATCTGCCCCTCTAGTCCCTTTTTCTATAGCTAACCTCTGTAGTTTCTGGATTGTAGCTTGGTTATTAACTACAACTAATATGCACATATAAATAAATACATACCATATTTTCCTTTCTGGGTCGCGGTTACCTCACTCAGGATGATTTTTTTTTCTAGTTCCATCCACTTGTCTGCAAATTTCATGATTTCATTTTTTTGAAATAGCTGAGCAATACACCATTGCATAGGCATACTAGAATTTCTTTTTACATTCTTCTGTTGAGGAACACATAGGTTACTTGCCTGCAAATTTCAAGATTTCATTTTTGAATGGACTGAGTAATAATACTCCATTCCATATATACTTCAATTTCTCTATACATTCTTATGTTGAGAGATATCTAGGTTGTTTCCAATTTCTGTCTATTATAAATAGAGCAGCAATGAACATGGTTGAGCAAATGAGTGGTAGGATGAAGCATCCTTTAGTTATATGCTCAGAAGTGGTAGAGGTAGCTATTGAAGTAGATAGATTCCCAGCTTCTTGAGGAACCACCTCATTGATTTCCATAGTGACTGTACAAGTTTGCACTCCCACCAACAATAGGTGAGTGCTTCCTTAAATCCAAGTCCTTTAAAGCATGAACTGTCACTTATTCCATTGATCTTAGTCATTATGACAGGTGTAAAATGAAATCTCAAAGTAGTTTTGATTTGTATTTCCCTGATGGTTAAGGATGCTGGACATTTCTTTAAGTGTGTCTCAGCCACTTAAGTTTCCCCTTTTGAGAATTCTCCCTTTAAATCTGTACTCTGTGTAGAGAGGATTGTTTTCTTGATATCTAGATTTTGAGATTGTTATAGATTTTTGGATATCATCCCTCTATAAAATATGTAAAAATTGATAAAAAAAATCTTTCCCCATAATGCAGACTGTAGCTTAGTCTGAATGGCAGTGGCCTTTGCCCTGTAGATGCTTTTCTGTTTCGTAAGTTTCCATGTATCAGTTATTGATCTTAGTGCCTGTGCTGATGGTGTACTGCTTAGATAGTCTTTTCCTGTGCCAATGAATTCAAAGCTATTCCTCACTTTCTCTCATATCAGGTTCAGTGTAGCTGGTTCTATGTCAAAGTCTTTGATTCAGTTTTTTGTTAGTTAGTTCTTGGTTTCTGTTTGTTTATTTTATATAAGGAGGATGACATTTGATCATGGCACATGTGTTCTTGGATTTGGTCTGTAGTTATTGAGAATTTTTGCATCTATGCTCATAAGAAAAAGTGATCTTTGTTGATTCTTTATGTAATTTGTCTATTAGAGAAAACTTGGCCTCATAAAACAAATTGGGCGATTTTCTTTCTACTTCCATTTTGTGGAATAATTGAGTAGTATTGACATTAACTCTTCTTTGAAATTCTGGTAGAATTATCCACTAAACCAAATGGCCTTGAGCTTTGGAAGACTTTTAGTTACCTCTTATAATCATTATGGATTATAGATCTGTTTAAATTGCTCATCTGCTCTCAATTTAACTTTGGCAAGTTATATGTATCTAGAATTACCCATTTCTTTTAGATTTTCCAGTTTGGTGGAGTACAGTTTTTTTAAGTATGCCTATGATCCTCTGGATTTCCTCAGGATCTGTCATCTGCCTGCCTTTTCATTTCTAATTTTGTTCTTTATATATTTTTAGTTCAGGTTTTAGTTTATTTGGATAAGAATTTACTAATTCTCTTGATTTTCTCAAAGAATCAACTTTCATCACTGGGTTTGATTATATCTTGATCACTCCTTTTTGGGTAAAAATTTTTTTCTAGAGCTTTTAAGTGTATTATTAAGTGTATTATTATTTTAAGGTATTAAGCTACTAGTATATTTTTTAACATGGGCTCTTATTGCTATTAACTTGCCTCTTAGGACATCCTTCACTATGTCTCATAATTTTGAGTATGTTGTGTATTCATTATCATTCAGTTCTAGGAAGTCTTTAATTCTTTAAATTTCTGTCTTGACCATTTTTCATTCATTAGAGAGTTGTTCTGAGTTTATAAGTTGTCTGTTGTTTCTGTTGGTTTTTATGTTCAACCTTAGTCTGTCTTGATCTGATAGGAAGCTGGGAGTTATTTCAATTTTCTTATATCTGTTGAGACTTGCTTTGTGTCAAAGTATGTGGTCAATTTTGTAGAAAGTTCCATGAGGCACAAAGAAGGAGGTATATTATTTTGTGACTGGGTGAAACATTCTTTAAATATGTTGGGTACATTTAGTTTATGACATCTGTTAGCTCTACCATTTCTCTGTTTTGCTTTTGTCTGGATAACCTGTCTATTGGAAAGAATAGGGTCTGAAATCTCCCACTATCAGGAGGTGAAAGTCAGTATGTGATTTAGGCTATAGTAGTGATTATTTTATCAACTCAGGTGCCATTGTGTTTGGTGCATAGATGTTAAGAATTGCAGTGTTGCCTTGGTGGATTTTTCCTTTGATGATTATATAGTTGTAGTATCATTCCCTCTCTCTTCTGATTGAGGTACAGTTTGTCAGATATTAAAATTGCTTTACAAACTTGCTTCTCGGTTATATTTGCTTGGAATATTTTTTTTTTCAATCGTCTTACCTTGAGGTGATGTTTATCTTTGATGCTATGGTGTGTTAAGATGCAGCAAAAGGATGAATCCTGTTTGCACATCCATTCTGTTAGTCTGTGTCTTTTTATTGAGAAATTGAGACCATTGAAGTTAAGAGAAAAGAATGAGTGGAATTTGTTGATTCTTGCTATTTTGTTGTTGTTGTTGTGGTGGTGGTGGTGGTGGTGGTGGTGGTGGTGGTGGTGGTGGTGGTGGTGGTGGTGGTGGTGGAGGTGGTGGTGGTGGTGGTGGTATATGTATGTGTTTCCCTTCTGATTTGATTGTCTAGGATTATTTATTCCATGTGTTATCTTGGGTGCAATTAACTTCTTTAGATTGAAGTGTTCCTTCTCATGCCTTCTGTAGAGCTGAATTTGTAGTAATTGCTTAATTCTGTGGTCTCTTCAAGTCTGTAGAACATTTTTCCAGGAAATTTTTTTTTTTAAAGACTCAGTTGAGGAGCCAGGTATAATTCTAACTGGTTTGCCTTTATATGTATGTTGATCTTTTCCCCTTTCAGCTTTTAATATTCTGTATATTTAGTCCTTTGATTATTACATGCCAAAGGGAATTTCTTTTTTGGTCCAGTCTATTTTGGTGTTCTATATGCTTCGTATACCGGGAAAGGCAGATCCTTCTGTGGGTTAGGGAAATTTTCTTCTATGATTTTGTTGAAAATAATTTCTGTACCTTTGACATGGGGTTTCTTCTCCTTCCTCTAGTCCTATTATTTTTAGATTTAGCCATTTCATAGTGTCCCAGATATTCTGGATGTTTTGTGCCAGGAGGTTTTTTTTTTTATATTTAACATTTTCTCTGATGTGGGCATCCATTGCTTTTTGTTGTATCTTCAGTGCCTGAAATTCTTTCTTCCATCTTTTGTATTCTGTTGGTGAGGTTTACCCTTGAGGTTCCTGTTCAAGTTCCTAAATTTTTCATTTCCAGATTTACCTCAGCTGGGGTTTTCTTTACTGATTCTATTTCCACTTTCAGGTCTTGAACTCTTTTATTCATTTCCTTCCACTCTTTGTGATTTCATAGATTCTTTAAGGGACTTATACATTTCCTCTTTAAGGGCCTCTATCTTATTCCTAAAGACCATTTTAATGTCTTTTTCTTATGCTTCATCTATGCTACAATACTCAGAGTCTGCTCTAATAGGGCTGCTGAGCTCTAGTGGAGACATAATGTCCCTGGTGTTACTGATTTTGTTTTTATGCTGGTGCCTAGGCATTTTGATTTGGGAAGACCTTAATTCTAGCTGCTGATATCTGGTCTTATTTTGTTAGATAGGCATTTTGTTCTTTGCAGTCCCTGGTTCAGAGTAGAGTGTGGTGGCTATCTTTTGCCTAGTAGGAAATTCTTCTGGGATCCTAATGTGTGTGTAATGGAGGTTGCTGCTAATGTGTTTCTAGGTATTGGGAGCTTACACTTCGGAATGGTGGTAGGTTAAAATGCAAGAGTTTCTGAGGGGCTCTTCTCCAGAATGTTCCCCCATGATCTGCTTAGTCCCTCAGAATGGGGGTAGAGAATGAGAAGAGGCCACAGCGAGTGGTCTGCTAGAGTCAGTGGTGTGTCTTTCATGGTTAGGGCCTGGGATAAAGCAAAGGATGGGGAGAGGGAAGTTAGGAGGGGAAGATCTGTGTGATCCACTGGAGATGAGGACAGTGGGAAAAGGAAGGCTGCAGCACTTAATACTAGAAGAGCTTCACTTCAAAATTGTTTTTTGTTGTTGTTTGTTTTTTTTGTTTGTTTGTTTGTTTTGTTTTTCATTTTTGTTTTTTTTTTTTTTCGAGACAGGGTTTCTCTGTGTAGCTTTGCACCTTCCCTGGAACTTACTCGGTAGTCCAGGCTGGCCTTGAACTCACAATGATCCACCTGGCTCTGCCTCCCGAGTACTGGGATTAAAGGCATGTGCCACCACCGCCCGGTCAAAATTGTTATTTTTTTAAGGCTAATCCTAACAAGGATAAAACATAAAGTCCTAGTCTTGTGAAAAGCTACTAAATTGTTGTAAACTGTTAAAGATAATTAATAAATGCAAATTATTAGTCAATGATCAAATTCTTTGATGTGTTCAGAACTATAATGTGTTATGCTGAGAACTAATGTAATTAATTACAGGAATAAGCCTTATTTAGCCTCCTGTGAATGTTTTCAAAGTTAAGCCTAAAACAAATAACTAGAAATAAGCAAAGTCTAGTTTAGACATAAATAATAAGTAATGGTCCTCAAATGCCTAAGAGATCTGCAGAATATGGAATTTATATTTAATAAAGAAGCTTTTCAAGACAGAGAGAAATGCTAGCTCCTGGAAGTACTCCTAATCTCCTCCAAAGAAGATGATGGGCACAAAAGAACCTCCAGCTGCAACTTGCTTTAAATATGGCAAAGCTGGTCATTGGGCTAAAATCTGCCCTTCACTTCCTCAACTTCTGACAGGATGCTGTCCAAACTGTTGGCAAGCAAGACACTAGGGAACTGATTGTCCTGCTTTCTCTGGACAAGGTAGACCAAGTTCCCAAGATAGACCAAGAAATCCTAAGTTCCCACTCCATCGGAAAGTCTGTGGTATCTTTTGGATCTTTTGGGACTGGTTGCCAAAGTCTGATGCTGCCCTTGGATCTCTACCTCCAATGATCATGAAGGAATCCAGGGTGACTATCCAGATAGCCAGTAAGTCTCTGGCATTTTTAATAGATTCAGGAGCTTCTTGGTCTGTACTTCCTATTTACTTAGGTGAAATTCATCCTTCTCGGGTCTCTGATGATGCTGACAACTAGGCTAGTGATAGCATTGTCTGTTTAACAGCAGCAACCAAGGCTTCAGCTACCTTCTCAGTTCTCTTCTTACGTAAAAATCAGGCCACAGGCCTCATTTTCCTAGGGCTACTATAGGTCATGACACAGTTTACCAGACTCAGAAAAGAAATAATCTCACAAAACAGATTTCAATGTAACTTTTTACTATTCCTTCATTTAATGGAACTCACTTTACAGTGACTGCTTCTAGTAATCAACCACCTGTGTCTTCTGGTGAATGGGTAGGGGGAAAAAGGGTGCAAAGTTTATGTAAGGATTTGAGGATAGGAAATCTTAAGTGTGAGAACCTAAGAAAATGTTTCAAGTTCTAAGAAGGTGTTTTAAGGCTTGTAAGTGCATATCATAAAGGTCGGAGGATGTGAGAGAAGTTATGATAAGAAAGTGATTTCAGATAGATATAAAAAGAAGGAAAAAATGTTTCAGATCTCTTTCTCCTGCTATGCTATTGGTCTATTAAGACTTCAAAAGCTCGGGGTTTTAACATTAATCAATGGAGTTCTTATATGCTATTAGTCTAGCTCTGGTAAAGCACTACTGCTATTACGACAGTCACAAGCTCAAGATTTTAAATTTCCTTTCATTGTCTTCTAAGTTTAGACTTAAAGGGACGTCTCACTGTGCGACTGTGCTAGAAATGTCTGCCTACTGAATATACATCCCGTCTTCTGGATAGAGGGAAGAGGCAGCCACTCTTTCATGTCTGTGTTCATACCGAAAGTCAAGATCAAGCAAGCTTTTGCCCTTCTTCTTCACTGAAGGTTTCTGTCCTCTCTCAGATCAACTTAAAGAGTGATCATGTATTTAATGCAAAATAACTTCCCAGGCTTCTACTATGGCACACAGGTGTGAGTCTACTGCCTTTTCTGCAATGTGAATTTCAAAACAAATTACAAACAATGGAAATCCAAATGTGTCTAAAACTTACATCTTTTTGTAAATTTAAAAATCTTGAAAGCTTCAGGGAATCAACTTGAATCCATCTCTCACAGGTCAAATGGACTCCAGGTAATTTCTCCTGTCAATCAACAGCCTATTTCCCCACCTGCTTATTCACCTTATTCCTGAGTGTGGGATCTCCTCCCTCTTTCCCTGGTTTTGGGGACTGCCATCCCCATGAGCTTAGAAGTTTAAAATGTACACCTAAAAAAAATTCCTCCTAAACTACTTAACTTTATCTTCTTCCTCTAATATATATCTGTTCCCAGCGTTTTGCCGGGTCCAGGTATTTCCTCAAAATCTGCATCCCAGACAGCTTCAAAGCATCTGGCTTCAGGTGGTCCAGCCTCACAAACTGCTTCCACAATGCCTGCATTTTCCTAGCCCCAAATGGTCCCACAGAGAATGGACAATGAGTCAAACAGCCAGCTTATCCAGGACTTGGCCAGCATTCCAGCTTTCTTGAATTCTTAAAGAGGTTGATGCATCAGGAATCATCCTAAAGAGCACAGTGCCCCTTTCTTGACTGAACATCACCCCTTCCTATTTCCTCACCTTTTATAATAAATAAAGGGGAGCAATGTTAGTGTTAGAAATCAGGCATTCCATTCCATCTTTCAGGGACTCAGCACGAGCAGCTTACATCATAACCCACCACCTCCAGGTACAGCACATTTCCACTGTAGTTGTGAGTTGCATATTTTCTTATGAATATGTATCCCCCATTAAAAAGTCCCTTTCAACATCACAGCCTTGTTTCTCATTCTCTCTATCTCTCTCTGTCTCTCTGTCTCTGTCTCTCTCTGTCTCTCTCTGTCTCTCTCTCTCTCTCTCTCTCTCTTTCTCTCTCTCTCTCTCTCTCTCTCTCTCTCGTCTCTGTCTCTCTCTCTCATGCCCCTACTATGAGAGGGTCTTTTGTGCCCCCCAACCCAATAAACCTCTTTTCAGTAGATCTGTTGTGTGGTTTGATCTCTTAGTGACACACCTTGGCATGGACCCACAAGGTACCTACCTTTTGCCATTTCTCCTAACAGGGAGAATCGGGGAAAAGTTAGGGTAGGGGAAAGCATCATCAGAATATAGTATATGAATTTGTTTTTGTCTTGATGCCAACAAGAGAGTTTAAGATCCAAAATGAAGGCTCCTATTTCCCATGACAGCAAGAGTTCGAGAGCATCAGAATAGCTGAAAAATGCTGATGTGCTTTAACAGAAACAGCAGTTATCTCGAGTAAGTTCAGGACATTTACTAAGTATCAGTAAAATTAAAACATAGACAATTCCAATTCATTGAGCTGCATCTATCATCCACTGAATAGATACCATATGACTCAAACTTCACACAGTATGACAAAACATAGCTTTGGGCATTCTTTGTGGTTTGTTTGTTTCTTTTAGACTTGTTTTATTTTATGTTTATTGGTGCTTTGCTGTCATCTCTGTCTGTGCACTTCATGCCTCCAGTCCCCACAGGTGCCAGAAAGGAGGCCAGAAGAGATGTTGGCTCCACTGGAACTGGAGTTACAGCTGGTTGGTAGCTGCCATGTGTGTGTTGGGAATCAAATCTGTGTCCCCTGGAAAAGCAGTCAGGGTTCTTAACCACCACTGGGCCATTTCCAGCAGTGATTTGGACATTCTTAAATTATTGTTGGCATTTACAAAAATATAGGAAATGGACTTGAAAGATGGCCTAGACAATGAGTGAATCTACTGAGCATACTCTTCCCCATAGTCTCCACTTCTCCCTGTGTTCTCCTGTGTGTCAGCAGTCAACAAGCACCCAAGATGGGGTGCAGAGCTAGTGTGAGAACTCAGGACAAGGGTCTTCATCAGCCTCTGCTCAGAATACTACCTAAGAATCATACTTTTAAAATAATGGACTGGTGTGAAATTGAGGAGCATAAGGAGACATCCAGAGACATGAAAGGAATGAGAAGGAGGATAGCCATGGGAGAGTCAAGGGCAAATGTAGTGAAAAGGAAGAAGGTCCTGGTGAGAGTCTTGAGACTCAGTGAAACTATGTGGTAAAATACAGGGAGATTAGAAAAAAAACACAAGTAGAAGGAAAAACAAAGGCAGTTCTTAAGAATTAAATAAAATAAATACAAATCAGAAAATAAAGCTACAGTAAACATGCCTCTGAAAGAAAATCATATTTATATAGGAATAAAATGCAAATATAGCTTATTGATAGCCTTTTATGCATGTTTAAATGTTTTAAATATGTAAAAATGGACAAATATAACCCACATACATTGACAATGCACAAATTTTGTAGTATTTCATGAGTATTCTAAATTATAAGAAATAAAAATTTTCTGTAAGATATTGAAATAATAGTTAACACTTGTTGCTGGAGGGCTTCTCTCCAGGTTCCACCAAGCCCCGCAGTCCCACAATCCACATATAAAATAATCACTCAGACGCTTATATTACTTACAAACTATATGGCCATGGCAGGCTTCTTGCTAACTTTTCTTTTATCTTAAATATACCCATTTTTATAAATCTATACCTTGCCGCGTGGCTGGTGGCTTACCGGCGTCTTTACATGCTGCTTGTCCTGGTGGTGGCTGCAGTGTCTCCCCCACTTCTTCCTGTTTCCCCAATTCTCCTCTCTCCTTGTCCCGCCTATACTTCCTGTCTGGTCACTGGCCATCAGTGTTTTATTTATATAGAGCGTTATCCACAGCAAACGCTCATATTCTCTTTGCCAGTGAGAAGAAACCATTGCTCTAAAGCTTGTGAATCTGCAAAACTTTCTACTTTGTAGACATATTAGCTTATTTCAATACCTACATATTTTGACATAAGCACGTTTCCCCAAAAGTTGGGGTTATGTTGTTCCTATATTCTACAATCTAGTCTATGTTATTGTTATCTAAAAACTTTCTTCTAGAAATCTAAATTCGACCATGTTCATGTTGCTTTTATTCCTACAGTTAATTAATATTTAGGCTTGATAATTCTTTCATGAATTTATTTGTTCAGTATTGCTCCAAGCATTTCAACTAACACTATTCTAGATTTTAGTAGTGGTTTATAGAAGAGTTTATAGTAGCCATTGATAGCTGTCTCTCCAAGCTTGCAAACTATATCAACAGGTAATGACACTTGCCACCAAGCCTGATGTGATTTCAGTTCAATTCTCTGGGTCCACAAGATAGAAGGAAAAAAATCAACTTCTGCAAATTGTTCTCTAATCTAAACATGTATGCCCCAGTGTATACACAAACATACACACAAACACACACACACACACACACACACACACACACACACACACACACACACACGTACTAAAAATTTTAAAGGAAATAAAAGATCTTGCTTTTATATACTTTCATTTAATGTCACTCTTAAAAGGTGGGTTAATCCTGAACAGACTCATTTTCTTCCAACTCTTTCTTTCCAGAGAAAAACTCCGTGTTTCTGTAGATATTCTTCTAGATACAGACTTCTATAAACCTAAATTCCCTTGCTTCATAGTCTTCTGTTTTGTCTAAGATTTATTTCCCTGCCACAATGGCTGAATGCTAACATGATTTCCTTCCTACAGTGTAGAGTGGCTTGTTCATTTCTTAGTAAGCCTATCTGATCTGAGGAATGGCTTAGAACAAGAAAGCATTTCTTCATCTTCTTTTTACTATTCTAAAATCATCTAGTCAAAATGCTTGCCCAGCATAGCTCAAGTTCATGGATCTATTTTCTACTTCTTACTTTCTCCTTTGTGTTTTCAGTCTGGTTTACCTCTGTGCCACTGCTGTGTGGTCTGCTTTCCTGCATCTTTAATTATCACCATTACTGTGAACTATTTGCCTCTCGTGCTGACCATTCCCTCTCCACAACAGTCGGCAGTGTTCATTTCTAAGTCATATAATTTGGGTTTTGTTCGTTTGTTTTTCTTCACAAATTTCCTTGTCCCTGCTTGGCAGCTTGCTGTTATTATTGCTGGGATCATTATCTCTGTTAGAATAATATACATTTATTTTATTCTCTGTTCACTACATTTTTGCTGTTTCTGCAAACTTTAATTGTTGTGGTTATTTTCACTGTAGAATTTCAAAGACACTTTTTTTGTTGTACTTTTCATATTTGTCAAGACATCATTTGGGGGTTTTGTGCGAAAGTCTTTTCTGCTCTATGGGTCATATTTGTCCACATGTCCAGCTAGAAGTGGTGGTGTAGTATTTGGTGGTGAATCTGTACAAACACTGATCTTATTAGCTTGCCAATGTTTTTCTTTGTCAGGTCCTTAAAATTATGCCAACCTTCAGCTCTGCTCCTGTTTCCAACAAAGCATCAAGACTTTTCCAGTAAATGTTAGACATTTACTTTCTAGGATCCACATGATCCTTTCCTATTTGAAACTGTATGATTTCCTCTCTTGCTCCATTGAGGTACCTTGTTTGATGTTGATTCCATGAATTCCTTTGCTAGTTTTTGAGACAGAATTGTCTCTGTGTACCCCTAATTATCCTGGAATTAGCTCTGTAGACATGCCTGGCCTTGAACTCTGAGATCTAACTTTCTCTACCACCCAAGTGCTGGGATTAAAGGCATTCACCATTACCACTCCCAACACACATATACACATACCCAGCACATCCATGAAATTTGAACTGGTATGTGTAAACATATATAAATGTAAGTGTGTATATAGTGGTGTGTATATAACAGAGGAAGGGCGATGTTTATTTTCTTTCTATTCTCAAGTTAAAGATCAAACCGCCTGTTGGCACTCACCCATCAGCCTCATTATTTCTTTTCTTTTGTTCTCCATCTTTTATGAAGCAAGCATTACTGATCTCACAACTGTCTACAGTTGACAAAAGAAAAAATATAGACATAAGTAGTCTCCTGCATTGCTCAATTAACAATACAACTTTATATAATAGGACAGCAACATTGGGAAGACAGGTTATTTTTCTTAATGGATATTTTCCTAATTTTTCTTAAAAGGATATTTTTCCTGATATCCTATATTATAAGAAACTTATATGTAAAATGAAAAAAGATTACTGAAAGTTTGTCTAGTTTAAATAGAATATACATGGCTAAAAGGGACTAAAAACAGAACTTCAGGTGAATATGATGACTGATCAGAAATCATGAGACTTTGGCATTTAAAATATGTAATTCATTTTTATCACATATGTATTTTATTTTGATAAAACTAAAGAAGTGTCATTAGATGTCAGAAAGATGAGGCAGGAGAGGTAAAATGAATGGTGAAAGAAGAAATAGAAAGACATCCATTTTTGACTTCTAGCTCCTTACTGCTTTGACTCTGGATTTCAACATTTAATGTTAATTTTAAAGTCTAAATATTTATACATATCGCATATATCATAAAAAGTCCAATGAGATAAACATTGTCTAAACAGTTTGAGAACTCATTTCTGCTCTTCACCAAAGGGATGAAAATTCATATAAATAGGAACGATTCTATGATTAAAAGTTACTATTATATTTTGTGCATCTGCAGGCTAATGACAAAGGGATAACATCGATTCTTTCCTAACGGAGGCAAGAATTGATCTCTTGCCCTAGAATAAATAACCTTGTTTCTAATGGAAACCAAGGATTAACATTTGTGTACAATATTTTCTTGAGAAGAGAATTAACCTTTAGTTTCCTCAAATCGTATGATATTAGGGCAGTGGCCATAAATCTCAGAACAGATAAGGAGAGAGTTGTAAAGTCAAAGGAGTGATATGCATTCCAACCTGCTTTTCTAGTTGGTATAAATCACATAAAAGGGAAGAATATTGCAATAGCAACAAGGAACTCAAAGATCAATAACAAAGTCTATTGATCAACCATGGTCAACCCTGTGGAAAGGTCTGTTCTGGCTCTCCTGACACTGTTCCTTCTGGTTTCTCTAAATACAGAAATATTAGACGTTCTCTATAATCATCTCTATATTTTATTTCATTATTGAAAGCTTTAGTAGGATCATGAATATTTAATGGTCCTGAAGGAAAAAAAAATATAGGCTTTAAAATACATCTCAAAATTGCCAATAAAAGTGCTTAGATGGCAAACAACTCCATTTCCAAGGTGAAAAGTTTTATGGAAGAATGCAGAGACAGCTGTTTTTCAAAATCACATTCCCAGTCCCGAGTGAGACATGTTCTTACACATCACAACATTAATAGTCACATTGTGTCACTTGATTTAGTGCAGCATAATGCAGTGTGACTAATACAACCTGCTAGTGGATCCAGGTAAGAGAAAAATCCATCACCTAGGAACTGTGAGACAAAGATACACTTTTCTGAAAACAAAGGTTAAATAAATCAAGTTTTTTTGGTGTTTTGTTTTGTTTTGTTTTGTTTTCTGAAGCAGGGAAAGTCATAAAAAACATAACACAGATTTTTATTCCAAAGAGCATTTCAATTCACCTTTGCAATGATCCCTGAGTATGCCAGTGAAGAGACTAGGCATCAGACATGAAAAGCCCTTAAGCTGTTTGAACTTGACAGTACTTAGTGTGCATGCAGTATTTTCCTCTGTAGTGTGAATCTTTGCAAGACAGTGGCTTTTCATC